>NC_060121.1:980249237-980874237 GCF_021461395.2 Schistocerca americana
TACCTCATATGTAAACACTTGTTCACAGATACAGGCGAACGATGGTAAACAATGGCGGGGTCAACGGAAGCGTCCGATCCCACCCGTCGGCTCTGACCCGTAACGTAAGCCTGTTGTGGTGTGTGACGTCTCGACGGCGCGGAATTTAGTTAGTGAGAGTGGCGTGTCTGTAGGTGTCGTTTTGATGCGATCGGTGGAGCTCTCTGGTGGTGTGTTAGGTGATGTTTTTGGTTTAGTTTGCGAGTGTGGCGACGTGTGTGAATTTTGGCAAATTGCTTTTTTTATGTCTTTGGTAGGTATGGATATGACTGACAGGGTCCACAGTTTTCAGTTGTCGGCTATGATGGGGCACAGTGCGTTGTCTCTAATAAAATCTCTTCAGCTATTCGGATTTTTGGATGAAGTTGTGAAATGTTCAGTATGCCGTGAATAAATGAGGCTTACTGTAAGTTCCGGCGTCTCAGACCTGGGACGGCTGTAAGTGGAGATGTCATAAGGATAACAGGTCAAGGGAAGTGTTCGATCCCAATGTGTGGCTGTGAATGTTGGTATCGGTATCGGGCAATGTTTTTGATCCGGAGCTGCAGTTGAGCTATATAGTCTGTTTAGTGGTATTTGGGGAGTTTTGTGATGTCGGTTTTTTTCGTTGTTTTGCGTGGTTTTGTATGGGGGTGGGTGTCTAAATTTGTTTATATTTAGTTTGTCCCCACCCAAAAAAACCCTAATTCCCGCGCTTTTCCCATTAGTGTCATTAGGCTTTTTGTGGAACATGTGTGTGTGTGTTTTTCGATGTATTTTCGTCCTCATAATGTGTACGTAATGACTTTATCTGCGCCATATTGGAATCGTGGTTTATGCTCGTTCCCGCCATATTTGTGACGTCATGGGTTTGAGCAGACGGGCGGGATCGGACGCTTCCGTATTTCCCAATGGCGGACTGTATGCAAACGCTCGTGTTCACTTCCATTCACTCCATTGTAAAGGAGGCTTATGAAGACTTTCGGCGCGACGACTGATGTCAGTACCTACTTATATGGAAGTCGAATGGCCTCGGTCGGAAACCTCAGCTTTCTCTCCGCACTTGACCTTTTCTACCACACGACACTGCGCTCAGCGCTTTTTCGTACTCGTAAACGAAAACTATTTGGTCCAAACGTTACGACCACAACCTTAACAGCGTGTTGGTCGATCTTTGGAACCCAATATAGCACCTATTCTGTGTGTAATGGATCCAACAAGTCCTTGGTGGATTTCGGGAGGTGTGTTGCACCAGATATCAACACACAGGTCACCCAATTCCAGTAATTTATTAGCCGGCAGTGTGTGTCGGAGAAGTTGGGGGCCCGATAGAGACCCAAGCGTGTTCCATCGAGCTCAGATCAGGCGAATTTGGTGGCCAAGACTCGACGCGAATTCGCTATCGTGCTGCTCAAACCACTGTAGCATGATTTTGGTCTTGTGAAACGAAGAATTATCCTGCTAGAAAATGTCATCGCCGTCGGGAAGGACAGCAAGCATGAAGGGATGCAGGAGGTCCGCAATTGTCAACAGCCGCTTATTTCAGAGGATTCTCCTTCTCCCTCCCCCCCCCCCCCCAAAAAAAGAATAATAGTCGAGATTCTGGAACTCGAGTTATGGGACTCTATTTAAAAACAAATGCATAAATGCGTCTGAATTATGGAACTCAACTAAAAATGATCATTGTAGTTATCGAACTTGAATAAAAAATTCGTTCTGTTATATAACTTGAATAACAAAATGGTCAAGATTATATACTGTTTGTCCACGATAACTTGACGATTTCGCTGGTGCTGCCAGAAACGGAGGAAATCGGCACTAGTTGAAAGAAAGTCATTTGTCTCCGAGCACTGCCAACGTTTAGTTGCCCATAGACGTGAAGTATAACTCTACGCTTTGAAAGGCTTGTTTGCACTAGCAAGTAACTTTTCTGTAAGCACTTGCTGAGGTGTTAACACTGAAACAAAAACTTTCTAAAGTTTACTTCTTCAAGTTGCTGGGGCTACTTAATTTCACGAACTAGCTGCAGAAGGGCAGTCGTACTTAAAAAGCAGAGCAGTCGCCACTGTTTCTGCATTATCATTATTAACGAATGAAAATCGTGACAAAACACAAAAATTAACAAACAGATAAAACAGTTTTAGAGGAGTGCATACTGATGTTATCAAGAAACACTACTAAATAAACTTAAATCAGAGGATTTAACCTTACAATAAAACCTTTCTGAGGAAGTCGTGTGCAAATTTTCCGCATCTCTTGTCTATTGTATTACCAAGTATTCGTTGACACCAAGAGATTGCTTTTTAATTAGCCTTGCTTTTTAATTACTCTTCGATTTTTCAAAGAGCGTTTATTACTTTTATTGGAAATGTAATGGATTTATGTTTACAGTCGTCAAGCGATGATGATGATGATGATGATGATTATGATCTTGAATCAAACACAGGTGACAGTGATCTTCACTGAACATCATTTTGACAATTCTTTCAGGCATAGTCAATTACCCTTTGTAAACATTAATGCGGAGGCAAGGCCCTTCTCGATGGCCACCGCGAGGATCGTCAACTTATCGTGGACAAACAGTAACTCGAATGACAATACTTAGTAGTGATTACTGAAGTACAATGAAAAAGACATCAACAAGGCTACGGAACTTGAAACTAAAAAGTTGTTCATCGGTGTTGTGCCCCTCGAATAAATGGAAACAATACACGGGAGTAATGGAACTCGAACAAAAAACATTTACCAAGGTTACGGAATTCGAATAAAAGGAAAAAGCCTCTAGGGTGGAGGTGTACTCACTGCACTCGGCCTCGTCGGTCCCGTCGACGCAGTCGATGGTCATGTCGCAGCGCTGGTGCGGCGGGATGCAGTAGGTCTTGTTCCAGACGTACTGGCCGCACGACAGCTGGCCCGGCTCGCAGTCCGGAGGCGCTGCAACACAAACACAAACACAAACTCACTGCAGGCTCGGCACGCTGGATCTGGGCGGGCTGCCCGTAAAAAACTTTCATTCGTGGGAAAATAGAAGGAAAAAGAAGCAAAGTAGGAGGTACAGTGTGTAAACTTTTCGATGGCAGACCTCTCCCTAGTTCTGATTCGGTAGAAGTCGGTAAACGTCGGGAGGCTTCGGTAGGCACGCAGTTTCGACTGCTGCCAACATTACGTAGCTGACTGTGTTGTACAAGGTAGCCAATGTCGTCTGCTTCGTTATTGTTTTGCGTGTTTTTATTGTGCAGTTGTGCTAAACATTATCAAAATGAGTGAAGAGGCAGTTCATGGCCCATCTCGGGAGTCGCCAACAACCCCTACCGGAAGGCCTACGTCTTAGAAGGAAACCAGTATTACGTACAGTGTGTAAACTTTTAGATGGCAGACCTCTCCCTAGTTCTAGATTTTAATGTACAAGACGATTTCAGTTTCGTTTACGAACAACATTTAAAGCGAGTTTTACTTCCAAGCCTTTCGTCTACTTTCGTGTAAGCATGACGCGCAATTTGTAGTGCCAGCACTGCAACTCTCCACTCGCCAGCCAATGCTTGCTTCCTCCTCTTCCAACACTCCCCTCACAACTCTGCCGTCTTACAGTTAACACACTGTACGCCAGTTTGACAAATTTGAGGGGATGAATATCCTCCCAAGAAATAAATGAAACAGGAAGGAATAGGAGGCTGCGGAAGGCAAAGTGCGCCGGCCGAGGTGACCGAGCGGTTCTAGGCGCTACAGTCTGGAACCGCGCGACCGCTACGGTCCCAGGTTCGAATCCTGCCTCGGGCATGGAAGTGTGTGATGTCCTTATGTTAGTTAGGTTTAAGTAGTTCAAAGTTCTAGGGGACTGATTACCTCAGATGTTAAGGCCCATAGTGCTCAGAGCCATTTGAACCATTTGAAGACAAAGTGTAGCTGAAACTTGTGTTTTGAGACATTTGCATGTGAAGATGACTGATGGATTGTCAGAGGAGTAATTATTGAATCCGTAATTCAATTCGTAAAGTAAAAATGGTTCAAATGGCTCTGAGCACTATGGGACTTAACATCTGAGGTCATTACTCCCCTAGAACTTAGAGCTAATTGCCGGCCGCGGTGGCCGTGCGGTTCTAGGCGCTCCCGTCCGGAGCCGCGCTGCTGCTACGGTCGCAGGTTCGAATCCTGCCTCGGGCATGGATGTGTGTGATGTCCTTAGGTTAGTTAGGTTTAAGTAGTTCTAAGTTCTAGGGGACTGATAACCACAGTAGTTAAGTCCCATAGTGCTCAGAGCCATTTGAACCATTTTGAACTAATTAAACCTAACTAACCTAAGGACATCACACATATCCATGGCTGAGGCGGGATTCGAACCTGCGACCGTAGCCGTCGCGCGGTTCCAGACTGTAGCGCCTAGAACCGCTCGGCCACTCCGGCCGGCGGTTCAAATGGCTCTGAGCACTATGGGACTAAACAGCTGAGGTCATTAGTCTCCTAGAACGTAGAACTACTTAAACCTAACGAACCTAAGGACATCACGCACATCTATGCCCAAGGCAGGATTCTAACCTGCGACCGTAGCAGTCACTCGGTTCCGGACCTAAGCGCCTAGAACCGCTCGGCCACCCCGGCCGGCTTGTAAAGTAAGTTTAAGTGCTTAAATTGTTGTAAACGTTTTCGAGAATGACGAGTTTTGAAAATTTACGCGTGCTCATATGCTTCGCATGGTCGCTAGTATTCAAGGTGTCTGCAGTCGAGCAAGTAAGCGCTCAGTGTCATAATGATAAGGCCTGTGAATCGAATCTCGCTCCCGGTATTTTCTTCTCATTCTCATTCACCGTTGGCAGCGAAATTTGTGAAAGGCGTTCCAAGCTGCACGGGAGAAGGGATGCTCACATAGTCAGTGGAGTGCTACTGAACTTTCGCTACCAACGGCGAATGAGAAAGAGAAGAAAATACCGGCACCGAGATTCGATTCAGAGACCTTGTGCTTATGAAATTGAGCGCTTACTTGCTCGACTACGGACACCTTGAATACTAGCGACCATGTGAAGTAAATGAGCACGCGTAAAGTTTTCAAAACTCGTCTTTCTCGCAAACGATTTAGAGTTGTATCTTCCTGTTTACATACGTTGAAGACCTAGTCGTACCTTACACACCTCACCAGTATGCATCAAATCGATGAGGGGGAGTTCGTATGGTCCGATAGTGAGTAGGATAATAATGGGAAATTTATTAATGTGGAAATGAAATGTATTATTCTTCTGAACATCGGAGTGTCTGATTGCTGCGTGACCTTCTAGCCTTCATATCCCTGAACGGTTACTCTACGACTTTTTCTTTGGAGAGGTTGCTGGGGTCTTTGCAGACACCTAGCTGAATGATAAACCGAAAGCTACAACTGCTCCCTCCATGGGTAACATTTCGCAAGTGAATAGTTCTACAACAACTTGCCGAAAAGCGGCAGTTGACATCTGAGCAACAGTGAGTGGAAGGGGAGAGATTGGAGTGGGCGTCGACGACGCCATTTGAGGCGAAAAACAAGCTCGGATCTTGTAAAGAAATAGACTATGTCGTTTAAAAAGGATCATTCAGGCATTTGCATTGAGTAATTTATGGAAAACACGGAAAAGCTCAGATTGGTTGGCTGGACGGGGATTCGAACCGTCGTCCTTTCGTATACGTGTTCATTGTCTTAATAGTCAGTGGGTTTTCGGCTATTTGCACTCGGGACTGCCTGCAGAGGGCGGTTCGCTACATCCAGAAACACCGCCTCCCATGCGAATAGAGGCCTTAGCAGATCTTTGTAGCTGCTATATACTATCAGAAGTGAGCACTGCTGTAATTCCTCAGCGATACTACCTGCAGTATCAGCAATTCCCCCTGAAATTAGACTGGACTATCTCGATGGTACTCAAAGCCTGCCTTGAGTCTAGATGTACTGACTGTATTCAGCTGTGGTACAGAGTATTGAGAAGAAAGATAAACTTTTAATTATGTCGAAAGAATAAAGTTACTTATACCCCCTTTACATATGGAAATCCGAAGCCACTTACACTAATTTCTCTTGTCGATCCTAATTTATTAAATTTTCAATCACTGTTTTAACTATACTGTCCAAGGTTTTGATTTGAAGAACTCTTTGATTTCTTGTATAGACGTTCTACAGTTTTTATTAGATATTATAAGATTGAAGTTCTAGGAGGTATAATATAATAAAATAATGGAATAAATGATAATAAAATGTTGAAATGCGTGGCTTTTAAAAATGTATTGAATTAATGAGATTATTTTTTCGGCATGAATGACAAGCACAATAAACTGAGCTATGCCTGGAAATAAGTTCGGATTAGTTCATTTTATTTTGCAAGGGGGAAGTAGTTTCTTTCTCCGGTGTAGATTTGTGCTTACTCTTCCTTATAGTGCTACGTTTGGTCGCCGCGTTCACCTTCGAAGTCTTGACCGTGTTCCCATTGAGCTTATCGGATCTTCGTAATTTTCCAAAGTACACAGGTAGGCTTCAGTTCTTGTAATTATCGTACTATTTGAAATAACAACTCAGACCTTTCTGTTAATAAAACAATACTGTATTTTTCTAAACGGTGCACATATGAAATACATACTCCTCACTTATTCATAACGACCCCAAAATGGCGGTCTACAATTACTCGCTTAAAAATGGCGTGCTTCTCCCTCGTTCACTAGCTGAGCGCGAATCCTTCCTTTCTACAACTGGTACTAGAAAAACTCCTCTGGTTTTTAACAACTGAAAATCAAAAATACCTGACGATAGGCATAGGCTCAATGATGGCTACCGCTTCATCTTTTCTCTTTGCCTTTAAAGAAGACGAAAACGTAAAAGAAATGCAAAAGGTTTATCATAGAGGCCTTCGTCTCTTTATAGCCCGGAGAATTTCAGTGTTTCGAGTGAAAATTTTAAAGCATTTGTCTGCTGTAGACAAGTTAGCTCGCCATGATCCACCACTTTCCAGGTGCTGAGAACGTGTTTAAAAGCGGCCTCTGGGTTTTCCTTAAGTGCTGCTGACGTGTTTATGCATCCTGTTCCGCCGTTGCTCCAAGTGCTGCGGAAGAGTTACTTCTAATCTCGGTGAATAAAAAGGTTTCGAGTACGTATAGGACAACATATGTGCCTCTTTGCGTGCTATCATTTGTAAAAGAAACATCGTTTCGATATCTTGAACCATTTATGAAACGTGACGACATGATTCCCAATGCACAGGCAAGGAATTGGGCGCACCGCGTGTGACGTCTGGTGGATATAAAATCCAATAACTCGAGGACGAAATGAGATATCGTTCTGCTCTCAATTTTAAATAAGGTTTCGACATGTTATTTAAATTTCGTACACAGCGATGCATGAGCTAAAATCAACCGTACGCGAAGTTTAGGCAATGTATGTTTACTTCTGCAAAATCTTTAAAATTTCGTGCAATGTTTTACCTAATTTGATGCAGCACAGAAACTATGACGAATAACAAAAAGAAATTTAGACCTTTATCGAGCGAAAATATCAGACTGTAAGACGTGCAAACATAAAATTTTTTCACAGAATATTTTTCTTAAAATCGGATGATAAGTATTTCTTAGTACACAGAAAAACGGTAACATTTCCATAATCCAACAAAACTAGAAGTGATGAAGGACACAAATTGCATTCATAGTAACTGAAACCTTACAACTTTGCCATTTACGATAAATTGATGGCATTTATCATTTTTTTTAAAATTACATCCTTTAGATGGTTCCTCCTGTACGAAAACATTCGTGAAATCTGCTGTTGAGATTCCTCACTGGCCGCTGGACATCTCAGCTGCGATATTGTGAATTGCATCCCGAATACATCCAGGGTTCTTGGTCGAGTGGTGTAGACTTTGTTTTTGAGGTAGCCCCACAAGAAAAAGCACAAACGGATAAATCTGGCAATTTAGGGAGTTAGGGAATGTAACCGAATCGTGAGATCACACGACTGCCAAATAATTCTCGCGCATTGCCATTGACTGCCGTGCATTGTGTGATGTCGCTCCGTCCTGTTGAAACCAGGCTTCTTGAACGTTTGGGAAGTTGTTCAGTGTAGGTGTAACGAAAGTTCGTGACATCTCCACGCAACGATCGGCACTGACAGTTATTGTGTTTCCCTGTTCATCTGTGAAAAAATACGGTCCGATAATCCCATGTGATGAAACACCCCACCATACTGTCGCTTTACTAGCGTGTAAAGGGCGCTCATGAACGTCGTTAGGGTTTGTATTTGCCCAGTGGCGGTAGTTCTGTTTATTCACATAACCTATGAGATGAAAATGTGCCTCTCTGACAGCCACAACTTGTTTAGAAATTCATCGTCATTGTTTATTTTCGTTATCATTTGCTGACAGAATCCTAATAGTAACCGATAACCGTTGTCCTTCAATTGTTGCACCAGCTAGCGTACGAATTGAACACCGTGGGCTCCGTAAGACAGACTCGCGTACAACACCAATGTTCGCTGGAGAACGAACGCTTCTTGGTCGTTTTGTTGGTTTCTTCTTGAGCGCAGATCCAGTCTGTTCAAAGTTATTAATCCTAAATCACAAAAACGTCGAAACTCCCTCTGCGCCGCTACGAAACTATCATTGTTTTTATAAAATATTTTTATGCCTAACGCACGCTGTTGTTCGTTCCCAGGCCGCCAAAACCGCACGAGTGGTGGACTGTGAAGAGCCGACAAATTGAATAGCTGGCCGGCGGCCATTAGAGTGGTAAACTGACGCGCGGAGTTCGAATGTTTATACATCGCTTTCGGTTATAAAATGCCTTCACTTGAGTTAGGTCACAAACATAATGCCTCATTTAAATACCTTACTACAATATACTTTTTAATTTATGAACAAACAGCAACTAGTCACTGTTTATGAATTTATCTTACGTACTACATGGAATCTGCCGTAGCTAAAAGTTATGTACTGGCCCCCTAGCAGTTTTCGTAGTTCATTTACGACAGATGTAAGCAAAATGCATCAACATACTCGAAGATTTGCCCACTATATTAATAGATATTTTCTGACTCTACCTTGCTTTAGATTTTATATATGGCATAGTGCTTTGGCAACTCACGACCAAATTATCAAGTTTCAACCTAACCTAGACCATGAAAACACTACCGATCAGTCAACCTTCTTCAAAATGATCAGAACATATAAAACAGTATTCTGTCGGTCGGAAATCTTGCCTCCTGACAGCGTGTAACCATTTTTGTAACAGCTGCGTTTTTGAGAAAGGAAACCTGCAAATAGATGCACAGACATTATGCTAATACCGTGTTACAAAAACATTTATTAAGCGACTGCACTGACATACAAAACAACTTAAAATATCCACATACCTGTGAAATGTAATATTCGTTCCTTTCTCGAATTTATTTGTACAATTAATCGCTGCACAACTCTTCACCATTGTACTTCTTTTGATTGGAACGTACAGACAGTAGAATTACGAGTAACAAATACTGTATGTACGCCCCAACAAATATACAACGTTAAATCAGGCTCTTTATAAACAATAATACTACACAACGCATCAGACTAAAACCACTATAATGGCGTCCAGCCGAAGGTTCAAATTATCCCTCGACTGCAGCGCCATCAGTGAGTCTAGTTATTTTTTACAAGGTCTTTGTTCGTTCCACTGATCGAAGATAACCGAAATGGCGGGCTATTTACACCGTAACTGTCACGAATCCGCAGTGCTGCCACCTGCCCATTGCTGCCATTACTCATTTCAAACATTTCCGTTATTCTGTGTCACCCTGTATTAGGCAAGCAGTACAGTGACAACAAAGCTGCACTGGGCACGGAATGAGAAAGCACGTCTGTAGCAATTTAACGGTTAATCTTTCTGAACATTTAAGGTTTTAGTTGCTTCGAGTTAAAATGCTGTCGGTCACAGCTGTACGTAATAGGTCTGTGTAGGAACAGCGCTACGGGTCAAATCGCGCATAATGCGTCGTCTGCAAAATTCATGTGTGGCCGTGTGGGAGCTGTGTCCGCCCCCGCAAAATCCGAGCGTCGCGGCTGGCGCCGAATGGTGATATGAATTTATTAGCGGCCAGGCACGTTACTGTTTAATGCGGTAGACCGCCGCCCGCGGCGCTGTTGCAGCTGCTCGCCGCTTATGGCGTCGAACACCAACTGACACACCACCTAACGGATGTGCCCGGCCCGTAGCGTACGCAACTTGGTTGCTTAATTAGTTATAGGTATCATATTCATGACAAACGTTATGATATGGAACGTGTTAACTGAAAGAAAATGGTGCATATACATCACAGAAAATATATTTTGTGATTTGGTTAAGGCTTTCGATTAGTTATAATATTATAGTGAGTAGTCACCATACTTCATCTCCACACAGAATCTAATGTATATGAAGTTCATGTAGACCCCATAGTAACTAGTGGTCAGAATTAGAAGCCATCAGACACAGACCACAGGCTTTTGTATGTCAATCCTTATAGCAGGAGGTCTCTGGAACGACGGCCGTTTACAATCGTGACAAATAAAAACACCTACAGCCGTCCTTATGATTTTCTTTTGTTTTGTTACTACCAGTTTCAACGGTTCAGTGCGTCATCTTCAGGATGTTTTTGATGCGGTACAGGTTGATATGCTCCCCATGCATATCACATCAGTTGCCAGCATTACTGGATACGCAGATAATGTGTCAGCACTCAAACCATCAACTGGAGTGTGTTTTCTAAACCCATGTTGACTGTGTGCCAGTACATTTATAATGTTCGAACACAGTATATGTTCCCGAATCCTGCTGCATATCGACGTTAATGATATGGGCCTGTAATTAATTGGATTACTCCTCCTACCTTTCTTGAATATTGGTGTGACCTGTGCAACTTTCCAATTTGGGTATGGATCTTTCGTCGAGGGAACGGTTGTATAGGACTGTCAAGTATGGAACTAATGCATCAGCATACTCCGAAAGGAACCTAATTGGTATACAGTCTGGACCAGAAGACGCTTTTATTGTGATTTACGTTGCTTCACTACTCTGAGGATATTTACTCATGTTGGCAGCTGTTCTTCATTCGAATTCTGGAATATTTGCTTCGTCTTCTTTTGAGAAGGCATTTCGGAAGGCTGTGCTTAGTAACTCTGCTTTGGCAGCACTGTCTTCGATAGTATCTCCATTTCTATAGCACAGAGAAGACATTGATTGTTTCTTGTCGCTAACATACTTCACATACGACCAGAGTCTCTTTGGATTTTTTGCCAGGTTTCGAGACAAAGTTTCGTTGTGGAAACTGTTATAAGCATCTCGCATTGAAGTCCGCGCTAAACTTCGAGCTTCTGCAAATGATCGCCAATATTGGGGATTTTGCGTCTGTTTAAATTTGGCATGTTTTGTTTCGTTGTTTCTGCAGCAGTGTTCTGACCTGTTTTGTGTACCAAGGAGGATCAGCTCCGTCGTTTGTTAATTTATTTGGTATAAATCTCTCAATTGCTGCCGATACTATTTCTCTGAATTCAAGCCACATCTGGTCTACACTTATATCATTAATTTGGAAGGAGTGGAGATTGTCTCTCAGGAAGGCGTCAAGTGAATTTTTATCTGCTTTTTTTGAATAGGTATATTTTTCGTTTATTTTTGGAGGATTTGGGGCTTACAATATTCAATCTCGCTACGACTACCCTGTGTTCACTAAACCCGGTATCCGTTTTGATCCTCGTTATTAACTCAGGATTATTTGTTGCTAAGAGGTGAAGCGTGTTTTCACAACCGTTTACTATTCGCGTCGTTTCATGAACTAACTGCTCGAAATAATTTTCAGAGAATGCTTCTAACACAAATTCGGATGATGTTTCATGCGTACCTCCGGAATTAAACATGTATTTTCGCCAACATATCGAGGGTAAATTAAAGTCACCACCAACTATTATCGTATGATTCGGGTACGTGGTTGAAATCAAGCTCGAGTTTTCTTTGAACCTTTCAGCAACTGTATCATCTGAATTGGGAGGTCGGTAAAAGGATCCAATTATTATTTTATTCCGGTTGCCAACAATGACCTCTGCCCATACTAACTCATAGGAAGTATCTACTTCAATTTCGCGACAAGTTAAACTACTTCTGACAGCAACAAACACGCCACCCCCAACCGTGTTTAGCCTATCCTTTCGGAACACCGTTAGGTTCTTAAGGTTTTTAACATGGCTGTCAATCACCGACTGTAGTATAATACAAAATTTTGAAAAACACAGCCCTCAGTCGCGAACACAATTAATTTGTAACCTAGGTTTCGGTGTAACAAGGGCCACCTTCTTTGGACAAAATTAAAACTTGATGTTACAGCATAACGTACCAAAAAAATACGAAAGCTGCGGTCATACCTGACAGCGTCAAATAGTCAGAATTAAAATGCAACAGAGGTGCAAACCACTAGGGGCTGCCGTGTGTCCTCTGCTATAGTCAACACAAAACCGTTAGGTTCTCCGCAAAAGTTTCGGCTGAGCTTATATCCGGCTTTAGCCAGATTTCAGCGCCTATAACGATTTGATCGTCAGTGCTTTCTATCAGCGCTTGGAGCTCTGGTACTTTCCCAACACAGCTACGACAATTTACAACTGTTATAGCGATGGTTCCTGTGCCTACATTCTTCCTGTGTTCGGCCTGCACCCTTTGTGGCTGAAGCCCTTCTTGTGTTTAAAGTTTGACCGTGGCAGAGCATTTAAAGAAAACTTGCCACTCCGTAAATATCATTCATGTCAATACAGTTCCTTTATTTTGGTTCGAAATGGTTCAAATCGCTCTGAGCACTCGAACCTGCGACCGTAGCGGTCACGCGGTTCCAGACTGGAGCGCCTAGAACCGCACGGCCACACCGGCCGGCTCCTTTATTTTGATCCACCTGTTTTTTATTTGAACTTTAAATTAGGAATGATGTTTTGCCCCAACCTTTATTATCAACGGTCCTGCCTGAAGCCGGGAATGTTGAACCGCTGCTAGCCCAGAACAAGGAGAAAATATCATTGTGATATCAGTTCGGAAATCAGCGCTGTTACCTGACTTGGACATACCAACAGATGCCCAACAGGGTATCCGCCACTGACTATCATTTTCATGGCAGCCGCAAATGGTGCATCTTCTCAGATTACCGAACAAGTAAAGCTACTCCATTCGTAGGGGGGGGGGGGGGGGCGTTAACGCCGGAGTATAAATTTCCACCTATTCTTCTCGCTTTTAGAGTGTAAATGCAGCTAAATTACCGGTAGGGAGCCAGAATACTCTCCGGCGAGCGGGGGAGCCCGAGAGGGAAAGGGCGGAGCAATAATAACAGTGTAGAACAGGGGGCTGGCCTTTCATTCGACCCTCGGCTGGGCTCGAGCGTTCGCCCATTCATTAGGGCGGCCGCTCCGGCAACCACAACCGCTCTAATTACGAGCGCGGTAACGGCGTTACACCGCGCCAAACCGCCCAAACCACTACCAGCAGTACGGCGAGCAGAGGACACGAAACTATCTGGCGTAAAGGGGTAAACGTGATCGATGTAATGACGAGAATGGAACAGTAATCTGGCACATATTCTTCGACAGAAATTCACATACGGAATGGAAGTCGTTCAGTCATAACATCCTGTCCGAATGCCACCATACTGATATTCCATCACCTCTATGTCTGTAGGCTGTTTCCAGAATGACGTTTTCGCTCTGCACCGGAGTGTGCGCTGATAGAAACTTCCTGGCAGACTAAAACTGTGTGCCGGACCGAGACTCGAACTGGGGACCTTTGCCTTTCGCGGGCAAGTGCTCTGCCAACTGAACTACCCAAGCACGACTCACGCCCCGTCCTCGCAGCTTTACTTCAGGTAGGAGACGAGGTACTGGCAGAAGTAATACAGCACTTGTCCGCGAAAGGCAAAGGTCCCGAGTTCGAGTCTCGGTCCGGCACACAGTTCTAATCTGCCAGGAAGTTTCATATCAGCGCACACTCCGCTGCAAAGTGAAAACGTCATTCTGGAAACATCCACCAGGCTGTGCATAAGCCATGTCTCCGCAATATCCTTTCTTTCAGGAGTGCTAGTTCTGCAGGTTCGCAGGAGAGCTTCTGTAAAGTTTGGAAGGTAGGAGACGAGGTACTGGCAGAAGTATAGCTGTGAGGACGGCGCGTGAGTCGTGCTTGGGTAGCTCAGTTGGTAGAGCACTTGTCCGCGAAAGGCAAAGGTCCCGAGTTCGAGTCTCGGTCCGGCACACAGTTCTAATCTGCCAGGAAATTCTGTAGGCTGTGTTTATTAAAATTTTTACATCTACATGTGCATACATACTCGGCAAGCCGTCGTACGGTTCATAGCGGAGGGTATCTTGTACCCCATTACCAGTCTTTCCCTTTCCTGTTCCACCCGCAAATGGGGCGTGGGAAAAGCGATTGTCTTTAAGCCTGCCTGCAAGTCCTAATTTCTGTTATGTTGTCTTCGTGATATTTATATTAAAGATTCGTTGGCGGCAGCAGAATCGTACTGCAGTCAGCTGCAAATGCCGGTTGTCTACATTTTCTCAATAGTTGAGATCCTGAAGCCTCTCCGTAATACTTACGTGTTGATCGAACCTACCCGTAACAAATCTAGCAGATCGCCTTTGAATTGCTTCTACGATGGTTGGAACTTTAATAGTGGTGACTATTTATTTACAGTTCGTGTTTCGAAGTTTTACTGACCTTCAAAGTAGTCACCAGCATAGTGTATAACCCGTTGCCAGCGACGTGGAAGTCGTAGGATTCTCTTAGCGGTGCCAGTTGTGTTGACAGTTCGAGCGGCGCGGTCTATTGCCCGACGAATTTGTAGCAGATCTGAAGCGAATGCCATGAAGTGTTTCCTTCAGTTTAGAAATCGAGTTGAACTCACGAGGGCTTAAGTCAGGGAAGTGCAGTAGGTGCTATAGCACTTAGCAGCCCCATCAGTCAAGCAAATCAGTAACAGCTTGCACTGTACGTGCTGGAGCGTTGTCCTGCAAAATGATGGTCAGGTCCTGCAGAAAATGTCATCACTTGTGTCTCCAAGCCGGTCGTAGGTTGTGTTGCAAAAATGAGCAGCATAGAGACAGAAGTGATGACACTTTCTGCAGGACCTGACCACCATTTTGCAGGACAATGCTCAAGCACGTACAGTGCAAGCTGTTACTGATAGAATTGGAAGGAAAATCAGCATTGGCCGTATTTTGTCGCTTTATTGTCAGCAAAATCGATTTTCGGTCACTTAGTGACCATCCCAGTGCTGTAATATACAGGGTGATTCAAAAAGAATACCGCAACTTTAAAAATGTGTATTTAATGAAAGAAACATAATATAACCTTCTGTTATACATCATTACAAAGAGTATTTAAAAAGGTTTTCTTTGACTCAAAAACAAGTTCAGAGATGTTCAATATGGCCGCCTCCAGACACTCGAGCAATATCAACCCGATACTCCAACTCGTTCCACACTCTCTGTAGCATATCAGGCGTAACAGTTTGGATAGCTGCTGTTACTTCTCGTTTCAAATCATCAATGGTGGCTGGGAGAGGTGGCAGAAACACCATATCATTAACATACCCCCATAAGAAAAAATCGCAGGGGGTAAGATCAGGGCTTCTTGGAGGCCAGTGATGAAGTGCTCTGTCACAGGCTGCCTGGCGGCCGATCCATCGCCTCGGGTAGTTGACGTTCAGGTAGTTACGGACAGATAAGTGCCAACGTGGTGGCGATCCATCCTGCTGAAATATGAATTGTTGTGCTTCTTGTTCGAGCTGAGGGAACAGCCAATTCTCTAACATCTCCAGATACTGTAGTCCAGTTACAGTAGCACCTTCGAAGAAAAAGGGACCAAAAACTTTATTGGCTGAAATGGCACAGAAAACGTTCACCTTAGGCGAGTCACGTTCATACTGAGTTGTTTTTCGCGGATTCTCAGTGCCCCATATACAGACATTGTGACGGTTGACTTTCCCGTTAGTGTGGAAAGTTGCTTCATCACTAAACACAATCTTTGAAACGAAAGATTCATCTGTTTCCATTTGAGCAAGGATAAAATCACAGAAACCGATTCTTTTAATCTTATCAGCTGCAGACAGTGCTTGAACCAATTTCAGACGATAAGGTTTCATAACTAACCTTTTTCGTAGGACTCTCCATACAGTTGATTGTGGAATTTGCAGCTCTCTGCTAGCTCTGCGAGTCGATTTTCCTGGGCTGCGAACAAATGCTTGCTGGATGTGTGCTACATTTCAATCACTCGTTCTCGGCCGTCCAGAACTTTTCCCTTTGCACAAACACCCATTCTCTGTAAACTGTTTATACCAACGTTTAATACACCACCTATCAGGAGGTTTAACACCATTCTTCGTTCGAAATGCACGCTGAACAACTGTCGTCGATTCACTTCTGCCGTACTCAATAACACAAAAAGCTTTCTGTTGAGCGGTCGCCATCTTAGCATCAACTGACGCTGACGCCTAGTCAACAGCGCCTCAAGCGAACAAATGTACAACTAAATGAAACTTTATAGCTCCCTTAATTCGCCGACAGATTGTGCTTAGCTCTGCCTTTTGTCGTTGCAGAGTTTTAAATTCCTAAAGTTGTGGTATTCTTTTTGAATCACGCTGTACAATTAAAATTGATAGGCACTGGTATCACACTATAACCACAAGCTCAGAGCGATCACATAACTGGAGTTTATGTGATCGCTCGAAACTTGTGGTTACAGTTTGATACCAGTGCCTACCAATTTTAATTGTATATTACAGCACTGAGGATTGTCATTAAGTGACCGAAAATCGATTTTGCTGACAATAAAACAACAAAATACGGCCAATGCTGATTTTCCTTCCAATTCTATCCAGAATTTGGTCGTGGTGCACACAACACGCCATGGAGTCACCAATCAAACTGTTACTGGTTTGTTTGACTGATGGGGCTGCTAAGTGCCATACAACCTATTGCAAAAAAATGTTCAAATGTGTGTGAAATCTTATGGGACTTAACTGCTAAGGTCATCAGTCCCTAAGCTTAACACTACTTAACCCAAATTATCCTAAGGACAAACACACACCCATGTCCGAGGGAGGACTCGAACCTCCGCCGGGACCAACCGCACAGTCCATGACTGCAGCGCCTAAGACCGCTCGGCTAATCCCGCGCGGCCAACCTACTGCACTCCCCTGGCTTAAGCCCTCGTAAGTTCAACTCGACACACTGAGAAACAACGCGGGAAGAGCATGAGAGGTTTTAGCGCCTGCGCTACCCCGAGAAATCTGCTGTAGCAGAGCATGCTTTGGAAAACGGACACCTGAGAAATTTGACGAAACATCCGCCGTGGCTCGCACTAACGGCTTCTGCGATTGTGTATTTGAGATAAAAATCACCGATAACACCCTAGGTAGAGACGGAGGACCGCAGCTCAGCACGGCGTGGGATTAAGCGATCGCGCGGTTGAAGCGGGTACATCAACGCCGAGTCGACGTACGTCATTTTTGGCGATGCCGCGAGCACCAGTGACGTCACAGCCGGCAGCTAGTGTATATAAGTGTCGTACCAACCCGCCCACTGGCAGCCACAACACTTGAGAATGGCCAAAGTGTACCCCGCCGAAAGCTCGTGTAATTTTAATCACTTGACGGTGCTGGAAACCAGAGAACTTTTTATTCAGTGTTACCTCCGCGGGGCTCTGCAGTGTTATGCGTGATGCCATGTTTACGTACAACGAACGCCTTCAGGGTATAGCAATTTTAACGCCTAGCTACGTTGCTGTAAATGTCGTGTGACTAGGGCCTCCCGTCGGGTAGACCGTTCGCCGGGTGCAAGTCTTTCGATTTGATGTCACTTCGGTGACTTGCGCGTCGATGGGTATGAAATGATAATGATTAGGACAACACAACATCCAGTACTTGAGCGGAGAAAATCTCCGACCCTGCCAGGAATCGAACCCGAGCCCTTAGGAGTCAAGAAGGGTCGTCGAGCAGATGCGCAAAACTATAGACCTATATCTCTGACATCGATCTGTTGTAGAAGTTTAGAACATGTTTTTTGCTCGCGTATCATGTCATTTCTGGAAACCCAGAATCTACTCTGTAGAAATCAACATGGATTCCGGAAACTGCGACCGTGTGAGGCCCAACTCGCTTTATTTATTCATGAGACCCAGAAAATATTAGATACAGGCTCCCAGGTAGATGCTATTTTTCTTGACTTCCGGAAGGCGTTCGATACAGTTCCGCACTGTCGCCTGATAAACAAAGTAAGAGCCTACGGAATATCAGACCAGCTGTGTGGCTGGATTGAAGAGTTTTTAGCAAACAGAACACAGCATGTTATTATCAATGGAGAGACGTCTACAGATGTTAAAGTAACCTCTGGCGTGCCACAGGGGAGTGTTATGGGACCATTGCTTTTCACAATATATATAAATGACGTAGTAGATAGTGACGGAAGTTTCATGCGGCTTTTCGCAGATGATGCTGTAGTATACAGAGAACTGGCAGGACTAGAAAATTGCAGCGAAATGCAGGAAGATCTGCAGCGGATAGGCACTTGGTGCAGGGAGTGGCAACTGACCCTTAACATAGACAAATGTAACGTATTGCGAATACATAGAAAGAAGGATCCTTTATTGTATGATTATATGATAGCGGAACAAACACTGGTAGCAGTTACTTCTGTAAAATATCTGGGAGTATGCGTGCGGAACGATTTGAAGTGAAATGATCATATAAAATTAATTGTTGGTAAGGGGGGTATCAGGTTGAGATTCATTGGGAGAGTCCTTAGAAAATGTAGTCCATCAACAAAGGAGGTGGCTTACAAAACACTCGTTCGACCTATACTTGAGTATTGTTCATCAGTGTGAGATCTGTACCAGGTCGGGTTGACAGTGGAGATAGAGAAGGTCCAAAGAAGAGCGGCGCGTTTCGTCACGGGGCTATTTGGTAAGCGTGATAGCGTTACGGAGATGTTTAGCAAACTCAAGTGGCAGACTCTGCAAGAGAGGCGCTCTGCATCGCGGTGTAGCTTGCTGTCCAGGTTTCGAGAGGGTGCGTTTCTGGATGAGGTATCGAATATATTGCTTCCGCCTACTTATACCTCACGAGGAGATCACAAATGCAAAATTGGGGACATTCGAGCGCGCACGGAGGCTTTCCGGCAGTCGTTCTTCCCGCGAGCCATACGCGACTGTAACAGGAAAGGGAGGTAATGACAGTGGCACGTAAAGTGCCCTCCACCACACACTGTTTGGTGGCTTGCGGAGTGTAGATGTAGATGATTGACATTCTGTCGTGCTGACCACTCAGCTACCGGGAGCGGACGGCTATGTTACTGACGCGCAAGGATCGGAGAGTTGGTGGCGTTATGGTTCTCATCCTGGAGTCAATGACATGGGGAAAACTGCAAACTTTTCGGCAGTGCCTCATGATTCGTGGCCAAGTTGCTGCGGCTGATGATGTTCCATCCGAGCTGATGCAACCTCTCTAATGGTCTCGCCGGGTTGGTAAACATTACTGCTCCACCACAGTAAAATGCGCGCAGACCGAAGAGCCCGGGGCAGGTCGTGGGGAAGAAAGCGAAAACGTAAGCAGGAAGCTGCTGGCCACTCCGACAGCCGGTCGAGTGGTGCTGGGTCTTCAGAGCCCGTGTCAATTGGGGACAATCACGGCCCGTCACTGACGGCTGGCTAGCGGCACCGGCCGGGTCAAGTTCGAGGTCACACCGGCATCAAACGCTTCCCGCCGCCACTCGGCTACAACAACTGACAGTGATCGATCGACTTTGGTGTTAACTCTTCTTTTGCTCCTGTTTTGGCCATCTAGGCAGCGCGTGACAGCTCCTGCTGCTTCGCATTTGCTATTTTTCATTTTTTTCCACTATCGTCTCATCTTTAGACAGGGAATATAATAAGTGAAGGGAATATGCGAAAGATGGCGCATGTATTTTGATAGTCTCCTCAACCCTAGAATAACCGTACCAGAGAACCCAACAGACACGAATGGGGAAGAGGAGCCAGACAACGACACTACCCCACCAAATATAGAAGAAGTGAAAACTGCCATGAAGGAGAACTGTTTAAGCAAGGACGCAGAGAGCTGGAACAAAGCCTTCTGAAAATGGTCACCAGAATATGGGAAGAGGAGAAAATGCCCCAACAATGGAAAGAGGGTATCATATGTCCCATACATAAGATAGGAGATAAGATGGACTGTGGCAATAACAGAGGGATCACACTACTTAATTTGGGATATAAAATACTCTCTAATATACTATTCGACAGAATACTCCCAATCAGACAGAGGGAGACGGGGCGGTACCAATGCGGATTACTTCCTGGGAAGTCAACCATAGATCAAATACTCACCTTAAGACAAATCCTGGAAAAAACAAACGAATACGGAGTTGACACGCATCACCTCTTTATAGATTTCAAAGCAGCTTCTGATAGCATAAATAGAGAGCAGTTATATCAAGCTCTAGATGAACTAGGTATCTCTAGGTAGTTGGTAAGGCTGGTGAGAATGACAATGAGCGAAACACAAGGTAGTGTAAGAATAGGAGGAATGATGTCCCAACACATTGAGTATTAAAAATGGAGTGCGACAAGGGGATGCATTGGCATGCCTTCTCTTTAATGCGGCCCTGGAGAAGGTGATGAGAAACGCAAACCTTCTGAACAGAGGAACGATCTTCTATAAATCGGTGCAGATACTGGCCTATGCAGATGACATAGATTTAATAGCAAGAACCCAAAAAGCAATGGAAGAGACATTTACAGCTCTCGAACAGGCTAGTAGGAACATGGGATTAACTATTAATGAACGAAAAACGAAGTATATGGCAGCTGGAAATGTACATAGAGAAAATATGTCAAATGCAATAACAAGGGGCAATTATACGTTTGAGAGGGTTGAACATTTTAAGTACCTGGGCTCGACAGTTACGCGTCTAAATGACACTTCCTATGAAATTAAGCAGAGATTAATACTGGGCAACAGAGCCTATTTTGCCCTAACCATACTTCTATCCTCAAGGCTCCTGACTCGTACTACGAAATTAACCGCGTATAAATCACTTATACAACCAGTGCTTACCAATGCCTCGGAAGCCTGGACATTAACAGCTAAAGATATTGAAACACTGGATGCATTTGAAAGAGAGGTACTTGGACGAATTATCGACCCAATCTGTGAAAGAGGAAGATGGACGAGGAGATACAACCATGAGTTGTATATCATATACAAAGACCAACCCATCAGAAGGATAGCGAAGTCATCCAGACTGAGGTGGGGGGGGGGGGGGGGGGACACACGTGGCTCGCATGAATGATACAGAAGTACCAAAAAGAATATTACAAGGAAAGCCAGGAGGGCAAAGAGGACGTGGTCGACCAAGAGCCAGATGGGAAGATGGAGTAATCGAAGACCTTAGGAAGATGGGCTATAGAAACTGGAGAGCATTGGCAAAGGACCGAGGGAGGTGAAAGGAAATTGCAGAAGAGGCCAAGGCTCATCATGAGCTGTAGAGCCAGGAAAGAAGAAGAATCGTCTCGTCTTCTCACCAAGTCTCTTTTTTTCTTCTTCTTCTAACCCCATCAGACCCATTATTTCAGGCTTGGAATCTCTCTAAATTTAACACTTTCCTTTTAAATAAATGTCCCTTTCCGCTGCTTCTTCTGCTTTTATGGTGGGTACTTGTCGATATTTTTAAACTTTTCGGATGCACCTTTTTGTTAATTTCCTTTCCAAGTGCTAATTGAAGATCTAACTTGTCAGCCTATTATTATTCATCCTGTACAAGTGACCAAAATATATCAGTCTTCTTCCCGTATTCTTTCTGTCATCGTTTCTATATTCTGATATATTTCGTAACTGCTTTTTAAGTTCCAGTCTTCTTCTCATCTTGTTGTTGTTGTTGTCTTCAGTCCTGAGACTGGTTTGATGCAGCTCTCCATGCTACTCTATCCTGTGCAAGCTTCTTCATCTCCCAGTACCTACTGCAACCTACATCCTTCTGAATCTGCTTAGTGTATTCACCTCTTGGTCTCCCTCTACGATTTTTACCCTCCACGCTGGCCTCCAAAACTAAATTGGTGATCCCTTGATCCCTCATAACATGTCATACCAACCGATCCCTTCTTCTAGTCAAGCTGTGCCACAAACTCCACCTCCCCCAATCCTATTCAATACTTCCTCATTAGTTATGTGATCTACCCATCTAATCTTCAGCATTCTTCTGTAGCACCACATTTCGAAAGCTTCTATTCTCTTCTTGTCCAAACTATTTATCGTCCATATTTCACTTCCATACATGGCTACACCCCATACAAATACTTTCAGAAACGACTTCCTGACATTTAAATCTATACTCGATGTTAACAAATTTCTCTTCTTCAGAAACGCTTTCCTTGCCATCGCCAGTCTACATTTTATATCTTCTCTACTTCACCATCATCAGTTATTTTGCTCCCCAAATAGCAAACCTCCTTTACTACTTTAAGTGTCTCATTTCCAAATCTGATTCCCTCAGCATCACCCGACTTAATTCGACTACATTCCATTATCCTCGTTTTGCTTTTGTTGATGTTCATCTTATATCCTCCTTTCAAGACACTGTCCATTCCGTTCAACTGCTCTTCCAAGTACTTTGCTGTCTCTGACAGAATTACAATGTCATCGGCGAACCCCAAAGTTTTTATTTCTTCTCCATGGACTTTAATACCTACTCCGAATTTTTCTTTTGTTTCCTTTACTGCTTACTCAATATACAGATTGAATAACATCGGGGACAGGCTACAACCTTGTCTCACTCCCTTCCCAACCGCTGCTTCCCTTTCATGCCCCTCGACTCTTATAACTGCCATCTGGTTTCTGTAGCAATTGTAAATAGCCTTTTCTCCCTGTATTTTACCACTGCCACCTTCAGAATTTGAAACAGAGTATTCCAGTCAACATTGTCAAAAGCTTTCTCTAAGTCTACAAATGCTAGAAACGTAGGTTTGCCTTTTCTTAATCTAGCTTCTAAGATAAGTCGTAAGGTCAGTATTGCCTCACGTGTTCCAACGTTTCTGCGGAATCCAAACTGATCTTCGCCGAGGTCGGCTTCTACCAGTTTTTCCATTCGTCTGTAAAGAATTCGCGTTAGTATTTTGCAGCTGTGATTTATTAAACTGATAGTTCGGTAATTTTCACATCTGTCAACAACGGCTTTCTTTGGGATTGGAATTACACTCCTGGAAATTGAAATAAGAACACCGTGAATTCATTGTCCCAGGAAGGGGAAACTTTATTGACACATTCCTGGGGTCAGATACATCACATGATCACATTGACAGAACCACAGGCACATAGACACAGGCAACAGAGCATGCACAATGTCGGCACTAGTACAGTGTATATCCACCTTTCGCAGCAATGCAGGCTGCTATTCTCCCATGGAGACGATCGTAGAGATGCTGGATGTAGTCCTGTGGAACGGCTTGCCATGCCATTTCCACCTGGCGCCTCAGTTGGACCAGCGTTCGTGCTGGACGTGCAGACCGCGTGAGACGACGCTTCATCCAGTCCCAAACATGCTCAATGGGGGACAGATCCGGAGATCTTGCTGGCCAGGGTAGTTGACTTACACCTTCTAGAGCACGTTGGGTGGCACGGGATACATGCGGACGTGCATTGTCCTGTTGGAACAGCAAGTTCCCTTGCCGGTCTAGGAATGGTAGAACGATGGGTTCGATGACGGTTTGGATGTACCGTGCACTATTCAGTGTCCCCTCGACGATCACCAGTGGTGTACGGCCAGTGTAGGAGATCGCTCCCCACACCATGATGCCGGGTGTTGGCCCTGTGTGCCTCGGTCGTATGCAGTCCTGATTGTGGCGCTCACCTGCACGGCGCCAAACACGCATACGACCATCATTGGCACCAAGGCAGAAGCGACTCTCATCGCTGAAGACGACACGTCTCCATTCGTCCCTCCATTCACGCCTGTCGCGACGCCACTGGAGGCGGGCTGCACGATGTTGGGGCGTGAGCGGAAGACGGCCTAACGGTGTGCGGGACCGTAGCCCAGCTTCATGGAGACGGTTGCGAATGGTCCTCGCCGATACCCCAGGAGCAACAGTGTCCCTAATTTGCTGGGAAGTGGCGGTGCGGTCCCCTACGGCACTGCGTAGGATCCTACGGTCTTGGCGCGCATCCGTGCGTCGCTGCGGTCCGGTCCCAGGTCGACAGGCACGTGCACCTTCCGCCGACCACTGGCGACAACATCGATGTACTGTGGAGACCTCACGCCCCACGTGTTGAGCAATTCGGCGGTACGTCCACCCGGCCTCCCGCATGCCCACTATACGCCCTCGCTCAAAGTCCGTCAACTGCACATACGGTTCACGTCCACGCTGTCGCGGCATGCTACCAGTGTTAAAGACTGCGAAGGAGCTCCGTATGCCACGGCAAACTGGCTGACACTGACGGCGGCGGTGCACAAATGCTGCGCAGCTAGCGCCATTCGACGGCCAACACCGCGGTTCCTGGTGTGTCCGCTGCGCCGTGCGTGTGATCATTGCTTGTACAGCCCTCTCGCAGTGTCCGGAGCAAGTATGGTGGGTCTGACACACCGGTGTCAATGTGTTCTTTTTTCCATTTTCAGGAGTGTATTTCTCGTCCATTATCTTGCATGCATAAACTTTATGCTCTTTTCCATTTGGCCAGTGTCTAATTGTAAAACTTTTGGCGCATTTTTTATGTTAGCGATAAATTTGGTTTTTACTACAGACATTTTTAAACATGCTCCACTGACTGCTTGTTCCAAGATGCTGTCTTGTACTTCGATATCTACGGGATTTGCCGTTAGCACAGCAAAACCGTCTGCAAAGAGTAGGCAGTTTAACTACACTGTTTCTTTCTTCTCAGTTCTCTTCTGAATGTTTATCGACGAGACTACAAAACACTGCAGCATGCCGGATAGTGGAGAGGTTAGCACTCTCAAGGAATGATTTCACACTTTCTGGAAATCGTCCAGATTCCAGGAACGATTTGACCAGCTGGTCGAATGGAGGCCCACAATGAGACCCTTCTTAAACAGTCAGGTACTGACAACGCTCTCTCACATGAGTATGCGGCAATGTTAATATTTTGGTAGCGTTATAAATGCCCTTTTGTTTCTGTCATCGGCAGCTGTATCTACTGTACTAAAGGCATGCTCTTCTTCCTTCCTCTTTAGTGTTGAACTGTGAGTCTGGTTTACAGCAGCACCCAAATCCCCTCTTCTGTCTGCCTTTTCCTCAGTTCCGCATTTGTAGCCGATCCCACATCATTGATAATCTGCTGCATGTATGACATCCTTGGTCGGCTCCGGTGATTCTTTCCCTCAGTAGCTCCTTCTACTATTATTCCAATGAAACTACTGTCTTTTAAAAATGTGTCCTAAAAGTTTATCTCTTCTTGTTTGGATGTGTGTCCTAAGAGATCTGGTTTCTCATACCCTTCTCAGCACCTCTTCATTGGTAACTCTCTCTCTCTCTCTCTCTCTCTCTCTCTCTCTCTCTCTCCATGTGATCTTCATCATCCTTCTGTAGCACCAAATCTCCAGTGCTTCTAAACGTCTTCTCTCTTGTTTTCCTATAGTCAAAGCTTCACATTCCAAACAAATTTTTCGTGATCCGTTTTCATACTTCTATCCTGATGTTCTTGCTGGTGAATAAGGCGATCAAAAATTTCCGTTTGAGGGCGTTGCTGCACCGTAGATATAACGTAGCGCGACTTCGATTCTGGTATATAAGCACCGACATGTAGGCAAAGAATTAATGTCGCATTCCTATCTTTCCGACGTGCATGCGATAAAAGCGGAAACGTGAACGATGGCGATGTAATTACCAAATGCGCCCAAACCGGCCCAACGTGTTGTTAGTCTTTTATTGCCTGCCGAACGACAAGCACAGATAGACATCCAACGGGGAATGAAGATTGTGTGTGGGGCAGCATATCCGTCGAAAACCATCGTTGTGGAATGGTGCGCCAAGTTCTGTGCTAACGTTTCATGATAATCCATGTCCTCGAGGACCACTTGCTGTACCGCAGAAATTACGCCTACTCAAGTGGGAGAATTCGAGCACTCGCCCCATAGTGCTGATCTTACGCCATGCGATTATCACGCCTTTCGTCACCGAAAAAAGGCCCTGAAAGGTGAACAACTAGCGCAGGTGGTGTTTTACCAAACGCTTACCGTTTATCTGGTGCGTCGGTGAGATGGCTGCCCCCCAATGCTCACGGCGATTTTTCTTAATTGGCGTGCCAATTCCGGATTGTACGGCATTGGAACGGAATTTTTATCTCCTCCTATACACAGGGTGTCTCTACTAAGAAAATGGTCTCAGCCCAAAAAAATACTGCTCGTCACTTGTTTCAAGCGACCCCCAGTGTCAACGGAAAGCGTCGCATTGTTTCTCGTTACAAACAAAATTATTATTTATTTATTTATTTTATTTATTTATTTATTTATTGTTCCGTGGGACCACATTAAGGAGAAGTCTCCATGGTCATGGAACGAGTCAATACATGAAATTATAACACGATTGTAGAAACAGATAAAATGAAATATAAGAAACATATTCAGGTGAAACGTCGTTAGTTTAAATAAAGAAAATCAAGAATGTAACACTGGAATTTGCTTAATTTTTTAGCTCTTCCAGGAGCTCCTCGACAGAATAGAAGGAGTGAGCCATGAGGAAACTCTTCAGTTTAGACTTAAAAGCGATTGGGCTACTGCTAAGATTTTTGAGTTCTTGTGGTAGCTTATTGAAAATGGATGCAGCAGAATACTGCACTCCTTTCTGCACAAGAGTCAAGGAAGTGCATTCCACATGCAGATTTGATTTCTGCCTAACTCTTGGGAATAAGCTAATATTGCTAACAGCAAACGACATTAAAGAAAATATATACTGTGAGGGCAATGTCAGAATTCCCAGACTATTGAATAGGGGACTATTGAATAGGGGTCCACAAGAGGTTCTCGAACTTACACCACACATAGCTCGAACAGCCCGTTTTTGAGCCAAAAATACCCTTTTTGAATTAGAAGAATTACCCCAAAAAATAATACCATATGACATAAGCGTATCAAAATATGGGAAGTAGACTACTTTTCGTGTTGAACTGTCACTTATTTCAGATACTGTTCTAATGGTAAATAAAGCGGCATTTAGTTTCTGAACAAGATCCTGAACATGGGCTTTCCACAACAGCTTACTATCTATCCGTACGCCTAGGAACTTGAACTGTTCCGTCTCGCTTATAACATGCCCATTCTGTCTGATTAAAATATCAGTTCTTGTTGAATTGTGAGTTAGAAACTGTAAAAACTGAGTCTTACTGTGATTTAGCATCAAATTATTTTCCACAAGCCACGAACTTATTTCATGAACTACATTATTTGATAATATTTCAATATTACACACAAGATCCTTCACTACCAAGCTGGTGTCATCAGCAAACAGAAATATTTTTGAATCGCCTGTAATATAGAAGGCATATCATTTATATGAATAAGAAACAGCAGTGGCCCCAGCACCGGAATTACGCGTGCTTATTCGATAGAGGTGTCGCAAATTAGTCTAGAGTGCAATTCGTTTTGCCGATATGCATCGACAGGTACATTAATACATGAAGGATAACCCGTACTGTATGTGGCAGCCCCTGAGCTGCACTGACTCCCACCGCCGTACAGCAGCGCTACGCGTTCGCTCCTGGAGTACTCGTTATTCTTCGTGTTTTAATGTCCCTGTTAATACATCTCGATAAAACGAACATCGCACGAGACTAACGTAAGATATTTCATACAATAGGCACTTAAAATTTCCTGTTAAAAAGAATTTTGTTCGTAACGTGAAACAAACCGGCACTTTTCCTCGTTCAAATGGTTCAAATGGCTCTGAGCACTACGTGACGAGGTCATCAGTCCCCTAGAACTGAGAACTACTTAAACCTAACTAACCTACGGCCATCACACACACCCATGCCCGAGGCAGGATTCGAACCTACGACCGTAGCAGTCGCGCGGTTCCACACTGAAGCGCCTAAAACCGCTCGGTCACAGCGGCCGGCTTTCCCTCGTCACTGGGTGTCGCATGAAAGACGTGATGAGCAGCATTAGTTTGGGGTGACCCCAGCTACACACCACAAAAATAAAATTGCAAATGTCAGAGAAAATGTGCCTGACGACTCTTGGGAGGGACACCCTATGTATCTCACTAGAAATGACCAGAATACGGAAATGTCAGTATCACCATGTAGTGAGAGTGTCACTAAGGATTAGATGAAATATGGCGCGAAACATGTGTAGCTACTTTCAGTTGCTGGCAGGTTTCTTGCTTGCTAATGGCATTAGCTGTATATTGAGGTGTGTTACTAAAAACATGTACACTACTGGCCATTAAAATTGCTACAGCAAGAAGAAATGCAGATGATAAACGGGTATTCATTGGACAGATATTTTATACTAGAACTGACATGTGATTACATTTTCACGCAATTTGGGTGCATAGATCCTGAGAAAACAGAACCCAGAACAACCACAGTTGGCCGTGATAACGGCCTTGATACGCCTGGGCATTGAGGCAAACAGAGCTTGGATGGCGTGTACAGGTACAGCTGCCCATGCAGCTTCAACACGATACCACAGTGCATCACGGGTAGTGATTGGCTTATTGTGACGAGCCAGTTGCTCGGCCACCATTGACCAGACGTTTTCAGTTGGTGAGAGATCTGGAGAATGTGCTCGCCAGGGCAGCAGTCGAACATTTTCTGTATCCAGAAAGGCCCGTACAGGAACTGCAACATGCGGTCGTGCATTATCCTGCTGAAATGTAGGGTTTCGTAGAACCACGGGTAGAACCACGGGTCGTAACACATCTGAAATGTAACGTCGACTGTTCAAAGTGCCGTCAATGCGAACAAGAGGTGGCCGAGACGTGTAACCAATGGCACCCCATTCCATCACGCCACGTGACACGCCAGTGTGGCGATGACGAATAGACGCTTACACGGATGTGAGCATCGTGATGCTGTAAACAGAACCTGGATTCATCCGAAAAAATGACGTTTTGCCATTCGTGCACCCAGGTTCGTCGTCGAGTACACCATCGCAGGCGCTCCTGTCTGTGGTGGAGCCTCGAGGGTAACCAGAGCCATGGTCTCGTAGCTGATAGTCCATGCTGCTGCAAACGTCGTCGAACTGTTCGTGCAGATGGTTGTCGTCTTGCAAACGTCCCCATCTGTTGACTCAGGTATCGAGACGTGGCTGCACGATCCGTTGCAGCCATGCGGATAAGATGCCTGTCATCTCGACTGCTAGTGATACGAGGACGTTGGGATCCAGCACGGCGTTCCGTATTACCCTCCTGAACCCACCGATTCCATATTCTGCTAACAGTCATTGGATCTCGACCAACGCGAGCAGCAATGTCGCGATACGATAAACCGCAATCGCGATAGGCTGCAATCCGACCTTTATCAAAGTCGGAAACGTGATGGTGCGCATTTCTCCTCCTTACAAGAGGCATCGCAACAACGTTTCACCAGGCAACGCCGGTCAACTGCTGTTTGTGTATGAGAAATCGTTTGGAAACTTTCCTCATGTCAGCACGCTGTAGGTGTCGCCACCGGCGCCAACCTTTTGTGAATGCTCTGAAAAGCTAATCATTTGCATATCACAGCATCTTCTTCCTGTCGGTTAAATTCGCGTTTGTAGCACGTCATCTTCGTGGTGTAGCAATTTTAATGGCCAGTAGTGTATTATGATACCTAATTGAAGAATACAAAAAAAAAAAATCTGTTGGACCCTCCGGCAGTAGAGAATTTGTGGTAACGGGTTCACAGTCTTCTCCCGTATGGAAATCGTGAGTCGGGACTGCTATGAGGTGTAAGTTAGGTTAAATTTTAGAAAAAAAAAATCGTAGGGATAGCTGGGATACTTAGCCCGTCGGTCTCGCAGTGTGAGAACTACCTGTGCACCTACGAAACTAACTACTGCGCACCCACGGGACTAAGTAGCACCCAGTCCAATAACGTGGCGTCCGCAGCTCGTGGTCGTGCGGTAGCGTACTCGCTTCCCGCGCCCGGGTTCCCGGGTTCGATTCCCAGCGGGGCCAGGGATTTTCTCTACCTCGTGATGACTGGGTGTTGTGTGATGTCCTTAGGTTAGTTAGGCTTAAGTAGTTCTAAGTTCTAGGGGACTGATGACCATAGATGTTAAGTCCCGTAGTGCTCAGAGCCAATAACGTGGCGGGTCTTTCTGCGCAGCTACGTAGAAGATTTCGGCACTGTCCAGAAGGCAAGAGCTAATCCGTATACCGTTACCGGCTAGACAGGAGTCTGCGCCGAGGTTTAGGAGCGGGAACAACTTCTGGCGCATTCGGCCGGTGCAGAAGAGCGCGGGCGCAATCAATTAATTATCCCGGCCAGCTGCCGTCCCCAGCCAGAAGCCACCAGCAAAGTAGACGCGAACTCGCGCAGCAGCAGCGAGCGTTCCGCTCAACCCCCTACTCTCGCCCGCCCGAACATCCCGACGTGATTTATAAGGCAGACGATTCAATTTATTTTGTCTTCTCGGGGGCGAAGCGGAAAACTTAATTTCTCTGGCGCCCCGCTCCGAAAGAGTGATGTCCTGTCGTATTACATGCGACTGAAATTGCATCCCGCGCGAGGTAAAAATAATTAATCCGTTACGGCGGTGCAGTTTTAATGAGTTTCTTGTTGCGAAGGTGTGTGAGGTTAATCTGCAATACGGTCAGCGGATGTAGAGGGAGAGGAACGGGCAATGACCAGAGTAAAAAAAAAAAAAAAAGAAGAAGTCTACCGGTGACAAAAAAAATCGCCAAGAGACAGTTTCAGATAAATTTCTAAGCCATACATCAGACTGAATTGTAAAAGGGGAGGGGGCGAGGAAACAGTTACCGACGTTATTTTACAACTTGGTAAACACAAACTGGTTTACGACCAAGATCCTATTCAGCAGTTCAATTTATCTTTGCAGCTATCAAGCTTTCAAAGCCATTTAAACGAACTTCAGGAAAATAAATATTGGAGGCTTTCGATGAGAGTATGTAATACGCGCTGAAACAGGCTTCTTGCTAACGCAGTACGGCTGTTGTTGTTGTTGTTGTGGTCTTCAGTCCTGAGACTGGTTTGATGCAGCTCTCCGTGCTACTCCATCCTGTGCAAGCTTCTTCATCTCCCAGTACCTACTGCAGCCTACATCCTTCTGAATCTGCTTAGTGTATTCATCTCTTGGTCTCCCTCTACGATTTTTACCCTCCACGCTGCCCTCCAATACTAAATTGGTGATCCCTCGATGTCTCAGAATATGTCCTACCAACCGATCCCTTCTTCTAGTCAAGTTGTGCCACAAACTTCTATTCTCCCCAATCCTATTCAATACATCCTCATCAGTTATGTGATCTACCCATCTAATCTTCAGCATTCTTCTGTAGCACCAAATTTCGAAAGCTTCTATTCTCTTCTTGCCTAAACTATTTATCGTCCACGTTTCACTTCCATACATGGCTACACTCCATACAAATACTTTCAGAAACAACTTCGTGACATTTAAATCTATACTCGATGTTAACAAATTTTTATTCTTCAGAAACGCTTTCTTTCCCATTGCCAGTCTACTTTTTATATCCTCTCTACTTCGACCATCATCAGTTATTTTGCTCCCCAAATAGCAAAACTCCTTTACTACTTTAAGTTCAAATGGTTGAAATGGCTCTGAGCACTATGGGACTTAACATCTGTGGTCATTAGTCCCCTAGGACTTAGAACGACTTAAACCTAACTAACCTAAGGACATCACACACATCCATGACCGAGGCAGGATTCGAACCTGCGACCGGAGCGGTCACGCGGTTCCAGACTGAAGCGCCCAGACCGCACGGCCACACTGCCCGGCTACTACTTTAAGTGTCTCATTTCCTAATCTAATTCCCCCAGCATCACCCGACTTAATTCGATTACATTCCATTATCCTCGTTTTGCTTCTGTTGATGATCATCTTATACCCTCTTTTCAAGACACTGTCCATTGCGTTCAACTGCTCTTCCAAGTCCTTTGCCGTCTCTGACAGAATTACAATGTCATCGCGGACGGCTAAGCATTAATATTTCCATTACGGTTGTCCGCCATCGTAGCTGACTGGACAGCGCGCGGCCTCGTCATGCCGGCGAGACTCGGGTTCGATTCCCGGTTGGGTTCGAGATTTTCTCCCCTCAGGGACTGGTGTTTGTGTGGTCTTCATCTCAAATCATTTCATTCCCATCGACGAGCAAGTCGCCGAAGTGGCGTCATCTCAAAAGACTTGCACCGGACGATCGAGTGTAGCCGCCGGGAGGCCCTAGACACACGACATTTCATTTCATCACGGTTTACGTCCGTATCTCGAGCTAAAAAGTTTTTGTCCCAACGATATTTATGTGTAATGTAACACACTGATTTTTTTTCCTAGCTCATTATTCTTCAAGGTCAGAGAATGTTACTTTATTCACAGATTTATACAGTCATAAAATACAGTTTCTTAGTACAATGTCCGCAGCTCGTGGTCTTGCGTTAGCGTTCTCGCTTCCCGCGCACGGGATCCTGGGTTCGACTCCCGCCGGGGTCACGGATTCTCTCTGTCTCGTGATGACTGGGTGTTGTGTGTCTTTCGTCATCATTTCATCATCATTGACTCGCAAGTCGTCGAAGTGGCGTCAATTAAAAAGGACTTGCAATACGGCGGCCGAACTCCCCTGCAAGGGCCTCCCGGCCAACAATGCCGCACGATCATTTCATTTCATTTCTTGGTACACTGAAGTGGTATTGTAAGTAGGCTGTTTAGGTTTTCTTATTGGTAACGCCACGTAGCGCTCTGTATGAAAATCACTGGCTGTGCTGTGTGCAGTCTGTGGCTGGTTTGCATTGTTGTAATACTCGCCATTGTAGTGTTGGGCAGCGGCAGTAGGATGTGAACAGCGCGTAGCGTTGCGCAGTTGGAGGTGAGCCGCCAGCAGTGGTGGATGTGGGGAGAGAGATGGCGGAGTTTTGTAATTTGTCATGAACTGCTACATATATTATGACTATTAAGGTAAATACATTGTTTGTTCTTTATTAGTTCAAATGGTTCAAATGGCTCTGAGCACTATGGGACTCAACTGCTGTGGTCATAAGTCCCCTAGAACTTAGAACTACTTAAACCTAACTAACCTAAGGACAGCACACAACACCCAGCCATCACGAGGCAGAGAAAATCCCTGACCCCGCCGGGAATCGAACCCGGGAACCCGGGCGTGGGAAGCGAGAACGCTACCGCACGACCACGAGATGCGGGCTGTTCTTTATTAGTATCTTTCATTTGCTAACTATCCCTATCAGTAGTTAGTGCCTTCCGTAGTTTGAATCTTTTATTTAGCTGGCAGTAGTGGCGCTCGCTGTATTGCAGTAGTTCGAGTAATGAAGATTTTTGTGAGGTAAGTGATTTCTGGAAGGTATAGTTTAATGTTAGTCAGGGCCATTCTTTTGTAGGGATTTTTGAAAGTCAGATTGCGTTGCGCTAAAAATATTGTATGTCAGTTTAAGCACAGTCTTGTATAATTGTTCAAAGGGGACGTTTCAGTATGAGGGGCAGTCCAATGAAACTCGGACATCCGCCATAATGGGACCATGGAATGGTCCCACTCAAAAGTAAGACATTTATCTCTCTGGGAGACGAGACTACCAACTCCCGTTTCGCAGAACGCGGTAGTTCGCTGACGGATTCGCAACCGAAACCTACTCGTCCGACTGAAAATGACGCCCGCGCACGTCTTTCTACGGGGTCGTTAAAGGCGTGAAAATCACACGGTGAAAAAATCCGGACTGTACGTAGGATGCGGCTGTTTTCCAACCGAATCGCTCAGGCGTAGGATTCGTCCGATTAGCAGTGTGGGGGCAGGCGTTCTAGTGCGAGACGGTGACTCCGACCGACAGCATTCCGACAGCCCTAGGGCAAACGGCAAACCCAAGAGTGGAAAACATCCTGCCATCTCCCCCGCCAAGCTGTTCACGCAAGTTCCGACAAGGTCGCGATGACCTTCTTCGAATCCATTTGGGGGGGGGGGGAGGGAAGGGGGGCGGCTATCAGCGTTACAGCCAACCCACTCTTCAGCCAACTGACAAAAAATGTAATTAGATGAAAAAGAAACAAATACGGGAGAAGCAAATAGGGTATCCGCTCCAGGTTCACATAAGAGAACATGGTCGGTATTAAGTAAAATAAAGTTTTTTTTTTCTACACCAGCAGCCAGCGTACTTTAAAGCTTAATGAATTTAGCACCAAACTGACCAACACTTATATGATACTAAGAGAAATCTGGGTTTGAATGCGTTGTAACGTGTAATGCGTCTTGTATCTCACAACGTGGCTCCACTGGTACGCCGGCCAGAGTGGCCGAGCGGTTCTAGGCGCTACAGTCTGGAACCGCGCGACCGCTACGGTCGCAGGTTTGAATCCTGCCTCGGACATGAATGTGTGTGATGTCCTTAGCTTAGTTAGGTTTAAGTAGTTCTAAGTTCTAGGGGACCGATGACCTCAGAAGTTAGGATGTTGTCTACTCCGGGGGCCTTGTTTCGACTCAGGTCTTTCAGTGCTCTGTCAAACTCTTCACGCAGTATCGTATCTCCCATTTCATCTTCATCTACATCCTCTTCCATTTCCATAATATTGTCCTCAAGTATATCGCCCTTGTATAGACCCTCTATATACTCTTTCCACCTTTCTGCTTTCACTTCACGGTCGCAGGTTCGAAGCCTGCCTCGGGCATAGATGTGTGTGGTGCTCTTAGGTTAGTTTGGTTTAAGTAGTTCTAAGTTCTAGGGGACTTATCACCTCAGATGTTGAGTCCCACTGTGCTCAGAGCCATTTTTGAACCAGACGAGAGGGCCGCAGGGTTGCGGCTGTGCTCCCTGGGGAATAATGCAGCACATCGCGGACTCCTGTGTAAACAGCCGCGGTCCTCTCGAAAGAGCAGGGGAACAGGAGAAAAAGCAAGCCAACACGGTCAATAAATAAGTGGCGCCAGCAGTCGATGCCGTTGCAGCAGCCCTGCACCGAACAGTACGCTTTCTTTTGAAACATACTGGCGTGCAAAATTTAAATACGAAAGTAACTTCCGCATGGCGTGTCGCTGCAGAGTAACATAGCTCGGTAAAACTTGTACCATATACGGAGAAAGAACTGCTACACTATAGTACGAAACCTAACTAAAAGAAATACACAATGAGACGAGGAGAAATGACACTTTTATCCATAGACAATAATTGCACTGAAGTCGCCGCGATTTATGATGGTCCCCTGGACATTACAAAAGGTGGGACATGGTTCTTCAAAAATGTTCAAATGTGCGTGAAATCTCGTGGGACTTAAGTGCTAAGGTCATCAGTCCCTAAGCTTACACACTACTTAACCTAAATTATCCTAAGGACAAACACACACACGCATGCCCGAGGGAGGACTCGAACCTCCGCCGAGACCAGCCGCACAGTCCATGACTGTAGCGCCCCAGACCGCTCGGCTAATCCCGCGCGACATGGTTCTTAATTCGGTGTGTGACCAGCAGGGACGGCGATCCTTGCACTACCACGATCGGGTTCGATAATGGTGGACGTACCCGCATGTGCTAAGAGCCGGGAAAAGCGTGACGCTTGTCGCACAGGATCATTTTGGTGGACTACTGACCTCCGAATGGTCAACAGGATCTTCCGCTCTGGCCGTTAAAGTACACTGCTGGCCATTAAAATTGCTACAGCAAGAAAAAATCCAGATGATAAACGGGTATTCATTGGACAAATATATTATACTAGAACTAAGATGTGATTACATTTTCACGCAATTTGGGTGCATACGTCCTGAGAAATCAATACCCAGAAGAACCACCTCTGGCCGTAATAATGGCCGTGCTACACCTGGACATTGAGTCAAACAGAGCTTGGATGGCGTGTACAAGTTCAGCTGCCCATGCAGCTTCAACACGATACCACAATTCATCAACAGTAGTGACTGACGTATTGTGACGAGCCAGTTGCTCGGCCACCATTGACCAGACGTTTTCAATTGGTGAGAGGTCTGCAGAATGTGCAGGCCAGGGCAGCAGTCGAACATTTTCCGTATCCAGAAAGGCTCGTACAGGACCTGCAACATGCGGTCGTGCATTATCCTGCTGAAATGTAGGGTTTCGCAGGGATCGAATGAAGGGTAGAGCCACGGGTCGTAACACATCTGAAATGTAGCGTCCACTGTTGAAACTGCCGTCAATGAGAACAAGAGGTGACCGAGACGTGTAACCAGTGGCACCCCATACCATCACGCCGGGTGATAACGCCAGTATGGCGATGACGAATACACGCTTCCAATGTGCGTTAACCGCGATGTCGCCAAACACGGATGCGACCATCATGATGCTGTAAACAGAACCTGGATTGATCCGAAAAATCCCGACGGAGGTTCGAGTCCTTCCTCGGGCATGGGTGTATGTGTTTGTCCTTCGGTTAATTTAGGTTAAGTAGTGTGTAAGCTTGGGGACTGATGACCTTAGCAGTTAAGTCCCATAAGATTTCACACACATTTGAACATTTTGATCCCAAAAAACGACGTTTTGGCATTCGTGCACCCAGGTTCGTCGTCGAATACACCGTCGCAGGCGCTCCTGTCTGTGATGCAGCGTCAAGGGTAACCGCAGCCACGGTCTCCGAGCTGATAGTCCGTGCTGCTGCAACGTCGTCGAACTGTTCGTGCAGATGGTTCTTGTCTTGCAAACGTCCCCATGTGTTGACTCAGTGATCGAGACGTGGCTGTACGATCCGTTACAGCCATGCGGATAAGATGCCTGTCATCTCGACTGCTAGTGATACGAGGCCGTTGGGATCCAGCACGGCGTTCCCTATTACCCTCCTGAACCCGACGATTCCATATTCTGCTAACAGTCATTGGATTTCGACAACGCGAGCAGCAATGTCGCGATACGATAAACTGCAATCGCGATAGGCTACAATCCGACCTTTATCAAAGTCGGAAACGTGATTGCCATTCGTGCATCCAGGTTCGTCGTCGAGTACACCATCGCAGGCGCTCCTATCTATGATGCAGCGTCAAGGGTAACCGCAGCCATGGTCTCCGAGCTGATAGTCCATGCTGCTGCAAACGTCGTTTCTTCTCCTTACACGAGGCATCACAACTACGTTTCACCAGGCAACGCCGGTCAACTGCTGTTTGTGTATGAGAAATCGGTTGGAATCTTTCCTCATGTCAGCACGCTGTAGGTGTCGCCACCGGCGCCAACCTTATGTGAATACTCTGAAAAGCTAATCTTTTGCATATCATAGCATCTTCTACCTGTCGGTTACATTTCGCGTCTGTAGCACGTCATCTTCGTGGTGTAGCAATTTTAATGGCCAGTAGTGTAAAAGAAATACACAATGAGGCGAGGAGAAATGAGACTTTTATCCAAAGACAATAATTACGCTGAAGTCGCCGCGATTTATGATGGTCCCCTGGACATTACAAAAGGCGGGACTTGGTCCTTAATAGGGTGTGTGATCAGCAGGGACGGCGATTCTTGCACTGCCACGATCACATTCGATAATGCTGGACCTACCTCCATGTGGTAAGAGCCGGGAAAAGCGTGATGCAGTCGGAAACATTGTCAAACAGGATCATTTTGGTGGGCTACCTGTTACGGTGTGGGCCGGCGTTATGTTGCCTGGGTATACTGACCTCCGAATGCTGAACGGAATCTTCCACACAGTCCGTTAAAATACTTTTATTAAAGTGTCGCGACGGGTTTCCCATCAGTGGTGATGCGTCTGCAGGTGATAAGTTTCTGTCGCGCGACCGCAACGGTCGCAGGTTCGAATCCTGCCTCGGGCGTGGATGCGTGTGTTGTCCTTAGTGTAGTTAGGTTTAAGTAGTTCTAAGTTCTAGGGGACTTATGAGCTCAGTAGTTGAGTCCCATAGTGCTCAGAGCCATTTGAACCATTTGATAAGTTTCTTTATTTCCGTTTCACAAACAGTCGTGGGGCTGCAGTGTAAACGCTACGAGTCAATTCCCACCGCTTATCGTCAAGGTTAAGGAGAGTGGCATGTCAGACGGGCCGACTTGGAGCGGGAGAGGCACCACACGACATTTTAATTTCCACTGTCTATTCTTTTACAAATAAATTCATACAACTTTGTCAGCATGACTAGTAAGGATTCACGATTCACACTCATAGCAGTGGAAGTTGAAAAACGTAAAAAAAATTAATTTTTTTTACATGTGAAATTTCATCATTTTTACAATTACTATTGCCTGCATTTTTTGCTATAGGTACACTTTTCATCATAAGTTAATGAGATTCTTCGATGAATTTTGCACAGCATACAAACCATACTTACAGTTTTATGAAACTCTAGAATTTTCCTGATCTATTAAAAATGTGATAAAAATTTAGATAATTAACTATAAAATTTGAGTTTTTTCTAAACATGATATTTAAAATGCAACAGCTCATTCATTTTTTCATAAATTAAATACATTCTAGAGTGTCACAGTAGGTGTAAAGACGCTGAGACGGCGGAAGAGGAGCAGGAAGCGAACCGTTACGGAAGCGCACGGCGTGACGTCGAGAGGGAGGGGGAGAGGGAGAGAGGGAGAGAGAGAGAGAGAGAGAGAGAGAGCCCGTGCAACAGGTCTGGCCGGCTGTCGGTTCATTGGCCGCTGCTGCGGCGTCGCCCACCTGGCCGACGCGAGCAGAGAGCAGCTAGCTGGCTAGCTGTTAGCTGCACTCCGCCCGTTACATTCCTCCCTCAGCTGTTTCCTGCTTCTGCTTTCAGTCCACTGTGCTCCCTACCTCCAATGACCTCGCCCAACCCAAGCCACTGATGGAGAGCTCATAATGGACCGAAAAAATCCCTTTTCTGCTGATGTCTCCCACTTCGAAAATACACCAGATAATAATTCTGAAAACAAGACGTTGTCAACCGACCTGAGTAAAAACACTAAGAGATTTTGGTCGTATGTAAAATCAGGAAGTGGTTCAAAATCACCTATTCATTCTCTCAGCGACCACTCCGGCACCGAGACGCAGGATAACAGAGTGAAGGCCGAAATACTGAATTCGGTCTTCCGAAGTTGTTTCACCGCGGAAGACCGTAACATTGTCCTTCCTTTCAATCGTCGTGCGAAAGTCGAAACTGGCAGATATTGAGATTGTTTTGTTGGCAGAAGAGCCAACACCGCGTTACGAGAGGAGGCCGAAATGCAGGCTGGCGTGAGGAGGGAAGAACTATACTGACGTGAGGTCTGGAACATGACAAGGAATTAGAATTCAGAAAGCGGAGGTAATTACTTTGATAATTAACTTTAATCCATTAATGATGAAAGTCGCTCTTGACGGTACATGAGTCACAATATTATTTGTTCAGAAGACATAGTAACTGAATATGGCGCCTTGCTAGGTCGTAGCAAATGGCGTAGCTGAAGGCTATGCTAAACTGTCGTCTCTGCAAATGAGAGCGTCTGTAGTCAGTGAACCATCGCTAGCAAAGTCGGCTGTACAACTGGGGCGAGTGCTAGGAAGTCTCTCTAGACCTGCCGTGTGGCGGCGCTCGGTCTGCAATCACTGATAGTGGCGACACGCGGGTCCGACGTATACTAACGGACCGCGGCCGCTTTAAAGGCTACCACCTAGCAAGTGTGGTGTCTGGCGGTGACACCACAGAGATAACCGATCGCGAAATTGAAAAGCAGCTACAATCGCTTAGTAGTGGAAAGGCGTCAGGACCAGATGACATACCTATATGAGTATTTAAAAATTATGCGAAAAAACTTGCACCCCTTCTAGCAGTAATTTATCGTAGATCGCTTGAGCAACTGAAGATACCTAACGACTGAAAAAAAAACCGCGGGTCATTCCCGTTTTTAGGAAGGGCCGTAAGACGGCCACATCCGCACAATTACAGACCTACACCGTTCACGTCAACCTGTTGTAGAAATGTGGTATATGTTTTATGCTCAAGAATTGTGACGTTTTGGAAAATGAACATCTCGCCTATAAAAGTTAACACGGATTCCGCAAACGGAGATCCTGCGAAACTCGGCTCGCTCAGTTCCTCCACGAGATCCACAGAGCAATGGACAACGGCGTTCAGGTTGATGCCCCGTACCTTGATATCAGTAGGCCATTTGACACGGTCCCGCATTGCCGCTTAATGAAAAAAATACGAGCTTACGGAGTATCGGAGCAGACTCGCGACTGGATTCAAGACTTTCTTGCAGACAGAACTTAGCATGTCGCTCTTAACGGAACTAAATCGACAGATGTACGAGGTGCATTCAAGTTCTAAGGCCTCCGATTTTTTTTCTAATTAACTACTCACCCGAAATTGATGAAACTGGCGTTACTTCTCGACGTAATCGCCCTGCAGACGTACACATTTTTCACAACGCTGACGCCATGATTCCATGGCAGCAGCGAAGGCTTCTTTAGGAGTCTGTTTTGTCCACTGGAAAATCACTGAAGCAATAGCAGCACGGCTAGTGAATGTGCGGCCACGGAGAGTGTCTTTCATTGTTCGAAAAAGCCTAAAGTCACTAGGAGCCAGGTCAGGTGAGTAGGGAGCATGAGGAATCACTTCAAAGTTGTTATCACGAAGAAACTGTTGCGTAACGTTAGCTCGATGTGCGGGTGCGTTGTCTCGGTGAAACAGCACACGCACAGCCCTTCCCGGACGTTTCTGTTGCAGTGCAGGAAGGAATTTGTTCTTCAAAACATTTTCATAGGATGCACCTGTTACCGTAGTGCCCTTTGGAACGCAATGGGTAAGGATTACGCCCTCGCTGTCCCAGAACATGGACACCATCATTTTTTCAGCACTGGCGGTTACCCGAATTTTTTTGGTGGTGGTGAATCTGTGTGCTTCCATCGAGCTGATTGGGCGCTTTGTTTCTGGATTGAAAAATGGCATCCACGTCTCATCCATTGTCACAACCGACGAAAAGAAAGTCCCATTCGTGCTGTCGTTGCGCGTCAACATTGCTCGGCAACATGCCACACGATCAGCCGTATGGTCGTCCATCAGCATTCATAGCACCCACCTGGATGACACTTTTCGCATTTTCAGGTCATCATGCAGGATTGTGTGCACAGAACCCACAGAAATGCCAACTCTGGAGGCGATCTGTTCAACAGTCATTTGGCGATCCCCCAAAACAATTCTCTCCACTTTCTCGATCGTGTCGTCAGACCGGCTTGTGCGAGCCCGAGGTTGTTTCGGTTTGTTGTCACACGATGTTCTGCCTTCATTAAACTGTCACACCCACGAACGCACTTTCGACACATCCATAACTCCATCACCACATGTCTCCTTCAACTGTCGATGAATTTCATTTGGTTTCACACCACACAAATTCAGAAAACGAATTATTACACGCTGTTCAAGTAAGGAAAACGTCGCCATTTTAAGTATTTAAAACAGTTCTCATTCTCGCCGCTGGCGGAGAAATTCCATCTGCCGTACAGTGCTGCCATCTCTGGGACGTTTTGACATTGAACGCGGCCTCATTTTAAAACAATGCACATGGTTCTATCTCTTTCCAGTCCAGAGAAAAAAAATCGGAGGCCTTAGAACTCGAATGCACCTCGTAAAGGTAATATCCGGAGTACCACAGGGAAGTGTGATAGGACCGTTGCTGTTCTCAATATAGATACAGTGATTACAAAACGTATTCGTCTAGTTGTAATTAAAAAAAAAACTAAGTGTCACATAAAAGGAATGGGAACATAAAATGTGAACATCCAGTCGTATGCAACGAACCTTGGTTAGTCATTTTTATTGATGGACAAGGAAATAAATACATCCATAGCGATAACAAATTTGACAAAATGGAGAATTTATTCAACGACTACTTCAAAAAGTATTTGTCCACTCGTTGAATTTACAATCTGAAAATATGATTTCAATTACAAAAATTATTGTTTAGTAGGGTTTCCCTTTGCAGCTATTACTGCTTTTAGTCGTCTGGGCATCGACTTGACCAATTTTGCCGTCATAGAGGCTGGAATTTTGTTCCACTGGTCTCGAAACGCTTCTTTTAGGTCTCTTTCCAAAGGTGTTCAATAGGATTAACATCTGGGCTCTGAGGAGGGGTGTTAAGTTGTTTTGGGGTATTGTACAGGAGTAACAGCCTTGTATTTATAGCCGTATGCTTTCGGTCGTTATCTTGTTGAAAAATCTAATTTCCTTGCAGACCTAATTTTTCGGCGCTAAGATTCATATTGTCCTTTAAAATGTTGATACACATATGATGATCCAAATGGTTCAAATGACTCTGAGCACTATGGGACTTAACATCTGAGGTCGTCAGTCCCCTAGAACTTAGAACTACGTAAACCTAACACACTTAAGAGCATCACATACACCCATGCCCGAGGCAGGGTTCGAACCTGCGACCGTAGCAGCAGCGCGGTTCCGGACTGAAGCGCCTAGAACCGCTCGGCCACGGTGCCCGGCTATGATGATCTATTGTACCTTCTGTGAAATGTAGTTTTCCAACACCTGCAGCACTCATACAGCCCCACACCAACAGGGAGCCACCACTGTGTTTAACTAGTGGCACAAGATTGCCTGGCAACATCTCCGCATTCTTCTTACGCCACGCCATTCGCCTGCCATCCGACCCGAATACGTTATATTTGCTCTCATCAGAAAATATTACTCTATTCCAGAAGTCTTCCTTTTTGAATCTATGTTCCATCGAAAAATGAAGACGTTTCTTTAGATTCTGTTTACTAACCCAAAATTTCTTGAGCACTACCCGACCGTAATACCCGTATGTTTTGAAGGTATTTCTGATTGTGTTGGCACATACCTTCTTTACCCAAGACTTTGTAACTCCCCAATCAACTTAGGAGCGCTGATTTTAGGTTTTTTTTATTTTTTTTATTTTTTTTTTTAACCCATAGAACAGGTAGGCTGGCAGCAGCACAATACGCCGCTCTTCAGCCGAAGACAGTACAATGATATAAACAGAGAAGACACATGGGTTCGAACAAAACGGCGGGAAAAAACAGTAGACACACGAACATAAAAAACATGAAGCCGTTCACACTCGATGACAATCCACACTATGAACTGTTGACACGAAGCACAAACACTGAAGATGACGATGGCACTGGTGAACGATAGAGTGTGACGGTGAACACTGAACACTAAACACGACAACACACACGAGACACTGATGGCGGTGATCTCCGGCGCGCGAATGTCCACGTAGCGTGTGCAAGTCCGGGGACCTGCCAAGAGGAGAACAGGGGTGAGGTGGGGGAGAGGGGAGAACAAGGATGCCAATGGCTGAGGAGATGGGGGCAGGAGAAGAGGGACAGGGGAGGGGAAGCCTGGGGGAGGAGGGGGGAGAAATGGAGGAGGGAGGGAGGAGGGAGAGAAGGGGGGAGGGTGCCCAAAGGAGCAAACACAGGACGAGGGAGGGAGGATCAAAGTTGGTAGGAGGGGTAGATGGAGGGGAGGAGGGCATCATCAGGGAGGGGGAGCTGGCGGAAGCCACCTTGGGAGAGGGTAAGGAGGGTGGAGAGATGGAGACCGGGTGGGACGTGGGAATACAGGCGCGGCAGCGGGAGGGGATGGGCGAGACAAGCGGGTGAGGGGGATCGAGTTTGCGGGAAGAGTACAGGATCCGCATCCTTTCAAGGAAAAGGAGGAGGTGGGGGAAGGGGATGAGATCGTACAGGATCCGCGTGGGGGAGGGGAGACGGATGCGATAGGCAAGGCGGAGAGCATGGCGTTCAAGGATTTGGAGGGATTGATAAAAGGTAGGGGGGGGGGGGCAGAGATCCAAGCTGGATGGGCGTAACAAAAGATAGGGCGGATGAGGGATTTAGGTTTCTTCTTCATTTCCCTCATGATAAATCTCACGTCTGCATCAGTCAAAGTGTGAGGTCGTCCGGTACGTGATTGGTTCCTCAATGATTTTCTTACACAAAATAGAACTATTATCGACTGAACCGTCGATCTATGTCTACCGACTAGTTTAGCAATCTCGCAAGAAGATTTGCACTCATTATGTAAGTGCAGAATAAGTTTCCTTTCGATCAGCGTCGTCTCACTACCCTTACGGCCCATGGCGCTAATTGCACTCTATCGGCGCCGTTCGGAACCACAACAGGCGACAGACTGGGGCCGCGCACGGTTGACTTCAGTGAGTGCCGTGGGTCAGCGTTATAGTTTTATCACTGCGCACAGAATTTAGGCATGTTCAGATGGCGGAGGAATAGTTTATGAACAAGCTCTTGTATTACATTTTCTATTTTGTTAACCTTGCTGTCGATTTGGATGTATTTCTTCCCTTGCTTTTCAGCAAAAATGACTTACCGAGGTACCTCTTACATGACTTTATATTTTGTATACATTTCTTTTAATGTTACACAGGCTTTGTTTTCTAAAAGAATTGCAGCCAGACGAATACTTTTTGGACTCACTGTAAATGATCTAGTAGAAAGCGTCGGATGCTCTTTAAGGCTACTCGCGGATGATGCAGTTGCCTATACCAAAGCAGCAACGCCAGAAGATGTTAAAACAGGTGAAGCTTCATATTATTGCAATATTATTAAGTCAAAGTGGCATCGTTAAAAGATTTAAAAAATTACCTCGGCAACGTCGAAAAAATTTAATAATACAGGATGAGTCAAAAAGGACTTTACAACTTTGGAATGATGTAGACATTTACTGAGATAACTCGCCGAATCAGCAGATGTGTCATTTTGTAGTAAACAACCTCAAGTTTCACATAAAAGTGTCAAGCGTCATTTCGGTTCGACGTGACTAACACTTGTGATGTGACAAACATCTTTCTTTCCAACTCGTAGCAGCAGATCGGGCGTAACATGCGCAACGGCAGAGTGTACTAAATTGTTTGGTGGCTGTTGCAGAGTTCGTTTCATGAAACCAAAACACACAGACAGCACGCCCCGCACCAGAGAAAGTAGCCATTTTAACTGAGCACTACCCTGGCGCTCCCGGCGGCGGAATGGGGTACTGGCGCACTGACAACGGAACCTCCCCATCGCAGCCCCCTCAGATTTATTTATAAGCTGGCACAGTGGATAGCCTTTGAAAAACTGAACACAGATCACTCGAGAAAACAGGAAGAAGTTGTGTGTAACTATGAAAAAATAAGCAAAATATACAAACTGAGTAGTTCATGTGTAAGATAGGCAACATCAAGGACAATGTCAGCCCAGCAGCGCCGTGGTCCCGTGGTTAGCGTGAGCAGCTGCGGGGCGACAGGTCCGTGGTTCACGCCTTCCCTCGAGTGAAAAATTTAATTTTTCATTTTCAGTTTATGTCACAAACTCTTATGTTTTCATCACTTTTTTGGGAGTGATTATCACATCCACAAGGAAACCTAAACAGGGCAAGGTAGAAGAATCTTTTTACCCATTCACCAAGTGTACAAGTTAGGTGGGTCGACAACATATTCCTGTCATGTGACGCACATGCCGTCACCAGTGTCGTACAGAATATATCAGACGTGTTTTCCTGTGGAGGAATCGGTTGACCTATGACCTTGCGACCAAATGTTTTCGGTTCCCATTGGAGAGGCACGTCCTTTCGTCTACTAATCGCACGGTTATGCGGTGCGGTCGCAAAACACAGACACTAAACTTATTACAGTGAACAGAGACGTCGATGAACGAACGGACGGATCATAACTTTGCGAAAATGAAGAAAATAAATTTTTCGCTGGAGGGAAGACTTGAACCAAGGACCTCTTGTTCCGCAGCTGCTCACGCTAACCACGGGACCACGTCACCGCTCAGCTTACGCTGTCCTTGATGTTGCCTATCTTGCGCATGGACTACTCAGTTTGTATATTTTGCTTAGTTCGACACAACTTCTTCCTGTTTTCTCGATTGATCTGTGTCCAGTTTTTCAAGGCCTATCCACTGTGCCAACTTATAACTAAATCAGAGGGTGGTGCGACGGGGAGGTTCCCTTGTGAGTGAATCAAAGTTGAAGTTGTTTACTACAAAAGTTATCTCGATAGATTTCTATGTCATTCCAAAGTTGTCAAGTCCTTTTTGACGCACCCAGTACAGTGCAAACCAGGCCAAAGTGCCGGGAGAATCACGGGTGTGGTCAGCACTCCAGTTCACATCATCGGTGTTTGTCTTTAGGTGGGACTTACGGCAGGACTGGAACTCGTCGTCCCCCTTCTCGCAGTCCTTCTGGTAGTTGCAGACCCACAGCGAGGGGATGCACTTCCCTTCTGGACAGCGGAACATGCCTGGACCGCACTGCGTCGCTCCATCTGCAACACAACAGACAGGACAAGGTTGACCACTGCTCCTTCAATTTACCTGACAACTGTGATACCTGTATCCTCAACAGCGCCTTCAGCGACTCCCACACTGACTTCTTCAAGACAACAAAAAAAGGAAACTACGAATATTGCTTGTTGTTGTTGTTGTTGTTGTGGTCTTCAGTCCTGAGACTGGTTTGATGCATCTCTCCATGGTTGTAAGAGTAATCCATCGAACTACAGACCTATATCATTGACGTCGGTTTGCAGTAGCGTTTTGGAGCATATACTGTATTCAAACATTATGAATCTCCTCGAAGGGAACGATCTATTGATACGTAATCAGCATGGTTTCAGAAACCATCGTTCTTGTGCAACGCTCTTTATTCGCACGAAGTAATGGCCCTATCGACAGGGGATCTCAAGTTGATTCCGTATTTCTAAATTTCCGGAAAGCTTTTGATACCGTTCCTCACAAGCGACTTCTAATCAAGCTGCGGGCCTATGGCGTATCGTCTCAGTTGTGCGACTGGACTCGTGATTTCCTGTCAGGAAGGTCGCAGTTCGTAGTAATAGACGGCAAACCATCGAGTAAAACTTAAGTGATATCAGGTGTTCCCCAGGGAAGCGTCCTGGGACCTCTGCTGTTCCTGGCCTATATAAATGACCTGGGTGACAATCTGAGCAGTTCTCTTAGGTTGTTCGCAGATGATGCTGTAATTTACCGTCTAGCAAGCTCATCCGAAGACCAGTATCAGTTGCAAAGCGATTTAGAAAAGATTGCTGTATGGTGTGGCAGGTGGCAGTTGACGCTAAATAACGAAAAGTGTGAGGTGATCCACACGAGTTCCAAAAGAAATCCGTTCGAATGCGATTACTCGATAAATAGTACAATTCTCAAGGCTGTCAATTCAACTAAGTACCTGGGTGTAAAAATTACGAACAACTTCAGTTGGAAAGACCACATAGATAATGTTGTGGGGAAGGCGAGCCAAAGGTTGCGTTTCATTGGCAGGACACTTAGAAGATGCAACAAGTTCACTAAAGAGACAGCTTACACTACACTCGTTCGCCCTCTGTTAGAATATTGCTGCGCGGTGTAGGATCCTTACCAGGTGGGATTGACGGAGGACATCGAAAGGGTGCAAAAAAGGGCAGCTCGTTTTGTATTATCACGTAATAGGGGGGAGATCCGCGAGTTGGGATGGAAGTCATTAAAGCAAAGACGTTTTTCGTCGCGGCGAGATCTATTTACGAAATTTCAGTCACCAACTTTCTCTTCCGAATGCGAAAATATTTTGTTGAGCCCAATCTACATAGGTAGGAATGATCATCAAAATAAAATAAGAGAAACCAGAGCTCGAACAGAAAGGTTTAGGTGTTGGTTTTCCCCGCGCGCTGTTCGGGAGTGGAATGGTAGAGAGATAGTATGATTGTGGTTCGATGAACCCTCTGCCAAGCACTTAAATGTGAATTGCAGAGTAATGATGTAGATGTAGATGTAGAGTATCATCTACATGTAGACGTAGATCATACTCTATCCCGTGCAAGCTTCTTCATCTCCCAGTACCTACTGCAACCTACATCCTTCTGAATCTGCTTAGTGTATCTCTTGGTCTCCTATGATTTTTACCCTCCACGCTACCCTCCAATACTAAATTGATCATCCCTCGATGCCTCAGAACATGTCCTACCAACTCATCCCTTCTTCTAGTTAAGTTGTGCCACAAATTCCTCTTCTCCCCAATTCTATTCAATACCTCCTCATTAGTTATGTGATCTACCCATCTAATCTTCAGCATTCTTCTGTACGAATATTGCTTGTCAATTAAATTTCAACACAGACTTTTGCTTTCAGCGAGACTACAAATAATACCTATTTTAACTTCTCCACCAGGACCTAGCACAGGACAGTTTTGTCGAATTCCTAGATTGTCCTTTAGGTCAAATACTGATATGATTTAGTTCATTCTTTCCCGTTAGAAGCTGAGGTACACGATATGTCATACGACACATGCACTGCATTCGCCTACCCTAGAGTGGAGACTAATCAAATTATATACAGCTGCAGGCAAAAATTTAGGAAGAGGAATGAAGTTCAGGAAGAAAAAAGATAAAAACATTACGGTTTCCCGATGGTACTATAATTCTGTCAGCGGCGGCAAAGGACTTGTAAGAACAGCTGAGCAGAATGGATAGTGTCATGAAAAGCAATTATAAGATGAACGTCAACAAAAATAAAACATGGGAAACAAAATATAGTCGAATTAAATCAGACGATGCTCGGAGATCTGGATTAGGGAATGAGACAGCAAAACGAGAGGATGAGTTTTGCTATTTGGGAAGCAAAATAACTGGCGATCGGCGAAGTAGGGAGGATATAAAGTGTAGACTGACAATGGCAAGAAAAGTGTTTCTGAAAAAGAGGACCTTGTTAATGACGAAAATAAATTTAAGCGTTAGGATGTCTTTAGTGGACATGTTTGTATGGAGTAAAACGTGGACGACAAGTAGTTCAGACAAGAAGAGAATACGAGCTTTTGAAATATGGTGTGGCCGAGCGGTTCTAGGCGCTACAGTCTGGAACCGCGCGACCGCTACGGTCGCAGGTTCGAATCCTGCCTCGAGCATGGATGTGTGTGATGTCCTTAGGTTAGTTAGGTTTAAGTAGTTCTAACTTCTAGAGGACTGATGACCTCAGAAGTTAAGTCCCATAGTGCTCAGAGCCGTTTTTGAAATATGGTGTTACAGAAGAATGTTGAAAATGATATGAGTAGATCGAGTAACTAATGAGGAGGTACTGAATCGAACTGGGTAAAGAGGAAATTTGTGGCATCAAGAAATCGTCAGTCTGGAAGTGGTGGGTAAAAACTCTAGTGGGAGACCAGGGCTTCAAGACAAGAAGCAGGACGATCAAATGGACGTAAGTTGCATTAGCGATGCAGAGATGAAAAGGCTTGCACAGGGGAGACTATACTGGAGAGTTGCATTAAACCAATTTTCGGATTGAAGACAACAAACGACAAACAGAAACAATATTTGAGGTGACATGGTGTCCTATGTTTATTTTTTACTTATACATACAAAAGAGCGTAAAACCAGTTATAAATACAGAAATTAACTGGAGCACTAGAACATCTCGTAAATGCTGAATCACCTAAATGAAGTTACAATGTAGTCTATAAGAAAGTTTGTACGCGTTGTCGAATCATGAGCTTGGAGAAATATCACTTATTAGTCCTTCTGTCTTTGATATTCTACTAAACACAGGAGCAGTGTCAGATCGCGGACTGTACTGAGCTTACATCCGCCCTCATAAGTCACCGACGTTGGCTGCGGTGTGAAGCGCGTAGTCATTTCCCTTTGTACGAGGTGCATTCAAGTTCTAAGGCCTCCGATTTTTTTTCTCCGGACTGGAAAGAGATAGAAACATGAGCATTGTTTTAAAATGAGGCCGCGTTCATTGTCAATACGTCCCAGAGATAGCAGCACCGTACGGCAGATGGAATTTTACCGCCAGCGGCGAGAATGAGAACTGTTTTAAATACTTAAAATGGCGACGTTTTCCTTACTTGAACAGCGTGCAATCATTCGTTTTCTGAATTTGCGTGGTGTGAAACCAACTGAAATTCATCGACAGTTGAAGGAGACATGTGGTGATGGGGTTATGGATGTGTCGAAAGTGCGTTCGTGGGTGCGACAGTTTAATGAAGGCAGAACATCGTGTGACAACAAACCGAAACAACCTCGGGCTCACACAAGCCGGTCTGACGACACGATCGAGAAAGTGGAGAGAATTGTTTTGGGGGATCGCCGAATGACTGTCGAACAGATCGCCTCCAGAGTTGGCATTTCTGTGGGTTCTGTGCACACAATCCTGCATGACGACCTGAAAATGCGAAAAGTGTCATCCAGGTGGGTGCCACGAATGCTGACGGACGACCACACGGCTGCCCGTGTGGCATGTTGCCGAGCAATGTTGACGCGCAACGACAGCATGAATGGGACTTTCTTTTCGTCGGTTGTGACAGTGGATGAGACGTGGATGTCATTTTTCAATCCAGAAACAAAGCGCCAGTCAGCTCAATGGAAGCACACAGATTCACCGCCACCAAAAAAATTTCGGGTAACTGCCAGTGCTGAAAAAATGATGGTGTCCAAGTTCTGGGACAGCGAGGGCGTAATCCTTACCCATTGCGTTCCAAAGGGCACTACGGTAACAGGTGCATCCTACGAAAATGTTTTGAAGAACAAATTCCTTCCTGCACTGCAACAAAAACGTCTGGGAAGGGCTGCGCGTGTGCTGTTTCACCGAGACAACGCACCCGCACATCGAGCTAACGTTACGCAACAGTTTCTTCGTGATAACAACTTTGAAGTGATTCCTCATGCTCCCTACTCACCTGACCTGGCTCCTAGTGACTTTTGGCTTTTCCCAACAATGAAAGACACTCTCCGTGGCCTCACATTCACCAGCCGTGCTGCTATTGCCTCAGCGATTTTCCAGTGGTCAAAACAGACTCCTAAAGAAGCCTTTGCCGCTGCCATGGAATCATGGCGTCAGCGTTGTGAAAAATGTGTACGTCTGCAGGACGATTACGTCGAGAAGTAACGCCAGTTTCATCGATTTCGGGTGAGTAGTTAATTAGAAAAAAAATCGGAGGCCTTAGAACTTGAATGCACCTCGTATAAGAGACTCCTGTCGCCATTCACAAGCGCCTCTGTCTGTCGTGGGCTATTTGATGAGCCGACTGACAAAGCAGTTTTTGAAAGGAATCAAAATTTGTTGCTTTCTCGATGTCATTAGAGACAGGGTACTTCCTCATTCCGGCAGAAACGAGGTTGGGAACCGGTTGTCAGCTTCTTATTGATGCAACATCGGCATTCGCGTAGAGTGATTTAAGAAACCTATTGACAATCAAAACCGAGGCGGCCGACAGAAAATCAAATCCCAACCTTTTCTCCTTTCTCCCTTCAGTTGAAACCACAAGGACGCGCCAAACACCGCGCTAGAAAATTTCTGATGATTTGCTGTTGTCATAGCTTAGTATGCTGGAACGTAGTCCCTACCACATAGGAGATAAAAGTCACATACAATCGTTCATGGTAAATGATAACAGCCAAACATTTGCAGGATAAAGATTTATTGAAATCCTTCACCACGGTTTCGGTATATCTAAATATACCTTCGTCAGAAGCAAAAATACACCTGAACAGGAAGACACCTTCATTAACAAAAAAACTTAGCACCATAACTGAGAGAGAAAAAATTTTTTTTTTTCATTTTTGATTTTCGATTTCCCCCGCTCTTCTGCCTACAGAATTTTTAAAACATAAGAATAAGATAAGAAACAATGAAAAATGAAAGGATCGTATGGCATTGTTGGCCGGGAGGCCAAATGCGGGGAAGTTCGGCCGCCGTATTGCAAGTCCTTTTATTATCTGACATGTGCAAACGAAACAACTGTGACGTTTTAGTGTTACAAGAAACACACAGAGCACCAACTAGCCATAGACCAAAAATACAGGGCATGAAATTAGTTCTCGAGAGACCACACGAAAGGTACGGAAGTGCTATATTTGTGAAACCGAACTTAGACGTACGCTCCTGTGCTCTGACCTGCGAAAAAAATATAGAAATTTTAACCATTGAGCTACATTCATGTACTGTAACATCCGTGTACAAACCACCCAGTGCGAGGTTTAAATTTACGGAGCCTGGAAATTTCCATTCAAAAAACATTAAAGTTGTACTAGGAGATTTTAACTGTCACGGTCTCGCATGGGGTTATAAAGAGACAAATGACGATGGCGAAATGCTGGAGACCTGGGCAGACCAGGCTAAACTGAAATTGATACATGACCCAAAGTTGCCTGCATCATTTAACAGCGGAAGATGGAAACGAGGATTTAATCCAGATAACATCTTTGTCTCCGAAAAGGTATCCCTGCAAACTGTAAAGCAAATCGAGGACCCAATTCCAAGATCGCAACACAGAGCAATAACTTGCTGCATTACTGCAGTAATCAAATCAGATGTAATGCCCTTTAAGAGACGCTTCAATTTCAAAAAAGCTCATTGGGAACTTTTTACAGAGGACCTTGATAAGGAGATCTTGGAAATTAAACCAGAAATACAATCATATGAAACTTTCATAGACCTCGTCAAGAAAATCTCTCGACGGCGCATACCTAGAGGGTGCCGCACCCAGTATATCGCTGGACTAAATGGTAGCAGCAAGGAAGCTCTGAAAAAGTATGAAGAACTATACAATAAGGACCCCTTCTCAGAGGAAACGATCCAGGCAGGTGAGGCACTGATGTCTGGTATCTCCGAAGCGAGAAAGGAAAAGTGGTGCAACCTCCTACAAGAGACGGACATGAAGCACAGCAGTAGGAAGGCATGGAAACTGGTCAAAAGTCTCAACAACGACCCAACAGAACCACAACCAAATTACAGTGAAGTTACACCCGATCAGATAGCTCACCAACTACTCATGAACGGAAAAACTAAAAGGAAGATCAGGAATGGCAAAATTAAAAGAAAATTGAACGAGGAGATTAGCTTCCTAGCTCGCCCGTTCTTCATTCAGGAGCTACAAGATGCCATCAATGATTTGAAAAACAATAAGGCCGCTGGCCTCGACGATCTGAGATCTGAGCAAATTAAACATTTTGGACCGGGAGTACAAGCATGGATCCTAGAGCTAATGAATAACTGTATTACAACAATGCAAATTCCTAAACTGTGGAGGAAAGCTCGGGTTATTGCATTACTAAAACCAGGGAAAGACCCAGCTGAAGCTAAAAATTTCCGGCCTGTATCACTGCTTTGTCATTTATTTAAAGTGCTAGAGCGAATGGTCCTCAAACGCATAGCTGATTATGTGGACAAAGCCCTCATTAAAGAACAAGCTGGATTCCGACCAGGAAAATCATGCTGTGGCCAAATTCTTAATCTCACACAGTACATCGAAGACGGCTATCAGAGAGGAGAAGTAACTGGGGTCGCATTCCTGGATCTCAGTGCTGCATATGACACAGTTAACCATAAGGTGCTTACCCAGAAAGTGTATAATGTCACTAAGGACTACACCCTTTCTATGTTCGTGCAATGTCTGCTACAAAACAGACGCTACTATGTAACCTTACAATCAAAAAACAGCCGTTGGAGGACACAGAAAAATGGACTTGCACAGGGTAGTGTCTTGGCTCCAATATTATTTAACATCTACACCAATGATCTTCCCATCAGCCGCCGGACACGAATGTTCATATATGCTGATGATGCAGCAGTGGCCACACAGGATAAAACCTTTGAACAAGTGGAGGAGAATCTCACAGGAGCCTTAACAGAACTTGCTACCTATTACGACGGCAATAATCTCAAACCAAACCCTAGTAAATCTCAAGTATCCGCCTTCCATCTTAGTAACAAACAAGCCAAACAGAAACTCCGAGTCATGTGGCAAGGGGAAGAGCTGAAACATACAAACAGCCCAAAATACCTGGGAGTAACATTGGACAGAGCACTTACTTTTAAGCAGCACTGTCACAACACTAAAAAAAAGGTCTGTGCCAGGAACAACATACTGCGGAAGCTAACAGGTTCATCGTGGGGAGCTCAACCACATGTTTTGCGCACCACGGGTCTGGTGCTGAGTATCTCAGCAGCGGAATATGCGGCGCCAGTTTGGAGGAACTCTGCTCACACTAAGCAAGTTGACGTCGCCGTAAACGAAACTGTACGTATTGCCACAGGATGCCTCAAACCAACTCCCACAGACATCATCTACCCCATCATAGGCATAGCACCACCCACTATCCGCAGACAAGTAGCCGCCGAGATCGAAAGATCAAAACAAAAGAATGATCCTCGACACCCGTTGCATATGCACCGAAAACAACGTGTCCGGCTGAAATCCCGCAGGAGTTTCATTGAAACTACTGAAGAGCTCGTCACCAAACCCGCCGCAAGGCGGCTATCTCTTTGGGAAGAAATGGTGCCACACTCCACAATGGATCTACTTGAGGAGGGATCTGCAGGATTTCAACTACCTTTTACAACTTGGAGGTCATTAAACCGGCTGCGCACTGGAGTAACTGGGTGCAAATCAAACCTATTTAAATGGGGTTACAGTGATGGCGACAGGTGTGAATGCGGAGCAATACAGGACTTGGACCACCTACTGATCTGCCCAGATATGTCTATGACATGCACTAAAGATGATATTTTGAAAGTCAATGACAAAGCAATCTACGTTGCTAATTTCTGGGAAGGGAAGATATAATTGGTGCATCCGGACACGGAAGAAGAAGAAGAAGTTGACACCACTTCGGCGACTTGCAAGTCAATGATGATGAAGAACACACAATACCCAGTCATCACGAGGTAGAGAAAATCCCTGACCCCGCCCGGAATCGAACCCGGGACCCCATGCGCAGGAAGCGAGAACGCTGCCGCAAGACCACGAGCTGCGGACTAATAGAAATAATAAAAGCACGTGATATAACGGTAACTTAAATTATAAAACGGCGAAAAAATTGTGGAAAGTTAAAACATTAAGCAAAGAGTTTGCGATGCTAATAAAATACACAGGAAGCAGACAGGTAAAACAGTAGACAGACAATTAAAAAAACACGGCGACGGTCTGGTTTCTGTTCGCAAGAGATATAAAAGTCACATCCAGCGACAGCATGATTACCGTCCGCAACACTTCGGGAAAGACGCACAACACTTAAACACTCACTGGAAACATTGCACTAAACAGTCGGCACGAAGATGACACACCACAGCCAAGTGGCAGAAAAAAAACTTATAGATTTAAGTAACTGTAAAATTACCCGGTAAAATTACCAAAGCATTATAAGCACAAAAACGTACTAAAATCACATCCTGCAGTGGAGATACATAAAACAACAGTGCCAAAGGCGTCGTCAGTAGTTAAAATTAAATATCACCTCCATTTGTATAGCATAATTATGAAGAGAAGGTCGATGCGAATACGGCATATCATCTGTACTTAGCCTGTGAACTAGCGTGAAGAGGGTGATGAAGCCCTAGAGCAGACATTTTCACCGAGAGAGAGAGGGCACTTGTGGTATACGCGAGACACTCGCGTACATTAAAACCCAGGGATACATACTCATGGGCATCAAAATTTTAAAAGTTGTGCTAATTCAAACCCTCTGTCTTAATAAATAAAACATATCAGAAACATTTAAGACACCTGCATACAATAGAAAATATGAAACCAATTTGCCTGTGTCCTAGTGTCACGCTGATGACCGAAGGCGATAGTATTTGAGCCTCCGTAAATGATATCCCTACGTAATTCTCCATAATTTAAGGACATATCGTCCTTTAGCACTTCTCCACACATGTTTTCAAACACATACCAAAAGCAGCGAGTTAAAGGACCCATCTGTGTGCCCAAACTAAAGCTGAAAGAAGAATAAAGAAATAAAGAGAAAATTTTTACCCCTTCCATTCCCTACAGAAGTAAAAATCAACGAAGTTGATCAGACTTCAGCACCACACACCAAAAAAAAAAAAAAAAAAAAAAAAAAAAGGGCTGATGAAGCTTGCACTAGGGAACACAACTAATGAGAGAGGGCAGTGTTATGAGCGAGAATATCGCGTAACTTAAGACTACGATACATACTAGCGAAAACGAATAAAATATTGTAGAACATCGAAACCATCTGTCGTCGTGAATAAAAAACATAACAGAATCATTGAAACCACACATACACATCGAAAACCGCGAACAGCAAACATCAAACATACTTAAAATCCCAACAAGACAGGAAAGGAGCATCTCACCAGCATCAACAGTCAAGAAAACTAACTTCTAGTCAGTCAGACTACATTACGTTAGAGCTGTTGGCTGTTATCATTTACCGTGAAGATTTTCAACAGTTGCTGCTTCAGCCATGTTTAAAATTTTGACACACCATTGTTGTACTTCAATGATTGACGCGCAGGACCACTCGAGTGTGCGTCACAGCAACTATGAAGCCATCTTTGTAATATCGTATTAGCAACGACCGCTTATTTCGACTGACATGAGCGTCGTCGTACAAATTAATATCCGAACGGAATTTAGATTGAAAATTTCTGCCTCCCTGGAAGGGGCCTCCAGCTTCTGAATAACGGCCGATGCGAACGACGAAGTTCCGCAGCTGAATTCTCTGACCTGGGGACGGGCTAATACATTAAGTGAGACTCGGAAGGCACAGCGCCAGATACGACATTTTATCGGGTGCTGGGAGGCGATCAGAGCAGTATCGAATAGTTCTCACACACTTCCAGTGTTTTCAGTCACCGCCTGAGCTTGATTAATTTCTCAGAAAAGCGAGAAGACGACAGTAAACTCTCATCGCACCGAGACTAGCGCAAGTTTCATACTGTGTTACACAACAGTTCAGCCGAAAAAGTCTCTCCTTTTACTGTTAGGTTTTGTTCTCGTCGCGTCTTTCACATCGGGCGAAGGCATGTTACTGGTTGCAAGGAGTCCATATTGAAAGGTCTCTGTTGGATTCATTTCATGTTAATTTCTTAAATCTGTTGTCATTTACGGCATAAATTCCTCTTCTAAATTTACTGTGGCGTTTCTGACTATCTGGGAGGAGACTGAGCAGTGGAACGTGTTACTTTTACACATAAACGAGAACGATCTGTCACACTACTACACTTTAAAACACAGCTTATAAGTAATTCATGTCACACAGTCTCATACGGAACCTACATCCGCTTTCTTTTATATACCGTATATGATAAGATACTGTCATCCCTCTTCCCTTCTGTGTGAGAGAATGAATGAGCAAATGTATTTCTAGTTGCATGCTTGAGGGTAGCAGACAAGCCTGTCTGCTAGAGAACAGTAGGACCAACGTCGGGACAGGTAGCTACGCTTTCTAAAAGCAGAGAGGTTTCTATGCTTAGTATGGTCCTGTCCGTCCCTTGTCATGTTGGTATAGGAAGCTGCCTCTCTGGCCACTCCCGTCTGTATTTGTGAGCCACCCTCAGGAAGGGACCAAGTCAGTCTGTCCGCGGCGAGCGTCTGAAGTGGTAAGATCTCCGGCTAAGCGCGTGTCTGCTAAGTCTGTAGGACAATGGATTTCTTAAGTTCAGCCTAACTGAAAATTTAATCACCTTTTTTTCAGGTTTAGCTCTAAAATATCTAATGTTACCTTAAATTGCAACGCAGTGTAATTCGAGTGTGAAGTTCAGAATATATTCCGGTAGTTGCTTTGTCACTACTTTATGAGTAAAGTGGAACCACGTGTTGATCAGTAACTCTAACTAAGATCATCAGTCTTCAATGCGAATGTGCGTGAGATTATAACGTCTCGTCTTGACAATATTTTTCAATATAGCAACTTTTCTTTATGTTCAACCCACGTGGGGTGTACTTTGTGAGACCAGTACCACGTGCTTATACAATTGTTTGACCCATCAGGTTAATAATAAGACGATAGTAATCAGTTTCAGGTTTTTCTTTTGTAAATTGCTTTTCGATCTAATTTATTTTAACTATCGAAATTTATTGTGGAGTTACACTCTTTGTGTAAACCAAGTTGGCCACGTGAAGCATGTGGTGTAATCATCAAAGTAGCCCTCAGCTACTCTTTTCGGGAAGATTTCACAGGGAGTTAGTATGAATTTAGTATACCAGTGTGTGGTAATTACATGACGGACAGGATTGTGCTACGAACGTAACTTCTTTGGGTGAAAATTGAATCGGTTGGTTGTGGTTAATTTCCTCTTGCATATGTTTCAACGTTCTTCGTGTGTTGTTTTATGAATGCAGTGTTGTATGCAGTCTCCCAATCTTGGGTCCATATTTGATGTGTTCCGTAAGATTACAAACTCACATTTTCACAGTCCTAAATAAGGCACCAACTTAGTTATGACTCACGTTTAATATGCTGAAATTTCAATGATCAATGTTAAAATAAATTTCCAAATATAAACTGATTTATTTCTTTTTATTTAAATTCTCTTTTATATATATATATATATATATATATATATATATATATATATATATATATATATAAATCACCGGTTGTCGTATGACTATTAAAAGATTATAATTAATGTTAGTCTGGTTGGGAATTTGGTAAGCTAGACAGGATACCTGGTTAAACAGTTGCGCAGTAATGCAAGGTTAACTTCCCCAGACAGCTCACAGCTTTTAGCCCGCTTTTATTGTCAATCAGCACCGCTTTCATAGCAAATTAAAGCAACAACGTTACAATATTTTCGCGTCAGATAAACTGGCAAATTGTAATTACTAACATGTAAAGACGAAGTGGTGTTTGTCTGTGTGTTCAAGAGGTTATCAGTCAAGCAGAAAACATGGAAGAGGTTCAGATGAAATTTTGCAGAAACTCGAGCACAAACCATGGAAGAGGTTGAACCGAAATTTTGCAAGAACTCAAGCACAAACCATGGAAGAGGTTGAACTGAAATTTTACATGAACTCAAGCACAAACCATGGAAGAGGTTGAGCTGAAATTTTGCAAGAACGTAGGTAATAATTTTTGAAGTCATACTGGAGTGACAGCGATCTTGTTACGCAGTATGACAAAAGAGTCAGTCTAGATCGCATCTAATATTTAATCACCCTGCTAGCCAGTCTGTCACATAGGACCATCTCCAGAACACTAACTGCATGGTGACATGTGGAGCCAGTACAAGGAGCTGCTGGCCACACTAAAAAGTACTACTCAATATCTGTATAATTTGGAGTGGGCGTTCGCCTGGATGGTGGCGTACCTGGACACGACCATCGATCGATAGATTGTTTCAATTTTGCTACAAACATTGTGTACTGTTAAGTAACATACAGGAGTATAACTACACATGTAGAATAGGAATGTTCCGAAGGTTACATGGCTCTTTATGCGTCCTGACTGAGCTTCTAGGCTGTTTGCTGCTTCCAGTTTCTAGTAAGACACTGATCACATACGCAAACAAAGCGTTCCAAAAGGAGGGAACGCCTGATAGGTATGCAACACACCTAATGTACATGTAATGTGGAAAAGATGTCAACTGACCAATGTTACTAGGAGAACGAGCGTAGTTTATGTTTATTTAAGACAGTCTACGGTAGGTAGCATACACTAGTTAGCTTCTTTGTCGCCCCATTTTCACTCTGATCCTCTCTCCTGTTGTAGGCAGGTGGTTGTTACCCTCAAACTATTGCACTGCATCCAGTTCCAAGCTATGTCTCTATCTTATCGAGAATTTAGTTTAAAATCAATTGCAAAATTTGTACAGAACAGACAGACAAACAAGAAAGCTACCTAATAAATACGTAATAAAAGAAGAAAATTATGTTGTGAGTTTTTGCATTGAATGTGTGTTCCTTACACGAATGTTATACCTTTAATGTATGATTTTTTATTTCAAGCTGTAAACATTTTCACGTTTAGTTTATAGTGCCTACATTACGAAAAAAATATTGAAATTTTTTTTAAATTAAATTAACAAAGCATTATTGTTGACAATCGCTACAAACACAAAAAGAGACCTAATTTCAAATCTATCGTAAAGACACTTGAATTAACTGTCTACACCAAGGGTTCCCAACAAAATTTTCTCGAGGACTCCCTCATAGAGAATGATTGGTACCTTGTCATATCACAGTATCAAGTACCTAAAAAAGCCAAATTAAGAATGTGTTTATACGTTTTCTATTTTTGCTACTTAGAAAAAACATTGACATTCATTATTGAAAAAATACTGAGCTTAAAACTTCTTTCAATTTGGCCATCATTGTTACATTTTTGATTATTGCTCAAAATCTTTGTCTTCAAATCTGGATGTTCAGTATAACAAACGCCTTAAAAAAATAAAAATTGAGTATGAACTGAAAATGACACGCAAAAATTAAAACTGAGTGTATTGGTATTTCAAGTGTACTACACTTGAGACTGCATTGAGTAGACATGTGTGAAAAATAAGAAAACACTAATTTCATACAAGGTATTATTTATTTGAAAAAATACAGTTACAACAGAGTACTCCATCAGTATACAGTTAGTTTTAATTTTCAATTCTTAATGAGATGAGTTCAATCTGACCTTTGAGTCCATTATTTTTTACTCTAATAGCATCTTGCGGACCCCTCTGGCATAGCTCGCGGACCCCTGGTGGTCCACAGACCACCTGTTGGGATCCACTGGTCTACACCATATCTACTTACGTTTTCAAAATATAAAAGTAATTTTCAAACCCACAAGTCAGTGCACAAATAGCAAAAAAACGTGTCTACTTTCTGCCAAAACACACGCGCGGCAGTACATCCCCACAGCTGATTGTCGAACTGGTTCAATTCATCCTGCCATTTACGATCGCTATGAAGAACTACAAGCAGCTTAGCAGCTGCAGTAGAGTGTATACACTTAACTGCATAACGAATTTGTTACAAAATGTTGCTCAGTATAGGATACATCGAAGAAATGAAGTCTGTAGTTGATTAGCTACGCTATGCATTTAGGGTCGTAGGACGTCAAACGGGCCGACTTGGAGCAGGAGAGGCACCACAGGACATTTTAATTTCCACTGTCTATACTTTTGCAAATAAATTCATAAAACTTTGTCAGCGTTACCAGGAAGGATTCAGGATTCACACTCATTGCAGTGGAAGTTCGAAAACATTACAAAATATTTTTTTTTTACGTGCGAAATTTTATCATTTTTTTCACTTACCAATGGCTGCATTTGTTGCTATAGGTACACTTTTCTTCATAAGTTAGAGAGATTCGTCGATGGATTTTGCACAGCATACATCCCATACTCACAGGTGTATGAAACTCTAGAATATATTTAATTTATGAAAAAACGAATGAACTGTTATATTTTAAACTTCATGTTTAGAAAAAACACAAATTTTGTAGTTAATTATCTTAATTTTTACCACAGTTCTTAATAGATATGGAAAATTCTAGAGTTTCAGACACCTGTAAGTATGGTTTGTATGCTGTGCAAAATTCATCGAAGAATCTCTCTTACTTATGAAGAAATGTGTACCTATAGCAACAAATGCTGCCATTAGTAAGTGAAAAAACGATAAAATTTCACATGTAAAAAAAATTACTTCGTCATGTTTTCGAACTTCCACTGCTATGAATGTGAATTCTGAATCCTTCCTGGTCATGCTGACAAAGTTTTATGAATTTATTTGTAAAAGTATAGACAGTGGAAATTAAAATGTCCTGTGGTGCCTCTCCTGCTCCAAGTCGGCCCGTTTGACGTCCTACCCTCCTTAACTACATAACTATTTTGCTACAAAATGTTGCTCATTATAGGATACGTCGAAGAAATGAAGTCTGTAGCTGATCAACTACACTTTGCATTAAAGGGTTAATGTCGCGAACCAACTGTGTCGTTACATACTGCACTCAGGATTGCTGGCTTTCGATGGCGCACAACTGAGGTGAGAACGTATGTTCGAGACGAGTGGGGGAGGGGGTGGGGGGTGGGGGCTGAGGTAATGGCGGCTGCAGGTAGAGTAGTTGCCTCGGGGAGCCCCGGGCTTTCCGAGGCGCGGCTCAGAGCAAAGAAGACGTCGCCGCGCAGTGACAAATGCGCCACGCGCGCGTCCCAGTGGAGCAGAAACGCGCAGCCATTCCTGTCCCCCGGCCGCGCCGCAGCCTGCCCTACTGTGTCGCGAGACGCCTCCCGCGGAATTGCGGTGCCAACCGGCAGTTAAGCCGCGTCGGGCGCATTCCACTCCCCAAAATACGCGAGCCCGCCGCACAGTCGTATACTCCTGCAATTGTCCTCACACTTCTGGCCTTCCGAGAGATCCCCAGGTAGCACAGCTACACCGACAAGAGAAACCACGAAATCCAGATACACTACTGGCCATTAAAATTGCTACACCACGAAGATGACGTGCTACAGGCGCGAAATTTAACCGACACGAAGAAGATGCTGTGATATGCAAATGATTTGCTTTTCAGAGCATTCACACAAGGTTGGCGCCGGTGCCGACACCTACAACGTGCTGACATGACGATAGTTTCCAACCGATTTCTCATACACAAACAGCAGTTGACCGGCGTTGCCTGGTGAAACGTTGTTGTGATGCCTCGTGTAAGGAGGAGAAATGCGTACCATCACGTTTCCGACTTTGATAATGGTCGGATTCTAGCCTATCGCGATTGCGGTTTATCATATCGCGACATTGCTGCTCACGTTGGTCGAGATCCAATGACTGTTAGCAGAATATAGAATCGGTGGGTTCAGGAGGGTAATACGTAACGCCGTGCTGGATCCCAACGGCCTCGTATCACTAGCAGTCGAGATGACGGGCATCTTATCCGCATGGCTGTAACGGGTCGTAGAACCACGTCTCGATCCCTGAGTCAACAGATGGGGACGTTTGCAAGACAACAACCATCTGCACGAACAGTTCGACGACGTTTACAGCAGCATTGTTCAAAAAATGGTTCAAATGGCTCTGAGCACTATGGGACTTAACACCTGAGGTCATCATCAGTCCCCTAGAACTTAGAACTACTTAAACCTAACTAACCTAAGGACATCACACACATCCATGCCCGAGGCAGGATTCGAACCTGTGATCGTAGCAGTTGCGCGGTTCCGGACTGAAGGGCGTAGAACCGCTCCGCCACACCGCCCGGCGCAGCACCATGGACTATAAGCTCGGAGACCACGGTTGCGGTTACCCTTGACGCTCCATCACGGACAGGATGGATGTACTCAACGACCAACCTGGGTGCACGAATGGCAAAATGTCATTTTTTCGGATGACTCCAGGTTCTGTTTACAGCATCATGATGGTCGCATCCGTGTTTGGCGACATCGCGGTGTACGCACATTGGAAGCGTGTATTCGTCATCGCCATACTGGCGTATCACCTGACATGATGGTATGGGGTGCGATTGGTTACACATCTCGGTCACCTCTTGTTCGCACTGACGGCACTTTGAAAAGTGGACGTTAGATTTCAGATGTGTTACGACCCGTGGCTCTACCCTTCATTCGATGCCCGCGAAACCCAACGTTCCAGCAGGATAATGCACGACCGCATGTTGCAGGTCCTGTACGGGCGTTTCTGGATACAGGAAATGTTCGACTGCTGCCCTGGCGAGCACATTCTCCAGATCTCTCACCAATAGAAAATGTCTGGCCAATGGTGTCCGAGCAACTGACCCGTCACAATACGCCAGTCACTACTCTTGATGAACTGTGATACCGTATTGAAGCTGCATGGGCAGCTGTACCTGTACACGCCATCCAAGCTCTGTTTTGACTCAATGCCGAGGCGTATCAAGGCCGTTATTACGGCCAGAGGTGGTTGTTCTGGGTACTCATTTCTCAGGATCTATGCACCCAAATTGCGTGAAAATGTAATGACATGTCAGTCCTAGTATAATATATTTGTCCAATGAATGCCCGTTTATCATCTGCATTTGTTCTTGGTGCAGCAATTTTAATGGCCAGAAGTGTATATTAATGTCCACTAATAGTGTCTAAACATATATATAAATAATTAACTTTGTACGGAACTCTCGCTGAGCGATCCTACTAGTACTTGGCCAGTTTTTTAAATACTTGGATATAGCCTGCACTTGCGGTTTAAAAATGTCTACGAAATAATGCCAAAAGAGGTCACTTTGACAAGCAACCTATTCACGTAATGACAGGAAAGCAACTACAGCGAAAAGTAAGGCAACAGTCGTACCAGATTCACTTTGCAGGGAAAGAACTGTGTCGTATGGGACACGAAAACAGCTAGCGTTGCACAGCAATTGAATTAGCAGTGCTGGCGACGTAAGTGTCGGACAGCGGGCTAGCAGCAGGATCCGGCGCCGTACTCCTGCCTCGCCTGCGGCCTGCCACGTAACACAGTCTTTCGTGCCCGAATTAACTATCAGCCCGTACGCGCGGGACAATTAAATGAGAGCGGGGAAGCACCGGCCGCGGCGTCTGAGCGTCATTTGTCGCACTGCGGCGTCTGGGGGATTCCCCGGGACAGGGGAAGAGCCGTCTCCGGCGACAAATTGGTCGCGCCCGGCCATTTGCATAGCAATCTTCGCCCCTGCCGCAGCAGGGCCTTTGACGAACCGCAACTCCAATTACCGCGTGGAGGAAACGACGAGTGGAGCAAGGCGAGGACAGCACGGCGTGTACGACGGGTTGGGTTTACACGTGTCGGCCACGTGAGGATAGTCTCCCCAGTCGCGTCACCACAGGGAAAGATCACAGGCGTCGCTGTTGCACCGCCTCCTTGGCTCTCGCAACAAGGATCGTAGCCAGGGGTCTTCTGTGATATGAACTGAGGCGACAAAAGTTATGGGATAGCAATACGCTGTAATGGTTCTTTGTTTGCGTGAGCATTACGGCACTCCAACCCCAGTTCTCGATACCAGTAATATCGAACTATTTTTCTGTGAAGTAACACAGGGTGTATACGACCCGGGACAACCGGGAGATCCGGCAAAAACCCGGGAATTTTTTCATCCGGGAGAAAACTGGGAAAAACCCGGGAATTTTTTAGAATTCCGGGAATTTTCCATTGTTTTTGTTATCAGTTAAATTTTCGTAATTTTGACTGGTAAGAACCGATATTCAACAAAGGGTATTACTAATCATTTTTTTCATTTTGTGGTGCAGTTCTTCCTGTTGTCTCCGTGCTTGCTAAGATATTACTTTATCCCGTGCGAGAATGTACGATGAATTTCTTAAATCACAGAGCGTTTGACTCTAACTTAAAAATCGACTCTTTGATAACGAGCCATTTAGATGAATTTCGAGCCCAGATGAACAGACATTTATGTCGTTATTAAAAATTTTACTGGCACATTTGCGTGATATATCTTAAAGTGTAATACGCGCATAAACCACCAACATTATATCTGAAAGCTTAGCTTCTCTTGCAGCGTATTAATCTTATAGACCAATATTATACGTGAAAGCTTTGCGTTTCGTGTAGCAACACTATGTATTTTAATTTAAACCATTAACTTTTTCTATTTGTGTGTTTGCGCTACTTAACAGTGATGTTGCTATTGGCTGACTACATCACGTGTCATAAGCTCTGAGTACCCGCTGTCATCGGTTGGCGAGATCATGTGACATGAGCTACGACTGGCTTACAAAAGCGCATCGCAATCTTGACTTCAATGCTTCGGAAAGTAACATGGGGTATTTGGTGGCATTCGAATTTATACTTTCGTAATATGAAAATATGCAGCGTACATGTTGCTGCACATCAAAGATCTTTCCAAAACGCGTTTCTTTCCCTGTGTTTAGTTTTCTAAAGCGCCGGGAAATTCTACACCCGTGTATAAAACCATAATCATTTAAAGGACTGATAAGTTATACAGTTCCGAGAGAAAATATCTTGTCAGTTAACAGGGAAAAAGTATGTTTTCACCTGGGAGAAAGTGTATTTTTAACCGGGAAATCCGGGAGAAACCCGGGAATTTTTTTTCCTTGTCCACGTATACACCCTGTAACAGGCATATTTTTGTGACAATATTCACATTTGGTTTTATTATTGTATAGTTACTCCGATGTATCGATATATTACAGTGATATGGTTCTTGTGTGTATTCATTTCTGTGAGACTGTCATAATCTTTGACTTACTTGTAACCGTTTTGACGCGAATGCGCACAGAGCAGTCTTTGTTTCACTTTCCAGAAGTTACGTTGTTATTTCGCTTTGTAAAAGAACAGTCAAGTCTTGTGTTTGGTTAAAGTGGAAATTAAATATGTGAAGATTGATACAAAACTGTTTTCTTGATGATGTGACAGTTATGAAGAAGTATATGTGAATTTACAAGAAGTTTATTAAAAATGTGGGTCGTGAACACCAACTCAAAACTTATTTCTATCATGCCATTGTTCTGATCTGGGATTGTTTGATCATTCAGGATTTCCTGAAAAACGCATTTGTTAGGTCTTCAAATATTGCTAAGATACAGACCCGGACCTTCTAGCAGTCAAAGCGGAATCACCCGGCCGGCCAACGTTGCCGTGCGGTTAAAGGCGCTGCAGTCTGGAACCGCAAGACCGCTACGGTCGCAGGTTCGAATCCTGCCTTGGGAATGGATGTTTGTGATGTCCTTAGGTTAGTTAGGTTTAACTAGTTCTACGTTCTAGGGGACTAATGACCTCAGCAGTTGAGTCCCATAGTGCTCAGAGCCATTTGAACCATTTTGGAATCACCCTAGAATCAACAAGATGAGCCATAACAACTTGGACGAAATCTACGTGGGAATCCGTTCAAGATAAGTGCCAAATTAATGACTTCTTTACAGTGACCTCATTATTTCGATTCTGACGATACCATCCACAGTCAATAGTTTTGCTGTTGCCCAATAAAGCGAACATATGCTGCGTGAGCAACATTATTAATATGATTTCTAATCTACTTTGCAAGTGCTGGTATTGTTAGAACGCACATATACAAACGGCGGTGGTTTCGCGTAGACAAGGAATTGGCAGAGATGTCACTTCTACTCCGGCGATTCATTTGAGAAGGTTTCGACGTGATTGTTGCCGCATGACGGTAATTAACAGACTTTGAGTGCAGTACAGTAGTTGGAGCTAGACGCATGCGACATTCCATTTCGGTAATCGTTAGGATATTCAATATTTCGAGATCTACTGTCTCAAGAGTGTGCGGACAGTACCAGATTTCAGGCGTTACCTCCCACCACGGACAAACCAGTGGCCGGACGACCTTCACTTAACGACTGAGAGCAGCACCATTTGCGTAGAGTTGTCAGTGCTAACAGACAAGCAACACTTCCTGAAATAACCGCAGAAATGGAACATATGACGAACGTATCTTTTAGGGCAGAGCGGCGAAATTTGGCGTCAATGGGCAATGGCAGCAGACGACCGACGTGAGTGCCTTTGCTAACAGCACGACATAGCCTGTAGCGCCTCTTCTGGGCTCGAGACCATATCGGTTGGACTCTAAGACGACTGGACAGCCTTGGCCTGGTCAGATGAGTCCCGATTTCAGTTGGTAGCTGGTCTAGGGTTCGAGTGTGGCGCAGACCCCACGAAGCGATGGACACACGTTGTCAACAAGACACTGAGCAAGCTGGTGGCGGCTCCAAAATGGCGTGGTCTGTGTTGACATGGAATGCACTGGGTCCTCTGTCCAACTGAACCGAATATCTACTGGAAATACTGTAGTTATATTCGGCTACATCGAGACCATTTGCAGCCATTCATGGATGTTCACCCGGCCTGGGTGGCCGAGCGGTTCTAGGCGCTACAGTCTGGAACCACGCGACCGCTATGGTCACAGGTTCGAATCCTGCTTCGTGCATGGATGTGTGTGATGTCCTTAGGTTAGTTAGGTTTAAGTAGGTCTAAGTTCTAGGGGACTGATGACCTCAGAAGTTAAGTCCCATAGTGCTCAGCGCCATTTGAACCACGGATGTCTGCAGCTCGAAGTCTTGTGGCTAGCATTGTCACCTGTGGATCACGGGGTCCCGGGTCTGATTCCGGGCCGCGTTATGTACTTTCTCTTCCCGGGGACAGGCTGTTTGTGTTATCCTCCTCACTTCATCATCGTCATCATCATCATTCGTGACAGTGGCTAGACTGGACTGTGTAAAACTTGGACTGTGTGCAAACTGGAACTTTGTACGGGCGCTGATGATCGCGCAGTTGGGCGCCCCACTGACCAAACATCATCAACATCACCATTCATGGACTTCACGTTCCCGAACAACGATGGATGACAATGCACCACGTGACCAGGCCACAACTGTTCACGATTGGTTTGAAGAACATTCTGGACAATCCGAGCGAATGTTTTGGCCAACCACATCGGCCGCCATGGATCCCATCGAACATTTATTGGTCGCAATCGAGAGGCCATTTCGTGCACGAATTCCTGCACTGGCAACACTTTCGAATTATGAGAGGCAGCGTGGCTCAATATTTCTGTATGGGACTTCCAGCGGTCTAAGGCGCTCCAGTCATGGACTGTGCCGCTGGTCCCGGCGGAGGTTCGAGTCCTCCCTCGGGCATGGGTGTGTGTGTTTGTCAAATGGCTCTGTGCACTATGCGACTTAACTTCTGAGGTCATCAGTCGCCTAGAACATAGAACATATAAACCTAACTAAGGACATCAGACACATCCATGCCCGAGGCGGGATTCGAACCTGTGACCGTAGAGGTCGCTCGGTTCCAGACTGTAGCGCCTAGAAACGCACGGCCACTCCGGCCGGCCTGTGTGTTTATCCTAAGGGTAATTTAGGTTAAGTAGTGTGTAAGCTTAGGAACTGATGACCTTAGCAGTTAAGCCCCATAAGACTTCACACACATTTGAACATTTTTTTGACTTCCAGCGACTAGTTGAGTCCATGCGATGTCGAGGTCCTGCACCACGCTGGACAAAAGGATATCCGAGACAATATTAGGAGGTATCCCGGCCGGCCGCGGTGGTCTAGCGGTTCTAGGCGCGCAGTCCGGAACCGCGCACTGCTACGGTCGCAGGTTCGAATCCTGCCTCGGGCATGGATGTGTGTGCTGTCCTTAGGTTAGTTAGGTTTAAGTAGTTCTAAGTTCTAGGGGACTGATGAGCACCGATGTTAAGTCCCATAGTGCTCAGAGCCATTTGAACCATTTTTGAGGTATCCCGTCTCCTTCCCAAAAAATGGTTCAAATGGCTCTGAGCACTATGCGACTTAACATCTGAGGTCATCAGTCCCATAGAACTTAGAACTACTTAAACCTAACTAACCTAATGACATCACACACATCCATGCCCGAGGCAGGATTCGAACCTGCGACCGTAGTGGTCGCGCGGTTCGAGACTGAAGCGCCTAGAACCGCTCGGCCACAGCGGCCGGCTCTGTAAGTGCAGTCTGGTTTCTGTATAAATTGCAGATGACCTCTCGCTCTCTGTATTTTTCCCTGCTACCTTCAGAATTTCAAAGAAGTGTGTTCCAGTCACGATCGTCAAAAGCTTTTTCTAAATCTACAAATGCTGTAAAAAAGTTTGCTTTTCTGTAACGTAGCTTGTGACACAGAATGTAGGGCCAGTACTGCGTTGCGTGTTTCGAGGAAACCGAACTTTCTTTCACGAGGTCGGCCTCTACTGGTTTTTCATCCTTCTGTCTGTAATTCATGTCAGTATTCTGCAATAGTGACTTCTATTGCAAATGTCAACTGACTGCATCCTCACGACACGGATATGCGCTCACCGCTTTTCCAATTCTAATGGCAACTTCCATTTTACACTACGTACTCCGGAAGTTCAGCGGGTCACTGGGGTATTACTCCGACGCCGCGGCATTCCCAGCTGCTGCACCCATTACTGTGTCTAAAGGGTTTACTCGCCGCTGTCGGCCGACTAATCGCACAGCAAGTGGCGCCTGACGTAGCAGTCCACCGCCTAACGACATTTCCGCGTCATAATTACGAGCAGAACTGCACGGGCGACATCTAGCATGCCCTAATGGATGCGGCAGCCCTCGCACTGGGCTCAAGGACCAATAAAAGGCAGGGCCAGCCGTCCAACCACCCACGCCGCCATTACCGTTCCGCTCAAACACCCCCCCTCCCCCCCTCCCACACCACCCTCTCCTGAACGCTGCCAAGTGTTCTGCTAGCCGACGGGCGACGTAATTGCATTTCCGTCCTAAAAGCGCGCAATATGAGCGCAAATTAATACGGTGACGTTAACAGCCGCCTCCGAAAGGCCCGTCCATATATCTCTTCGGTAATCTCGCGAAACCACCAAGTTTCTACTGCCGACGGAGACTACGCGTCGCAAGGCGCCGCATTTTCTGCAGATTTAATTTCACGCACATCAATTTAAAGGCTATTGGTGAAACTTTCGACAACTAATGGCCAGTTAGAGAACTTTAGCTAGCTGTTCGGAACGGAGACAGGTCAATCGATGCTTCAGCCAACACGTTGGAGTGCTAGCCACTGAAAAAAGAGAACGTGTTGAAGTTGCAAACAGGTCTGATATTTAAAAGGTGTTAGAAGCTACGCACTGATGTAACGAAAGTCATGCGATACATCCTAATATCGTGTTGCTTGTCTGTCAGCACCGACAACTCTACGCAAACGCCGCTGGCTCTCGGTCGTTAAGCGAAGGCCGTCGGGAACTGCGTTGTCCGTGACACAGATGCCTGAAATTTGGTATTCTCGGCACATTCTTGACACACTGGATCTCGGAATATAGCCTGCTACGGTCACAGGTTCGAATCCTGCCTCGGGCATGGGTGTATGTGATGTCCTTAGGTTAGTTAGGTTTAAGTAGTTCTAAGTTCTAGGGGACTGATGACCTCAGCAGTTAAGTCCCATAGTGCTCAGAGCCGTTTTAAACATTTTAAGCACATTGTTGTCCACAGTTCTGGTTGGACGAAAGAAAGAGCCTAAAGGCCGCAATCTTACCAAGTGAAACAAATGCATTAATAAATAAACTGAATCAGATTTATGTGTAAGAGAGGGGACGAGAAAGTGACGAGACTTCCTTTCCTGTGGATTGAGGGGCAGCGGTAACAGGTTGTCCTTCTGGTTGCCTATACGAGGTGCATTCAAGTTCTAAGGCCTCCGATTTTTTTTCTCCGGACTGGAAAGAGATAGAAACATGCGCATTGTTTTAAAATGAGCCCGCATTCATTGTCAATACGTCCCAGAGATGGCAGCACTGTATGGCAGATGGAATTTTACCGCCAGCGGCGAGAATGAGAACTGTTTTAAGTACTTAAAATGGCGACGTTTTCCTTACTTGAACAGCGTGCAATCATTCGTTTTCTGAATTTGCGTGGTGTAAAACCAATTGAGATTCATCGACAGTTGAAGGAGACATGTGGTGATGGAGTTCTGGATGTGTCGGAAGTGCGTTCGTGGGTGCGACAGTTTAATGAAGGCAGAACATCGTGTGACAACAAACCGAAACAACCTCGGACTCGCACTAGCCGGTCTGACGACACGATCGAGAAAGTGGAGAGAATTGTTTTGGGGGATCGCCGAATGACTGTTGAACAGATCGCCTCCAGAGTTGGCATTTCTGTGGGTTCTGTGCACACAATCCTGCATGACGACCTGAAAATGCGAAAAGTGTCATCCAGGTGGGTGCCACGAAAGCTGACGGACGACCACACGGCTGCCCGTGTGGCATGTTGCCAAGCAATGTTGACGCGCAACGACAGCACGAATGGGACTTTCTTTTCGTCGGTTGTAACAATGGATGAGACGTGGATGCCATTTTTCAATCCAGAAACAAAGCGCCAGTCAGCTCAATGGAAGCACACAGATTCACCGCCACCAAAAAAATTTCGGGTAACCGCCAGTGCTGAAAAAATGATGGCGTCCATGTTCTGGGACAGGGAGGGCGTAATCCTTACCCATTGCGTACCATAGGGCACTACGGTAACAGGTGCATCCTTCGAAAATGTTTTGAAGAACAAATTCCTTCCTGCCCTGCCACAAAAACGTCCGGGAAGGGCTGCGTGTGTGCTGTTTCACCGAGACAACGCACCCGCACATCGAGCTAACGTTACGCAACAGTTTCTTCGTGATAACAACTTTGAAGTGATTCCTCATGCTCCCTACTCACCTGACCTGGCTCCTAGTGACTTTTGGCTTTTTCCAACAATGAAAGATACTCTCCGTGGCCGCACATTCACCAGCCATGCTGCTATTGCTTCAGTGATTTTCCAGTGGACAAAACAGACTCCTAAAGAAGCCTTCGCTGCTGCCATGGAATCATGGCGTCAGCGTTGTGAAAAATGTGTACGTCTGCAGGTCGATTACGTCGAGAAGTAACGCCAGTTTCATCGATTTCGGGTGAGTAGTTAATTAGAAAAAAAAATTGGAGGCCTTAGAATTTGAATGCACCTCGTATTATACATTGTAGAACAGTGTCTCCCAAATTTACGTATACCACTACCCCTGAGTGCAATCAGACATTAGCTAGTACTACCGCCATCCCTCCCCCCTGCCATCTATTGCCTCCTCCTCCCCCACATTATCACTAACTTTAGAACTGTACTGTAAAATGAAAGTTCTTGGAACACTTTTGTTTTTAAAGTGATGAAAGATTAATGATGTGTGTGTGTGTGTGTGTGTGTGTGTGTGTGTGTGTGTGTGCGCGCGCGCGCGCGCGTTAGAATGAATTACGAAGGAATTCGTGGTGCATCACAAGTGCTACCCATTACTCATTCTCAGAAAAAAAGCTAAGTATCCACAGTGAGGACAGACACTTGTTACTAAACATGCTTCCCCTGCATTACTCCTCTCCATTACGGCACTTGGTTGACCTGCACACTGCAACCCCATTTAAAATCAAACAACTTCAGATGTTTGCACTTTACATACTGTTCGTAAATCACTTCATTGCTGCACTCCGTACTTCTGAACTGACAGAAATTGGAGGACTTCAGGCTGTTAATGCTTTGTGTCTAACCACTCTAATGATAATAGTAATAAAACTGTGTACTGCACTATAGTAGCCCTTATGCAGTTACTGCTTTGTCGTGGTGTCAATTAATTCATTTATCTGTTTCGAACCGAGTAATGACGCAATTTCTGACTACTGCAGGTAGGCCTGCTATCTACAACTTGGAAAAGAGTGTTTCTTGAGATATTTAGCATTTGTTACATATCTGTGTCACTTTTACCATCAGCAATGTGCGGGACAAAACACAATCTATTTGTGTCGTGGGTGGGCTAAGTCAGGAACCTGTAACCTCCACCGCATTAATGCTACTAGCTGAGTAAAAGTATTTGTCGATAACTTATATAATCGGTATTAGAGTCTTACAAAATTGTAATAATGATCTTTTGAAAATAATTTAGTTTCATATCTGAAACTGAATCGAATCGTTTAGTTTTTATGCCTGGGAAAATTTCATTTTACCCGTCAGGGGGTAATTCCCTCCAGGTTGGGAACCATAGCAGTAGAATGTGCAGTCTACATCGAAGCTATTCTTGATGAATTACAAGCACAGACTCGATGAGTATGGGGAAGGAAGTTTTAGTGAATTTCATGTTACTTTACTATTTACTATTTTTAATTAAATTTAATTATTAGAACAAACATATTTATAACTATCTACAGGTAAATGAAGAAACGCATACAGTTTTCCGGAAAAATTACGTCTGTCGCGATTTTAGAAATCCCTTATACATCAATCTGGTAAGGTTGTTGTTGTTGTGGTCTTCAGTCCTGAGACTGGTTTGATGCAGCTCTCTATGCTACTCTATCCTGTGCAAGCTTCTTCATCTCCCAGTACCTACTGCAACCTACATCCTTCTCTATCTGTTTAGTGTATTCATCTCTTGGTCTCCCTCTACGATTTTTACCCTCCACGCTGCCCTCCAATGCTAAATTTGTGATCCCTTGATGCCTCAAAACATGTCCTACCAACCGATCCCTTCTTCTAGTCAAGTTCTGCCACAAACTTCTCTTCTCCCCAATCCTATTCAACACCTCCTCATTAGTTACGTGATCTACCCACCCTATCTTCAGCATTCTTCTGTAGCACCACATTTCGAAAGTTTCTATTCTCTTCTTGTCCAAACTATTTATCGTCCATGTTTCACTTCCATACATGGCTACACTCCATACAAATACTTTCAGAAACGACTTCCTGACACTTAAATCTATACTCGATGTTAACAAATTTCTCTTCTTCAGAAACGATTTCCTTGCCATTGCCAGTCTACATTTTATATCCTCTCTACTTCGACCATCATCAGTTATTTTACTCCCTAAATAGCAAAACTCCGGAACTATTTCGCATCTCGACGCTTCGCGCTGGAGTCACAGTGGAAGGCCCCATTTGGCAGCTAATCTGCGTATGAGTGAGACGCGGCTAATGTAGCAACAACGAATAGTGTAGGTACAATTTTTTTGAATGTCGCATTATTTACACTTGAACAACAAAAATGATGGTCTGAGCGAGAGTGGAGACGCCGCCTCATACACGTTCATCTTGCGAAGCTCGAACGCCAAGGTTTGACCACCATCAACTCTGATGTCCGGCACATATACGTACGTTGTATACACTGAAGCGCCAAACAAACTGGTACAGGCATGCGCATTCAAGTACAGAGATGTGTAAGCAGGCAGAATACGGCGCTGTGGTCGGCGAAACCTAAATAAGACAACAAGCGTCTGGTGCATTTGTTAGGATCAGTTACTACTGCTAGAAACAGGTTATCGAGATTTAAGTGAGTCTGAACGTGGTGTTGTAGTCGGCGCACGAGCGATGGGACACAGCATCTCCGAGGCAGCGATGAAGTGGTGATTTTCCCATACGACCATTTCACGAGTGTACCGTGAATATCAGGAATTAGGTAAAACGTCAAATCTCCGACATCTCTGAGGCCGGAGATAGGTCCTGCAAGAACAGGCCGACCGACGACTGAAGAGAATCGTTCAACGTCACAGAAGTGCAACCATTCGCCAAACTGCTGCAGATTTCAATCCTAGACCATCAACAAGTGTCAGCGTGCGAACCATTCAAAGAAACATCATCGATATGGGCTTTCGGATCCGAAGGCCCACTCGCGTATCCCTGACGACTGCAAGACACGAAGCTTTACGCCTCGCCTGCGGCCGTGAACACCGACACCGGACTGTTGGTTCAAATGGCTCTGAGCACTATGGGACTTAACATCTGAGGTCATCACTCCCCTAGACTTAGAACTACTTGAACCTGACTAAACTAAGGACATCACACACATCCGAGGCAGGATTCGAACCTGCGACCGTAGCAGTCGCGGGGATCCGGACTGAAGCGCCTAGAACCGCTCGGCCACCGCGGCCGGCTCTGGCCTGTTGATGACTGGAAACATGTTGCCTGGTCGAACAAGTCTGGTTTCAAATTTCAGCGAGCGGATGGACGTTTACGGGTATGGATACAATCTCATGCATATCAGTAGGGACCTGTTCAAGCAGGTGGAGGGTTTGTAATGGTGTGGGGCGTGTGCAGTTGGAGTGATATGGGACTCCTGATACATCTAGATGCGAGTGTGACAGGTGACACGTACGTAAGCATGCTGTCCGATCACCTGCATCCATTCGTGTCCATTGTGCATTGCGACGGACTTGGGTAATTCCAGGCAGGACAATGCGCCACCACGCTCGTCCAGAATTGCTATAGAGTGGCTCCAGGAACACTCTTCTCAGTTTAAACTCCTCCGCTGGCCACCAAACACCGTAGACATGAACATTATTGAGCATATCTGGGATGCCTTGCAACGTGCTGTTCAAATGGTTCAAATGGCTCTGAGCACTATGGGACTTATCTTCTGAGGTCATCAGTCCCCTAGAACTTAGAACTACTTAAACCTAACTAATCCAAGGACATCACACACATCCATGCCCGAGGCAGGACTCGAACCTGAGACCGTAGCGCTAGCACGGTTCCAGACTGCAGTGGCTACAACCGCTCGGCCACCCCGGCCGTCCGTGCTGTTCAGAAGAGATCTACACCCCCTCGTACTCTTAGGGGTTTGCAGGATTCAAGGTGTCAGTTCTCTCCAGCAATACTTCAGACATTAGTCGAGTCCATGCCACGTCGTGTTGCGGCACTTCTGCGTGGTCGCGGGGGCCCTGCACGAAATTAGGCAGGTGCACCATCCGGGGAGCGGAAGGCTATTTACAATTTGTACAGAAACCAGATGGCAGTTATAAGAGTCGAGGGGCATGAAAGGGAAGCAGTGGTTGAGGAGGGAGTGAGACAGGGTTGTAGCCTCTCCCCAATGTTATTCAATCTTTATATTCAGCAAGCAGTAAAGGAAACAAAAGAAAAGTTGGGAGTAGGTATTAAAATCCATGGAGAAGAAATAAAAACCTTGAGGTTCGCCGATGACATTGTAATTCTATCAGAGACAGCGAAGGACTTGGAAGAGCAGTTGAACCGAATGGACAGTGTCTTGAAAGGAGGGTATAAGATGAACATCAACAAAAGCAAAACAAGGATAATGGAATGTAGTCGAATTAAGTCGGGTGATGCTGTGGGAATTAGATTAGGAAATGAGACACTTAAAGTAGTAAAGGAGTTTTGCAATTTGGGGAGCAAAATAACTGATGATGGTCGAAGTAGTGAGGATATAAAATGTAGACTGCCAATGGCAAGGAAAGCGTTTCTGAAGAAGAGAAATTTGTTAACATCGAGTATAAAGCGTCAGGAAGTCGTTTCTGAAAGTATTTGTATGGAGTGTAGCCATGCATGGAAGTGAAACATGGACGATAAATAGTTTGGACAAGAAGAGAATAGATGCTTTCGAAATGTGGTGCTACAGAAGAATGCTGAAGATTAGGTGGGTAGATCACATAACTAATGAGGAGGTATTGAATAGAATTGGGGAGAAGAGGAGTTTGTGGCACAACTTGACTAGAAGAAGGGATCGGTTGGTAGGACATTTTCTGAGGCATCAAGGGATCACAAATTCAGCATTGGAGGGCAGCGTGGAGGGTAAAACTCGTAGAGGGAGACCAAGAGATGAATGCACTAGACAGATTCAGAAGGATGTAGGTTGCAGTAAGTGCTGGGAGATAAAGAAGCTTGGACAGGATAGAGTAGCACGGAGAGCTGCATGAGACCAGTCTCTGGACTGAAGACCACAACAACAACACCAGTTTCTTTGGCTCTACTCTGTAACAGGCGCGTAACAGTTGCAATTTTCTCGGAACTGCTAGGGTAGTGCACACTTGCACATTGGGTTGTTTTGATGGCCAGCTAAAGGTGCAAAAAGTTTGAAGTAAATCTGTGATCATAACGTAGTGGCCTCCCCTCACGAGGAATATTTGAGGCTAACAATTTGCATGTTTTTGGGAATTGCACTTGGCGTACCCTAATGAATAGTTTACAAGGTGTAGATGAGGAGACCATGAAATCTCCTAACCTTCATATCCCGACGCGATACTTCCCCGAAGTTTCCGCGTCGGCGCCTACTGACGTGGCTGCTATAGCGAACTGGCGCAATTTGCATAATGCTGTGTGACGAGTTTAGCCGCTGTACGCAGACGCGGGGCAGCGGGGGTGTTTGTAGCGCAGGGCAGGGCAGGGCAGGGCGGGCTGGCAGCATCAGGTAGCCGCGGCACGTACCCGCCGCTCCGGACTTTGCGCCGCACGGCCGACGCACGGCGTGACCCCGGACGGGGCCGCTGTACACGCCGCCTGCATAATGCGGACGGTGTGGGGCGCGTGTCGGAATATTGCGGCCGTGTACGGCGCACACGCCGAGCTGCTGCGTGACGTACGACAGCCGCCGACGGCGACGGCCGTCAGTGGCGTACTCGTGTCAACGATAGCGCGCTGCGCTGCTTGAACCTGTCACGCTGCTCACGCACTCGAATGAGACGGCGAAGGCATACACTATCTGAACGAAACTACCTGGAACGCATCAGTGGGCGTTACACCGAGGTGACACAAGCCTTTTTTTAAAAAAATTTCTGTGATTTCATTCCCTTGCCCCATATGGGCAGGGGAGGGCTGTCAGCGGCACAATCCGCCGCTCTTCAGCCGAGTGACCTAGCAACTTAAAATAAGAATAACATGATACATACGTAAGGCGATGATAAAGGCGAACATAAAACAGAGTAAGGGGACAAAATGGAGGTAAAAATACACTGACTTGGAGACGTTCATGGGGGGACAATTAAAAAAAAGTCAGCAGAAAGTTAGTCCGCAGCTCGTGGTCGTGCGGTAGCGTTCTCGCTTCCCGCACCTGGGTTCGATTCCCGGCGGGGTCAGGGATTTTCTCTGCCTCGTGATGACTGGGTGTTGTGTGATGTCCTTAGCTTAGTTAGGTTTAAGTAGTCCTAAGTTCTAGGGGACTGATGACCATAGATGTTAAGTCCCATAGTGCTCAGAGCCATTTGAACCATTTTTCACCAGAAAGTTAAAAAACACAGTGGCGATTCTTAAAACACAGAGAAGACACTGAATGCGTATGCACAGGTTAAAAGTCGGCCACAGTAGTAAAAACTCTCCGGAACAACACACTTAAAACCCACTTGGAGCACACACGACGAAGAATAAAACTGCCAGGTGGGACCTGCCGAGGGAAAGGGCAGAGAGGATGGAAAAGGAGGGGAGAGAAAGGGGCAGCAAGGGAAGTGGCGGGATGAAGAGAGAAGGGGCGTCAGCAGGTACACTAAGAGGCAGGAGACAGGAGGGGCGGGAGATGAAGAGGGAAGACAGGGCAGGAGGGAGCGCAGAGAAACTGAAAGGGGGCACAAGAGGGGGGGGGAGTAGGATGGGGAAGCCGCTCAGGAACAGGGAGGGGGAGGAGAGGGAGCCCTGAGGAGGAGGCAGGAGGAAGATGGGGTGAGAGTTGGTAGGAAGGGTAGATGTCAGGCCGAAGCTCAGCACCCGGGAGGGGTGGACGGCGGAAGTTGTGTTGGGAAAGGAGGCGGAGGGTGTGGAAATGGAGAGAGGGTGGGCACAACGGTAAAGACGTGCCAACTGGTTGAGGGTGGAGATGACACAACCCTTTTTTTTCTTTATTGTTATTTTTAAACCTGTTACAGGTAGGCCATCAGCGGCGCAGTATGCAGCTCTTTGGCCACAGAGAATACAAAAGAGACAAATGAAGACAATTATAGAGTAAATATGGTGGATATATAAACAGAGACATACACTTTTAAAATACATGCAGCCGTTCACGGGCGTAGAGTCCAAGATAAAATTTGTTCAGACACGTGGACACACACAGAGACGAAAATTGTCACACGCGAACGGAGGAGCACAAAACGAATAACACTGGAACACTTGAGCACGAACGACGTCACACACAGAAACATGAGGCGATGATCTCCGGCGTGCGAAAGTTCACTGAGCATGTACGAGTCCGGGGACCTGCCAAGAGAGGAGGAGGGGGGGGGTTGGAGAGGGAGAGGGTACAGCAGAGATGTCAATGGCAGGGGAGAGAAGGGGGAGGGGAGGTAGGGGAAGCCTGGGGGAAGAGGGGTGGAGGAAGGGGGGATGGGGGAAAAGGAGAGAGAAGGGAGGGAGGGTGCCCAAAGGGAAAAGCACAGGAAGTGGGGGGGGGGGAGGATCAAAGGTTATAGGAGGGGTAGATGTTGGGCAGGAGGACATCATCAGGGAGGGGGAGCTGGCGGAAGCCACCTTGGGAGAGGGTAAGGAGGGTGGAGAGATGGAGACCGGGTGGGACGTGGAAATACAGGCTCGGCAGCGGGCGGGGGTGGGAGACACAAGCGGGTGAGGAGGATCGAGTTTTCGGGAAGTGTAGAGGATCCGTATCCATTCGAGGAAAAGGAGGAGGTGGGGGAACGGAATGAGGTCGTAATGACACATACGATACCTGCTAATATAAGAAGTGGTTGCGCTAGCAATCTCAGGGCTCAAAAACAAGAAAGCACCTGGACCAGATGGTATCCGCTCGCAGACGCTGAAAAAACTAGCACCGCAGATCGCCCCGTTTCTGACAACGTTACTGAACGATGCCTTAAGCCGTCGGCACACGGACCGTGCCGTCGAACGTTAACGTTGAGCGTGCCAAGTTCAACGTGCTGCTGAACGCTCAGGAATGATGCGACTTGTGCATACGGTACGTGGGCCCCAACGTGGTATACGCGATCGCAACGCACTCCAGCGGCAGTTGAGGGATGCTTCTAGTTCGTAAATCACACTGTTTACTCAACGGGCGCGCGTAAAATTCCCACGTTAGCTCTATTAAAACGCACATTTCGTCCATCGACCACGAAAAGGAAAGTACCATGTCCAATCAATAAGGACACAGGCTTATAAAAGTTCCATTACAAACAGTGCGGTACAAATATGGAATACTTCTCCGCATAAGATAACATTATTTCATCATTCCCACATTTTAGTAAAACCCCAAGGTCAGTCTTACTTGATCACTGTTCCTACCCAGTAGCAGATTCTTTGCAACATGTGAATTACGAAGCGTAAAAGTAAAAGGAGCAAAATATCCCCCAGGCTGTGGCTAAGCCAAGTCTCCACAATATCCTTTCTTTCAGGAGTGCTAGTTCTGCAAGGTTCGCAGAAGAGCTTCTGTTAAGTTTGGAAGGTAGGTAGGAGACGAGGTACTGGCAGAAGTACAGCTGTGAGTACCGGGCGTGAGTCGTGCTTCGGTAGCTCAGTTGGTAGAGCACTTGCCCGCGAAAGGCAAAGGTCCCGAGTTCGAGTCTCGATACGGCACACAGTTTTAATCTGCCAGGAAGTTTCATATCAGAGCACACTCCGCTGCAGAGTGAAAATCTCATTCTGGGATCTAGTAACAGGTCTATAATTTGGCAATAAGTAAATAAATAATACCGGCCAATACCGTGTCGTTGGAAGTACTCTGTGGTGATACTGAGGCATGCTGTCTCTATAGCCGTCGTCCATAATTGCGAAAGTGTTGCCGGCGCAGTGTTTTGTGCACGAAGTGACCTCTCCGTTATGTCCTATAAATCTTCGGTGGAATTCATTTCGGGCGATCTCTGTAGCTAAATCATTCCTCAAATTGTCCAGGATTTTCTTCAAACCGATCGCGAACCACTGTGGCTTCGAGATATGGCGCATTGTTATCCATGAAAATTCCATCGTTGTTTGGGAAGGTGAAGTCCGTGAACGGCTGCAAATGGTCTCCGAGTGGCCTAACATAACCATTTCCAGTGAATGATCGGTTCACCTGCACCACAGGACCCGGTCCATTCCACTCAAACACAGGCCACGCAATTATGGAGCCACCACCAGCTTGCGCAGTTGGTTTTTAACAACTTGGGTCCATGGTTTCTTAGGGTCTGCGCCACACTCGAACCCTACAATCAGCTCTTTCCACCTGAAATTGAGACTCATCTGAGCAGGCCACGGTTTCCCGGCCGTCTAGGGTCCAGCTGATATGTTCACGAGCCCAGGACAGGCGCTGCAGGTGGTGTCGTGCTGTTACCAAAGCCATTAGCATCGGTCGTCTGCTGCCATAGCCCATTAACGCCAAATTTTGCCGCTCTGTCCTAAATGAGTACAATCGCCGCACGTCCCACGTTGATGTGTGCGTTTATATGACGCTGTGTTCCTCGTCTGTTAGCACTGACAACTGTCCGCAAACGCCGCTGGTCTCGGTCGTTTAAGTTGAAGGCCGTCGGCCACTCCATCTACATCTACATCTACATTTATACTCCGCAAACCACCCACCGGTGTTTGGCGGAGGGCACTTTACGTGCCACGGTCATTACCTCCCTTTCCTGATCCAGTCGCTTAAGGTTCGCGGGAAGAACGACTGCCGGAAAGCCTCCGTGCGCGGTCGAATCTCTCTCTAATTTTACATTCGTGATCTCCTCGGGAGGTATAAGTAGGGGGAAGCAATACATTCGATATCTCATCCAGAAACGCACCCTCTCGAAAGCTGGACAGCAGGCTACACCGCGATGCAGAGCGCCTCTCTTGCAGAGTCTGCCACTCGAGTTTGCTAAACATCTCCGTAACGCTATCACGCTTACCAAATAACCCTGTGACGAAACGCGCCGCTCTTCTTTGGATCTACTCTATCTCCTCTGTCAACCCGACCCGGTACGGATCCCACACTGATGAGCAATACTCAAGTATAGGTCGAACGAGTGTTTTGTAAGCCACCTCCTTTGTTGATGGACTACATTTTCTAAGCACTCTCCCAATGAATCTCAACCTGGCACGGGCCTTACCAACAATTACTTTTATATGATCATCCCACTTCAAATCGTTCCGCACGCATACTCCCAGATATTTTACAGAAGTAACTGCTACCAGTGTTTGTTCTGCTATCATGTAATCATACAATAAAGGATCCTTCTTTCTATGTATTCGCAATACATTACATTTGTCTATGTTAAGGGACAGTTGCCACTCCCTGCACCAAGTGCCTATCCGCTGCAGATCTTCCTGCATTTCGCTACAATTTTCTAATGCTCCAACTTCTCTATATACTACAGTGTACTCTGTATACAGCAGTGTAAATGGTGAGAGGTATAGCCTGAAATTTTAGTATTTTCGGCACATTCTTGACACTGTGGATCTCGGAATATTTAATTCCCTAATGATTTCCGAAACAAATCGCTATCCTACGACTTTTGTCACCTCAGAGCAACATGGTGTATTATGCCCACCCTTCGCCTTTACCGCAGCTTAAACTAAGCTGGGGACACTTTCAAAGACGTATCTGAATGTCTCTGCACGAATGGTTGCCCATTCTTCCTCAAGAGCCAAAACCAGACACGAAAGTGATGTTTGGAAGCTCTGTTTCCGGCGTTAGGAGCTCAAATGGCTCTGAGCACTATAGGACTTAACTTCTGAGCTGCATTAAGCCAGTCTTCGGACTGAAGATCACAACAACAACAACAACAACAACAACAACAACAGACGTCTGTAAGTGCAAAATGGTTCAAATAACTCTCTGCGCTATGGGACTTGACTTCTGAGGTCGTCAGTCCCCTAGACCTTAGAACTACTTAAACCTAACCTAAGGACAGCACACACATCCATGCCCCAGGCAGGATTCGAACCTGCGACCGTAGGGGTCGCGCGGTTCCATACTGCAGCGTCTAGAACCGCTCGGCCACTCCCGCCGGCCGGCGTTAGGAGCTTCTGGTGTAGTGACTAGTTTTGCTGTCCCTGTATCACGGAATCCTGGGTTCGATTCCCGGCCGGGTCAGCGATTTTCTCCGCCTGGGTACTTGGTGTTTGTGTTGTCCTCATCATTCAGCAAAAGGCGAGATTGGCAAGTGAAAAGATTGAGAATTTGTACGGGCGCTGATAACCACGCCATTGAGCGCCCCACGCACCGAAAATCATCATCAACATTTGGATTTCTGGAGCGAAGTCTGCCTCATCCCAGAGGTGTTCCATTGGGTAGAGATCGGGACACTGGGCAAGCCAGTCCACTTCGGGAATATTATTGTCCACAAATTATTCTCTCACAGATGATATTTAATGAGATGGTGCATTGTAATGCTGATATAGTCACAGTCTGAAAACTATTCCTCCACTGTGCGCAATACACTTGTCGTAGAATGTGTTCACATCCTTCCGAATTTAACATTTTCGTACGTGCAATAAAGGAACCACACCTTAACCACGGCCGGCCGGAGTGGCCGAGCGGTTAAAGGCGCTACAGTCTGGAACCGCACGACCGCTACGGTCGCAGGTTCGAATCCTGCCTCGGGCATGGATGTGTGTGATGTCCTTCGGTTAGTTAGGTTTTAGTAGTTCTAAGTTCTAGGGGACTTATGACCACGGCAGTTGAGGCCCATAGTGCTCAGAGCCATTTGAACCTTAATCACGAAAAACACCTCGTGAACGTTACACCACTTCCTCCGAACTTCACGATGGCAGGTAACGTTCTCTAGGTATTGGCCAAACCCAAACGCTCCCACCGGATTCCCACAGGGTGTAGCGTGATTCATCACTCCAAATCAGTCGGTTCCAGTCATCCACTATCCAGAGGAGTCGCTGTTTATATCATCTCATGTGTCGCTTAGCTTTGGATACAAAAATGAAAAGCAGCTACAATCGCTTAGTACTGGAAAGGCTTCAGAAGCTGTAAAATTCTATAAAGATTATTTGAAAGAACTTGCTCTTCCAACTGTAATTTATCGTAGATCGCTTGAGCAACGAAAAGTACTAACGACTGGAAAAAGATTCTATAAAGATTACGCGAAAGAACTTGCTCCCGTTCTAACAGTAATTTACCGTAGATCGCTTGAGCAACGAAAGGTACCTCACGTCTGAAAAACAGCGCAGGTCATTCCAGTTTTTAAGAAAGGCCGTTGACGTTAATCTGTTGTAGAATTATGGAACATGTTTTATGGTAAAGAATTATGACGTTCTTTGAAAATGAACATCTCCTCTATAAAAATCAACATGGATTCCGCAAAGACAGATTCTGCGAAGCTCAGCTCTTTCTCTGTTCCTTCGTGAGATCCACAGAGCAGTGGACAACGGCGCTCAGGCTGATGCCGTGTTCCTCGACTTCAGTGAGGCATTCGACACCGTCCCGCATTGCCCTTTAATGAAAAAAATACGAGCTTACGGAGTTTCGGAGCAGACCTGCGACTGGATTCAAGACTTTGTTGCACATAGAACTCAACACGTCGCTCTTAATGGAACTAAATCGACAGATGTAAAGGTAACATCCGGAGTACCACAGGGAAGTGTGATAGGACCGTTGCTGTTTACAATATACGAGGGCTATCCACAAAGTACATTACGTTTTGGAATTAAAAATTTATAAATGTATATGTTACATTTCTTTACGTTCACAGTCTACTGTCAGAGTCCGCACCATTCATCAGTCCTCTGCAGGTCGTTCTACAAATTCTTACTGTCTTCTGGCGTTGCTACTTTGGTATAGACAACTGCATCATCTGCGAATAGCCTTAAAGAGCATCCGATGCTTTCTACTATATCATTTATATACAAGGGCTATCCACAAAGTACATTACGTTTTGGAATTAAAAATGAATAAAGTATTGGAAATTTTTTTTATTATATACAGATGAAAGCCACACTTCAATACTACTTTTCTACTCAGTTGCCATTTAAATTAAGGCACTTATCGCAGCGATGGACGAGCTTGGAAATTCCTTCGCCGTAAAATTCGGCCGCCTGCGCCTTCAACCACGTAATGACTGTCTTTTGGGACAGAAAAGGTGTGATTTTTGTGGATTTCCTGGAAAGAGGCACTACAATAAACTCTCAAAGGTATTGCCAAACTCTGCACAACCTCAGAAGAGCAATACAAAACAAGCGCGGGGGAAAGTTGGGCTCAGAGATCTTACTCATTCACGACAACGCCCGGGCCCACACGGCAAATACCACTCGTGAAGTTCTCGAATCTTTTAAGTGGGAGTTGTTTCCTCATCCGCCGTACAGTCCCGACCTGGCACCGAGCGACTTCCACTTATTCCCAGCAATGAAGAAGTGGTTGGCTATGCAGCGTTTTGATGACGACGCACAGCTTCAAGAAGAGGTGGCCACGTGGTTGAAGGCGCAGGCGGCCGAATTTTACGACGAAGGAATTTCCAAGCTCGTCCATCGCTACGATAAGTGCCTTAATTTAAATGGCAACTATGTAGAAAAGTAGTATTTAAGTGTGGCTTTCATCTGTATATAATTAAAAAAATTTCCAATACTTTATTTATTTTTAATTCCAAAACGTAATGTACTTTGTGGATAGCCCTTGTATATAAATGATATAGTAGAAAGCATCGGATGCTCTTTAAGGCTATTCGCAGATGATACAGTTGTCTATACCAAAGTAGCAACGCCAGAAGACAGTAAGAATTTGTAGAACGACCTGCAGAGGACTGATGAATGGTGCGGACTCTGACAGTAGACTGTGAACGTAAAGAAATGTAACATATAAATTTATAAATTATAGAGTGAAACAATCAGTCATCCTTTTTAGATTTTATTATGCAAATCCAGATTTCGGCTAGTAGCTAGCCATTCTCAATGCACTGTTTTCTATTGTCAATCCATGTAAGTCGCTGTTGTTCGGGCGTCAGTCACAGTTCTTTGAATTCAAAGAAGGGAACGGTGGCTGTGACGGGAAGTCCCGAACATGACCATTCATCGAACTCAGTTTCTGTATTTCCTGAGAAACGGGGCACAGCCTAGAATAGGTGGAACAGTACTTGAATAAATGCTGTCAGTTTCGACACCACATGGTGTCATCCTCAGGCCCCGAACGTAACCTGCCATCCACAACCGTTTTCACGTGCAATGAACAGAAGCCTATGCAGCGGGCCAAAATTTACTGGATTCCGTACCTTCCGTGGCAACAGACGACAATGCTGTTGCCACGGAAGGTACGGAATCCAGTAAATTTTGGCCCGCTGCATAGGCTTCTGTTCATTGCACGTGAAAACGGTTGTGGATGCCAGGTTACCTTCGGGACCTGAAGATGACACCATGTGGTGTCGAAACTCGTAGCATGCACTAAAAAGCGTAAACTGCGATAAGTTCAAATACAGCAGATGGTTTTGTTATCATCATTCAAGTATTATGTGTCCTGCTGCAGTCCGATTTTCCTTCACGGATTACCAGAGATAGAGCAGTGTCTCCAGGGAAGCTGTCCGTAGTGCTCCAGCAGGTAATATGGCATGTCAGAGTGTGTGCGGAGGAGAATTTCCTTAGGTGCAACAAGGATCGTACCATACAACTAAGCAGCTTTAAAATCTCTAATAACGCCCGAAACGAGACCAAAGATCGTTGCAGAATGCCGTGAAGCCCTTGGGAGACTAGGCGAAAGCAACAGGGAAAACCTGTTGTGGGTCCCTGGTCACTCAGGAATTGCTGGCAATGAACAAGCTCATAAAATGGCTAGTACAGAAAGGACGACTCCGTTCATTAGACTGAAACCCGTCCGAACCATCACGAAGGCGATGATAAAGTCAAAACTACGAAGCTCGACCGTGAGGCAGCCCGTATAATATTGGAATATGATCCAAAAACAAAAACTTGGCAAGCTAATGATGCCGTACCCATGCTTCAACAGAATTTCTGTAATCCTGAACTTGAACTGGGAAGACACTAAACTCGTGGTAGGACTGATAACTGACCGCGAGACCTTTAAGAACACCTATACACGATGGGTACAGCGGAAGGAGCCCAGATGTGGAGAGGAGTATGAAACCGCACCACATCTAATTTTCAATACACGGAATACTCGGGTCATAGTATGAAGAAACTGCGTCTAATAAAAAGCGCCTTCTATCACTTCGTGAGGGTACAGGTTGGTTTTACTAGAATCACAGGGTGTGAAACCTCACAATAAACTGAGCAAATGCATCAGTCAAATCAAAGGATGCTCGTATACTGTCACTCTTTGTTACTTAGGTTGAGCATAATTTACACTACTGGCCATTAAAATTGCTACACCAAGGAGAAATGCAGATGATAAACGGGTAATCATTGGACAAATATATTATACTAGAACTGACACGTGATTCCATTTTCACACAATTTGGATGCATAGATCCGGAGAAATCAGTACCCAGAACAACCGCCTGCCGGGGTGGCCGAGCGGTTCTAGGCGCTACAGTCTGGAACTGCGCGACCGCTACGGTCGCAGGTTCGAATCCTGCCTCGGGCATGAGTGTGTGTGATGTCCTTAGGTTAGTTAGGTTTAAGTAGTTCTAAGTTCTGATGACCTCAGAAGTTAAGTCCCATAGTGCTCAGAGCCATTTGAGCCAGCACAACCACCTCTGGCCGTAATAACGGCCTTGATACGCCTGAACATTGTGTCAAACAGAGCATGTCCTTAGGTTAGTTAGGTTTAAGTAGTTCTAAGTTCTGATGACCTCAGAAGTTAAGTCCCATAGTGCTCAGAGCCATTTGAGCCAGAACAACCACCTCTGGCCGTAATAACGGCCTTGATACGCCTGAACATTGTGTCAAACAGAGCATGGATGGCGTGTACAGAATGTGCTGGCCAGGGCAGCAGTCGAACATTTCCTGTATGCAGGAAGGCCCGTACAGGACCTGCAACATGCGGTCGTGCAGTATCCTGGTGAAATGTAGGGTTTCGCAGGGATCGAATGAAGGTAAGAGCTACGGGTCGTAACACATCTGAAATGTAACGTCCACTGTTCAAAGTGCCGTCAGTGCGAACAAGAGGTGACCGAGACGTGTAACCAATTGCACCCTATACCATCATGCCGGGTGATACGCCAGTATGGCGATGACGAATACACGCTTCCAATGTGCGATCACCGCGATGTCGCCAAACACGGATGAGACTATCATGATACTGTAAACAGAACCTGGATTCATCCGAAAAAATGACGTTTTGCCATTCGTGCACCCAGGTTCGTGGTTGAGTACACCGTCGCAGGCGCTCCTGTCTGTGATGCAGCGTCAAGGGTAACCGCAGCTGATAGTCCACGCTGCTGCAAACGTCGTCGAACTGTACGTGCAAATGGTTGTTGTCTTGCAAACGTCCCCATCTGTTGACTCAGGTGGCTGCACGATCCGTTACAGCCATGCGGATAAGATACCTGTCATCTCGACTGCTAGTCATACGAGGCCGTTGGGATCCAGCACGGCGTTCCGTATTACCTTCCTGAACCCACCGATTCCATATTCTGCTAACAGTCATTGGATCTCGACCAGCGCGAGCAGCAATGTCGCGATACGATAAACCACAATAGCGATAGGCCATAATCCGACCTTTCTCAAAGTCGGAAACGTAATGTTACGCATTTCTCCTCCTTACACGAGGCATCACAACAACGTTCCACCAGGCAACGCCGGTTAACTGCTGTTTTTGTATGAGAAATCGGTTGGAAACTTTCCTCGTGTCAGCACGTTGTAGGTGCCGCCACCGGCGCCAGCCTTGTATGAATGCTCTGAAAAGCTGATCATTTGCATAGCATAGCATCACCTTCCTGCCGGTTAAATTTCGCGTCTGTAGGACGTCATCTTCGTGGTGTAGCAATTTTAATGGCCGTTAGTGTAAATTCATATGCGGCGAGCTCTACAAATCTACCTACAGTAAACCAGTAAAGTTATAATCGGAAGAGAGAGAGAGAGAGAGAGAGAGAGAGAGAGAGAGAGAGGGAAGATACAGAGTGGTACTGGTTCGCCTGACTTACAATATAATTCGTAAGAGAGCTGAGAGGATACCACCGAATTGTGTATGGGTTCGGTCGCAGCTCGAGGTCCATTCTCGTTTCGCAAGTGGTACGAGCAGATCTGGCAGTCACTGCATCGATGGTGGTATAGAGAGCGCGGGAAAAATAAAGGGAGCAAAAAGAGCGGAAACTTGCGTCTCTCTTTCGCCGCTGCCGGGGGAGAACTTTTATCGGCAGCTATTGCGCGTTCCTTTCACGGCGCTTCCCCCCCCCCCCCCCCCCCCCCCTTTCGCGTCATTCTTTCTTCCTGCCGTCGCGCTGACCTCTCGAGGGAATAAAAAGCGGAGCGGACGAGGCCTACATTCCGCGCAGGGAAAGCTTTTTATTGCGAGAATGCTGCTACTGGGCCGAGGGAGCGGCGTGTCCGTCTGGAGTGGGCGAATGTGACAAGCACCTAAAGTGATCGCTCGTCTCCAGACGGGCACGGTACAACCGCTGCGTCCGCCGTTCCGCTTAATCTTAAGGCTGCGACTCGTCACTCCCCGAGAGGTTTTCTCCGCGGACCGAAATACCAGCAGACTACTCGGACGTCCTTTTTTATTACGTTTGTAAAACTGACATGGAAAATGTTTCCATTAGAAGAATATTCGTTCCTTTTTCTCTTTCTTCCCCTTTATATACGTATCACCCCTCAACATTCTGTCTACGTATTTCACGTCAATTGACTCCGGCTATGGCCTATATAACAGCGTACAAAATTCGGAAACACGAGCCAAAATTAAATTGTAATTACGAAGGGAGTTCAAAAAGTAATGCAACACATTTCTTTCTGAGCCAGTTTCGGTTGAAAAGTTACAGAATTTTGTTACGGGACATGGCGGAATATTCCCGCTTCAGCCGCTACAGTTTCATGACGTCCCGGTAACTTTCCGCGCTATACGAGGGGCGTTTGAGAAGTCTGTGCAAAAATAAAAACTACTTACGTGTTTGGGATAAACCTTTTTTATTTTTCGACATAGTCTCCTTTTAGACTTATACACTTCGTCCAAGTCTGCAAAATAGCTACTAGTTGCTGCAATCAGCTCTTCGTTTGAATAAACTCCTTGGCCCGCCATAAGTTTCTTCAAATTGGGGAACAAATACGAGGGTCACTCCAAAAGAAATGCACACTACTTTTTTTTAATCCATCTTTTATTCTACATGTTTGAACGTTTTACAGTGTGTAGATACATTCTTTAGGAACAATACTTTCATTTCTCCACATAATTTCTATCCCTCTCAACTGCCTTACGCCATCTTTGAACCAGCGCCTGTATACCCGCACGGTAAAATTCTGGACCAACCTGTTGGAGCCACTGTTTGGCAGCGTGCACAAGGGAGTCATCATCTTCAAACCTTGTTCCACGAGGAGAGTCTTTCAGTTTTCCAAAGAGATGATAGTCACATGGAGCCATTCCAGTACTGTTTCAAAAGTTCGCTGCATACCGTTTTTCTTGCTTCTTTGTGAGCCACTGTCAACATCCTGGGAATCCACCTGGCACAAACCTTTTTTGACGCCAACACTTTCAGTATTCTGCAAACACTTCCTTCCCCTATCCCAGCGTAGCGTGACATTCCTTCACTGTGATGAGTCTGTCAGCAGTCACCAATTCGTTAACTCTCTGCATATTGTCCGGAGTGTGTGCAGTACGAGGCCTGCCGCTGCGAGGACAATCCGCAATATTGCCTTGCCCGCTTTCATCGCGTAACCTGTTTGCCCACCGACTAACTGTACTGCAATTGACAGCAGCAGAATGAAAACTGTATTTTTACAAAAATAGTGTGCATTTCTTTTGGAGTGACCCTGGTAGTAGTCCGAGGGAGCCAAGTATGGAGGCTAGAGGGGGGGATTTGAAACGAGTTGGAATCCTATTTCCAATAACTTTGTGACCACAACTGCTGAGGTGTGTGCTGGTGCACTGTCGTGATGGAAAAGGACTTTTTTTGCTGTCCAATCGCCGGCGTTTTTCTTGCCGTTCGGTTTTCAAACGGTCCAATAACGATGAATAATATGCACCTGTAATAGTTTTACCCTTTTCCTGATAGTCGATGAGGATTATCCCTTGCGAATCCCAAAAGACAATCGCCATAACGTTTCCAGCCGAAGGAATAGTCTTCACCTTTCTTGGTGCAGATTCTCCCTTGGTAACCAATAGTTTAGATCGTTGTTTGGTCTCAGGAGTATAGTAATGTATCCATGTTTCATCCACAGTGACGAAACGACGCTTAAAGTCCTGCGGATTCTTCCTGAACAGCTGCAAACCATCCTTGCAACAGTTCACAGGATTCCGTTTTTGGTCAAGCGTGAGCAATCGCGGAACCCATGTTGCGGATAGCTTTCTCATGTCCAAATTGTTATGTAAAACATTATGTACCTGTTCATTTGAGATGCCCACAGCACTAGCAGTCTCACGCACTTTAACTCTTCAGTCATCCATCACCATATCATGGATTTTATCAATGATTTCTGGAGTCGTAACCTCCACTGGGCGTCCGGAACGTTCAGCATCACTTGTGTCCATATGGCCACTCTGAAAATTTTGAAACCACTTATAAATTGTTCTAATCAAAGGTGCAGAGTCACCGTAATGTTTATTTTCTCTTTAGTCTTCTCAGGCGTTTTTCCTTTCATAAAGTAATGTTTAACCTCCACACGAAATTCTTTTCCGTCCATTTTTTGACAATCACTCGACTTCCTTGATTCACACGAATGCCAAACACAAAGAAATACACCAAAATGGCTTAAACTTGGTGTGCGTTCTTACCAAAGATACTACTAACTAAACATGACCGTGATACGCGCCGGTGGTGCCATCTGTCGGACTTTGCACGGACTTTCAAACGCCCCTCGTACAAAGCCTTCAAAATGGCGTCCGTAACGGAGTTGCGTTCCAAGCACAGCGCAGTCATTTTCTTTTGGCGGAAAACCGGAGCACCGCAGAAATTCGTAGGCGGCTGCAGACTTCCAGCCGAGACATGACCGTGAACAAAAGCACGGCGAGTCGGTGGACGTGGCGTCTGTCATCATCGCATCAAGGTCGTGTAAACCTGTCCCATCCCCTGCGTGCCGGCCGACTGCACACAGGTGTGATTCCTGCAATGTTGGAACGTGCGGACACCCTCATTCGAGGAGATGGACAGATCACAATCAAACACCTCTCTGCTCAACTAGAAATCTCTATCAGTTGCGCTGACACACTCGTCCACTAGTTGGTGTACTCAAAGGCGTATGCCCGCTGAGTTGTTACCCACCTAACAGAAGACTCACAAAGAGCAATGAAGGACCACCTGTGCAGAATCGCTTACCCGTTACGAGGCTGGACGTGGCATTTTTTTCGTCAAACATTGTCACCGGCGATGAAACATGGGCTCGTTACGTAGAACAGGAAAAAAATGGCAATCCAGGAAGTGACGCCACAACCAGTTTTGGCGACGGTCTTCTGAAGGGATTATTCTGTTTAATATTCTTCCTCATACTGCAACGATCATCTGAAGTGTACGACGTGCGACAATAAAGTAATGAGAGTGATTTTCTTTGCAAGATGTGGTAACCCTGCACGCTTGTGTAGGCACAATACCTTTGACCTTGGTCTATAAGCTGCTTCTAATGCAAGTGGCACATCGATGCAACTTCTCAATCGTGAGTTGTGCTGTAATAAGTTAACAGGTGTTTGTGTCTCTCGTCACGGAAATGGAACCGCATAATATTGCGCAATGGTATGCCACTTCTCATTGCGTTAAATTGGGCGAAAACGCGACGACAACTTGCGGTAAGCTTCTGAAGGCTTTTGGAGAGGAGGTTATGTCAAGAGCTCAAGTTTTTCGTTGTCATAAAATGTTTAGTGAAGGCAGAACGAATGTTGAAGATGAAGACCGCAGTGGATGACCATCAACGTCACGGACGGATGTCAACTTGGCCAGGGTGCGTGAACTCGTACGAACTGATCGAAGATTATCCGTGAAAATGATTGCAGAAGAACTGAACATCAATCGAGAAACGGTTGGTCTAATAATAACTGAAGGTCTTGGTATGAGAAAGATTTGTGCAAAAATGGTCCCCAAAAATCTCACACCACAACAGCGAGAAACACGTAAAAATGTGGCAGCCGATCTGTTTGGGAAAACGGAAATCAATCCATAATCGTTGAGCCGTGTTATCACTGGTGATAAAAGTTGGTTTTTTCAGTACGATCCAGAGACAAAACGCCAAAGTTAGCAATGGTGCTGAAAGGGATCATCAAGACCATAAAAAAGCTCGCATGTCAAAGTCAAAAGTGAAATGCATGCTTGTGTGCTTCTTTTATTGCAGGCGAATTGTTCATAAAGAGTGGGTGCCTCCTGGACAAACAGTTAACCAATATTACTACAAAGAAATTTTAGAAGAACTTCGTAAAAGAGTTCTTCGTGCCTCTGCCAACATTGCTGATAATTGGATTCTGCATCACGATAATGCGCCATCGCATACTGCTCTGTCAGTACAGCAATTTTTAGCCTCAAAAACAAATTTCAGTGCTACCACAGCCACCTTATTCACCAGATATCGCTCCGTGCGACTTTTTTTCTATTTCCAAGAGACAAAACGGCGGTCAAGGGACACAATTTTCAAACAACACAAGATATCCAAAAAGCTGTGACGAGGGTCTTGGAGGATATTACAGAAGATTTCCAGAAATGTTACCATCAATGGCAGAAGCGCTGGAAAAATGTGTGTGCAATCAGAAGGGAACTGCTTTGAAGGAGACAACACTAAACTTGACTAAAACGGTAAGCGACTTTTTTTTTCACATCAGTCTCATTACTTTATTGACGCACCTCGTATTGTGCTACCATCAGGAAACTGAAAAACAAAGAACACTTCCGCTTGTTCATCAGCACAAAAATGCAAACGAACTTCTCCTTCTCCATGACAACGCAAGGTCTCACAAGTCTGCGCATCCCAAAGGGGCTCACGAAACTTCCTAACGCACCCTCTACAGCCCGGATCTCGCACCTTCCGACTTCCATCTGTTTGTTCCAGTGAAAGATGTACTCTGCAGGAAGCACTACATGGATGGTTGGGCGGTAATTAACGGAGTAAGACGTTGGCTTCGGTATCTACCAGAAGAATGGTACCATGCGCACATACATGCCATCACAGTAAGGTGGCGTAAAGTCGTCACACTGAACGGAGATGATGTCGAGATACAGTATTTTGTAGCCAGAAGAGTGGGGAATAATATGGTGTATTGGAAACCTGAATAAAACCGACCTGCTTTCAAAAAACGAAAATGTGTTGCATTACTTATAGAACACCCCTCGTACTTTGTGCGTTGGGCGTGAATATATGTCAAATTTTTAAAATTAGTATGAGTGGCAGTCACAGGAAAGTCATCGAGTAAAACAGAAGTGATTTCTGGCGTTCCCCGACGTGGTGTTATAGGCCCTTTGCTGTTCCTGATCTATATAAGCGATTTGGGAGACAATCTGAGCAGCCAGCCGTCTTCGGTTCTTTGTAGATGAAGCTGTCGTTTATCGACTAATAAAGTCATCAGAAGATCAAAACAAACTGCAAAACGAATTAGAAATGATATGTGAATGGTGCGAAAATTGGCAGTTGACCCTAAATGACGAAAAGTGTGATGTCATCCACATGAGTGCTAAAAGATATCCGTTAAACTTCGGTTACACGATAAATCAGTCAAATATAAAGGCCGCAAATTCAACTAAATATCTAGGAATTACAATTAAGCACAACTTAAATTCCAAAGAACACATAGAAAATGTTGTGGGTAAGGCTAACCAAAGACTGCGTTTTATTGGCAGGAGACTTAGAAAATGTAACAGACCTACTACATCTACATTTATACTCCGCAAGCCACCCAACGGTGTGTGGCGGAGGGCACTTTACGTGCCACTGTCATTACCTCCCTTTCCTGTTCCAGTCGCGTATGGAGATTGCCTAACTACTCTTGTCCGTCCTCTTTTAGAATACTGCTGCGCGGTGTGGGATCCTTACCAGGTAGGACTGACGCAGTACATCGAAAAAGTTCGAAGAAGGGCACCACGTTTTGTATCATCGCGAAATATGGGAGAGAGTGTCACTGAAATCATACAGGATCTGGGCTGCACATCATTAAAAGAAAGGCGTTTTTCGTAGCGGAGAAATCTTCTCACGAAATTCCAATCACCAACTTTCTCCTCCGATGCGAAAATATTTTGTTGACACCGACCTACATAGGGGGGAACGATCACCAAGGTAAAATAAGGGAAATCAGAGCTCGTACGGAAAGATGCAAGTGTTCATTCTTTTCGCGCGCTATACGATATTGGAATAACAGAGAATTGTGAAGGCGGTTCGATGAACCCTCTGCAAGACACTTAAATTTGATTTGCAGAGTATCCTTGTAGATGTAGATGAAACTCGTCTACTACTTTATTTGTCCCATTTGCTAATCTAAATCCTTCAGCATCAAAAATCGTTCAAATGGCTCTGAGCACTATGGGACTTCACAGCGGAGGTCACCAGTCCCCTAGAACTTAGAACTACTTAAACCTAACTAACCTAAGGACAGGATTCGAACCTGTGGCCGTAGCGTTCAAAATGGTTCAAATGGCTCTGAGCACTATGGTACTTAACTTCTGAGGTCATCAGCCCCCTAGAACTTAGAACTACTTAAACCTAACTAACCTAAGGACATCATACAAAGCCATGCGCGAGGCAGGATTCAAACCTGCGACCATAGCGGCCGCGCGGTTCCAGATGTAGCGCCTAGAACCGCTCGGTCACTCCGACCGGCCCTTCAGCATCGCCTGATGTATAATATTAGTGACGCAAATGTTCGCTGTTAGGGACACGATTGGTCTGAAGGTTTGCTATTATCAGTTACTTAAAGTGAGCTACACACACGTGTGTTGCGAATGTGGAAACTGTGTGAATTCCTAAGGGACCAAACTGCTGAGGTCATCGGCCCCTAGACTTACACACTACTTAAACTTATGCTAAGAACAACACACACGCCCATGTTCGAGGGAGGACTCGAACCTCCGGCCGGAGGGGCCGCGCAATCCATTTCACGGCGCCTCAAACCGCGTGGCCACTTGTGGTAAATGATAAGACCTTCTGATTGGGTAACTGAACAACCCATTCGAGCTCTTCCAGCCAATAATACTGAATTGCCTTTCTTAGCACAGTGAAATCGAAAGACCCAACTGAATAATAGCAAGGGATTGCCTCCTAACGTAGAATCCTTTTAGAGTCCCGGGCTGGGGTGGAAATTTTTCGAAACGTGGGAGAGAAGGACCATCGGGGTTAGGGCGGGGCAGACGGAGGAGAACCGCGTGGTCTTTTACGCTGCGGACTGCGGACAAATTCTATACGGCGGCTGCGCTGGCTCTTCCGCTGCGGAACAGATCTCAGCTGGGGCGGAGCGGCGCGGCGAACAGAAGCCGTCCGTGGCGAGGCCGCGCCGGCCTAATTCGATTGAAAAGCCATCAGACGGCGGTTAGCGGCCAATCCGCGCCCCATCTGGCCGCCGGCCGCCGACATTTGTCATCCCGCTCCCTACCTGCTCTCCCCGGGCCACTCTCGCCGAACCTCAGCCCACAAAGGGGCGACCCCCGGGTCGAAACGTTCCTTTCGTCTGCCCCTCCGAGCTTCCGCGGCGTCGCGCTCACGACTGTACAAGAATTCGAGACACTCGAAAAACCTCTTCACCCTAAATTGGAGGAGTTGCGATCACAAAGACGAGAGCTACTAGAAACCCTTGCGTAACAGAAGAAATATTGAATTTAATTGATGAAAGGAGAAAATATAAAAATGCAGTAAATGAAGCAGGCAAAAAGGAATACAAACGTCTCAAAAAATAAGATCGACAGGAAGTGCAAAATGGCTAAGCAGGGATGGCTAGAGGACAAATGTAAGGATGTAGAAGCTTATCTCACGAGGGGTAAGATAATTACTGCCTACAGGAAAAAGACAACCTTTGGAGAAAAGAGAACCACTTGTATAAATATCAAGAGTTCAGATGGAAACCAAGTTCTAAGCAAAGAAGGGAAAGCAGAAAGGTGGAAGGAGTACATAAAGGGCCTATACAAAGACGATGTACTGGAGGGCAATATAATGGAAATGGAAGAGGATGTAGAAGAAGATGAAAAGGGTGATATGATACTGCGTGAAGAGTTTGACAGAGCAATGAAAGACCTGAGTCGAAACAAGGCCCCCGGTGTAGACAACATTCCATTAGAACTACTGACAGCCTTGGGAGAGCCAGTCCAGAGAAAACTCTACCATCTGGTGAGCAAGATGTATGAGACAGGCGAAATAACCTCAGACTTCAAGAAGGATATAATAATACCAATCGCAAAGAAGGCAGGTACTGACAGATGTGAAAATTACCGAACTATCAGTTTAATACGTCACAGCTGCAAAATACTAACGCGAATTCCTTACAGACGAATGGAAAAACTGGTAGAAGCCGACCTCGACGAAGGGAGTGAGACAGGGTTGTAGCCTATCCCCGATGTTATTCAATCTGTACATTGAGCAAGCAGTAAAGGAAACGAAAGAAAAAATCGGAGTAGGAATTAAAATCCATGGAGAAGAAATAAAAACTTTGAGGTTCGCCGATGACATTGTAACTCTGTCAGAGATAGCAAAGGACTTGGAAGAGCAGTTGAACGGAATGGACAGTGTCTTGAAAGGAAGATATAAGATGAACATCAACAAAAGCAAAACGAGGATAATGGAAAGTAGTCGAATTAAGTCGGGTGATGCTGAGGGAATTAGATTAGGAAATGAGACACTTAAAGTAGTAGATGAGTTTTAATATTTGGTGAGCAAAATAACTGATAATGGTCGAAGTAGAGAGGATATGAAATGTAGACTGGCAATGGCAAGGAAAGCGTTTCTGAAGAAGAGAAATCTGTTAACATCGAGTATAGATTTAAGTGTCAGGAAGTCATTTCTGAAAGTATTTGTATGGAGTGTAGCCATGCATGGAAGTGAAACGTGGACGATAAATAGTTTAGACAAGAAGAGAATAGGAGCTTTCGAAATGTGGTGCTACAGAAGAATGCTGAAGATTAGATGGGTAGATCACATAATTAATGAGGAGGTATTGAATAAAATTGGGGAGAAGAGGAGCTTGTGGCACAACTTGACTAGAAGAACGGATCGGTTGGTAGGACATGTTCTTAGACATCGAGAGATCACCAATTTTGTATTGGAGGGCAGCGTGGAGGGTAAAAATCGTAGTGGGAGGCCAACAGATGAATACACTTTGCAGATTCAGAAGGATGTACGTTGCAGCAGGTACTGGGAGATGAAGATGCTTGCACAGGATAGAGTAGCATGGAGAGCTGCATCAAACCATTCTCAAGACTGAAGACCACAACAACAACAGTCATCTTCTTCCTTTCAAGAATTAGGCTGCTGCCTGTTCAGAACTCACAAACAAAATCATTCTCATGTTTTTCGAGGTTTTCCAATATCTCTTTTCCCATTCGGCTTGTAGTTCAGGATCTTCTGGGGAATTGTATGACCTGGCATTCCGATGAGGTGTTGTCTCCATTCTTCACGATACTTTTGAATTTTTTCATTTATGTTGAAAATCTTAATTCTGTTGTAATATCTACATTTCTAAACATGTTTCTTTTTGTGCAGTCTTACGTCTTCCTTAGAAACATCATCTCCACTGTTTGAATTTAATTCTTTCGATTCAATAGGATAACACAGGAACCGCCATCACTTTATAGAATTTAATGATGGCTTGTTTCTGTACTTAAAGGCCCAATGTTCTGTTAATGGTATGACAGACAGCTTGGAGACGGCTGATGTGACCGAGCGGTTGTAGGCGCTTCAGTCTGGAACCGCGCGACCCCTACGGTCGCAGGTTCGAATCCTGCCTCGGGCATGGATGTGTGTGATGTTCTTAGGCTATTTAGGTTTAAGTAGTTCTCAGTCTAGGGGACTGATGACGTCAGATGTTAAGTCCCATAGTGCTCAGAGCCATTTTTTTGACAGCTTGGAATTTGTGTATTTTATTTCCAATACCACAGTCAAAATCAAAAAATTATGGCACAGCCTTACGAGATTATTTTCGTTTTATTACTGGAAATTTTATAACTGTGTTTCTTGCACATTTCGTTCAGCTGGTTTACTGATCTCCCAGGGGACACCGCCTTATAGGGTGAGCAGAGCGTTAAACGACAAACGGCCGCAATACAACGAGAGGGACGATAAAGTGATTTCTCCAGACATTGCTCCCTCTGACTATCACCTGTTTAGATCAATGGGGCAAGGCCTGGCTGACCAACACTTCCGATCTCGTGAAGAAGTCACAAATTGGATGGATTCGTGGATTGCTTCAAAAGATGAACCATTTTTTTGACGCGGGATTCGTACACTGCCTGAAAGATTGGACAAAGTAGTGGCCAGCGATGGAAAATACTTTGAATGATACATGTATAACCAATTTGTTTGATTAAAGACTCAAATGTTGGGGTAGAAAACGGCGGAAGCGAAGTTGTACACTTTGTACGTTTTATATAAAATTAAAAAAAAATAAAATAAAAAAAAAGTTCAAATGGCTCTGAGCACTATGGGACTTAACTGCTGAGGCCATCAGTCCCCTAGAACTTAGAACTACTTAAACCTACCTAACCTAAGGACATCACACACGCAGTTCCAGACTGTAGCGCCTAGAACCGCTCGGCCACCCCGGCCGGCTGTACGTTTTCGTAATCTGTACCTCACTTGGTTTAACTTGTCTTAATGCCTAAAGAAAGAGTAAGACGCATGTTGAAAATAACAGCACGTATTAACTTCCCCTGCCCTTCAACTTGCCGACCATCCAGTTTATGGATCTCGGGACAAGTAAAGCCAAAACCATCATTTAAACCACTCTTCCTAACGGGACTCGCGCCATCTGAAAACTTATTTTGTGAAGAATGTGAGCGATGCGGCGTGTGTTACCGATGCATATTGGATACTATTTGGCACGTGGGCACGCTGGCCCTAACAGTCTGCAGTAAAACAAAATTTTAAATTTTAGAATAAAATGTGTAATTTGAATCTGATTACCAGTAAGTAATATTGCATAGTTTTTAGGATTAACAAACTGTTTCTATGTCAGATAGTAATGTGACATTACAGCCTTTATCACTGCGATTTTTAATATGTAAAAGTTTTTTTTTTTCTGTATTCGCGTCAGTGTGTGCGAACTTTTAACATATACCAATGAATGTTGTAACCAGATATCTTTGCCGCGCTCCTGAAAAGCGCAGAATATCACGATAGCTATAAACTGTTGTACGCTGCTATCGATCAGTAAAAAAAAAAAAAAAAAAACGATGCACCTATGTTTAAAAATTACAATTGCCAATTTTTACTTCTGCAGGGAGCCGCGCCGCTCTCTAGCTGTTCTTCTGTGAATGTGTTGCGAGTCGGACGCAAAAGTATTGTGCTCCATACTGATATAATCATTTTATTGTAAAGTTAAGAGTTTAAGTGATTAAAAAATATATGTAGCCACAAACAAGCGAGAATGTATATCATGAAAATTCGCTCCACCGCCACAATGGGTGGCCATGTTAATGTAAGTTTCCGTTTCATAATATAATACTTGAAGCCTTGAAGTTTATTTAATTTCAAAGAAAATCTCTCAACCTTATTTTCATTAATTATACTTGTGATAATCTTTCCTGTTTAAAAGATTTATGCAGCTTATGATCCAGCGTGTGTTCTGTCGGAACAGGAGGCTGTCGTGACGACAGCGTTATAGTATTTATTCCAAGTTCTTTCAGTTCCGTTTATATGTTCGTACAAATCCAATTAGTTGGTCCCTTAGGTTTCTTTCATGTAACTTCCGTCTGTTTTCTCCGCGCGATCTTTCTCCGAAAAAAAAATTTCTGTTCATTTTTTTTAGTAATTTTCGATATCGCGAATGAGAAAAGACAGCCGCCTCCTGCTCCGAACGGAACACCACGACTTTTCTAACGTCGGAGAGTACCGCACGAATTTTCCGCTAAAAGGTAATAGAATTTCTTAAAGCTGGATCAATTACACATGTTGCTGCTGCTCTCCGACAAATCTGGTGTGATTAACAGTAATTTATTCTGTCACGACAAAAAGAACCAATTTTATTTTTACCAAAGCAACAAAGCTTTCAATTAAATTACTAAAAAAAAAAAAAAATCATACCAGAGTAAGTGACTAAACCCTGCAGAAAACGTAGCCGGCAAATTATAAAAAAAGTATGTATCAATCTTTTTTTTCTATTTCTATAGAGATGAATTTTATTTTATGTGTAACGTACCCGTATCTTCCTTTCGAATTCACATAACTAAGATGTATTCCTGCTAGGCGTTTTTCAGCTGCCGCATCATCATAGGCCTATTATCCATTTCAAAACGTGACGATAACTGACAAGAAAGATAAGTGAAAGTATAGTTTTTTTAATCGTATGACTAGGGCCCCCCCCCCCCCCCCCCCCCGTCGGGCAGACCGTTCGCCTGGAGCCGGTCTTTCAATGTGACGCCACTTCGGCGACCTGCAGTCGATGAGGATGAAAAGAAAGATGATGAGGACAGTACAACACCCAGTCCCTGGGCGGAGAAAATTCTCCGACCCAGCCGGGAATCGAACCCCGGCCAAGAGGATTGTCAATCCGTCACGCTGACCTTTTTTTTTCCGCTGTGTTTGCTCGTTGCGGACGTCACGTGAAATCCGGTCAAGTTCGTTTGTTGATCCTTCCACTCAGTTTCTTTATTACAGAGGCCAACCAGCTCTCTGATCGAACACGCTGAGCTACCGTACCTGCTACCATTCAGCTAGCGGGGGCGGACAAAGTATAGTAATGATTTAAGTATAAACACAAGCGACCCACTTTTTTCTCTTCGAAATCGTCAGCGTTATTGTTGTGGTCTTCAGTCCTGAGACTGGTTTGATGCAGCTCTCCATGCTACTCTATCCTGTGCAAGCTTCTTCATCTCCCAGTACCTACTGCAACGTACATCCTTCTGAATCTGCTTAGTGTATTCATCTCTTGGTCTCCCTCTACGATTTTTACCCTCCACGCTGCCCTCCAATACTAAATTTGTGATCCCTTGATGCCTCATAACATGTCCTACCAACAGATACCTTCTTCTAGTCAAGTCGCGCCACAAATTTCTCTTCTCCCCAGTTCTATTCAATACCTCCTCGTTAATTATGTGATCAACCCATCTAATCTTCAGCATTCTTCTGTAGCACCACATTTCGAAACCTATTCTCTTTCTTTCTAAACTATTTATTGTTCACGCTTCACTTGCGTACATGGGTACACTACATACAAATACCATCAGAAAAGACTTCCTGACGCCTAAATCTATACTCGATGTTAACAAATTTCTCTTCTTCAGAAACGCCTTCCTTGCCATTGCCAGTCTATATTTTATATCCTCTCTACTTCGACCATCATCAGTTATTTTGCTCCCCAAATAGCAAAACTTCTTTACTAATTTAAGCGTCTCTTTTCCTAATCTAATTCCGGCAGCATCGCCCGATTTAATTCGACTACATTCCATTAACCTCGTTTTGCTGTTGTTGATGTTCATCTTATACCATCCTTTGAAGACACTGTCCACTCTGTTCAGCTGCTCTTCCAGGTCCTTTACGGTCTGTGACAGAATTACAATGTCATCGGCGAACCTCAAAGTTTTTATGTCTTCTCCATGAATTTTAATACCTACTCCGAATTTTTCTTTTATTTCCTTCACTGGTTGCTCAATATACAGATGGAATAACATCGGTGAGAGGCTGCAACCCTGTCTCACTCCCTTCCCAACCACTGGTTCCCTTTCATGTCCCTCGACTCTTATAACTGCCATCTGGTTTCTGTACAAATTGTAAACAGCCTTTCGCTCCCTGTATTTTTACCCCTGCGGCCTTCAGAATTTGAAAGAGAGTATTCCAGTCAACATTGTCAAAAGCTTTCTCTAAGTCTACAACTGCTAGAAACGTAGGTTTGCCCCTTCCTTAATATATTTTCTAAGATAATTCGTAGGCTTATTATCCATCTCAAAAAGCCACGATAACTGACAAGAAAGATAAGTGTAAGTGTAGTAATGAGTTAAGTATAAATACAAGTGTCCCAGTCTTTGCTCTTCCAAATCTGGTCAGCGTACTGTCTCGCAATTTTTTCTTTAATGATTGCTTTCCGTATCAACAAATGTTAACTGGGCCTCTCGATTAAATTCTGGACAATTTTTTTTCCGTCAGTGGCCTGTTTCAAGACAATTACTGCGTCTGTTGGCTGTCTCCGTGCACGGGAAGCCATTTGCACCTTGGTGACTTTTAACTCTATATTGCTAGACGTGAATTACATCTGAAGGACGGAAGTCCGCGGAGGTGCGACTACGGGGAAGCTGAACTGTCGTGTCGGCGTTGCTGGCGCGCCGCGATTAAAGCACAAATTGGAGTCGAGGGCCGGCGCGTATTATACGACGGCCGTTAACTGCTGCCAAGCGTCCCTCCCCCTCCCCTCTCCTCCTAACAGGGAGCGTGAAGGGAGGGGGGCAGAGGAGTGGGGGCAAATAACGCGGCCGTAATCTGCGATTGCGGGGGCGTCATTAAGAAGCGGCTGGCAGCCGGCTAACGACGCGATCCATCAGGCGCGCCACAGATGGGAAAATCAATCTGCATCAGGCTCGCTGCGACCCGCCACAGGTGGGGGTGGAGGGTTGAGGGTTGAGGGGGTGGGAGGGGGAGATGCCGCGTCACGTGCGACTGACGGCCGGCTACCGCGGGTCACGCCGACTCGTAACCTCCATCCCTACCTGCGGGAACACCAGCGTTGACAAGCCCGAGAGTCGGGCGCTGGCAACATGTTGACGATTACAACACGTTCTCGGTGTTCTCGAGAGATGACGACGACAGCAAAAACCTCCACATCTACATGGTTACTCTGCAATTCACACTTAAGTGCATGGCAGAGGGTTCATCGAACCATTTTCATACTACTTGCCAGCCGGGGTGGCCGAGCGGTTCTAGGCGCTACAGTCTGAAACCGCGCGACCACTACTAAAAAATGGTTCAAATGGCTCTGAGCACTATGGGACTTAACAGCTGAGGTCATCAGTCCCCTAGAACTTAGAACTACTTAAACCTAACTAACCTAAGGACATCACACACATCCACGCCCGAGACAGGATTCGAACCTGCGACCGTAGCGGTCACGCGGTTCCAGACTGTAGCGCCTAGAACCGCTCGGCCACTCCGGCCGGCGCGACCGCTACGGTCGCAGGTTCGAATCCTGCCTCGGGCATTGATGTGTGTGATGTCCTTAGGTTAGTTAGGTTTAACTAGTTCTAAGTTCTAGGGGTCGCCGGCACGGTAGCTCAGCGTGTTCGGTCAGAGGGTTTAACTGCCTTCTGTAATAAAAAAACTGAGTTAATCGATTCACAACGACCTTAAATTGATGTCTCACGACGTCCGCCCCGAGCAGATGCAACGAACAAAAGCGAACAAAAGGAGATTAAAAAAAATTTAAAAAAAGGACTGAAGTTAAGTCTCACACTGCTCAGAGCTATTTGAACCATTTTCATACTACTCCTCTACCATTCCATTCTCGAATGGCGCGTGGGAAAAAGGAACTCCCTAAATCTTTCCGTTCGAGCTCTGATGTCTCTTATTTTATTATGCTGACCATTTCTCCCTACATAGCCGTGTGTCAACAAAATATTTTCGCATTCGGAAGAGAAAGTTGGTGATTGAAATTTCGTAAATAGATCTCGCCGCAAAGAAAACCGTCTTTGTTTCAGTAACTGCCACCCCAAACCGCGTATCATATCAGTGACACTCACCCATACTGCGCGATAACGCGAAACGAGCTTCCCTTCTTTGCACTTTTTCAATGTCCTCCGCCAATCCTACCTGGTAAGGATCCCACACCGCGCAGCAATATTCCAGCAGAGGACGGACAAGCGTAGTGTAGGCTGTCTCTTTAGTAGGTTTGTCGCATCTTCCAAGTGCCTTCCCCACGATATTATCTATGTGGTCTTTCCAATTTACGTTGCTCGTAATTGTTATTCCTAGGTATTTATTTATAATGGAATGTAGTCGAGTTAACTCGTGATGCCGAGGGAATTAGATTAGGAAATGAGACACTTAAAGTAGTATAAAGCAGCTTTGCTATTTGCGGAGCAAAATAACTGATGATGGTCGAAGTACAGAGAATATAAAATGTATACTGGCAATGGCAAGGACAGCGTTTCTGAAGAAGAGAAATTTCTTAACATTAAGTATAGATTCAAGTGCCAGGAAATCGTTTCTGAAAGTATTTGCATGGAGTGTAGCCATGTATGAAAGTGAAAAGTGGACGATAAATAGCTTAGACAAGAAGAGAATAGAAGCTTTCGAAATGTGGTGCTACAGAAGAATGCTGAAGATTAGATGGGTAGATCATATAACGAATGAGAAGGTATTGAATAGAATTGGGGAGAAGAGGAGTTTGTGGCACAATATGACTATAAGAAGGAATCGGTTGGTGGGACATGTTCTGAGACATCAAGGGATCACCACTTTAGTATTGGAGGGCAGCATGGAGGGTAAAAATCGTAGAGGGAGACCAAGAGATGAATACACTAAGCAGATTCAGAAGGACGTAGGTTGCAGGAGGTACTGGGAGATGAAGAAGCTTGGACATGATAGAGCAACAGGTATTTAGTCGAATTGAGAGCCCTTAGATTTGTGCGATTTATCGTCTACCCAAAATTTATCCGATCTCTTTTAGCACCTATGTGGATGACCTCGCACTCTTCTTTGTTTAGTGCCAATTGCCACTTTTCGCACCATACAGAAATTCTCTCTAGATCATTTTGTAATTGGAACTGATCGTCTGGTGATTTTATTTGACGGTAAATTACAGCATCATGTGCAAACAATCTAAGGGAGCTGCTCAAATTATCACCTAGACCATTTATATAAATCAGGAACAGCAGAGGGCCTATGACACTACCTTGCGGAACGCCGGACATCATTTCTGTTCTACTCGATGATTTGCCGCCTATCACTACGAACTGCGATCTCTCTGAGAGGAAATCACTAATCCAGTCACACAACTGAGACGATACTCCATATGTACGCAATTTGATTAATAGTCGCGTGTGAGGAACGCTATCAAAAACTTTGTGGAAATTTAGGACATATGGAATCGATATCGACAGCACTCATTACTTCATGGGAATAAGGAGCTAGCTGTGTTGCACAAGAACGATATTTTCTGAATCCGTGTCGGTTATGTATCAAGTGGTTCAAATGGCTCTGACCACTATGGGACTCAACATCTGAGGTCATTAGTCTCCTAGAACTTAGAACTACTTAAACCCAACTAACCTAAGGACATCACACACATACATGCCCGAGGCAGGATTCGAACCTGCGACCGTAGCGATCTCGCGGTTCCAGACTGCAGCGCCTAGAACCGCACGGTTATGTATCAATAAGTCATTTTCTTCAAGGTGATTCATAATGTTCGAGTAGAGTATATGAGTATATGCTCCAAACAAAATCCTACTGCAAATTGAGGGCAGTGATTTTTTTTTTTTTTTAGTCATCAGTCTACTGACTGGTTTGATGCGGCCCGCCACGAAACGAATTCCTTTCCTGTGCTAACCTCTTCATCTCAGAGTAGCCCTTGCAACCTACGTCCTCAATTATTTGCTTGACGTGTTCCAATCTCTGTCTTCCTCTACAGTTTTTGCCCTCTACAGCTTCCACTAGTACCGTGGAAGTCATTCCCTCATGTCTTAGCAGATGTCCTATCATCCTGTCCCTTCTCCTTATCAGTGTTTTCCACATATTCTTTTCCTCTCCGATTCTGCGTAGAACCTCCTCATTCCTTACCTTATCAGTCCACCTAATTTTCAACATTCGTCTATAGCACCACATCTCAAATGCTTCGATTCTCTTCTGTTCCGGTTTTCCCACAGTCCATGTTTCACTACCATACAATGCTGTACTCCAGACGTACATCCTCAGAAATTTCTTCCTCAATTTAAGGCCGGTATTTGATATTAGTAGACTTCTCTTGGCCAGAAATGCCTTTTTTGCCGTAGCGAGTCTGCTTTTGATGTCCTCCTTGCTCCGTCCGTCATTGGTTATTTTACTGCCTAGGTAGCAGAATTCCTTAACTTCATTGACTTCGTGACCATCAATCCTGATGTTAAGTTTCTCGCTGTTCTCATTTCTACTACTTCTCATTACCTTCGTCTTTCTCCGATTTACTCTCAAACCATACTGTGTACTCATTAGACTGTTCATTCCGTTCAGTACATCATTTAATTCTTCTTCACTTTCACTCAGGATAGCAATGTCATCACCGAATCGTATCATTGATATCCTTTCACCTTGTATTTTAATTCCACTCCTGAACCTTTCTTTTATTTCCATCATTGCTTCCTCGATGTACAGATTGAAGAGTAGGGGCGAAAGGCTACAGCCTTGTCTTATACCCTTCTTAATACGAGCACTTCGTTCTTGATCGTCCACTCTTATTATCCCCTCTTGGTTGTTGTACATATTGTATATGACCCGTCTCTCCCTATAGCTTACCCCTACTTTTTTCAGAATCTCGAACAGCTTCCACCATTTTATATTGTCGAACGCTTTTTCCAGGTCGACAAATCCTATGAAAGTGTCTGGATTTTTCTTTAGCCTTGCTTCCATTATTAGCCGTAACGTCAGAATTGCCTCTCTCGTGCCTTTACTTTTCCTAAAGCCAAACTGATCGTCACCTAGCGCATTCTCGATTTTCTTTTCCACTCTTCTGTATATTATTCTTGTAAGCAGCTTCGATGCATGAGCTGTTAAGCTGATTGTGCGATAATTCTCGCACTTGTCAGCTCTTGCCGTCTTCGGAATTGTGTGGATGATGCTTTTCCGAAAGTCAGATGGTACGTCGCCAGACTCATATATTCTACACACCAACGTGAATAGTCGTTTTGTTGCCACTTCCCCCAATGGGTCTGTAATTCAGTGGGTTACTCCTATTTCCTTTCTTGAATATTGGTGTGACCTGTACTACTTTCCAGAATGGCATACGATTCCCTTGAAAACGATACATGGCCTGTATTTATCCATTAGGAGATGGCTGGAAGTTGTTTTTAATGCTGACGGGTTTCCTACGACGAATTAGGCACGCTGACGTGTTGTGCTTTCGGTGTTTCCGTGTGTAGAAGCAAGTAGGTCTAAACGTCAGTGGCACTTCCTCGGCGAGCCCTGACAAGTCCAGAGACGGGGACCTCTCGACTGTGTAAACGCCCCTCCGGAGCGCCGGCGGCGACAGACGGAACTAATGGAGCTTCATTAGGAGGCTGCAGCGTCGCAAGTGGCCGGACATCGGACAGAGGGCCGCAGCGTCCCATCGCAGCCGCGGGCCGGCCATTCGGAGCGGTGTCGGCGACAGAGCGCTCGTCTTCAATTAGGCCGGCCACGGTCGCGGCCGCACTTCAAACGCAGCCGGGGCGGGCCCTCACTGAAGCCGCGGAAACCCTGTTACGGCGCTGCAGGGGGGGCCGTACCGCTGCAGACTGCCACTGTGCGTTCTGCGCGTGCGCGGGGCCCACAATTGGGAGGCAACTATGTTACCGATTTGGAGCGCTCTGCCCTGTTCAGTTTAAGCTGCAACCTTTACTAGATCATTGCGCTGCTAAAGGGTTACGTTTAGCGAAGTGAACGACTTGCATCTTTTGTAGTGGTCCCTGCCGTGGCCGCTGACGTTTTGCACTGTGGTTCGGTGCCCTAAATAGCTGGTTATTACAATAGCTAGATGTTCAGGTCGGCTAAGGGCAAACCACATCCAATAGTAGCACACACACACACACACACACACACACACACACACACACACACACACACAAACACTCACACAAATATACAGGGTGTTTCAAAAATGACCGGTATATTTGAAACGGCAATAAAAACTAAACGAGCAGCGATAGAAATACACCGTTTGTTGCAATATGCTTGGGACAACAGTACATTTTCAGGCGGACAAACTTTCGAAATTACAGTAGTTACAATTTTCAACAACAGATGGCGCTGCGGTCTGGGAAACTATATAGTACGATATTTTCCACATATCCACCATGCGTAGCAATAATATGGCGTAGTCTCTGAATGAAATTACCCGAAACCTTTGACAACGTGTCTGGCGGAATGGCTTCACATGCAGTTGAGATGTACTGCTTCAGCTGTTCAATTGTTTCTGGATTCTGGCGGTACACCTGGTCTTTCAAGTGTCCCCACAGAAACAAGTCACAGGGGTTCATGTCTGGCGAATAGGGAGGTCAATCCACGCCGCCACCTGTATGTTTCGGATAGCCCAAAGCAATCACACGATCATCGAAATATCCATTCAGGAAATTAAAGACGTCGGCCGTGCGATGTGGCCGGGCACCATCTTGCATAAACCACGAGGTGTTCGCAGTGTCGTCTAAGGCAGTTTGTACCGCCACAAATTCACGAAGAATGTCCAGATAGCGTGATGCAGTAATCGTTTCGGATCTGAAAAATGGGCCAATGATTCCTTTGGAAGAAATGGCGGCCCAGACCAGTACTTTTTGAGGATGCAGGGACGATGGGACTGCAACATGGGGCTTTTCGGTTCCCCATATGCGCCAGTTCTATTTATTGACGAAGCCGTCCAGGTAAAAATAAGCTTCGTCAGTAAACCAAATGCTGCCCACACGCATATCGCCGTCATCAATCCTGTGCACTATATCGTTAGCGAATGTCTCTCGTGCAGCAATGGTAGCGGCGCTGAGGGGTTGCCGCATTTGAATTTTGAATGGATAGACGTGTAAACTCTGGCGCGTGAGACGATACGTGGACGTTGGCGTCATTTGGACCGCAGCTGCAACACGGCGAACGGAAACCCGAGGCCGCTGTCGGATCACCTGCTGCACTAGCTGCGCGTTGCCCTCTGTGGTTGCCGTACGCGGTCGCCCTACCTTTCCAGCACGTTCATCCGTCACGTTCCCAGTCCGTTGAAATTTTTCAAACAGATCCTTTATTGTATCGCTTTTCGGTCCTTTGGTTACATTAAACCTCCGTAGAAAACTTCGTCTTGTTGCAACAACACTGTGTTCTAGGCGGTGGAATTCCAACACCAGAAAAATCCTCTGTTCTAAGGAATAAACCATGTTGTCTACAGCACACTTGCACGTTGTGAACAGCACACGCTTACAGCAGACAGACGACGTACAGAATGGCGCACCCACAGACTGCGTTGTCTTCTATATCTTTCACACCACTTGCAGCGCCATCTGTTGTTGAAAATTGTAACTACTGTAATTTCGAAAGTTTGTCCGCCTGAAAATGTACTGTTGTCCCAAGCATATTGCAACAAACGGTGTATTTCTATCGCTGCTCGTTTAGTTTTTATTGCCGTTTCAAATATACCGGTCATTTTTGAAACACCCTGTACATGTATGACTACATTGTGCTGGATGAGTTACATAATGCCAGCACTGTAGCTCTGCAGGTTGTCTGGGGTGAGAGGTCATGTTGCGTGTAGTAGACGAGGGGAGAAAGGAGGTGAGGAACAAGGGGGAAGGTTGGGGGAGGTGGTTGACACCTGAGAGCAACTGGCAGCAGGTGCACGGCATAGGAATGTCGCACTAGTGAACTTATTCTGGTTGCAGGTATGGGATGTTGTGTACATTGCACAATGGCCTGGAAGAATTGAATGGGAGGAGCAGGTAGCACAGATGGATAGGAAGGATGTGTCACATAGGTGATGTGTCAGCTGTCTTTAAATGTGCATAAATGTAATATAATGCCTGTAACATAGAAAGTTTACAAGTTTAGCAGTGGACATCTTGAACGTGTCACATTTGTATAATATTTAGTGGTGAACTCAGACGTTATGTACTCTTAATAGGAAAGGTGAATGGAAGACTTAAATTTGTTGGAGGAATTTTGGGAAAGTGCAGTGTAGCTGTCTGTATAGGTAATTGCATACAAGGTGTTAGTGCAACCAGTTGTAGATTACTGTTTTTCTTTTGGAGTCTTTATAAAGTAAGAATGAGAGCAGTCATCAAACAAATTCTGAAGTATGCTGCTAGGATTGTAGCAGGTTGATTTAGCCCACTTGAAAGTGTAACAAACATTCTCTGACAACTTCAAATGAGAATCTTTGGAAGAAAACTACTGATGTTCTGATTAAATCTTGTTGAACAAATTCGGAGAACTGCTGGTATAAGAGTACTGTCCAACAATTCTGCTGCCATCATTATATTATTGCATAAGGATCATGAAAATCGAATATATTGCTTGCCCCTACTTATACCCCCTGAGGAGATCACGAATGCAAAATAGAGAGATTCGAGCGCGCATGGAGGCTTTCCGGCAGTCATTCTTCCCGCGAACCATACGCGAGTGCAACAGGAAAGGGTGGTAACGACAGTGGCATGTAAAGTGCCCTCTGCCACACACCGTTGGGTGGCTTGCGGAGTATAAATGTAGATGTAGATGTAGATGTAGAATAGCAATGCGCAGAGGTACCAGTGCTACCAAGTACAGTGTGTGTCTTACTTATCGTGTTGATTTCCGTAAATCGCTCGACACATTTTCTCCATAATGAACAAAATACATTGACATGACAGATACCATCGGATACCTCCTAATATCGCGTCAGATCTCCTTTAACACTATTACTTATAAACTGTCTTGATTGCAAAAAATTTTTTTAATCACATGACCGGTTTCGGTTCCTCCAGAACCATCGTCAGATCTGCAATTTCGGTTACAGGCGTAACCCGTCACACTCAGCCCATGCTGCGTCACATGAATGTGAAGCTATTTAGTGTTCAGGAGAGAATGGTGCGTGGGGGACAGTGGTCATGCTTTCATTTTTTCAAGCAGTAATTCCCTGTCAATGAGTGAGGTGCGTGCAGGTGCACTGTCATGGAATTTCTCTATAGGCAATACCATTAATGTAAAAAAATACAAAAAACCCCCCATTACCGTTAGTATTGAGTTTTTGCTGCGAACTTGGCGGTCTTTTTTGGTCCGCGGAGATGAGGAGGTGACAGCGACTTCAACCGCGAAGATGTCTGTTTCGTTTCAGAGCCATTCATCGACAGTCACGATTCTGAACAGGAAATTTGGATCATCTCAACTGTTGTTTGCCGTTCAGTGCACAACTGAAGCCGACTGCCTCACTGGTCGGTGTTCAAATCACGAGAATCGAAATTCTTGCCCCGCACGAAATTCCAGCGATTTTACAGATTGGATCGTCTGCCTTTCGTCCTTGTGGATCACTCCGCACACTTTCGCTGTTGTTTTCGGGTTTGTGCATCATGACACGCGACCCTGGTGTTTATTCTACTGCGCAGGATCCAGACAATCTTCCCGCCGCTTAAATCACTCAAATGGTCCTGTTCACCTCAAAGGCTGCTCAACAAAAGCCTCCCTCAGCATGCGGTGGGTTTCACCTGCAGTTCTGCAGAGCTTAAAAACAAAACTTCATCCAGATCCTTTGACCTTCAAATCAGCCATTTCGAAATCCAGATACACAGTAGCCTAGCGGCGGAAGTCTGCACTGCTGATAGTCTGGGTGCAATATTTATGTGAGGGCTACTCGGAAAGTGAGAAACCATCGGTCGCAAAATGGAAGACACCGTGAAAATCCGACAAGGCTTTTCACAGACGTTTTGGGCAGTGTCTCTTGTATGCCCGTGGATCGCATCAAGACGCTCTTTTCAGATGTGAGCGAATAAAGGTGCCTAGAACAACGATGGCCCCCGCCAAGTAGGAGGTCCCGCTGAGAGACTTCGCCTTAATGAATGCAGCCCTCCTGACACAACTGCCACGCACTTCCTTCTTCGTGGCAATTCTCAGCCGCACTCTGCAGGGGCAGTAAAGACGCTCCTGCAGCCTTTTCGATGGGCAGTGTTCGATCACCCACAACACAGCCCTAACTGGCTCGTCCCGAGTATCATCTCTGTTCCCACGAAACGCTGGATACGAAGACAACACTTGGGCGCAGGCTACGTGCTATAGACCAGCGTAGAGAACTATCGGAAAGCACAGGCGGCTGCCTTCTATGACGATGGTGTTGGAAAGTTGGTATAACGCTCCGACAAATGTTTAAGTCGGAGAGGCGACTAAACTTTTGATTTTCACTGTGATTTCCATTTCGCGACCGATCGTTCCATGATGATGATGAAGTCCCTTACTCCGTGACGGAGCGTAGGGGAACGATCCGGGAGACCCGCACCGCCGTGCTAGGCAAGGTCCTAGTGGAGGTGGTTTGCCATTGCCTTCCTCCGACCGTAATGGTGATGAATGATGATGATGAAGACGACACAACAACATCCAGTCATCTCGAGGCAGGAAAAATCCCTGACCCCGCCGGGCATCGAACCCGGGACCCCGTGCTCGGGAAGCGAGAACGCTACCACAAGACCACGAGCAGCGGACGATCGTTCCATACAACCCTCGTATTCTCGGAAATTTTGGGTGGCATCTCTCATACTGGCAAAAGACAGGCATCACATTCCGAAATGAATCTTACGTCCCTGAAGTGAAATAGCGGAAAAAAAACAGAGAGAGAGAGAGAGAGAACTGGACGAAAAAGATAGGATACTTTAAAGTAAAAAAAAGTAGTGGAAGGTATGAATTCCTTTGATAAAACTTGAGCGGGTAATATGGACGGAAACCTCTGTGACAGAGGTGTGGCACAGTGTTTCAGCAGTCCCCTGGCTGCCTGTGTTTCACAGCACGCACGGCATTTCGTGCTCACACGCTGGTCCGGCCGGTGCCTGCTCTGTGGGAAACCTGAGAATCAACATTAGAGAGCCGACGCCCGAAGCTTTGCTTTGTCTGCGAACGGCAAATACCGGGGCTGGGTTCGCCGCGCGGTGGCGACGGGGGGGATCTACGTGTTTGCCGGTCGTGATTCCCAGGAAACGACACCGAACCCAAACTTCAGTACGGCGACGGGTCCAACTGTACTAACAAGGCAAGCGCCCGAGTGAGTAAAAAGAGGCGTAATAAGAATCGGCGAAAGGAGCCAAACCTCCAGCGATCGATATGGACAAGTAATCGCAGTGGGTAACGTTTACTGATTTTGCCCCCATGCACTGACTGACGATAGAGGTATAACAAGGAAACTCCCTATTCTGTATAGAATCGAATGGCCCGTATAAAACAGCTTGAAACACCTGATTACAAAAGAGTGAATGTGTTAAATATTTGAAGTTAAGCAGCAAGCGAGAATATGTTTAAAAAAATGTCTGAAATTATGCTTGAAGTTTGTTGGAAGTTGCTAATGCTCTCAATATGAAACACTACATAAATACAGTCTCCGTAATTTGCATCGCATTTTAAGGAGAAGCAAATTTTTCACGCTTCTCGATGTTTATGGCGTCACTTCTGAAATACCTGTCGTACGATTTTTGCAAAATGGTTCAAATGGCTCTGAGCACTATGGGACTTAACATCTCAGGTCATCAGTCCCCTAGGACTTAGAACTACTTAAACCTAACTAACCTAAGGACATCACACACATCCATGCCCGAAGCAGGATTCGAACCTGCGACCGTAGCGTTCGCGCGGTTCCAGACTGAAGCACCTAGGACCGCTCGGCCACCAAAGGCCGGCGATTTTTGCAGGTACACTCAGTGATACACGTCGATACTGTCTGCAAATTGCATTGCTAACGGAGTTGGTAATAACGATGTAATAAATAGAGCGTCATGCCTGATTTTGAAGTTTTACTGCGCACAGTTTCAAGCAGAGCCTACTTTTCAGGTATCTAAGTGATTATGCTAAAAATCAAATATAAACCGCCTCGATCGAGTTTTCGCATTTTTTATTTGTTAGCAAACCGGTTTCGGCCCTTTGCTCAGACCATCTTCAGGCTTTTCCCCGCCATTACCGCTGCTGGCGACAGCAGACGAAGTGAGATCCTTACAAGTAACGTTGTCACTGCTCCACAAGGTTACTTCTATGGTTCTCACTCTGTCCGCCGTCACCAGCAGCCATAATGGTGGGGAAAAACCTGAAGATGCTCTGAGGAAAGGGCCGAAACCGGTTTGGTAACAAATAAAAAATGCGAAAACTCCATTGAGACTGTTTTTACACCGATCGTTGTGCTCCAATTACAGAACTCTTTCTAATGTTTTAAGTGTTTATGACCTCATATTTCCTAAACTATGTATTGTGGAGCGATATAATTGAGCTGGTACACCCAGTGATATACGTGGATGCATTCGGCAAACTGTGTTGCGAATAGCGCTGGAAGTGAAGAAGTGATAAATTGAAACGTCACATCTGGTGCCGAAGTATTACTGCATGAACAACGAAAATGTAGTAAGCGATAAACTTTTTTTTTCTTTCATCATTTGGTGGGGATATCAGCAAGAAAAAGTTTCGTAAATATCTGAAATTATGTGTGAAGTTTGTTGGCAGTAGCTAAGTGGTCTGATTCTCAAATTCTCTGCGAATAAACTCGGGCTATTTCATTTGCAGGCCATCAGTTGCGCTTCTTCAAAACAAATACGCAATTCCTAACTATAACACTTGCGTTATTGCGTTAGACTTTCAACCTAAGATTATACTTCTTAATTAGTAGATTACGACAGCATTTTAACTTTTTAAATTCGGTCAACAATCACTCGAAATATTGAAAATCAAATTATTGTTGCCTCGGGAAGCCCTTACAGGCAACGTACAGTTGATTCCTGAATCCGGAATAGTCACTTAATAATAATACTGTAGATCCTATGAATCGCATGGTGGGAAGATCAATAAAAGGAAATTGTTTTAGTTGTTCCTTCACAAAGCGCACCGTTCTGAATCGAGCGGTATATTTCTGTTTATTGGTTGACCACACTGTTTGGTACCACTGCGGTTTCCATAAACACCTCGTTGTTGTTACAGTCAGAATTTCTCGTACTTCTCCATTGTGTGTACAACCACGGAGCAGTTTACTATTGCGGAGCGTGTACTAACAGTGAAAAAAATTTATCAGAGCGGAGAAAGTTATCCATTAACTGTGAGAAGTCTTCGCGCGGCTCGTATAGGGCGCTATGAAACGCCTAATGAGTCAACAGATAGCAGATGCATTGTAAAGTTTAACGAAACGGGTCCAGCAATAAACACCAAGAGTTTTGGGCGCCCTAATTCTGACCCATCTGCGCAAAACATTGCGGTGGTTCGTGACAGTATGGCTGTTAGTCCAGTGAAGTCGTGTCTTCGCCGTTCCAATCACGTGGGCATAATATATTCTTCAGTGCGGCAAATTCTCCAGTATGATTTCAACTGTCATCATTACAGAACTCAGTTGACGCAGCAGCTGACAGAAGCCGGTCATGAGAAAAGGTGACATTTTCATGGTCGTTTCTGAGAAGACGACGGTTTTGAGAGGAACATCATTTTAGTGACGAAATGCACTTCCTTTTACCTGGATTTGTGTATAGACAGAACTGCCTTATCTGTGGGTCAGAAAATCCTCGCATGGTTGAAGAGAGAGAAATACATCTACAGCGGATGACGGTGTGGTGTGGCTTTTGGATGGAGGGCATAATCAAGGCTTATTTTATAGAAGATGTGGCAGGACTAGCTGTGACAGATAATGGAAAGTGACACCGTGCGACAATAAAGAGATTTTTTTGTGGTCTCATTTCATGGGATGGACGTTTAAGTGTTGCGATTTCAGCTGGGTGGTTTCACCTGTCACACTTCCCGCGAAACAACTGAGTTGCTCGATGAGCGATTTCCAGAGTGCCTCATCTCGCGTAATGGTGACCAACTATGGCCACCAAGGTCACGTGACTTGACCCTTTGCAGTTGTCTTAAATCATTAGCGTATGTCAACAAAGCCGGAAACATCGGCGATTTTAAGGAGGAGATTCGACGTGTTGTTGGCGAAATGGATTAAAGGAGGAGATTCGACGTGTTGTTGGCGAAATGGATGTGCAGTGTTGTCACGCTATCGTGCAGAATTTCATAGAGAGAGTGCTTGAATGGCAGCACAGTAGGGGTGGTCGTCCACCAAACATCCCTTTTTTCATTTTTTATTTGCTTCTATTATTTCTCGAAAAATCTTGTTATACAGCTAGAGAAGGCCGAGATGCACGCGCTAACTCACGCAGGCTGGCGTTAGGTCTGAAACAGGATACGTAATGAATGCTATAAAGAAAAGTACGTAGCTGCTGGAATACTTAACTTTAATCCATCATTTGTATACAGCGTTCTTGATGATACAAGTGAGACTCTCTTTAGAAATGGTTAATGGCGCCTTGCTAGGTCGTAGCTATGGACTTAGCTGAAGGCAAATGAGAGAAAGGCTTCGTCAGTGTAGTCGCTAGCAAAGTCGTCCGTACAACTGGGGCGAGTGCTAGTAAGTCTCTCGAGACCTGCCGTGTGGTGGCGCTCGGTCTGCGATCACTGACAGTGGCGACACGCGGGTCCGACATGTGCTAATGGACCGCGGCCGATTTAAAGCTACCACCTAGCAAGTGTGGTGTCTGGCGGTGACACCACAAATCTTACCGAAATGCAACCAGAGGAAAAAATGCTGAAAGATAATTAAGAGATGGGGTGCAGCCTGTCCGAGCTCTGTACATGAGGTATAGTTTTTTTCAAGTGCTCAGGTCAGTTACCCGCACAACAATACAATTTCGCGGGCTCCGTTGGCCAACCTATAGCCCTCATACGTTTCCTACAATAACAGAGAATCCTGTTTGTCAAGGACTTTACACACGGATCAAAATTAGCAGCGAGGAACGGCGCACCAGTATCAAAGGTGGTCCTTACAATTTTAATATACGCACGCAACGCTCCGGCAACATTGCAGAGCGCAGGGGGGGGGGGGGGGGGGGAGGGGAGTCCTTCAAAAAAAGCCGCGCTGTCCCGCTAGGCGGTGCGTTGATTAAATGCGCGCCAGTGAACAACGCACGCGGCTGAAAAATGTTTGCCGGCGCTGATGAGTGGGGGCCGGCTTTCGATCCGCGCGGTGGCCGGCTGCCCCTGATACGTCGGCCACATGTATCACACATGTGCCTCGCGGCGCTGCATACCCGCTCTCAACTACACGTGACCCGCAGTATACAGTCCGGGCAGACTGCCGTGGCGGCTAGATGGCGCAGACAGCGGGGCAGGCGTGGGCAGAGCGGCAGTGGTGGGGGTTACGAACAGGCGTTGTAGGGGAACTGCCGTTCTAAACTGAAGCCTGTGCTCACATTTTCTATATTATTAAGTGAGGGCCCCTCCACGCCACACTTGCAATGTCGCCATTCAAAAAGATCTACTATCACCTCTGCTTTGGTTAATATCTTAAAAGAATTCCGTCGACAATGCAGCGATTCATTTTCGCTTCGCTTGTAAGCCATTTGTAACTTCCAGAGAAGCATCATGAGTGGCGAATTTTGAGTAAAACTAATACAGTTCTCTGGCTGTCATATTAAAAATTCCTTCTTTCGCCAAAACACGCTGACAGTCTGGCTTCAGCTGCCAGAGACTGTGGTCACGTGTGTATAAGTTGCGTTTGCGTGATAATGTGAGTGATTGTGTGTGTGTGTGTGTGTGTGTGTGTGTGTGTGTGTGTGTGTTTGTCTTCTGTTTTTGACAAACGCATTGGGCCGAAAACTTATTTTGTGACAGCCTTTTTGTTATGACTACCCGCTAGCCAGCATCTCCGCTGTATGGTGAGTAGCAACTACCATTTTCATAATATAGTTACATTCCATCCTAGATTTTCCATTGCAGCAGTGTTAAAATTTTTCGGTTTTATATAGAACGTTTTTTTTAAAAAAAAAAGAAATAATTTTTATTCGTGAAGTTTTGCAGTGGTTTGAAATAGTGTATTATTACAAAATGGCTCTGAGCACTATGGGACTTAATATCTATGGTCATCAGTCCCCTAGAACTTAGAACTACTTAAACCTAACCAACCTAAGGACATCACACACATCCATGCCCGAGGCAGGATTTGAACCTGCGACCGTAGCAGTCGCGCGGTTCCGGACTGAGCGCCTAGAACCACTAGACCACCGTGGCCGGCATATTATTACAGAAAATGGAAAACGATCAGTGCTATTTTAATAACAATGCAGACAGAAACGACGAAAAACATATGGTAGAAGAATTGGTGCAGCATTGCTGTGACAATGATGTTCCTGTTGCAATGTGACGTAGCGTAAGTTTCGCGTGTATGAGCAATGAGCAAGACTTGCCTCCACCTGGTCTTTATGTTGGCGTCTCGCTGGTGTCGCCGTGCATCCGCTATACTGCAGAACGGCAGCAACACCACTCTGGAAATATTTTTATGAAGTGACATAGCAATGAAGAATGCTTCTTCTGGTTTACAGTAACAGTAATAAATTCAAAACATGTCCATTGAGACACTGAAGCGCCTAAGAAACTGGTATAGGCATGCGTATTCAGAGATATGTCACTAGGCAGATATGTCTGGCGCAGTTGTTAGATCAATTACTGCTGCTACAATGGCAGGTTATCAAGATGTAAGTGAATTTGAACGTGGTGTTACAATCGGCGCACGAGAGACGGGACACATGCTGTGTAGCGATGAAGTGAGCATTTTCCCGGATGACCATTTCACGAGTCTTCCGAGAATATCAGGAATCCGGTGAAATATCAAATCTCCGAGATCGCTGAGGCCGAAAAAGATCCTGCAAGAACGGGACCAACGGCGGCTGAAGAGAATCGTTCAACGTGACAGAAGTGAAACCCTTCCGCAAATTGCTGCGGATTTCAATGCTGGGCCATCAACAGGTGTCAGCGAGCGAACCATTCAACGAAACATCATCGATGTGGGCTTTCGTATCCGAAGGCCCACTCATGTGCCGTTGACGACTGCACGACACAAAGCTTTACGCCTCGCCTACGCGCGTCAACATTGGACTGTTGATGACTGGAAACATGTTGCCTGGTCGGACGAGTCTCGTTTCAAATTGCATCAAGCAGGTGGACGTGTACGGGTATGGAGACAACCTCATGAATACATCGACCCTGCATGTCAGCAGAGGACTGTTCAAGCTGGTGGAGGCTCCGTAATGGTCTGGGGCGTGTGCAGTTGGAATGATATGGGACCCCTGATACGTCTAGATAGGACTCTGACAGGTGATATGTACGTAAGCATCCTGTCTGATCACCTGCATCCATTCATGGCGATTGTGCACTCCGACGAACTTGGGCAAATCCGACGGGACAATACGACACTCCACACTACCAGAACTGCTAAATATTGGCTCCAGGAACACTCTTCTGAGTTTAAACACATCTGCTGGCCACCAAACTCCCCATACATAAATATTATTCAGCATATCTGGAATGCGTTGCAACGTGCTGTTCAGAAGAGATCTCCACCCCCTCAAACTCTTACAGATTTATGGACAGCCCTGCAGGATTCATGGAGTCAGATCCCTCCAGCATTACCTGAGACATTAGTCGAGTCCATGCCACGTCGTGTTGAAGAACTTCTGCGTGCTCGCGGGGTCCCATACGATATTAGGCAGGTGTACCAGTTTCTTTGGCTCTTCAGTGTAGGACGGAGTAAAGGGTATCTGGTCTGCTGCCTTTATCAGGTTGTAGCTCTTAAAAGCGGACAAATTAATACGAAAAACAGAGTTCTTCAAGAATGAGATTTTCACTCTGCAGCGTAGTGTGCGCTGATATGAAACTTCCTGGCAGATTAAAACTGTGTGCCGGACCGAGATTCGAACTCGGGACCTTTGCCTTTAGCAGAATTAAAGCTGTGAGGACGGGGCGTGAGTCGTGCTTGGGTAGCTCAGATGGTAGAGCACTTGCCCGCGAAAGGCAAAGGTCCCGAGTTCGAGTCTCGGTCCGGCACACAGTTTTAATCTGCCGGGAAGTTCCAGAGTTCTTGAAGCTCAATATTCACGTTTTAGCATACTGGCTATTTGTATTGACCAAATAATGGTATGATCCCCGATTACAGCACGATTTTTGAGCAAGTTTTAAAAAATCGGAATCAATTGGAGAATAGTGGTGATTTGTGTAGCATTCAAACTCTTATCACTTTTTGACTAAAGTAGCGAACCGTGGACGGATTAAGTTCGCTTTTATTTATCTATTGAATTTAATGGTGTGATTTTAAGTATCATGAAACTGCGAGAGCCGGAATTCATCCATGTTTGTTGATTCCTATGTTTATTAACGGAAGTGATAGGAATAAAAAATAGGAAGCTTATTTCAAAAAATGGTTCAAATGGCTCTGAGTACTGTGGGACTTAACTTCTGAGGTCATCAGTCCCCTAGAACTTAGAACTACTTAAACCTAACTAACCTAAGTACATCACACACATCCATGCCCGAGGCAGGATTCGAACCTGCGACCGAATCCTGCCACGGGCATGGATGTGTGTGATGTCCTTAGGTTAGTTAGGTTTAAGCAGTTCTTACAGATTGAATAACATCGGGGATAGGCTAAGACTCCCTTCCCATCCCCTGCTTCCCTTTCATGTCCCTCGACTCTTGTAACTGCTATCTGATTTATGTACAAATTGTAAATAGCCTTTCGCTCCCTGTATTTTACCCCTGCCACCTTCAGAATGCAAGCAAGCAATAAAGGAAACAAAAGAAAAGTTCGGAGTAGGTATTAAAATCCATGGAGAGGAAATAAAAACTTTGAGGTTCGCCGATGACATTGTAATTCTGTCTGAAACAGCAAAGGACCTGGAAGAGCAGCTGAACGGAATGGACAGTGTCTTGAAAGGAGGATATAAGATGAACATCAACTAAAGCAAAACGAGGATAATGGAATGTAGTCGAATTAAATCGGGCGATGCTGCCGGAATTAGATTAGGAAAAGAGACGCTTAAATTAGTAAAGGAGTTTTGCTATTTGGGGAGCAAAATAACTGATGATGGTCGAGAGGATATAAAATGTAGACTGGCAATGGCAAGGAAAGCGTTTCTGAAGAAGAGAAATCTGTTAACATCGAGTATAGATTTAAGTGTCAGGAAGTCGTTTCTGAAAGTATTTGTATGGAGTGTAGCCATGTATCGAAGTGAAACGTGTACGATAAATAGTTTAGACAAGAAGAGAATAGAAGCTTTCGAAATGTGGTGCTACAGAAGAATGCTGAAGATTAGATGGGTAGATCACTAAACTAATGAGGAGGTACTGAGTAGAATTGGGGAGAAGAGAAGTTTGTGGCACAACTTGACAAGAAGAAGGGATCGGCTGGTAGGACATGTTCTGAGGCATCAAGGGATCACCCATTTAGTATTGGAGGGCAGCGTGGAGGGTAAAAATCGTAGAGATGAATAAACTAAACAGATTCAGAAGGATGTAGGCTGCAGTAGGTACTGGGAGATGAAATAGCTTGCACAGGATAGAGTAGCATGGAGAGCTGCATCAAACCAGTCTCAGGAGTGAAGACCACAACAACAATGACCTCAGTCCCATAGTGCTCAGAGCCATTTGAACCAAAAACCGATGTATCCGGAAACCAGTTGTTTCAGCGATAACCTCCTCTGGAGTGGCCACCCTGCAGCGCAGCCACTCCACGCGGCTGAAACAGAGCCTTAAAGTGCGGGAAGCAGTGATCAGGACGTGCACTTATCTTACATTCTCGCATTTCGCAAACTCGCTCGGTGTCCAACGAACAATAGGCGTCGACCATCAGGGAGCAGCTAGCGCGCTCTCGCGCCGCGCTGTTTGTAGGCTGTTTCCGCGGGCGCGCGCGGCCGACGGCATTTTCGTATCTCCGCGCCAGTGACAAAACACGGCGTAAGCCAACTTGGCTGAGCGGCCGCGTGCGCGCGCGGCGGACACCCGAGTGATTGCGCGCGCAGGCCCGCGGCTCGCGTTATTTTTGTTTTCAAAAAGTGAAACACGCAGGGCCGAGTGGCGCGGCTCGGCGCCATGAATATGAAGCAGCATTCGTCAGCACACACGGCCGGAGTCCGCGAGCCCCGTGCACGGCCTGATGAGCAAAAACTCATCCCGGGCGCGCGGCGCCGCGCCGCGCAAAATAACCTCTGTGGCGCGCGCTTGCCGCCTACCATCTCGCCTCGAGGGCGCCGCCTTACGAGGACGCAAAACAATTTCCTTCCTGTCCTCGCACCAGCTCGGCAACACTCGCTACGAGCTGTTTTTTCGTCGTCGTTTCCAGCAGCCTGCACCGGAGACAATGCTGGCAATCGGCAAGTATTACAGTAGCCTACAGACAATCTCGTACTGCAAAAGCTTTTTGTACGCTGTTGTAGCGTGACTTCAGCCGTCCCCAGAAGAGACATGTTTGTCACCGCGAACCACACCAGACGTGGTGGTTATGCACGCTTCGCAACGACCAGCTACACTACTGGCCATTAAAATTGCTATACCATGAAGATGATGTGTTACAGACGCGAGATTTAACCCACACGAAGAAGATGCTGAGATACGCAAATGATTAGCTTTTCAGAGCATTCACACAAGGTTTGCGCCGGTGGCGACACCTGCAACGTGCTGACATGAGGAAAGATTCCAACCGATTTCTCATACACAAACAACAGTTGAGCGGCGTTGCCTAGTGAAACGTTGTTGTGATGCCTCGTGTAAGGAGGAGAAATGCGTACCATCACGTTTCCAACTTTGATATAGGTCGGATTGTACCCTATCGCGATTGCGGTTTATCGTATGACGACATTGCTGCTCGCGTTGGTCGAGATCCAATGACTGTTAGCAGAATATGGAATGGGTGGGTGCAGGAGGGTGATACGGAACGCCGTGCTGGATCCCAACGGCCTCGTATCACTAGCAGTCGAGATGACAGGCATCTTATCCGCATGGCTGTAACGGATCGTGCAGCCACGTCTCGATCACTGAGTCAACAGATGGGGACGTTTCGAAGACAGCAACCATCTGTAGCAGCATGGACTATCAGCTCGGAGACCGTGGCTGCGGTTACCCTTGTCGCTGCATCGCAGACAGGAGCGCCTGCGATGGTGTACTCGACGACGAACCTGGGTGCACGATTGGCAAAACGTCATTTTTTCGGATGAATCCAGGTTCTGTTTACACTATCATGATGGTCGCATCCGTGTTTGGCGATATCGCAGTGAACGCATATTGGAAGCGTGTATTCGTCATAGCCATACTGGCGTATCACCCGGCGTGATGGTATGGGGTGCCATTGGTTACATGTCTCGGTCACCTCTTGTTCGCATTGACGGCACTTTGAACAGTGGACGTTACATCTCAGATGTGTTACGACCCGTGGCTCTACCCTTCATTCGATCCCTGCGAAACCCTACATTTCAGCAGGGTAATGCACGACCGCATGTTGCAGGTCCTGTACGGGCCTTTCTGGATACAGAAAATGTTCGACTGCTGCCCTGGCCAGCACATTCTCCAGATCTCTCACCAATTGAAAACGTCTGGTTGATGGTGGCCGAGCAACTGGCTCGTCACTATACGCCAGTCACTACTCTTGATGAACTGTGGTATCGTGTTGAAGCTGCATGGGCAGCTGTACCTGTACACGCCATCCAAGCTCTGTTTGACTCAATGCCCAGGCGTACCAGGTTCGTTATTACGGCCAGAGGTGGTTGTTCTGGGTACTGAGTTCTCAGGATCTATGCACCCAAATTTTGTGAAAATGTAATCACATGTTAGTTCTAGTATAATATATTTGTCCAATGCATACCCATTTATCATCTGAATTTCTTCTTGGTGCACCAATTTTAATGGCGAGTAGTGTACATCTCACGGATCGTGCTCCTCGTCGTGATTTGCGACTGCAGCGCTCTCCAGCGCCATTTCTGCGCCTGCATTTGGCGCGCAAATCACACACTTTGTTTATGAAATTCGACACGCATAAAATAGTTGCTTTAACTCCGTAGGCGATCGTTGGAGAACAGAGGAGAAAATCGCGAAGGACATTCTGGACTCGTTGATGGATTGAACAGCAATTTCTGGTAGAGCAACACTACATATGCCACATAACGACGTTTAATACAAACTAGTACAAGTTATTCGTTAACTCAGGTGAATCCCCCATCACATTTGCGGTTTTAAATGGAATGTAGTTAAAGTATAGCGTATGGTGTCAGTTTTTGCTTGCATAATATCCATATTCTCGATGTTATAGTGACTAGCATCATTCTGTGGTAACGTAATTCATCACACAGGTTTCAAGATAGACATTCGTTTCGTAATTTAATTCTGCTGGTAGAAGAGATTTTTTGGGAGCAACTCACCATAATTGAAAAAGATATTTACCGGTAAGATATAAACATGAGGCAGTCCGTAAAGCCAAGAGACAGATACAAGTTTCAGAGCAGCAAAACCTTCCCGTGTGTAACTTGTCTTTACTTTCTGACACAAACTGGCAGTCACGCTAAGATTTCTGGCCAATGGTAAAACATTTCAGTCATTGGCCAGTGCAACAAGAATTGCAGCAAATACATTATTTATAATAAATAACGTCGACTACTGCAGATAATACTAGTATTGAATTAAAAAGGAAGACCCAGGATCTTTTGGGAAAAAACTGAAAGCAGCTAGACGCGTATCTGCTTCCTTTCTCTATATAATTTACAACAACTACGGTACGGCCTCAACATGGCAGCAGCGGCTGAGGTATGTAGTACACTGTATATAAAAACTGTCGTATTTGACATTTAACTATGCAAACTGTATAAAAAACGACGCGCTGTTAATAAATCGTCATTCTGCCTTAGCACTGAATCGGTATACGCTAGTAACACCCAGAAAAACATCAAACACAAGAAGCTACCGATACGCACCTTCCTGTCGTTTTAGTATAACAAACCGTGCCTAAAACGACGCGTTTTCGAAATTCGTCAATGTGCTGGTGTTCTGAAACACCTTATATTCATACCGAATGCGCTATAACATAAAACTCAGCAAATGCGGAGTTCGACTCCGTATGACTTAATACGATATGGCGTCTCCAAAGTTATGCTTGTGACGTAAATCCGATTCTGTATCTCATTGGCCACATTCCTCTACACGAGGCAGAAATTTGACATGGCATATTCTGCGGTTCACGCCCCACAATTTAGTGGAACGTCGAATTCCACACTCTGACGTCACCAGCTCCTCTTCCACGAACGTTTTCACGTCCCATGAGAGGTCATTAGATTCCGTGGAAACTCGCATAAGCAACACTGATAACCTTTCTAGAAGTTGAACACCTCTGATCTAAAAATGAACACGGTATCCGCAAATACCGACCACTACACTTACATGGTAGACAATGTCAGAAGCTAAGTAGCGTCCAAGTGTACCAGAGGGAACTCTGATACGACGGCTGTTCTCCACAGCAGTCCGTGCCATGCAAGACTCTTCACCTTTGGTAAAGACTGCAATCCACATCCCTTTGAATCTGCTTACTGTATTGTTCGCTTGATCTCTCTCTACAGTTCTCACCGCACACACTTCCCTCCACTACCATATCTACATCTACATCTACGTGAATACTCTGCTATTCACAATAAAGTGCCTGGCAGAGGGTTCGATGAACCACTTTCAAGCTCTTTCTCTACCGTTCGACTCTCGAACAACGCGCGGGAAAAACGAGCACTTAACCTTTTCTGTGCCAGCCCTTATTTCTCTTATTTTATCGTGATGCTCATTTCTCTCTATGTAGGGGGGTGCCAACAGAATGTTTTCGCAGTTGGAGGAGAAAAATGATGGTTGAAATTTCACGACAAGATCCCGTGCAACGGAGAATGCCTTTGTTTTAATGGTTGCCACTCCAATTCGTGTATCATGTCTGTGACACTTTCTTCCTATTCCACGATAATACAAACCGAGCTGTCCTTCTTCGTACATTTTCAGTGTCATCCACCAGTCCCACCTGATGCGGATCCCACGCCGCACAGCAATACTCCAGAATAGGGCGGACAAGTGTGGTGTAAGCAGTCTCTTTAGTAGACCTGTTGCACCTTCTAAGTGTTCTGCCAATGAATCGCAGTCTTTGGTTGGCTGTAACCACAACATTATCTATGTGATCGTTCCAATTTAGGTTATTTGTAATTGTAATCCCTAAGTATTTAGCTGAATTTAGAGCCTTCAGATTTGACTTATCGCGTAATCGAAATGTAGTGGATTTGTTTTAGTACACATGTGAATAACTTCACACTTTTCTTTATTCAGGGTCAACTGACACTTTTCGCACCATACAGATATCTTATCTAAATCATTTTGCAATTCGTTTTGGTCATCTGATCACGTTACAGGACGGTAAATGACAGCATCATCTGCAAATAATCTAAGACGGCTACTCAGATTGTCTCCTATGTCCTTAATATACACTCCTGGAAATGGAAAAAAGAACACATTGAGACCGGTGTGTCAGAGCCATCATACTTGCTCCGGACACTGCGAGAGGGCTGTACAAGCAATGATCACACGCACGGCACAGCGGACACACCAGGAACCGCGGTGTTGGCCGTCGAATGGCGCTAGCTGCGCAGCATTTGTGCACCGCCGCCGACAGTGTCAGCCAGTTTGCCGTGGCATACGGAGCTCCATCGCAGTCTTTAACATTGATAGCATGCCGCGACAGCGTGGACGTGAACCGTATGTGCAGTTGACGGACTTTGAGCGAGGGCGTATAGTGGGCATGCGGGAGGCCGGGTGGACGTACCGTCGAATTGCTCAACACGTGGGGCGTGAGGTCTCCACAGTACATCGATGTTGTCGCCAGTGGTCGGCGGAAGGTGCACGTGCCCGTCGACCTGGGACCGGACCGCAGCGACGCACGGATGCACGCCAAGACCGTAGGATCCTACGCAGTGCCGTAGGGGACCGCACCGCCACTTCCCAGCAAATTAGGGACACTGTTGCTCCTCAGGTATCGGCGAGGACCATTCGCAACCGTCTCCATGAAGCTGGGCTACGGTCCCGCACACCGTTAGGCCGTCTTCCGCTCACGCCCCAACATCGTGCAGCCCGCCTCCAGTGGTGTCGCGACAGGCGTGAATGGAGGGACGAATGGAGACGTGTCGTCTTCAGCGATGAGAGTCGCTTCTGCCTTGGTGCCAACGATGGTCGTATGCGTGTTTGGCGCCGTGCAGGTGAGCGCCACAATCAGGACTGCATACGACCGAGGCACACAGGGCCAACACCCGGCACCATGGTGTGGGGAGCGATCTCCTACACTGGCCGTACACCACTGGTGAGGGGACACTGAATAGTGCACGGTACATCCAAACCGTCATCGAACCCATCGTTCTACCATTCCTAGACCGGCAAGGGAACTTGCTGTTCCAACAGGACAATGCACGTCCGCATGTATCCCGTGCCACCCAACGTGCTCTAGAAGGTGTAAGTCAACTACCCTGGCCAGCAAGATCTCCGGATCTGTCCCCCATTGAGCATGTTTGGGACTGGATGAAGCGTCGTCTCACGCGGTCTGCACGTCCAGCACGAACGCTGGTCCAACTGAGGCGCCAGGTGGAAATGGCATGGCAAGCCGTTCCACAGGACTACATCCAGCATCTCTACGATCGTCTCCATGGGAGAATAGCAGCCTGCATTGCTGCGAAAGGTGGATATACACTGTACTAGTGCCGACATTGTGCATGCTCTGTTGCCTGTGTCTATGTGCCTGTGGTTTTGTCAGTGTGATCATGTGATGTATCTGACCCCAGGAATGTGTCAATAAAGTTTCCCCTTCCTGGGACAATGAATTCACGGTGTTCTTATTTCAATTTCCAGGAGTGTAGATCAGGAACAACAGAGGGCCTATGACACTTCCTTTGGGAACGCCGGATATTATTTCTGTTTTACTCGATGACTTTCCGTCGATTACTACGAACTGTGACAATTCTGACAGGAAATCACGAATCCCGTCGGACAACTGAGGCTTTATTCCACAGTCACGCAATTTGCTTAGAAGACGCTTATGTGGAACGGTGCCGAAAGCCTTCTGGAATTCTAAAAATATGGAATCAATTTGACATCCCCTTTCGATAGCACTCAGTACTTTATGAGTGTAAAGAGCTAGCTGTGTTTCACGAATTGAATAACTATTGAGGAGATAATCAATCGAACGGGGAAGAAAAGAATTTTATGGCCTAATTGGAATGAAAGAAGAGGCCAGTTGATAGAGCACATAATAAGACACAAAGAAATACACTATTGGACACTAAAATTCCTACACCACGAAGATGACGTGTTACAGACGCGAAATTTAACCGACAGGAATAAGATGCTGTGATATGCAAATGATTAGCTTTTCAGAGCATTCACACAAGGTTGGCGCCGGCGGCGACACCTACAACGTGCTGACATGAGGAAAGTTTCCAACCGATTTCTCATACACAAACAGCAGTTGACCAGCGTTGCCTGGTGAAACGTTGTTGTGATGCCTCGGGTAAGGAGAAGAAATACGTACCATCACGTTTCCGATTTTGATAAAGGTCGGATTGTAGCCTATCGCGATTGTGGTTTATCGTATCGCGACATTGCTGCTCGCGTTGGTCGAGATCCAATGACTGTTAGCAGAACATCGAATCGGTGGGTTCAGGAGGGTAATACGGAACGTCGTGCTGGATCCCAACGGCCTCGTATCACTAGCAGTCGAGATGACAAGCATCTCATCCGCATGGCTGTAACGGATCGTGCAGCCACGTCTCGATCCCTGAGTCAACAGATGCGGACGTTTGCAAGACAACAACCATCTGCACGAACAGTTCGATGACGTTTGCAGCAGCATGGACTATCAGCTCGGAGACGATGGCTGCGGTTACCATTGACGCTGCATCACAGAGAGGAGCGCCTGCGATGGTGTACTCGACGACGAACCTGGGTGCACGAATAGCAAAACGTCATTTTTTCGGATGAATCCAGGTTCTTTTTTCAGCTTCGTGATGGTCGCATCCGTGTTTGGCGACATCGCGGTGAACGCACATTGGAAGCGTGTATTCGTCATCGCCATACTCGCGTATCACCCGGCGTGATGGTATGGGGTGCCATTGGTTACACGTCTCGGTCACCTCTTGTTCGCATTGACGGCACTTTGAACAGTGGACGTTACATTTCACATGTGTTATGACCCGTGGCTCTACCCTCCATTCGATCCCTGCGAAACCCTACATTTCAGCAGGATAATGCACGACCGCATGTTGCAGGTCCTGTACGGGCCTTTCTGGATACAGAAAATGTTCGACTGCTGCCCTGGCCAGCACATTCTCCAGATCTCTCACCAATTGAAAACATCTGGTCAATGGTGGCCGAGCAACTGGCTCGTCACAATACGCCAGTCACTACTCTTGATGAACTGTAGTATCGTGTTGAAGCTGCATGCGCAGCTGTACCTGTACACGTCATCCAAGCTCTGTTTGACTCAATGCCCAGGAGTATCAAGGCCGTTATTACGGCTAGAGGTGGTTGTTCTGGGTACTGATTTCTCAGGATCTATGCATCCAAATTGCGTGAAAACGTAATCACATGTCAGTTCTAGTATAATATATCTGTCCAATGAATACCCGTTCATCATCTGCATTTATTCTTGGTGCAGCAATTTTAATGGCCAGTAGTGTAGTACATTTGGTTGTGAAGGGAAGTGTGGCGCAGAAACTGCAGAAGGAGACGAAGGCTTAACTATAATATGGAAGATCAAAAGGATGTGTGTCGGAATGATCATGCAGAAGGGAGGGGTTTCCATAGGATTGATTAGCACGGAGAGTTGCATAAAACTAGTCCTCTGATTGAAGAGCACAACAACAACAACAACTTGAAATGCAATAGCTAAGGCTCTGCTTTGAAGTAATGTGAGATTCGCACTATGATGAGCGGTATTTATGTGGTGGCCGGCTCCCGATAAGCAAATACAGCACTTGGAGCGCTGTTCACTGCAGGTTTTAACACCGACATTTCACACCGGAAGAATCGTTGGCATGGGCCGCACGATTTTAATAAGCGGCGCGTGGTTCGTGCTGCGTTCTGGCCGTGCGTGTTGGCGCTAAGTGAGATTTATCGCCGCCGGGCTGAGACAGATTGCAGCGGCCACCGGCGGATTTCTTCGCCACGGGACGCTTTTTCATCGGAGGCCACGCCCACGCCGCCGAACGAACGCTAGAACACTGCACCCGATACAGCGTCTAATTTTGAAGCTCTTTTCCTGTCCCGGGGAGGTCTGCGTCCGAAATTAAAGTGCATCCTACACCCAACTGACGAAATACTTAACAGGTACCACCAGAAATCCGCGGCAAAGAATCTCAATTTACGCCGGACTCGCCCACATGTATTGTCGCTGGGACTTTAGACTGGACGCGGAACTTTGGGTATGAAAGTACACGGCGAGGATAAGGCCTTCCCCTGATAACAAAAATTCATTTCTAAGAAACATTGTTAGACACAGCAAATGTTAGTTTAGCCAATAAAGGCTTTTTTTCCAGTCCATATGTCGCATAACAGCAAGCCGGTGCTTAAACAGTATTGGTTAAAAACAGTCTTGGTTGCAATTTTAGTTTTTTTTTGTTACTTTTCAACGAAGCGTTTCGCCTTATTTAGGCATCTTCAGGCTATGCGTCCATCTAGAAAAAATAACCTGAAGATGCCTAAATAAAGCGAAACGCGTCGTTGAAAAATAATAAAAAAAATAAAGGCCACGTTCTCATTCAAAATAATCGAAAATTCGATACTTCTTTTATCGCATTTTTTTGAAACGTATATGTGTCTAGAATGTTGCGATGAACAGATTTTTTAATCCGCCTGTTACAAAAGTTTCTACAGCCCATTCTTCGCAGCAGTGTTACAACCACCGTGGGGCGCTCTCACCTGGAGACGGCCGGCCCGGGTAGAAAACTTGTCGTGCCGTGACGAACGTTCACAAAATGATTTTTGTCGCAGTATGCATGGAAACATATTCGCCGAAAAACGTGATGAATAACGTGTGCAGTCTATACAACGCAGCATATCCAGTTCAGCCAGATTCGTTTTTCTCTCCAAGAAGAACGAAGGAATTGCTCTCCAGGGACAATTCGAGTTACAAGAGGGACTGATATACGGCCCTGGAATTGTAGGCTAACAAAAAACACTTTTTTTGGTCAAATTTTGGTCAAAATTGGTCAAAACATAACATTTGGTTCGCCATATTGGGTTAGAAATTTTGTATTTTGAGAATCTAACTTCAGATTTGTGTTCAGCGACATCAAAAATGTATAATAAGAAGTAGTTTTTATACACACTGTACTAATAAAAGTTTCCCATATACTTTCAACAGGTTCTTCTCGAGAAACAGTTTTTCAAAACTGTGTGCAGCATAAAATAAAAACGGTTCAACATATTAACTTTTACCTTTGACCTCCGAAAAGTAAATATTGTTGTTGGGGGTTTATACCTATAATATTGTTAATATTAACTATTTTTTGCAAGGCCACAAAGAGTGAAACAAACCATCAAAAATCGAATTCAGAGTTCGAGTTAGCACCACATCGGTAAATTTAATGTTATTTCATTGTGGTTTGGTATAAGCCCCATAAATTTTATATAGTATCGACTGATGTTCTCCATTTTTGATTTCAGGTCACTCCTGAGGGGGCTACGCTACACGCACGCTGCATACTTCAAACTCGCAGGCCTTTGATCAAACCATAATTACGAGCGCCATTTTGTTTTCTTTTGTTTTCCTTTTTTAACTGAAAATCTAAAATAAATTTCAAAGTGTGATCAATCACAGTCCTCAAACAGATCCTTTGCCTGTCTTTTCATTGCCTCAAAATATTTTTCAAACTTTGCCTATTTTTTGCTCATTTGATTGAGAACCTAGTATTCAGTTGCTTATTTGTCTCTCTGTCCATTCCCTCCGAATTCTGCAATTTCCGATGTGTCTAGGACCTGAATTTTTAACAATAGCTCAGAACCTGCGGACAGTGCAATTGTATGGGGGCAAGAGACATCTACCTGCAATAGGGGAGGCGTGGGGGTGACAACGAAGCTTGACGCAGAGCACCGCCTGTCCCATTGGACTTCCTGCACGATGCCTGTGCTTAGAGGGTTGCGTCGCAGCCCCTGCAGGCGCAATGTGCTTGAAGTACCGGCTGCAGCAAGTCCGTGTCAACTCGTTCCATTTACGGATGGCTCTCTGTAGCGCCTGAAGCAATTTGTAGCAAAATGGGCGCTTGCAACCTGGTGGCGATGAAAAGGGCTCTTACAAGAGCAGAACTCAAAGACTCCTGGAACAATTTCAACCTAATAGGGGGTGTATATATGACCCGTTGTTCTACATTTTTATTAATCGCTCTCTGTCTGTTTGTTCTGTAATTTGCAATTGATTTTAAGTTATTTTCCCAGAGAGCTAGAAACTTTCAAAATAGCTCAGAACTGGATGGCAAAGCAATATTAACCCGTTTTCTTGTCTGGTGTATGGCGGAGGGTAGTTTGCGTCTCTTATTTTAACCTTCACGGTCTTTTCGCAAGATAGACGTACGAGGAAGCGATATATTACTTGAATCATGTGAAGCAAAGCTGAAAAAAATCTGTTGTAATCACATCAAACTGTTTGAAATCGACTGAGGAACTTCAAACACGAAGGACTAAAAAGCATTTACATCTCTTCTCTACATTTCACACACAAGTGCTCGGCAGAGCTTTCATCGAACCATCTTCAGGCCAGCATAAAATAACTACTTAAAGAAAAATAAATTTTTAATAAATCACGATTTAAGTCGGACTAAAAAGTATAAAATAATTTCTCCCAGCCCATACAGATTCTTAAACCTATACAAATAGTCCTGAAAATTTGTGGTTGTGAATATTTAATAGCTATGAAAATACTTGTAAGATTTAACACTAAAAACGAGGGGCACATACAATATATAACTGATGCGCTAATATTTCAACTTCTTATTACTGTCCCAACATTGTACGCTAGTTAAGTAATACAGATAGGTAACTCAAGATGTCTATTTATAGCATTGAACTTATCTCATCATTGGCAGTTCGTATCGCGGCAAAACTGGGCAACTCAAGATATCTATTTGTACCACAGAAATACTCCATGGTTTAACACTTACCAGCAGGTTGCATTTAATGGGCATATGACGGTTACCCCTTTTCGACTGTAATGTGTCATCGTTAGAAGCAGTATTTTGCCACGAAAGTAAAACGTCAAGCGATCATCTAGCGCTGATGATAGACACTTGGTCAGATAATGACACATTAGAGTTGAAACCGAGTAACCGTGATACCTCTGTAGTCACTTGGTCTGATAATGATACATCAGAGTTGAAACCGAGTAACCCTCATACCTCTACCAACTGCTATCAAGACAATTGTGAATAAAAAAAACTATAGCTCACAGAAAATTATAGTCATCTGGGGTAGCATGGATGATCAGCTTCCAATTATGAATTATGAAAAGTGCTCCAGTGTTATGGTCCTACATTCAATCTTAACTATTATCATTTAGTTTATTGATCGACTTTTATGTAATGAAACTATGTTTAACACATAACTGAAGATAGAGTATTAATCTATCGAAGTGCTATATAATTGTTACAGCTCCGTATTTCAATTTTTTTTTTTTTTGAGTCACCAGTTTTCTGACTGGTTTGATGCGACCCGCCACGAATTCCTCTCCTGTGCCAACCACTTCATCTCAGAGTAGCACCAGCAAGCTACGTTCTCAATTATTAGCTGTATGTTTTCCAATCTCTGCCTGTCTCTACAGTTTTTCGCTCTACAGCTCCCTCTAGTAACATGGAAGTTATTCCCTGATGTCATAAAAGATGTCCTGTCCCTTCTTCTTGTCAGTGTTTTCCATATATTCCTTTTCTTCTCTGCGGAGGACTTCCTCACTCCTTACCTATCAGTACACATAATTTTCAACACTGCTCTACAGTACCACATCTCAAGTGCTTCTGTTCTCTTCCTTATCGATTTTCCCACAATCCCGGTTCTACTACCATATATTGCCTTGCTGCAAACGCACATTCTCAGAAATTTTTTCCTGAAATTAAGGTCTACGTTTGATACTAGTAGACTTCTCTCGCCCAGGACTGCCCTTTGGCTAGTCTGCTTTTTATATCCTCATTACTTTGTCCAACAAGGGTTATTTTATTGTCTACGTAGCAGAATCCCTTCACTACATCTACATCTACATACATGCTCCGCAATCCACCATACGGTGCGTGGCGGAGGGTACCTCGTACCACGACTAGCATCTTCTCTCCCTGTTCCACTCCCAAAAAGAACGAGGGAAAAATGACTGCCTATATGCCTCTGTACGAGCCCTAATTTCTCTTACCTTATCTTTGTGGTCTTTCCGCGAAATGTAAGTTGGCGGCAGTAAAATTGTACTGCACTCAGCCTCAAATGCTGGTTCTCTAAATTTCCTCAGTCGCGATTCACGAAAAGAACGCCTCCTTTCCTCTAGAGACTCCCACCCGAGTTCCTGAAGCGTTTCCGTAACACTCGCGCGATGATCAAACCTACCAGTAACAAATCTAGCAGCCCGCCTCTGAATTGCTTCTATGTCCTCCCTCAATCCGACCTGATAGGGATCCCAAACTTCGTGCTCACCAATTTTGATATTAAGTTTCTCGCTGTTATCATTTCTGCTACGTTTCGTTACTTTCGTCTTCCATTTTAATGTATAATAAGTACCCAACTCCACATGAATCTTTGTTTAAATAGAGATCCATACCAACATCACCATGCTAAGCAGACTGAAGGTTCGGCAGCCATATACCATAAGTACATGCACGTCGCTAACGAGTCTACAAAGTAAAGTACTAGTGTGACCGTAATTCCCGTCACAGCCAACAGAAATGGGACGGTATTGACTGAGAATAATATTCAACTACGGGAGGCTGATTACAGGGAAGTATCGCCTGGGGGATTGGACATGTGTACTCTGCCTACGATGGCAAGCCCCTAGTTACGGAACAGAAAATCTGATCGTTTATTACAAGGCATGACACTTTGTATCTGCTGAACACTCGCCGCGCAGAACAGCATACTACGCTGTATTACTTAGTAACCTATTCCGTACGCTCGAACATTTCTTAAAAGTCTGTAGTGTAGCAATGTGTCAACGCTTTCATGAAATCTAGGAATATGCAACCTGGCTGCTGCTGTTACGAAGTTGTTACGAGTAGGTTCAAACAACAGGCAAGTATTACGGAGATGCTTCGGGAATCCAAATGGGTTCCCCTGGAGGGAAGGCGAAGTTCTATCCGAGGAACGCTACTGAGACAATTTAGAGAAACGGTGTTTGAAGCTGAGTGCAGAAATGTTCTACTGCCGGCAATGTAGACTACTGGTCATTAAAATTGCTACACCAAGAAGAAATGCAGATGATAAACGTGTATTCATTGGACAAATATATTGTGCTAGAACTGACATGTGATTACATTTTCACGCAATTTGGGGGCATAGATCCTGAGAAATCAGTACCCACAACAACCATCTCCGGCCGTAATAACGGCCTCGATACGCCTGCGCATTGAGTCAAACAGCGCATGAATGACGTGTACAGGTACAGCTGCCCATGCAGCTTCAACACGATACCACAGTTCATCAAGAGTAGTGACTGGCGTATTGTGACTAGCCAGTTGCTCGGCCACCATTGACCAGACGTTTTCAGTTGGTGAGAGATCTGGAGAATGTGCTGGCCAGGGCAGCAGTCGACCATTTTCTGTATCCAGAAAGGCCCGTACAAGACCTGCAACATGCGGTCGTGCATTATCCTGCTGAAATGTAGGGATTCGCAGGGACCGAATGAAGGGTAGAGCCACGGGTAGTAACACATCTGAAATGGAACGCCCACTGTTCAAAGTGCCGTCAATGCGAACAAGAGGCGACCGAGACATGTAACCAATGGCACCCCATACCATCAGCCGGGTGATACGCCAGTATGGCGATGACGAATACAGGCTTCCAATGTGCGTTCACCGCGATGTCGCCAAAGACGGATGCGACCATCGTGATGCTGTAAACAGAACCTGGATTCATCTGAGAAAATGACGTTTTGCCATTCGTGCAAACAGGTTCGTCGTCGAGTACACCATCGCAGGCGCTCCTGTCTGTGATGCAGCGTCAAGGGTAACCGCAGCCACGGTCTCCGAGCCGATAGTCCATGCTGCTGCAAACGTCGTCGAACTGTTCGTGCAGATGGTTGTTGTCTTGCAAACGTCCCCATCTGTTGACTCAGGGATCGAGACGTGGCTGCACGATCCGTTACAGCCGTGCGGATAAGATGCCTGTCATCTCGACTGCTAGTGATACGAGGCCGTTGAGATCCAGCACGGCGTTCCGTATTACCCTCCTGAACCCACCGATTCCATATTCTGCTAACAGTCATCGGATCTCGACCAACGCGAACCACAATGTCGCGATACGATAAACCGCAATCGCGATAGGCTACAATCAGACCTTTATCAAAGTCGGAAACGTGATGGTATGCATTTCTCCTCCTTACACAAGGCATCACAACAACGTTTCACCAGGCAACGCCGGTCAACTGTTGTTTGTGTATGAGAAATCGGTTGGAAATTTTCCTCATGTCAGCATGTTGTAGGTTTTGCCATCGGCGCCAACCTTGTTTGAATGCTCTGAAAAGCTAATCATTTGCATATCACAGCATCTTCTTCCTGTCTTCACGTTTGTAGCACGTCATCTTCTTGGTTTAGCAATTTTAATGGCGAGTAGTGTACATTTCGATTGAGGACCACGAACATCGGATTAGAGAGATTATGGCTCGCACGGAGGCATATATACAGTCGTTTTTCCTTCGCTGTATTTGCGAGTGGAACAGGAAAGGAAATGATTAGAAGTGGTACAACGTACCCTCCGCCACGTATGTATGCGGATCATGTATGTAGAGGTAGAAGTCATGGACCATACAGAGACTTGCGGAGTACACGTATAGATGCTGACCCTAAGTGTCTGGGACGCCCTGTACAGATACGGAGTCACTCTGCGGGCAAATTGCACAGAAAGCAGCACGTAGCTGGTTGGGATCATCTTTCTGCCGTTGCGCTCTCCAGCCAGTGGCGTAACGCCGACGCTGAAGTATAACCTCGAGCGACGACCGGTCGGACATCGACCGCCGCCACAGCTGGAGACAATGGCGGAATGGGGAAGGGGTAAGGGGGCGAGGGGGTGGCAGCAAAACAAACCAATACACCAGATAGTGCTCTGACGGCGCTCCAGGCTGCTACGCCTTTATGAGAAGCGCTCCCCCCCCCCCCACCCCCTTTCGTCGCCGGCAGGCGTCCGACGCAACTGCCGAGCGATCAGAAATCGCGTCAGCGCGAAAGCGAATCCCGTGCCGCCGCCTCTGATTGCTGTCGCTATCGCGACGCGCTGTCAAAACACGCCGAGGCAATTACGAATTCCGTGCTGTCACGCGGGACATCTTCGGATTCGAGGGGTAATTACCGACAATGGAAATCCAGGACCACAGCACGAAAGCGGACAACAAGGGAACGTATACTAAAATGTAGACTTTCACGGCCGGAAATATCATGTCCATTATAATTACCCGTGCTGTTATGCCGTGGTCGGTTGATGAATTTTGTCTCAATTGCCAACGTTTCGTCTCCCGCAGTCGGAGACGAAACGTTGGGAATTGAGACAAAATTCATCAACCGACCACGGCATAACAGCACGGATAATTACAATGGACATGAAACGGAACGTATTGTGTAGTAAACAAGTAGAAAGGTGGAGCATGCCACGGAGATTTATCTACAGTGTTACTCATCAAGAAACAGCAAATTTCATCTGTGAGACCTTAACTTTTCCCGGCGAATTGAATGTTCAAGTAACTTACAGGTCGGCTGCCGGGTGACGTCGTCGACCACCGCCGATATTTCGACAGGAGCACACCCTGCCATTCTCAAGGCACAAATTCAAGGAGGAAGCAATGTACAGGGGAATTTAATACCTCGGTTCACAGAGGAGAAACTAGGAAGATACCACTCACAGAACAAGTGTCAACACAAACAAAGATAACCAGCATCAGAAATATCGATAGTGACTATTAATCAACAGATGAGGTAGCACTAATTCTGTCCCTCTGTTTTCCGATGAGAGACAGAGCCGGATTCGAAGCAGCATTTAGACAGAAGCCACCATCTCTGTTAATAAGGTTGCTTGATAGTTTGATTTCAACAGCTTCCTTAATGACACTATCCCAATAGCTGGACGTGCAAGCCAGAATCTCCGTGTTGTTGTATTCCATAGGATGACCGGTGTCAAGGCAGTTCTGCAACAGCGGATTTGCTCGGCTGTTGTAAGCGTGTGTGACGGTTATCTCAATACACCGCTCTTCCACAGTCCTGATTGTCTGACCAATGTATGACATGCCACAACTGCAAGGAATACGATAGACACCAGCCTTACGCAAACCAAGATCATCTTTTACGGACGCCAACAGGGCCTTAATCTTAAAAGGTGGTCGAAAAACACATTTCACGTCATATTTCTGCAAAATACGGCCAATCCTGTTGGAAATGCTTCCTGCGCAAGGCAAAGAGGCCGTACACTTAGGTGCCACTTCGTTGCTATCGTCACTCACCCGTTGCACAGAAGGCTGATGGCGCAACGCACGTTTGATCTGCCTCTCACCATAACCATTCTGACGAAAGGTGACTTCGAGGTGTGCTAGCTCAGCTGCCAAACTTTCAGGGTCTGAGATAACGTGGTCCCTGTGAACCAAGGTGCGAAGTATTCCTTCACGCTGAGCTGCATGGTGACAACTATCAGCTCGCAGATACAAGCCAGTGTGAGTAGGCTTCCTATAAACAGAATGTCCCAACGTACCATCAGTCTTCCTTCTGACCAACACATCAAGGAAGGGATGGCATCCATTCTTTTCCACCTCCATAGTGAACTTAATATTCCGGTGGATTGAATTCACGTGTTCCAAAAACCGGTCTATTGCAGAACATTGCCTTGACACCGGTCATCCTATGGAATACAACGACACGGAGATTCTGGCTTGCACGTCCAGTTATTGGGATAGTGTTATTAAGGAAGCTGTTGAAAACGCTGCCCCCCGCCTCCCTTCATCAATCTGAGCTTGAGCTTCAATAACCTAGTCACCATTTGGGACGTTAAATCAGAGTTTTCCTTCTTTTCAATCGCAAATCTGTTGATAATTCCGCAGTTACGCATTCTACACTCCTGGAAATTGAAATAAGAACACCGTGAATTCATTGTCCCAGGAAGGGGAAACTTTATTGACACATTCCTGGGGTCAGATACATCACATGATCACACTGACAGAACCACAGGCACATAGACACAGGCAACAGAGCATGCACAATGTCGGCACTAGTACAGTGTATATCCACCTTTCGCAGCAATGCAGGCTGCTATTCTCCCATGGAGACGAGCGTAGAGATGCTGGATGTAGTCCTGTGGAACGGCTTGCCATGCCATTTCCACCTGGCGCCTCAGTTGGACCAGCGTTCGTGCTGGACGTGCAGACCGCGTGAGACGACGCTTCATCCAGTCCCAAACATGCTCAATGGGGGACAGATCCGGAGATCTTGCTGGCCAGGGTAGTTGACTTACACCTTCTAGAGCACGTTGGGTGGCACGGGATACATGCGGACGTGCATTGTCCTGTTGGAACAGCAAGCTCCCTTGCCGGTCTAGGAATGGTAGAACGATGGGTTCGATGACGGTTTGGATGTACCGTGCACTATTCAGTGTCCCCTCGACGATCACCAGTGGTGTACGGCCAGTGTAGGAGATCGCTCCCCACACCATGATGCCGGGTGTTGGCCCTGTGTGCCTCGGTCGTATGCAGTCCTGATTGTGGCGCTCACCTGCGCGGCGCCAAACACGCATACGACCATCATTGGCAGCAAGGCAGAAGCGACTCTCATCGCTGAAGACGACACGTCTCCATTCGTCCCTCCATTCACGCCTGTCGCGACACCACTGGAGGCGGGCTGCACGATGTTGGGGCGTGAGCGGAAGGCGGCCTAACGGTGTGCGGGACCGTAGCCCAGCTTCATGGAGACGGTTGCGAACGGTCCTCGCCGATACCCCAGGAGCAACAGCGTCCCTGATTTGCTGGGAAGTGGTGGTGCGGTCCCCTACGGCACTGCGTAGGATCCTACGGTCTTGGCGTGCATCCGTGCGTCGCTGCGGTCCGGTCCCAGGTCGACGGGCACGTGCACCTTCCGCCGACCACTGGCGACAACATCGATGTACTGTGGAGACCTCACGCCCCACGTGTTGAGCAATTCGGCGGTACGTCCACCCGGCCTCCCGCATGCCCACTATACGCCCTCGCTCAAAGTCCGTCAACTGCACATACGGTTCACGTCCACGCTGTCGCGGCATGCTACTAGTGTTAAAGACTGTGATGGACCTCCGTATGCCACGGCAAACTGGCTGACACTGACTGCGGCGGTGCACAAATGCTGCGCAGCTAGCGCCATTCGACGGCCAACACCGCGGTTCCTGGTGTGTCCGCTGTGCCGTGCGTGTGATCATTGCTTGTACAGCCCTCTCGCAGTGTCCGGAGCAAGTATGGTGGGTCTGACACACCGGTGTCAATGTGTTCTTTTTTCCATTTCCAGGAGTGTACTTTGTATTTCACGTCGTTGTGTACAATACGTAGTGTTCCTCTACCAGCAATTACTGTCCAATCCATCAACGAGTCCAGAATGTCCTTCGCGATTTTCTCCTCTATTCTCCAACGATCGCCAACGGAGTTGAAGCAACTATTTTAAGCGCGTCGAATTTCGTAAACAAATTTTGTGATTTGCGCGCCACATGGAGCCGAGGATGCCGCTGGAGACCGCTGCAGTCGCAAATCACGATGAGGAGCACGTTCCGTGAGATGTACACTACTGGCCATTGAAATTGCTACACCAAGAAGAAATGCATATGATAAACGGGTATTCATTGGACAAATGTATTATACTAGAACTGACATGTGCTTACATTTTCACGCAATTTGGGTGCATAGATCCTGAGAAATGAGTACCCAGAACAACCACATCTGGCCGTAATAACGGCCTTGATACGCCTGGGCATTGAATCAAACAGAGCCTTGATACAGAGCTTGGTTGGCGTGTACAGGTACAGCTGCCCATGCAGCTTCAACACGATACCACACTTCATCAAGAGTAGTGACTAGCGTATTGTGAAGAGCCTGTTCCTCGGCCACCATTGACCAGGCGTTTTCAATTGGTGAGAGATCTGGAGAATCTGCTATCCAGGGCAGCAGTCGAACATTTTCTGTATCCAGAAAGGCCCGTACAGGACCTGCAACATGCGGTCGTGCATTGTCCTGCTGAAATGTAGGGTTTCGCAGGGATCGAATGAAGGGTAGAGCCACGGGTCGTAACACATCTGAAATGGTGGGTCTGACACACCGGTGTCAATGTGTTCTTTTTTCCATTTCCAGGAGTGTATTTACTCAGCGACGGTGCGGTTTGTGGAGGAAACGCGGCCTCGCCGTGAGCCCTGGAATCAGCAGATTTTGCCTCCTGGGGCCGATGGGGGCGGCGGCGGCGAGTAGCCAGAGGCAGCGGAGGCGGCGGCTGCGCGGGAGCTGTCGGCAGATGAAGACAAATGGAGATTTAAGAGTCGCGGCCAATCTGGGCGCCGGCCGCTGAAAGGCGGGTCCAGATTACTCTCCGGGTGGGAGGAATGGCCGCCGCTCCTTCAGTGCTCCCAACTCGGCTGCCTGCCCTAGGCTGGGGGCGTGAGGCGGACCATACGACACCAAGACTACAGTAGTCTCGTCCTGGGATGCACTCGCCAAAGAGGCGCTCGGTGTGGGTCTGGATCTCAGAAGGGAGTCGACCGTCACCTAGGACGTAGGCGACAGTGCCCGAGCTGGGGAGAGAAGGAGCAACTAAAGTCACTTGGAACACTACCACTTTCGCAGCTGTGGGTGTGTACACCTATCCTGCTATGCCGTTCCCAGGTGGTGTGGACGAGTATTCGTGCGCCGCCTGGGTTTCCCTACAGCGCCATCGAGTGAGGTGGCGCAGTGGTTAGCACACTGGCTTCGCATTTGGGAGGACGACGGTTCCAACCCGCTTCCTTCTGCGCTATGTGGCAATCGGTCCTTTAACTCCTACCTTCCGGCCATAGACGCGCAAAATTTTAAAAAATTCCCCAAACCTTTGCCTTACTTATTCGTCACACAGCAGCTGTTATACAGCAGCGTCCATATTAGGCTGCGGTCACGGTTGCTCCGATATCGGTGGATTCCGCAGACGACCGACATCGGCCGCAGACGGCCGATCCTTTCAAAGCAGTACGCCATTACGTTGCGGTCACAGTACAGCCGATGTTATCTTCCGAACGTACAGACTTCGGGCAGCAATCGGTGAGATTCAAATCAGTTCGTTTTCTTCGGTCAAATCGACCGACGTCCTCGCACACGAAATATGTAGCGTGGGAAACTGATAAATTTAATCCAGGAGGATGACAATACCATAGTTCGGAAACTGTGGACTAAAATCAAACTTTTATTCGAAACCTCAAATAGGCAAAATCTTTATTGGAAGTTTTAGGCATAGATTATAACGTCGAAAAATAAATTGTTCAAGTGCAAAGGCTGGCGTATCTTATATGCTTGTAGCTATTGTGCTGGATCTCTTTTGTGGTAGGTTGACATTAGTAGTCCACAAATTATTCTTACTGCTTACTGGAGTTTTATACCAGTAGGGTAGTGATTCTGTTAATATGAAGTGTTTTGCAAGTGTGGTGTCTGGTACGTACACTCCTGGAAATGGAAAAAAGAACACATTGACACCGGTGTGTCAGACCCACCATACTTGCTCCGGACACTGCGAGAGGGCTGTACAAGCAATGATCACACGCACGGCACAGCGGACACACCAGGAACCGCGGTGTTGGCCGTCGAATGGCGCTAGCTGCGCAGCATTTGTGCACCGCCGCCGTCAGTGTCAGCCAGTTTGCCGTGGCATACGGAGCTCCATCGCAGTCTTTAACACTGGTAGCATGCCGCGACAGCGTGGACGTGAACCGTATGTGCAGTTGACGGACTTTGAGCGAGGGCGTATAGTGGGCATGCGGGAGGCCGGGTGGACGTACCGCCGAATTGCTCAACACGTGGGGCGTGAGGTCTCCGCAGTACATCGATGTTGTCGCCAGTGGTCGGCGGAAGGTGCACGTGCCCGTCGACCTGGGACCGGACCGCAGCGACGCACGGATGCACGCCAAGACCGTAGGATCCTACGCAGTGCCGTAGAGGACCGCACCGCCACTTCCCAGCAAATTAGGGACACTGTTGCTCCTGGGGTATCGGCGAGGACCATTCGCAACCGTCTCCATGAAGCTGGGCTACGGTCCCGCACACCGTTAGGCCGTCTTCCGCTCACGCCCCAACATCGTGCAGCCCGCCTCCAGTGGTGTCGCGACAGGCGTGAATGGAGGGACGAATGGAGACGTGTCGTCTTCAGCGATGAGAGTCGCTTCTGCCTTGCTGCCAATGATGGTCGTATGCGTGTTTGGCGCCGTGCAGGTGAGCGCCACAATCAGGACTGCATACGACCGAGGCACACAGGGCCAACACCCGGCATCATGGTGTGGGGAGCGATCTCCTACACTGGCCGTACACCACTGGTGATCGTCGAGGGGACACTGAATAGTGCACGGTACATCCAAACCGTCATCGAACCCATCGTTCTACCATTCCTAGACCGGCAAGGGAACTTGCTGTTCCAACAGGACAATGCACGTCCGCATGTATCCCGTGCCACCCAACGTGCTCTAGAAGGTGTAAGTCAACTACCCTGGCCAGCAAGATCTCCGGATCTGTCCCCCATTGAGCATGTTTGGGACTGGATGAAGCGTCGTCTCACGCGGTCTGCACGTCCAGCACGAACGCTGGTCCAACTGAGGCGCCAGGTGGAAATGGCATGGCAAGCCGTTCCACAGGACTACATCCAGCCTCTCTACGATCGTCTCCATGGGAGAATAGCAGCCTGGATTGCTGCGAAAGGTGGATATACACTGTACTAGTGCCGACATTGTGCATGCTCTGTTCCCTGTGTCTATGTGCCTGTGGTTCTGTCAGTGTGATCATGTGATGTATCTGACCTCAGGAATGTGTCAATAAAGTTTCCCCTTCCTGGGACAATGAATTCACGGTGTTCTTATTTCAATTTCCAGGAGTGTATTTCCACTTTTAAGTGCTTTGGGCTATCAGAGTATCTTACGCTACGCTTCATGCTTGTCTTTCACTCGTGTGCTAAACGACAGTCATCGAAGGTTAATTGACGTATGTCTGCACAACTTTAAATAAATACAGCAAAACAAGAGTGTTTCTAACTTGCTATTCAAGGACATCACGAATTATCTCGAGTAACAGAACCGTTTCTCTCATCATCTCATATATTCGTAAAACTTGTCTGGTTATTCCGATAACTGAGGACAGAGTGTGTGCTCCTTGCCATGTTCTTTACGAGACAGTAAAGCTCATTGACACGGATTGGACGTCTGTTTAATGGTAGAAGCCGCTATGCAGCTCTTGTATTCAAGCGCAGAGGCGGCGTAGTATCCACCCCACCCAAAGAGGTTAAAATCTAACCCACTTCAGACATAGAGTACATTCTAACCTCACCTCACCTAACACAACTTCCTTGATCCTGCAAATAACCGACGAAGGAGATAAGGCGCATTATGAGCACGCTGTCGGTCGATATCCAGCAAAGGTTTTGTACTTATATGGATATGGTGTCTGCTCTATCGTACATGTCCGAAAGAAGACACCTTTGATGACCTGCAGCCGTCTAGAACGAAATTAGAATTCTATTAATATCTTCAGCTGCTGACGTGGCACACATTTTCACCCGTCCCTGTTGATATATATCAACGCCCGTTGCCAGCTGAAGGTATTAATATAATTCTAAATTCGTTCTAGAAGGCTGCAGGTCATCAATGGTGTCTTCTTTCGGACATGTCCGAAAGAACAGACACCATATCCATATAAGTATATTGTAAGATGGCAAGAACTATGCCCCTTACATGAAGGCATTAAAGATCGCCTAACTCACGTTGAGCGAACAGTAGGGCTGAACAAAAATGACTGACATGAAAACTTTGTGGAAACGCGTCGATTTACTGGAGGCTAGTTTACCCCAGGGAAGTATACAGAGTTGACCGCGGCCGGGCTGGGGAGCGGCGATGGGGAGCGACAATAGGCAGCTTAGGGCGGCTCAGGCTCTGAGAAAGCGGTAACGGGGCGCAGCCTCCAGCTGCCTTAAGATGACTGACAGTGGGTGGGTGGTTCACCCCATGCTGGTGTACCGGGAAGCAGACGGAGAACTTGTATGCCTGTTGATAAATGTTCGTCGTCCCGTTTTCAGTGAAACATGCGAGCAAGCCGCACAAAGCTACGGTGGAGCAGTCAACAGAGGCCAAAATATGCGTGTTCGTGACTATAGCAACTTCACGCTGAATTCACGGTCCACAGAGTCTGAAGTAAATCAGGTGAAGAGCGACAGAATGAAATACGCCGGCCTCCAATAGGAATGTAGGACCAAGGAATTTGAAGTACTCTCCTGGGAATCAGAATTCCGGAAAAATTGGTGTTTTGTGAAGACACTAACCTTGATGGGAGGCCTGGGAGAAGCTAAATAGGAAGTTGAGAGGAAGGGAAATTTTGTGTGAATTTGTTCACTTCCCAGAGCAGGCATTGGTCGGCGCTGGGAAGCGACGCATAATTAACGCGACTTGCGCTGCAATTGGCGTAAGTGATTTTGCTGGAGGGGAAACCGAGGCGAAGAGTGGACTGGGAGAAGTCCCCGTAGTGGTCTTGCGTTCCCAGCTTGCCTAGAGTGCGGACGTGGCGTTCTTTACTCATCTTGCCTGAGAGAGAGTGAGTATCTCTGCAGTTTAGGACTTAGCAAACGGAACAATTGAACTTGGAGATAGGAAGTTTTGGTTCAGCTAGGTACTGACCAAGATAGCTAGGAGTGAATAGACGAGCGCAGCCTTGCAGCACCACGAGGTCGGCCGACGTCGGCACAACGACGCCGCTCCGCCACGCTGTATTCGGTGATATTGCGCCCACCCCGGCCACTGATTAATTTGTTGGATCACATCGGCAAAGTTTCCACGAGGGGTTTCATGGGCCGTGTACTGTAGAATTCTTCTCGCACTTCCCATTACGCCTGGGTCAGTCGATACGAATTACTTTTGATTTATCGCGCTTTACTCCACGCAAACGCAATTTATTATCACTGACTGTTAGGAGAGCCATGTAATGTGATGATTGAAGGTCGTGAGTTTATATAAATCTGTGCTAATGGACTGCATCTGTTTTCAATCAAGTAGTTGAAATCCCAAGTCACTTTCTTAATTAATTTTATATTCAACATTTGCATCTGGTGTTCAATAGTTGAATATAACATCAATGTGCACCCCTTTTTAATTAAAAGGGATCAATTCTGAATCAATTAATGTCAGCACTGCCACCGCAGTTGAATCAGGAGTCACAGGGCCTTTTTACTTTCTTTGCGTTATCCGACATTGCGGCAGTTTTGCACTCTCTGTTGATCTGTTAGTCAATTACCTGGGGTGAACACACGCCAAAACCAGATGAGTGACGGGTGGGGTGTCACAATATAGTTGTGGCAATACCGGCCATGACCTCCTTCTTCTGTGCGGATGCACACATATTCCCCGAACTCTTACGGAACTTGGTAAGAGTGTCTTCCACAATCAATGAGTGTGTTGGGGTGGGACACTACGAATGTAGTGTGTGGACATACAAGGTGAGAATGTGGGTCTCGCGGGAGGCGTGCGCGAGATACTCCCTGCAGTCGCGCTGTCATCTGTGCCCTCGGTGGATCAGATGGGTAGAGCGTCTGCCAAGTAAGCAGGAGATCCCGGGTTCGAGTCCCGGTCGGGGCACACATTTTCACCTGTCCCCGTTGATATATGTCGACGCCCATTAGCAGCTGAAGGTATTAATATAATTCTAAATCCAGCAATGTTGTCTGACGACCGCTGATGGTGCCTGAGGCAACAGCAGCGCAGGAATTATTCCCGTGGGCCGCCAGAGCACAGACGGCCAGCCGACGGAAAGTATTCGGCAGCGCGCCCTGCAGGCAGGTTGCCTGGCCGCTGGGAGGGACGAAGCGGGGAGCTCATTAGCACTGAGTGGTCGGCCCGCCTTGTGAGTACTGCGGGATTATACGCCGAGTCCGCCTCCGCCGCCGCCACCGTCTAGCCGCCCCTGCAAACAGCCGGGGGCGGCCGCAGCTCCGCCGGGTTCCTCATAAAGTTGTCCCGCCACGGCTGCCGCAATATCTCGCGTCCTGGGGCTGTGTGTGCTCGTGTGTATGTAGTGTGTGTGTGTGTGTGTGTGTGTGTGTGTGTGTGTGTGTAGGAGGAGTTCCCCGGGGTCGTCAGACCGCCTGCACCGTGCCAGATCCAGTCTGGCAACTCCAAGGCGTCTCGCGTTCTCCACATGTTTCCAGAGCTTCACATGTAGCGCATAGAGGGTTATTCATAAGTACCTCCCCCACTCCCCCCCCCCTCCCCCCCACCGGGGACTTCAGAAGACGATTCCACGAAAACTACAAGACGTACAGAAAATAGACACATGTCAGTGCACAGTGCTTTCTTTACCATTAGAACAGTGTCTGAAATAAGAGACAGTTCAACACGAAAAGTAGTCTACTTCGCATATTTTCATACGCTTATCTCATATGGTATTATTTTTTGGGGTAATTCTTCTGATTCAAAAAGGGTATTTTTGGCTCAAAAACGGGCTGTTCGAGCGATATGTGGTGTAAGTTGGAGAACCTCTTGTCGACCCCTATTCAATAGTCTGGGAATTCTGACAGGGCCCTCACAGTATATATTTTCTTTAATGTCGTTTGTTGTTAGCAATATTAGCTTATTCCCAAGAGTTAGCAGCTTTCACTCAGTTAATACTGAGTGTGGAATGCACTTCCTTGACTCTTGTGCAGAAAGGAGTGCACTATTCTGCTGCATCCATTTTCAATAAGCTACCACAAGAACTCAAAAATCTTAGCAGTAGCCCAAACGCTTTTAAGTCTAAACTGAAGAGTTTCCTCATGGCTCACTCCTTCTATTCTGCCGAGGAGCTCCTGGAACAGCTGAAAAATTAAGCAAATTCCAGTGTTACATTGTTGATTTTCTTTATTTAAACTTACGAATTGTCGCCCGAATACGTTTCTTGTATTTCATTTTATCTGTTTCTACTGTCGTGTTATAATTTCATGTATTGACTCGTTCCATGACCATGGAGACTTCTCCTTAATTTGGTCCCACGGAACAATAAATAAATAAATAAATAATCTCGTCAAGTTTTTACCTCACACTGCACATGCTCAGCATGGGCACTGTTGGTGACGTGGCAAACGTCAATACTGGAATGAATTGTCCAGTAAAACGCGACAGTACCACACTTTGGAAATATGTTCATTATTCCAGAATGAGATTTTCACTCTGCAGCGGAGTCTGCGCAGACATGAAACTTCCTGGCAGATTAAAACTGTGTGCCGGGCCGAGACTCGAACTCGGGACCTTTGCCTTTCGCGGGCAAGTGCTCTACCATCTGAGCTACCCAAGCACGACTCACGACCCGTCCTCATAGCTTTACTTCTGTGAAAGGCAAAGGTCCCGACTTCGAGTCTCGGTCCGGCACACAGTTTTAATCTGCCAGGAAGTTTCATATCAGCGCACACTCCGCTGCAGAGTGAAAATCTCATTCTTGAAGAACTCTGTTTTTCGTGTTAATTTGTCCGCTTTTAAGAGCTACAACCTGATAAAGGCATATAATACAAGAAGCAGACCAGATACTCTTTACTGCATACTACACTGAAGAGCCAAAGAAACTGGTACACCTGCCTAATATCGTATGGGGCCCCTGCGAGCACGCAGAAGTAGCGCAACACGACTTGCCATGGGCTCGACTAATGTCTTAAATAATGCTGGAGGGATCTGACACCATGAATCCGGGCAGTCCATAAATCTGTAAGAGTAAGAGGGAGTGGAGATCTCTTCTGAAGAGCACGTTGCAAAGCATCTCAGATATACTCAATAATGTTCATGTCTGGGGACTATGGTGGCCAGCGGAAGTGTTTAAACTCAGAAGAGTGTTCCTGGAGCCACTCTGTAGCAATTCTCGATGTGTGGGGTGTCGCATTGTCCTGCTGGAATTGCCTAAGTCCGTGGGAATGCACAATGGACATGAAAGGATGCAGGTGATCAGACAGAATGCTTACATACGTGTCACATGTCAGAGTTGTATCGAGACGCATCAGGGGTCCCATATCACTTCAACCGCACACACCACAGAGACTCCACCAGTTTGAACAGTCGCCTGCTGACATACAGGGTCCATGGATTCATGAGGCTATCTCCATGTCCGTACACGTCCATCCGCTCTGTACAATTTGCAACGAGACTCTACCCGCACTTGCCCGCGAAAGGCAAAGGTCCCGAGTTCGAGTCTCGGTCCGGCACACAGATTTCATCTCCCAGGAACTTTCATGTTCATTATTATGCCTGTCTGCAAGCGCGAACTAGTTCCAAGCGACTATTTGTCTACATATTCTGACACACATGCTGGCTGCATTACTTTGTGCCGGAAACAAAAAGACAGTCCATGCAGACGCATCATCCTCATTCACCACAAAAAAGAAATTCAAGACAACCCCCTTCGCCGGAAATGTCATGGTGACAGTATTCTAGGATTGTGATGCCAAGAGGATCAACCATCAATTCAGAGGCATACGTGAAGACTCTCAATAAACTCAAGAACCGTTTCCTACGTGATCGATCGGACGCGAATCCAGCCGAAATCTTGCTCCAACACGATAATGCACGCCCACACACAAGTCTGAGAACCCGGGAACACATCGCCAAATTGGGTTGGACATCATTGTCTCATCCACCCAACAGTCCAGACCTGACACCCTCGGACTTCCATCTCTTTGGGCCGCTGAAAGATTCTCTACGGAGAACACACTCTGAAGATGACGAGAGTGTCAGTCAAGCAGTGAAAACGTAGCTACGCCTACAGGAGGAGACCTTCTACCAGCAGGCAATACACGCTCTTGTCGCAACGGCCTTGCCGCAGTGGATACACCGGTTCCCGTGAGATCACCGAAGTTAAGCGCTGTCGGGCGTGGCCGGTACTTGGATGGGTGACCATCCGGGCCGCCGTGCGCTGTTGCCATTTTTCGGGGTGCACTCAGCCTCGTGTTGCCAATTGAGGAGCTACTCGACCGAATAGTAGCGGCTCCGGTCAAACAAAACCATCATAACGACCGGGAGAGCGGTGTGCTGACCACACGCCCCACCTATCTGCATCCTCAGCTGAGGATGACACGGCGGTCGGATGATCCCGATGGGCCACTTGTGGCCTGTAGACGGAGTGTAATACACGCTCTTCCACAACGTTGGCGCACGGCCATGGAACGTGATGGACACAACGTAGAAAAATAGGACGTGGACAAGACATGTTGATGTAAATTGTCACCAAATTCTGTCTCTTAACAATAAATATGTTCCGAGAAAAAAATGTGGGGCAGTATTTAAAGAACGACCCTGTAGGTCAACGAGAAGTACCCTACAGGTTTTGATCAGTGAGTTTTGGAGTATCAAAATATGTGACAGAAATGGCCGTATCGTTTGGCTGAAATGACTTAGAAGCTTAAATTTTTTACGTCGCCAAGGAACATTAAACCTTAAAATGTGATACAAATTTCAACGTAACACAACTACGAGGGTAATTCCAAAAGTAAGGTCTCCTATTTTTTTTATAAGTACACAGACCTGTTTATTTCTACAATGGTTTACATCAGTTTATAGCTTGAACATTAAGCTATTTTTCTACATAATCACCATTTCTGTCGATGCATTTTTGTAGACGCTGTGGCAGTTTTTGTATGCCCATGTCATACCAGCTCGCCACCATGCTGTTCAGAAAGTTACGAACCTTTTCTTTCACCTCGTCGTCGGAGCTGAATCGCTTTCCAGCCAAAAGTTCTTTCAACTTACGGAGCAGGTGATAGTCGCTGGGCGCCAAGTCAGGACTGTAGGGTGGGTGGGTGATTATGTTCCACTGAAACTGTTGCAGGAGAGCCACGGTTTGCCGAGCGATGTGTGGGCGAGCTTTGTCATGGAGAATGTGAACGCCCTTACTCAACATTCCTCTTCTCCGGTTCTGAACTGCCCGTTTCAGTTTTTTCAGAGTCTAACAGTACCTGTCAGCGTTAATTGTGGTCCCAGTGGGCAAAAAGTCGACCAACAGTACCCCTTTACGATCCCAAAAAACGGTTGTCATGACTTTACCGTGAGACTGTGTCTGTTTGAATTTCCGCGGCTTTGGCGAAGAACGATGCCGCCACTGGCGTGATTGTTGCTTGGTCTCAGGTGTAAAGTGGTATGCCCAGGTTTCGTCACCCGTGACAACTGAGTCCATAAAATTCGGCTGCAAGGCAGTGAAGAAATGCACGGAAAGCATCAACTCGTTGCCGAGTGTGGTCCTCAGTCACCATGCGTGGCGCCCATCTTGCGCACACCTTCCGGTAGTTCAACGTTTCCGTTAAAATTCTGTGAGCGGTGCTTCGGGAAACCTCAGGAACCAACGTGCAGAGATCATCCAGGGTGAACCGCCGATCTTCATCTTCAACACTGTCTCCTCAGAAACTGACGGTCTACCACTCCTTTGTTCGTCGTGAATTTCGGTCCGACCACCTGCAAACTCTTTACATCACTTGCGAACATTTTTGACATCCATGCACGACTCACCATACACTTCCGTCAGTTGGCAACGGATTTCAATCGGCGCAGTGCCCTTTGTGTTTAAAAACCGAATAACTGCCCGCAGTTCGCACTTGGCGGTAACATCCAACGGGAGCTCCATTCTCAACGGCTGCCAAGCCAAGACTGAGCGCATGCTTAAACACAGCGCGTGAAGCACTCTTCATAACAGTGTGACCAACTGCCACACAAACAGAGTTCTGTACTTATAAAAAAATAGGAGACCTTACTTTTGGGATTACCCTCCTACTTGTTCCTGACAAGGGAACCTCCCCATCGCACCCCCCTCAGATTTAGTTATAAGTTGGCACAGTGGATAGGCCTTGAAAAACTGAACACAGATCAACTGAGAAAACAGGAAGAAGTTGTGTAGAACTGTGAAAAAATAAGCAAAATATACAAACTGAGTAGTTCAAGGGAAGATGAGCAACAATAAGGACGATAGGAACGCAGGAGCGCCGTGGTCTCGTGGTAACGTGAGCAGCTGCGGAACGAAAGGTCCTGGGTTCAAATCTTCCATCAAGTGTGAATTTTAATTTTTTATTTTCAGTTTATGTGACAAACTCTTCTGTTTTCATCACTTTTTTGGGAGTGGTTATCACATCCACAAGAAAACCTAAATCGGGCAAGGTAGAAGAATCTTTTTACCCATTCGCCAAGTGTACAAGTTAGGTGGGTCGACAACATATTCCTGTCATGTGACGCACATGCCGTCACCAGTGTCGTATAGAATATATCAGATGTGTTTTTCTGTGGAGGAATCGGTTGACCTATGACCTTACGATCAAATGTTTTCTGTTCCCATTGGAGAGGCACGTCCTTTCGTCTACTAATCGCACGGTTTTGCAGTGCGGTCGCAAAACACAGACACTAAACTTATTACAGTGAACAGAGATGTCAATGAACGAACGGACAGATAATAACTATGCAAAAATAAAGAAAGTAAAATTTTCAGTCGAGGGAAGACTTGAACCAAGGATCTCTCGTTCAGCAGCTGCTCACGCTACCACGGCGCTTCTAAACACACTTCGTCCATGACATTGCTTATGTGGCCCATGAACTACTCAGTTTGTATATTTTGCTTATTTTTTCACAGTTCCACACAACTTCTTCCTGTTTTCTCAATTGATCTGTGTTCAGTTTTTCAAGGCCTATCCACTGTGCCAACTTATAACTAAATCTGAGGGGGGTGCGATGGGGAGGTTCCCTTGTGAGAAAAAGGGTTCTGAACAGTTGCACAGACGAAAAACAAAGTAATCCTGTAAGGGTTCCGTTTTCACAGATTGAGACACAGAAGCCTAAAAACAAGTTTAGTAACCTTTCCATTTTGCGTGGTTGCGTTGAAACGCTATTGTTTTGCATAGCCAAGTACGTTGTGTAAATCACAGCTATTTGACGTTTGTTGCGGGCCGCTTCATGGTATTGTAATTTTAATAGCAACCCAGTGTAGATAAACTACTTATTCTGCAGCACACCGGCTTCTTTCGTCAGACAAAAGTTGCGAAACACAAGGTTATTCTGGCCACGGGCAGCTGCAATAATTACCACGCGCCGAGAACCGCTCGAAAGCGAGTAGGCACCGAAGAGAAGAGACGGGACGGGGGAAACGTCGACATCGGATTATATGCTCTTATTTTTCCACTCGCAAAAAGGGGCAGCCGGTTACAAGAAGGGCGTCTCAGAGTGAACGCCGCCCGGGGTAAGTCGCGGGAGCTGGTAGGAGAGGGGGTGGGGGGAGGGGGGTGCTGTATTAATTTCGCCTTTGTCTCGGGGGGAAACTTCTAATGAGTTCCAAGTTTGGCTAAGGGAATCGCTATAAAGCCGTCACGGCGCCGCACCGCGACTGCAGGCTTCCCTCCGATGTCTCGACTCGTCCCAAACAGCCAACTCAAACTTGCTCCTCGGCAAGTGCAGCCCTTGCATTCGTCGGTGTTACGTGTTTCGGTCGCAGCCGCTACCGACAGCATTACAACAGGTCAGCCAAGTCCTTAAATCGTTTTCCTCCTTCATCTATTCTTTGAAAGGTGTCATTATTAACCGCCAAAAAGCAGCAGCGATGATATAATTTCGAACGCCGAAACGTTTCGATCAAATGATCATCTTCAGCGACGGCAGTTATCGTTGCAATAAACGCTTACGGGGCAAGTTCTAACAAAAACTTTCATCGACTGAAAGTGCTCTTTCGATCGAAACCTGTATCGATAGCAGTTTTCAGCCGGCCGGTGTGGCCGAGCGGTTCTAGGCGCTTCAGCCCGGAACCGCGCTGCTGCTACGGTCGCAGGTTCGAATCCTGCCTTGGGCATGGATGTGTGTGATGTCCTTAGGTTAGTTAGGTTTAAATAGTTCTAAGTCTAGGTGACTGCCGGCCGGAGTGGCCGTGTGGTTCTAGGCGCTACAGTCTGGAGCCGCGTGACCGCTACGGTCGGAGGTTCGAATCCTGCCTCGGGCATGGATGTGTGTGATGTCCTTAGGTTAGTTAGGTTTAAGTATTCTAAGTTCTAGGGGACTCATGAGCACAGCAGTTAACTCCCATAGTGCTCAGAGCCATCTGAACCATTTGAACCAATGGTGGTGGTGGTGGTTAGTGTTTAACGTCCCGTCGACAACGAGGTCATTAGAGACAGAGCGCAAGCTCAGGTTAGGGAAGGATTGGGAAGGAAATCGGCCGTGCCCTTTCAAAGGAACCATCCCGGCATTTGCCTGAAACGATTTAGGGAAAGCACGGAAAACCTAAATCAGGATGGCCGGAGACGGGATTGAACCGTCGTCCTCCCGAATGCGAGTCCAGTGTGCTAACCACTGCGCCACCTCGCTCGGTCATTTGAACCAATCTGAGCATTTTTCAGTAGTTATCATTGACGTTCTGCAAATGTTTAGAAACTGTGGTTAATGCTTACAGAAAATATTTCGTCTTTTATTCTTTTTATTATCTCACTGTTTAGGCCGCGTGACTTTTTACTAACTCTATTGACTATCTTGTACTTTCTATTGACCGTCGTTCCCTTTGCCTGGTACGGGTGTGGTTGATAATGTCTAAGTTATTTATCAATTTTGTTCTCTATTTCTGTATACGGTATTTAATCACACATTTCCTTTTTTTTACGCTTCTTGTGCAGTTTGCTGTTTTCTCAGTAACTTTGTATGCGACCTCATTGCTCTGTCCTTTGATTTCACAGTTCTCTCCCACTGAAGTACGTCTACCCATGGTTGAGTTAAATTTCATTGTGGTCTCTCTTTTACGTTTTTTATTTCTGTAAACAGTTCCATCAATTTTATTAAATTTTCTTTTTTATGACTCTTCTTAGAATGACGTTATTTATTCTAGGAAGTTGGATCAATCTGCGATTTGCATTTTTTTTTTTTTTTTTTTTACTTTCATAACAGTCTTACATCTTATAGGGTTTCCTTCTTTGGACACTTCAGTCATTTGGTCGAAATACAGTGATTCTGAAACGTAGCTATTACGTGGATTTCATGGACGCTTCTTTGGAAGAATTCCTCATTGCCACCAATTATTTTCAGTCCATCAGGAAAAGAAATATTAAGCACATAGACTGTTTGCTTAAAAAGTTGCCAGACTGGTGTTATCCCTGGCGTATAGCCGATATCAGCGCAGTAACCACGGTGGCGTCTTCAACTAACAACTGGAAACAACAGATGTGAATTCGACCAGCTACTTGTGAGTGCTCAGTGCCAAGTACCGGACGTGCAAGCGTAGCAAAAGGCTCTGAGCACTATGGGACTTATCATCTGAGGTCATAAGTCCCTTAGAAGTTAGAACTACTTAAACCTAACTAACCTAAGGACAGCACGCAACACCCAGCCATCACGAGGCAGAGAAAATCCCTGACCCCGCCGGGAATCGAATCCGGGAACCCGGGCGTGTGCAAGCGTAGCGTGTCGTCATTGCTGAGTCACAAATCGCTATGGAGCAACGAACTGAACATCTTTGCATCAAGTGTGCAAGACGCTCTTCACGATGTTTTGAAGAAGAGGGAACTACGTGCAAAATTTGTACTACATACCTTGACTGCCGAACAAAAACAACGACGCTTGGACGCCCGTGGCGACTTGATTATAACGAAAAACTGGGACAACTCTTTCTTGGAGAAAATCATCACGCGTGACGGGACTCGATGTTATCTACACGAACTGCCACAAAAAGGCAAAGCGCAGAATAGGTCTCTAACTGTCGCTGAGACCGAAGAACGTTGCGAATGTGACGCGCGAGTTGGCATCCAAAACGACTTTCTCGACAGTTTCACATGGTTGTATAAACGTTCTGCACTTTGTACTCACCTACTACATATAGAATACACAGAACACCTGAAGCACTATTTTCTATCAGTCCACTCTCGAAACTTTTTGGTACGACGACGTATTTAGTATTCCTCTTCTGAGTCCGTTCCCGTTACACCATCATCTACATTAAAATTGAAAAAGAAAATCAAGTGTTGCAGAAATACTCCACCGTTTTCGTAAATTTAGTTTGTCCGCCTCCGTAGCGTGGCGGCAGCGTTACAGCCTACCACCGAGGGGGCCCGGGTTCGATTCCCGGCAGGGGACTTCGTGTTGTGCGTCTTTCATCGTCTTTGACTGGCAGTCACCGAACGGGGCCTCCCGGCCTACAATGCCATACGACGATTTCATTTTTTTTTTTAGATTATTTTATTGCTTAAGGTAGAAGAATCTTGAAATGACTGGATACACTTTTCCTGCCTAACGATAGGTGGTACTATTGTCGGCTTTTCAGCCGCATTCTGAAATCAACGCGACAAAATTTCCGCTGTGCGCCTGTCCATTATACTCAGAAGAGACAGTATTGCCCAGTCTCTTCGAAATGATACAAAGCCGGAGGATTCGAGAATGATATCAGTATCTAATACCGGTAGAGTTCTTTTGCTGAAGAAAGGTTTCTTCGCCTGTTCCTATCTGACTCTGATATTCTCCATTGCCGCAGGCGCCCTGTGTCTTCTTTCCTCCTAGATGGGAAGTTCAGTTTTTTTTTTTTTCTTTTCTTTTTACTGTGGCGTTCTCAGCTTTGATCTTAAAGAAGTCGTTATTCTCATTTCTAGATTTTCAGAATTACACTACTGGCCATTAAAATAACTACACCAAGAAGAAATGCAGATGATAAACGGTTATTCTTTCGGTGCATAGATCCTGAGAAATCAGTGCCCAGAACAACCACCTCTGGCCGTAATAACGGCCTTGATACGCCTGGGCATTGAGTCAAACAGAGCTTGGATGGCGCGTACAGGTACAGCTGCCCATGCACCTTCAACACGATACCACAGTTCGTCAAGAGTAGTGACTGGCGTATTGTGACGAGCCAGTTGCTCGGCAACCACTGACCAGAAGTTTTCAATTGGTGACAGATCTGGAGAATGAGCTGGCCAGGGCAGCAGTCGACCATTTTCTGTATCCAGAAAGGCCCGTACAGGATCTGCTACATGCGGTCGGGCATTATCCTGCTGAAACGTAGAGTTTCGCAGGGATCGAATGAAGGGTAGAGCCACGGGTCGTAACACATCTGAAATGTAACGTCCACTGTTCAAAGTGCCGTCAATGCGAACAAGAGGTGACCGAGACGTGTAACCAACGGCACCCCATACCATCACACCGTGTGATGCGCCAGTATGGCGATGACGAATACACGCTTCCAATGTGCGTTCACCGCGATGTCGCCAAACACGGATGCGACCATCATGATGCTGTAAACAGAACCTGGATTCATCCGAAGAAATGGCGTTTTGTCATTCGTGCTCTCAGGTTCGTAGTTGAGTACACCATCGCAGGCGCTCCTGTCTGTGATGCAGCGTCAATGGTAACCGCAGCCATGGTCTCCGACATGACAGTCCATGCTGCTCCAAACGTCGTCGAACTGTTCGTGCAGATGGTTGTTGTCTTGCAAACGTCCGCATCTGTTGACTAAGGGATCGAGACCTGGCTGCACGATCCGTTACAGCCATGCAGATAAGATGCCTGTCATCTCGACTGCTAGTGATACGAGGCCGTTGGGATCCAGCACGGCGTTCCGTATTACCCTCCTGAACCCACCGATTCCATATTCTGCTAACAGTCATTGGATCTCGACCAACGCGAGCAGCAATGTCGCGATACGATAAACCGCAATCGCGATAGGCTACAATCCGATATTTATCATTGTCGGAAACGTGATGGTACGCATTTCTCCTCCTTACACGAGGCATCACAACAACGTTTCAGCAGGCAACGCCGGTCAACTGCTGTTTGTGTATGAGAAATCGGTTGGAAACTTTCCTCATGTCAGCACGTTGTAGGTGACGCCACTGGCGCCAACCTTGTGTGAATGCTCTGAAAAGCTAATCATTTGCATATCACAGCATCTTCTTCCTGTCGGTTAAATTTCGTGTCTGTAGCACGTCATCCTCGTGGTGTAGCAGTTTTAATGGCCAGTAGTGTAGCTATGGGTGGACACAGACAGCTATTTTGGTCTTTGAAAATGTCGTTACGTATTTACCACTGATTCTGACTCCAGAAAAAGACACACACTATGGTCTGTTTCACGAATGGATGCTCATTGAAATGAATGGGGAAAGAAGATGGTCATATATTTTATGAAGTAACGATTGGAATGAATACCTTAGATACGCCGATGAAACAACCGTGAGTTCAAAAGAGGAAGCTTAGGTCCTGACAAGTGAAGCAGCAATAAGACGCTCTGACGAAATCGCGTTGGCGGTCTGTGAGGAGCGATTACTGGCCTACTATAAAGAGGACAGCAAAGAGTTTACTCCACATTTCTGAACGGGGGCGGTCTTGCCCATACAGGGCAGTTCTTCTGGAAATTCATTTCGCCATAGGAATAGTCGCTCAAACGGCGCGAAAGGTAGAGCGCAGAGGGCAGAGGAAGGCTGGCAGTAATTTGGAGGACACGCCTCAAAGAGCGACGTACAGCCCTTCTGCCGGCGCCTTATTATGCGATGCAACGAGGGCGGACTGCTTCCCTAACAGGCAATACAAGCGGGGCATACTTGCGAGCCAACGGAGCACGGTCTCAGAGCCCTGCGCTCCTAATACGACACTCGCAAAACGCTCCTTCTGATTTTCGTTCACGATAATTACTGCCATCCAAAAGGGCAGACATAATATCTACTCTTCAACTAGCCTTTACAGGGATACCTCCTTTGATATTCGGCTCAAGTATTTTTAATACTTACAAGGGAACCTCCCCATCGCACCCCTCTCAGATTTACTTGTAAGTTGGCACAATGGATAGGCTTGAAAAACCGAACACAGATCAATCGAGAAAAAAGGAAAAAGTTGTATGGAACTACGAAAAAAATAAGCAAAATATACAAACTGAGTAGTCCATGTGAAAGACAGGTAACATCAAAGACAATGTGAGCTCAGGAGCGCTGTGGTCCCGTGGTTAGCGTGAGCAGCTGCGGAACGAGAGGTTCTTAGTTCAAGTCTTACCTCGAGTGAAATGTTTGCTTTCTTTATTTTCTCAAAGTTATGATCTGTCCGTTCGTTCATCGACGTCTCTGTTCACTGTAATAAGTTTAGTATCTGTGTTTTGCGACCGCACCGCAAAACCGTGCGATTAGTAGACGAAAGGACGTGCCTCTCCAATGGGAACCGAAAACATTTGGTCGCAAGGTCATTGGTCAACCGACTCCTCCACAGGAAAACACGTCTGCTATATTCTATACGACACTGGTGACGGTATGTGCGTCACATGACAGGAATATGTTGTCGACCCACCTAACCTGTACACTTGGCGAATGGGTAAAAAGATTCTTCTACCTTGCCCGATTTAGGTTTTCTTGTTGATGTGATAATCACTCCCAAAAAAGTGATGAAAACGTAAGAGTTTGTCACATAAACTGCAACAAATAAATGCAACAGTTTCACAGTCGCACAGTTTACCCTGTGCTCTGTCAAAACATATGTTTTTAACGTTTTCAAATTTTTCCGTGTGTAGACCGTCAAATCCTGCACATGTCCCAGCAACCAGCAAATCTGAACATGTCCTGGAATTTTGGAGAGCGAAGTTGATTATGTGTGATTGCCTGAACTTTGATAATTGACACACGATCACGTAAACAAATATTGTTCTGTGTGTACCTGTGCAGCTTGGCAAAATAATTGTCTGAAATTTAAACTTTTCACTCGAGCAAAGACTAGAACCAAGGACCTCTCATTCCGCAGCTGCTCACGCTAACCACAGGACCACGACGCTCCTGAGCTCACATTGTCCTTGATGTTGCCTATGTTGCGCATGGACTACTCAGTTTGTATATTTTGCTGATTTTTTTTCATAGTTCCACACAACTTCTTCCTGTTTTCTCGATTGATCTGTGTTCAGTTTTTCAAGGCCTATCCACTGTGCCAACTTATAACTAAATCTGAGAGGGGTGCGATGGGGAGGTTCCCTTGTTAGCTACAAGGTGCCCCTACCACTGGGTTTTATGCAGCATGCAACACCTTCAAATCTCACGCACAGGATTTTCATATTCTCTCGCTGGCTACTCGCAAACTATTAGTCTTATAGAAAAAAATTAACAGGAAGCTTTTGTAAGAAGTTTAATCAAGTTAAATTTCGTACTGTGATGCCTTTCCTTTAGAGGCAACTGTTTTCGAGGTATTTACGAACAACACGCTTGAAGGTCACTTTTGTATGTTTTTCATGAATAACTACAGCCTCTAACAATGCATTCCAGTGCAAAATTTACCTACAATAAATTTACTACATAAAGATCTTTTTTTTTTTTTTTTTTTTTTTTTTTTTTTTTTTTTTTTTTTTTGGCAGAACTAATAGTTTGCCCATAGAGAAAGGGAGAGTATGAAAATTAAGATATTTCTCATTTATTTTTCTGTCTGATGCAACTACTTAGATATGACGATGATCCATAGTGATAGAAACATATAACACAATTAAAAACGTGCAACTGAGACGGCGCAATAAATGAGAATCATCTTAATTATCCAAACAGTTGCTGAATCTCTCAAGACGGTTATGTCGACTATAGTGAGAATATGAAAAATCGTGGAATTTGAAGGCACTACAGGGTGCATAAACCCAGTGACAGGGGCAGCTAAATCATTCTATACATACAAAAGGCATCCCGTTTATTTTGGTCACCAGAAATAACTTTTTGTCCAGAAGCAAAATAAAAAAATTTATCAAACAACTTTTGTTTATCTACCAGAGATACCTTCAGCTGAAGGTTGTTGTGAGTACACTGTACGCCGACGAAGAGAAGACAGAAGTGCTACTCATCTATGGAGATGTTAAGTTGTTGTGGTCTTCAGTCCTGAGACTGGTTTGATGCAGCTCTCCATGCTACTCTATCCTGTGCGAGCTTCTTCATCTCCCAGTACCTACTGCAACCTACATCCTTTTGAATCTGCTTAGTGTATTCATCTCTTGGTCTCCTTCTACGATTTTTACCCTCCACACTGCTCTCCAATACCAAATTGGTGATCCCTTGATGCCTCAGAACATGTCCTACCAACCGATCCCTTCTTCTAGTCAAGTTGTGCCACAAACTTCTCTTCTCCCCAATCCTATTCAATACTTGCTCATTAGTTATGTGATCTAACCATCTAATCTTCAGCGACTAGAACAGTAATTGTTTTCTTATTTACGATACGGGCACACGTATTGGAGAACGGTAGTCCTTTTAAACTGTATGTCGTGTACAGCAAAAGCAGTCCTTGATTAAAGGATGCATCAACATTGTCCTTCTTTTATACTGGATGAAGGTAGGTGTAAATGCTACCCAGGCAGAGGAACTCAGAGCGATATTCTATCAAGGACTCACCTTCCCGGCGGTTGATTTCTCGCCTTCTTGTGACCTTCAACTGAAGACGGATGTATGTTACCATTTCGTGCTAGTGCAAGAGGGTCAAAGTCACCGTTGTGTTACGTTTACAATAGTGTTCTGTTTACATTAATGGTACACTGTGATACGTTTTTGATCATGCCTTCAGGAGAGGAAGCGAATTACCGAATAAAAAATACAGGGTGCTGTTTCAAAAAGACATTCTGCTGTTCAAATTTTCGTAACGAACATAGTTAAAAGAAAGGCAGGAGTACTGATTAATGTCTTCCTGGTTAGCTAAAGAACATTTACCATTTGTTTGTAAAGTTTTCATTTTGCTTATGTAGAAAAATCCTTATTTGTGGTGGCCAAGATAGAGGGGATACATTTTGTAATTGATTGTGCGTATTTAATAACGTATTAGCATAATTTGGCGTTTCCTGCATCTGTGTTTTAAAAAACCCTTGTAAAACAACAGATCACCATAAATCAGTCTCTGTACCGAATCTTAACCCACGCTTGGGATGAGAGCTACACAGGTGAAATTGTGTATAAACTGAAAAGAGAGTTATAATTTGAACATGATTTACACACTGAAGATTGCTATATATAAATTGTTCAGCTACGTCTGATCGAAGGAACTGTACTCTCGGTCCTGCACATCTTTACGCATAATTGACGAATTACTGAAAATATGTAAACTACTGTACCTCCGATTGTTTGAAAGAATGCGGCTGTATTTGTTATAAATTCGTGGCATGTATGTCTCAGTATTTCTCTATGGCATTTGACAGTACAGGATGATTCAAAAAGAATACCACAACTTTAAAAATGTGTATTTAATGAAAGAAACATAATATAACCTTCTGTTATACATCATTACAAAGAGTATTTAAAAAGGTTTTTTTTCACTCAAAAACAAGTTCAGAGATGTTCAATATGGCCCCCTCCAGACACTCGAGCAATATCATTTTCATCACTCGTTCTCGGCCGTCCAGAACTTTTCCCTTTGCACAAACACCCATTCTCTGTAAACTGTTTACACCAACGTTTAATACACCACCTATCAGGAAGTTTAACACCATACTTCGTTCGAAATGCACGCTGAACAACTGTCGTCGATTCACTTCTGCCGTACTCAATAACACAAAAAGCTTTCTGTTGAGCGGTCGCCATCTTAGCATCAACTGACGCTGACGCCTAGTCAACAGCGCCTCAAGCGAACAAATGTACAACTAAATGACACTTTATAGCTCCCTTAATTCGCCGACGGATAGTGCTTAGCTCTGCCTTTTGTCGTTGCAGAGTTTTAAATTCCTAAAGTTGTGGTATTCTTTTTGAATCACCCTGTATTTTGAGACAAAGAAGCTCATAGAATCATACATTCGCGTTTCTTTGCTCACTGCAGCATTACCGCGTAGGTATCCGCCGAATTACTACATTTCCGATCTGGTAAGGCGGTCAGAAAGAAATGGCAGCTGGCATTCAGGAAACGATAAATCATAACCTGCTAACTCAGGCATACAGCTAAAGTGATGGTCGATATGCAAAATCGACATGTGCAGTTTCCTTTGTTAACGTACGGATGTAAATATGACCGGTTGACAAAACGTAAAACATTCTTGCTAAGCTCGTCAGGGCAGCAACGGAGAAACAGACATAAAATTCGTCACATAAAAATGATGGCCGTGGAAAAGGGGTGGGGAGTAACTGAGAGGGAGAATGCGCGGACTGAATGGGTGGAATGAGGGAGCAATGAGAGAGCAGTGCTACAGTTTTGTGTGTAAGTGAAACAGCTCGAGCAAAAAAAAAAATGGCCTTTGTTTACACGCATCGCGGAAAAAATAATGGAAGCCGAGTTAACAACAAGCAGGATGTGGTGATCGTATTTACGTAACACATTTTAAATTACTGGTATATTGCAGCGGATAATAATTATGAATTTGCATGTTTTGCAAATAAGCCGTCCTTGTTTAAATGCCTTAACGAGTATAAAAGCTCGAAAGCGTTAATTTGTGGGCTGATACTTTTTTTTGTGGTTTTGTGTAACGTCGTTAGTTCTCGTTTCGCAGGAAAAAAATTCTGAAACAAGCTACAGGAAATTCTTCATAAAACTACGTGTCTGTTATACAATGTAGGTGAACTGGATGTGTTTATTACTATTGACGACGGTATTAACCGGATACGAATGTTAGAAGTATGGTTTCCGGCAGGGCGTGAACCACCAAAGCCAAAACAAAAATAGTAATTCTAGTTTCAATAATTGTCGATTTTTTTGTGAAAAATGATATTACTCGGGCAGCTGTCAGATTAAAAGCAGTCTTGGTCCTTCAAATTTACATTATCAGCGTATGTACTCATCTAATGGTCAAGGTTTCTCATTCCGTGTGCATGATAGACAAAGAGATGTTTCTGTACACACATTGGAAACGCGTTAGCTTCACAGTTTTTGAAAGTCTGGTCAGATGACAACCTTAATCATGTTGTAATCAAACATGGTTATCAAAAGTAGCTTCCACAAAACCATTTCGCTGTTGTCAGCACATAAAAATTTCCAAATGAATAAAAATACGGCGAGAAGGCATCCGCGGGAACATGTTGCGGTTATGGTGGGTGAGTCATTATTTGTTACCGTTTCTCCCTCCCCTCCACCAAATAACGTAACTTGCCGCCACTCAGTAAAATACGTAGAATATTTTGATATAATAATTAGTTACATCAGCGTTTTGTACATAATTTTAGCATAACATCCGAGTCTTTACAGTTCATAGGTATAGGTCATTTTACGAAGATACGCCAGAAAATTTCAGAAGAACATGTGTCATGCAATAAGTTTAAGAACTGTAACAGCAACTAGTCGAAACAAGACCCCTGGAGTAAACGACATTCCCTAAGAACTACCGATATCGTTGGGACAGCTAGCCACGACAAAAATAATTTCACCTGGTGTGCAAGATACAAGAGACAGGGAAATATCAGCAGACTTCAAGAATAATGTAACAACTCCAACTCCAGAGGAATCAGGCACCGACAGGAATCAATATTAGCGATCTATCACTTTAACAAGTCAAGGTTGCACGATACTAACACGAATGTTTTACAGCACATTGGAAAAACTGGTAGAAGCAGACCTCGGGGAAGAACACTTTGCACTCCGGAGAAACGTTAGAACATGCAACGAAATACAGACCGTACGACATATCTTAGAAGATAGCTTTAAAATAAGGCAAACGTACGTTTATGGCTTTTGTAGACTGAGAGAAAGCTATCGATAATGTTGATTGGAATGCTGTCTTGTGAAATACTGAAAGCAGTGTCAAAATACAGGGAGTGAAAGGTATTTACAAGTCGTACAGAAACCAGATGGCAGTTATATGAATCGAGAGGCATGGAAGGGAAGCAGTGGTTGAAAAGGAAGTGAAATAGAGTTGTAGCCTATACCCGACGTTATTCAATCTATACATTGTACAAGCAGTAAAGGAAACCAAAGACAACTCTGGAGTAGGAATTAAAGTTCAGGGAGACGAAGTAGAAACTGTGAGGTTTAACGATGACACTGTAATTATGACACAGACAGCAAAGGGCTTGTAAGAACAGTTGAATGGAATGCACAGTGTCTTGAAAGGAGGACATAAGTTGAGTATTAACGAAAGAAAAACAAGGGTGGTGGAATGTAGTCGAATTAAATTACACGATGCAGAGGGAATCAGATTAGTAAATGAGGCACTAAGTGCAGTAGATTAGATTTGCTACGGGGGCAGTAAAATAACTGACGGCGGCTGAAGTAGACTGGCAATGGGAAAAAAGTCATTTCTTAAGAAGGGAAATTTGTTAACATCGAATGTAGATATAATGGTTAGGAAGACATTTATGAAGGTATTTGTCTGGAGTGTAGCGTTGTATGGAAGTGAAACGTTCTGTTCAAACAAGAAGAGCACTGACGCTTTCGAAATGTGGTGCTACAGAAGAATGGTAAAGATTATATGGGTGGATAGCGTAACTAATGAGGAGGTACTGAATAGAACTGGGGAGAAGAGAAATTTGTGGCATAACGTGACTAAAAGCATGGATCGATTGATAGGACACGTTGTGAGACATCAAGGCATCGTCAGTTTAGTTTTGGAAAAGAGTGTGGGAGGGGGTGGGGGGTAAAAATTGCAGAGGGAGACTAAGAGTACAATAAGCAGATTAAAATGGTTGTGGGTTGTGGTTAGTTGTGGGAACAACCGAATGAAAACAGTCGTTTCAGTCGGTTGTTGGAAAACAGTCGGCTCACTCTGTTGTAGTTTTAAGTATCGGTTGAATTAATCATTCATTCTGTGAGAACAGTCTACGTGGCTCCGGAGCATTCAGCTCTGAGCGGAAACATTGTTAAATAGTTGTTCGCGGCACTATGTTACCGCCTGTCCTCAAGCTTGTTGCCATTCTGATATTTGCTTTTTACTGAGTATCAGCAAGTACCTCTCACTCAAGTTTTTCGTCTACGTTCATGAATAGACGTCTACTTAAGACAGAACTCCACCTAAATGCCGATACGTTCAGTGGTATGGGTACTGATAAAATCATACGAAAGGATGAGTCACATTCCAAAACCATATTATTTAAAGAAATTCAAAGAGAATTAACGAATGATCACACATATTTCTCGCGAAAAACACTTCGAACAAGTGACAATGAATGCTTAAAAAGTGAGTGATTAAGTCACCAAACAATTACTCAACTTGTATCCGATATGCTTTCTGTTCACGTCACCTCAGCAAGTAGCGAAATAGGATTATGGTCGATGGGTGCAAAACAGAGGAAAGAGAGAGACAGAGCTTCAATAAATTTAAACGAAAGAGAAATTGACGATTTATTGCAATGTGAATTTATAATGTAGCACCAGTTGTTAATCTTTTAAAAACAGCCAAAAATTCATATTTAATGCCGAAAGTAGAAAAAATTCATATTTATGCAAAAAAAGACACAAATTTTAAAAGCATTTCATTTTTAGAGATATACTTTTTCTTTACCTCTCCTTGAAATAAAATGCGTTATTTACCTGTACAAAAGTTGCCAACGCTAGTCATGGATCACGTATAACCGAAAAGGCAGAGAAAGTAAGTGAAACCAGAGACTGAGTAAAAAGATTCATATAACTGCCGTAACTGTCAGTTACCTGTCAATCAGTTGTCTCACATTAAGTGAACGCATTCAAATCCGGAGAGCGACTGAAAATATTAATATCGCTGACATCGCCGTAGAGACCAGTATCATTCTGTTGTTTCATTCGACTGAAAAAACCGACTGAAAAAAAAAAACAGTCGACTGGCCAGTCGGCTGTTAAAATCGGTCGGTTCTCGCACCATTTTGTAGTTGTTATTCGGAGAGGAAGAAGCTTGCGCAGGACAGAATAGCGTAGAGAGCTGCGTCGGACTGAAGACAACAACAATAACAACAATAGTAACAAAATATCACAATTTTCACAACGTCATGACTCACATAATTTGTAATTGAAGAGAGCCCTCCCGTATTTCACTAAGCACAACGACAACGAACACAGCCCTGCAGACAATAATGTGTAAATGAGGGAGGTGCAGTTTCGTCTACGTTCGGGAACAAAAGTATCTTTTTTTATATTTTTTATTTGATTTTTATGGAAGCTTTGCTCCTCATTCTTCCCTAACTCAGTAGTTTGGCGGTTGAACCTGTGGTTTCGCGATTCGTGCCGCATTTGTTGTTGACAGCAGAAGCGGTCAGCCTCTGAATGAGCGAATTTACCTGACTGGAATCTTACCGCAAGCCCATCCACGTGGGCTGGCCCTCATGGACGCAAACGTAAAATATCCTTCTACTAAAAAGGAGAGGAGAGGAGCGAGGTGATATTCGTACATGGCCGTCACAAAGCCTTCCCTTGGTTTCGAGGCTGGAATACAACTGACGGCAGGTGTGTAATCTCTTTACTTTGAGCTAAGTGTCTGCAGGATTTTTCAATGACTAATTACTTCTGTTTATTTCAGCTGTGCTGATACATGTGATGGATTAAATTAATAATAATTTCAACTGAACTGAATAACGCACCTGAAAACAGATCGGAGATTCTCCTGACGAATATGTAATTTTACTTCACCTGGAGTTTTCTGCAGGTGTGAACTGTCGGTTCTACACGTATTTTCGCGAACATGTTGCCATTTTCAGATGACTGCTGAGGATTTTAAATACACACGAAGTTCTCGGGCGAACACGCATACCGTCATGGCAGACACGCGATATACTTCGAGACTTTTCGGAGCGTCAAGGCACTTGGTTTCCTAAACGTTTCCATTCGGGTAATTATCTCTGTCGGCGTTAAACCATCTGTCGGTTGTGACCTCCGAGGCTGTCCACTGACCGCGACTTTTTACACTTCACACTACACCGACAGGTATAGAAATTGTTACAGCACGAACACCTTGACCGAGGGCTACCAGTACCTCCACGCGTGCAGGATATGGCAATTAAAATTTCGTCCTTGTGGGAGATTACTTTCAGCACAGAAGAACTAAATGATGACTACTGGGTGTGTATGATGTCTTTGCAACTTTTCAAGCGGACATTTTAACGTGCAACCACTGGAGAACAACTGTTGACGAGATGGACTCACAACGGCACTGCGCCAAGACGAGAAGATCTTAAGATTGTTCCGCTGGCTCTGACAAATAGACGGATAATAGTAAAAATCCCGATAGTAGTTACAGATGGGGCGTCCCACCGAAGAAGGGTAGAGATGGTGTTACAACTTATTAGCGTTATATATCTTTGGGGTGACTAGTATTTTGTAAGGCGTATTTACTTTAGGCACTGCATAAGGAAACGATTTAGAATACCCACGTTCAGGCGTATTACAGGGTGCGACAGTGGAATATTTTCCGCTTATTAAGGTAGCAGAGATGGTAATCAGAGAACGTAGGCAACGGGAGTCGGCTGGAGTACAGAGGGATGGTAATTTCAGTTCTCTCGCATACACAGACGATATAGTACTATTATGTGAAACTAACCATGAGTTGAAAGAGCCGGCCATGGTGGCCGAGCGGTTCTAGGCGCTTCAGTCTGGAACGGCGCGACCGCTAGGGTCGCAGGTTCGAATCCTGCCTAGGGCGTGGATGTGTGTGATGTCCTTAGGTTAGTTAGGTTTAAGTAGTTCTAAGTTCTAGGGGACTGATGACCTCAGATGTTAAGTCCCATAGTGCCCAGAGCTATTTGAACCAAGCCATTTAATTTCGAATTATGTTCACAATTGCAGAATCGAAAAAAAAGGAGTAGGATGAAAGCAATGTAATACAACTACAGACACCCTATAATTACTGAAATGGCACCCTTGTTCCATTCAAAGAGTTAACGTCCAACTCAAAGTGTTAACGACGGTCCGAGCATGTGAAACAAGTTCTCAAATACTGCTGCAGAAAATTCTCCTTTTCTTATAAAATGCCTCTTTCGCCATTGCTATCCTTGTTTTAATTTCCGTGCTGCCCTTCCCATCGGTGTCTATCCTGCTTCCAAGATACTTAAAATTTTGCACCTGTTCTAAAATTTCTCCATTCAGCATAATTTTTATTTCTTTATTTCCTCCTAGTGCCAATACTTTTGTTTTCTTTGTGTTAATTTTCATTCCATTATTTTTCCCGTTAGCTTCAATGGTGTCCACTAAATCCTGTAATTCTTTTTCCTCTGTGGCTAGAAGGACCATGTAAACAGCAAACCTCAAACACCCTGCCTCCAATTTTTACTTTTTCATCTAATGAGCATTGGTCAGTCATATTTTGCAAGTACATGTTGAAAAGGGTAGGTGACAGCATTCTTGTCTTACTCCTTTTCCTAGTCCGGTCCTGTTTGTACTTTCTCCTATTGCTTTAATTGAGGCTTTCTGATTAAGATATAATGAGTTTGGAAGTTTCTGGTTTTCCAGTCCACTCTCTTTTCCCTCATTATAGTCGCCAGCTTGTCCCAAGCCACATTATCAAATGCCTTTTCTAGATCGATGAAGCACATATAGAGGTCTCTTCCTTTTTCAATAAACCTTTCTCCCAAGATTCGTAGGAGCCCTATTTCACTTCTGGTGCCCGTATTCCGTCTAAAGCCAAACTGCTCCTCGCCAAGAATCTCCTCCAATTTCTTTTTTCAAGTCTTTTATTAATTATTCTTAACATAACTTTGGCTGCATGTGAAACGAGGCTAATTATCCCGTGCTCACTGCATTTTTAATTCCTTGTTTTTTCGGTAATGGAATCATTACTGTTGTCAGACAGTCCTCAGCCCTTTCACCACAGTCAAATATTTTATTACATAACCTCAATATTTCTCTTATTCCATCTTGGTTCAAGCATTATTTTCCATATCTTTTGTATTTCTGCAGACTGTTGATACATTCTTGCAATACAAAACGTCATTTTTACAGACAATCTCCGCCCGTTTCAACTGCCCTACGCCAGCGTCGGACAGAGGCCTGTATACCTGCACGAGAGAATTTAGCACCAGTAACGTCTGAGAGACTGTTTCAAATATCATTCCGCGAGGCGATCAAACAGCGTCATCTCCACACAGCTACTTCAGTGTCGTGTGGATGTTTCTCACTGTCTTACTTTTAAAACACAGGAACTGTACAACCCCGTCTTGCTTCAGACGAACATCGAATGCAAGTCACCTCGATGGAGTGCTACGACAGCGCAACTTGCGGAAATATGTTGAGTTAAATTTTAATACGAGAGGGAAAAGTTTCTATGAACCCCGTGGGAAGCAAAGAGGTGGAACAAAAGCTGGATTTTTGAAAAAAAAAATTCGCCCGGAGTGACCCGGTCGGTGTTCAACCGTTGTTGCGACCCAACTCTGCAGTCGCCATGTTTCCCAATTACTCGGAGCGCCTCGTACCTCAACACGGCCACAGCGGTCGATCCGTACGCGGGCTCTGCGCTCCTCGCTGCATAAAACGCCGCATCATGTAAATCAGACACTTGGCCCTGTCGCTAATAATTAACACGGCTGCACTCTGTATTTTTTTGTATTCCCCGGCGATAATCCAATTAAAGACATCAATTTTGAACGAACTTAATTGAAGCGCCGTGAGCGGCCTCTCGTGATTTACGAGCCGGGCAATCCTAACGCCGGTGCGCTGTCGGCTGGTCGATGCTGCACCTGCGCTGCGAGGTGTGCGTCGATACGTGATATCGATAACTATGCCAGAAATCCGACCAGGCGGACGATCGCTCCCGCCCCCCCAAGCATCGCGTCTCCAGTAGAAAGGAGTACGGTCGACCCAAGGAATTTAACCGAGGACTTGATCGACTGTATGCTGACGGGCCGTCAGGTCGAAAAGTCTGCAGTCCGCAAAACGAATCGCAGCATAGCTAGAATCGTTATTTCGAACTATCAATTTTAGTTTTGATGTAACTCTTCAGGCTTTCCCGACGATCTAATGACATCTTGGGTTGTCGGGTGTTCTGCCGGATATCAGCGTCGTACTTGCACGATATTTCGGTCACGTAGCTCGAGACCTTCATCAGGTGCGACCTGAGACTGCTCCTCGAGTGGACCTGGTCCAGTATTTACTTTCTGTCCATACAACAAGATCGGGGGACTGCTGGGGAGTGTCAAAGACGACCTGGGGTTACGAAAACCAGGGATTTACAATATACCTTGTCAATGTGGCATGTCCTACATTGGCCAGACGACAAGAACTGTGGAGATCAGGTGCAAAGAACATCAGAGGCACACTAGATTAAGACAGGTGACTAAGTCAGCCATTGCTGAACACTGTCTAGAACTAGATCATGCCATGAAGTATGAGGATACCAAGATTCTAGCACAAACACCCAGATTTTGGGACAGTGTTATAAGAGAATCGATTGAGATTAAAATGGCTGACGATCTTATGAACCGTGACGCAGGGTACCAGCTAAGCAGAGCCTGGGATCCGGCTCTGGAATTGTTAAAGGAGCAACGGGGCCAGCTGCAACACTACACAAACAGAAGAATCAGAGACATGGAGATGGTAAACGAGCCCCTGACGTACTGCCAGGAGCACCAGACCGAAGATGGAACACCCAGAAGTGGGACTGGTGGGCGCGGACCGCAGAGGGAACATCCAGAGCCGCAGCAGACGAAAAACGGAGCGGCAACGCTCCAACAGGTCGTGGTGAGCGGGCGCGGACCGCAGGGGGAACGCCTGGTACCCCAGACCGTAGATGAAACCCCCAGGAGCGGGTTTGGTGGGCGCGGACCGCAGAGGGAACACCTAGAACCGCAGCGGACGGAAAACGGAGCAGCAACGCTCCAGCAGGTCACAGGGAATGGGCGCGGACCACAAGGGAAGCGCCTGCAGCCGTTGGTGAAGGGGGAAGGCCATCGGCATAAATACTGGACCAGGTCCACTCGAGGATCCGCCTCCTTGATTTCTATCTCACCGTCTATGGCCGTCCCATCGCCCTCACTCCCACCCTTAAGTACCTTGGCGTCACCCTCGACCGTCGCCTCTCCTGGACTCCCCATCTCCAGACCATCCAAGCCAAGGCACGTTCCCGCCTCCGTCTCCTCAAGCTCCTTTCCGGCCGTACGTGGGGTCTGGACCCCTCCACCATCCTCCACACCTATAAATTCCTCATCCGCCCCATCCTTTGTTATGCCCCTCCAAATCCTTGAACGCCATGCTCTCCGCCTCGCCTATCGCATCTGTCTCCCCTCCCCCACGCGGATCCTCTACGATCTCATCCCCTTCCCCCACCTCCTCCTTTTCCTTGAGAGGATACGGATCCTGTACACCTCCCGCAAACTCGATCCTCCTCACCCGCTCGTCTCCCCGATCCTCTCCCACCCCCGCCCGCTGCCGCGCCTGTATTCACACGTCCCACCCGGTCTCCATCTCTCCACCCTCCATACCCTCTCCCAAGGTGGCTTCCGCCAGCTCCCCCTCCCTGATGATGCCCTCCTCCCTTCCATCTACCCCTCCTACCAACTTTGATCCTCCCACCCTCCTCCTGTACTTATTCCTCCGGGCACCCTCCCTCCCTCCTCTCCCTTTTCCCTCCCTCCTCCTTTTCTCCCCCCCCTCCTCTCCTGGGCCCCCCTCCCCTGTTCCTCTCCTCCTGCCCCCGACTCCTCAGCCATTGGCATCCTTTTTCTCCCCTCTCCCCCACCTCCCCCTTCTACCCCTCTTGGCAGGTCCCCGGACTCGCACACGTTACGTGGACATTCGCGCGCCGGAGGTCGCCGCCATCAGTGTTTTGTGTGTTTAGTGTTTAGTGTTCACCGTCCCCTCCATCGTTCACCAGTGCCATCATCATCTTCAGTGGTTGTGCGTCGTCTCCTCAGCTAGCAGTGTGGATTATCGACGAGTGTGAACGGCTCCGTGATTGTCTCTATGTGTCTCCTGTTTTATTGCCCACCGCTCTGTGACTTATGTGTCTTCTCCCTGTTTTTGCTGCTTGTGTCTTCTATGGCTGAAGAGCAGCGTAGTGTGCTGCTGACAGCCTGCCTGTTGTACAGGTTTTAAAATAACAATAAAGTAAAAAAAAAAAAAAAAACACTTGAGGAGCAGTCTCAGGTCGCACCTGATGAAGGTCTCGAGCTACGTGACCGAAATATCGTGCAAGTACGACGCTGATATCCGGCAGAACACCCGACAACCCAAGATGTCAATTTTAGTTTTAATAACCAACAGCCTCTGTTGCAATGTTTACCCAGATTTACCTAGGTTTCAATCGGGATAACCCAAGTTTCTTCAGAATAAGAGTAACTACCGTTTGTCCATAGTGGATATCGTCCAGCTAAAACTACAAATCCATAAATCATCATCAGACTGTACAAACTTATGTGGAACTGCCTCGGCCCCACTTCTCGACCGCTATGCGGCAGCCACGAGTGCTGTGCTGGAACTGACCGTAGCGTCATAAGGCCCGCCTAGGCGGACACAGTACCTTGCGCCTGCGCATAAACTGTGTGATAGTTACTTGTTGGGACAAGATGCGAACCTCACTCCCAACCTTGAATTTACTAGTAAAGTGAAATAAAAGGTACAGCTGAGGAAAAGGGCGTATATGTTATCCTGTGTAGAACGTACTTAGGTCGACTGTCTTAACATTTATGAAGTATTCGCTGGTCATGATATGAGGAAGACATCATGTGCTTACAACGTATGGCCTGTCTAGGAAAATTTTGTGCTTAAGCAAGAGGTTTAAACACTTGAAAATAACTTAGCAGTGGGAAGGATAATATAAAGCCGACATCGTCATTATTATGACTTGGTATAAAAAAAATTTAAATATTTTTAACAATATTTATACAGTTGATGACAGGGTCACGAAATGTTGAAAATATTTAATTTCGAATTATGTTCACAATTGCACTCAGTGTGGGCAGAATCGAAAAAAAGGGGTACGATGAAAGCAATGTAATACCTACAGACACCCTATAATTACTGAAATGGCGCCCTTGTTCCATTCAAAGTGTTAATGTCTAACTTAAGTGTTAACGACGGTCCGAGGATGTGAAACAAGTTCCCAAATATGTTGAGTGGCTCTCCTGGACGGCAAGTGTTCAGCAGAAACTAGGGTTATCGTCAAGAGTGCCCAAGGGAAGTGTGATAGGACCGATCTTGTTCTCTATAAACATAAATTATCTGACGGATAGGACGAGCAGCAATTTTCAACTGTTTGTGATCATGCTGGAGTGTACGGGGAAGTATCGTCGCCGGCCGGTGTGGCCGAGCGGTTCTAGGCGCTTCAGTGTGGAACCGCGCGACCGCTACGGTCGCAGGTTCGAATCCTGCCTCGGGCATGGATGTGTGTGATGTCCGTAGGTTAGTTAGGTTTAAGTAGTTCTAAGTTCTAGGGGACTGATGACCTCAGATGTTAAGTCCTATAGTGCGCAGAGCCAATTGAACCATTTTTTGAAGTATCGTCGTTAGGTGACAGTAGAAGGACACAGAATTATTTTGACAGAAGTTCTATTTGGTGTGATGAATTACAGCTTACTATAAACGTAGAAAAATGTAAGTTGATCCAGATGAGTTGGAAAAAAAATACCCAGTAGGCCTAATGTTGGAATACAGTATTGATGATGTGCTGACTGACGACGATTAAATGTCTAGGCGAAACGTTGTACAGCGCAATGAAATGGAACTAGAATATACGATCAGTCGGGAAAGTGAACGACAAGACCTTGGCTGGTCTGTGAAGGAAAACGCGTATAGGAAACGATTGCGACCCATTCTTGAGTACTACTCGAGTGTTTTGGATCCGCACCAGGTCGGGTAAAGGCAGACATCGAGGTACCTCAGAGGTGTGCGGCTAGATTTGTTACCGACAGGTTCGATCAACATACGAATATTACGAAGAGGCTATGTGAACAGAATGAGATTTTCACTCTGCAGCGGTGTGTGCGCTCATATGAAACTTCCTGGCAGATTAAAACTGTCTGCCGGACCGAGACTCGAACTCGGGACCTTTGCCTTTCGCGGGCAAGTGCTCTACCATCTGAGCTACCCAAGCACGACTCACACCCCGTCCTCACAGCTTTACTTCTGCCAATATCTCGTACCTATTGCGTAGTACCTAGTACAACAGAACTACCTTACACCATGCACTTCATAGGAATTTACACAGAATACATGTGCATGTAGATATAGATGTATGATGGAAGCACAGCAAAGTTAAATTTGGAAATTTCTCATTTGATTTTACAATTTTTGTCTCAGCTTTTTCCAAAACATGGTACCATATCCCAATTCGATGCATTGTACCTCACCATCATCATGAAAACGGTCCAATAATGGGTATGGGGAAAATAGCTGTTGTATTAAAAATGAAAAGCACACATAATTATTTAAATAAGAATAATTTGTAATTGAGAAACGGTTTTGCACAGGACTAAAAAGTATAAAATAATTTCTCCTAGCACCATAGAGATTCATAACCTCATGCATATAATTAAGAAAAATTTGCAATACAGAATTTTTAACAGCAACGAAAATACGTGTAAGATTTATAGCGAAAAACATGACGAGCATGTAATACATAATTGATGAATGAGTGGTTCGCCTCCTATTATGTACTGAATGTGCCTCACAATTTTCTTTACATATCTTACAAGAATTTTCATAGTTACTAAAAATTCAAATTTACAACATTTCTGAACTATTAGTATGGTGTTATGAATCTGTATGGGGCACGGAGAAATCATTCTATACTTTTTAGTCCGATATAAAAACGTGTTATATTAAAAATATATTTTTTGAACAATTATTTTCAGTTTTTAGTCTTTTACGCGTGAAATTTGCAATCGATATCAAACATTTAGATGAAATTACAATAGAAACATTTCACAAATTTTAGGCTTATTTCAGTTTTCATTCATGTGAATCAATCAATATTTTGGTTCCTCCTACCATTTCTCGAAAAAGCCATGAAGGTAAAGTTAGAGACTTTCGGACTCACACATAGGCTTACCAGCAATTGTTCTTTCATCGAACCAATCGTGACTCGAACAGGAAAAGGGGGAAACGGCAGGCGTACACGGAGTACCCTCCGCTACACAACAGACAACACAGTGAGTTACTACTGCATTGTAATCCAGTTCTGAGCTACATTGAAAGTTCAAGTTCCAGTTCATCGCGAAATGACAGTGGTAAATGAAGTATTCTCCGCCAAATACCACACAAGAAAGTGAATTAATGTTGCATTGTCGACCAGTTCTAAGCTATGTTGGAAGTTACAAGCCTCTAGCTCATCAGGAACTTAGTTTATAGCCAACTGCACAATTTATACCAGACAGACAAGAGAACGGGTTAATAAAACGGCAGTACAATGAGCCACGTGTACATACAAGATTTCGTTGAAACTGCTCCAGGCTTTCCTGATTTACGCTTTTACATCACCCCTTTTCACCTTCGTTCTCAACCGTTGGGGTACTAGGGGAATCTTATTACCATATTACTTTTTTTCCAGGATGGAAGTGATACGCGTGTCCAATATGGTACAAACTGCTTCAGACATTATAAAGGTGCACTTGTAACTCGAAAAAGTTGTCGCAGACATTCTGCACCGAGCGGGATAGCCGCGCGGTCAAATGGGTCTTGTCACGGTTCGCGCGGCTCCCCCCGTCGGAGGTTCGAGTCCTCCCTCGGGAATGGGTGGGTGTGTTGTCCTTAGCGTAAGTTAGTTTGAGTTAGATTCAGTAGTGTGTAAGCTTAGGGACCGATGACGTCAGCAGTCTGGTCCCATAAGACGTTACCACAAATCTCCAAATTTCCAGATATTCTGCATCAGGTGATCTACGCACATTGCACCTGCAGGGCTTATGAAGCAATATGCTACGCACAGCCATCGTACAGGAACTCGAAATGGACAGGCGGTTTTCTGCCTTACGCTTCATTGCCACCCCGTTTTCATCCCACGCCCTCTCCTCTTTCAAGGAGGTGGTTCTTACCCCACACTACTGAACTATTATCCAGTTCTCAGTTATGTTCAGAACTTCAGGTTGCCAGTTCATCGGGAAGTTGGTCTAAAATTAACAGCAAAATTTGTACCCAGAGACAGGCAAGAAAGTGACCTAATAAAAACCTGTTAATGTGTTAGAATGTGTATGGGCCACCGTGAGTAAACACGACTGTTAGATGTTATGGACCTAGGCTCCATTTAGGACACCAGGAAACGTTATTGCAGAGAGGACTAAAAGGAAAAAGCTGTTAAGGAAAGGGGATATGTCAAGCAGATTGTGTGTAACGTGAACGGCAATAGATATACGGAAATGAAGCAAATGGCACAGGACGTTGGAATCTGGAACACTGCACCGAATCAGCTTAGCTCTCGTAACAACAGAAACAACTGCTACAGTTTCTGGAACGAGATGGCCTTGTAAATGAGTTTGTGAGAACAGGCGTACCGCGCCGGAATAGGGGCATAACGGAAGGCGAAGTGACAGAACAAGTGGCGGCAGATAGCACCGCCTGGCACAGTAATTAACGGTGACGCCTCGCGAAACAAAGGGCTTGCTGAGGCCAGTACAAAACAAAGCACGACGCGACACGCGATAAGGCGGGGGCCGACTTAATTAAACGCCTCTTGTGGACAAATTGTAACCGCCACGCCCGTCTCGCTACACTTCATTCAACAGCGTTCCCGTTTTATTTCTCTGGAATTGAGGATGTGCGTATGAGTTCGGGGAGTGAGGTGGTTGGTTGTTGGGAGAGCCTTTTTGAGGGACGAATCGCGCGAAAAGCGAAATGGATAACCTTGGAAGTTCCATGAACATTTTGACCGATGTTGCTGTAGTATACAGAAAAGTAGCCAAGCTAGGAAATTGTAGCGAGAGGTTGGAAGATGTCTGGAGGATAGATGATTGGTACGGGAATTGGTAATTGACCCTCAACGTAAAAAAAAAAGGGCTCTGAGCACTATGGGACTTAACCTCTAAGGTCATCAGTCCCCTAGAACTTAGAACTACTTAAACCTAACTAACCTAAGGACATCACACACATCCATGGCCGAGGCACAATTCGAACCTGCGACCGTAGCGGTCGCGCGGTTCCAGACTGTAGCGCCTAGAACAGCTCGGCCACTCTGGCCGGCCCTTTCTTACATCTGATCAGGACAAACACAAACAAAAAAATTTTACATAACAGGCACAATAATAGTAATTTGCATCAAAGATAATAATAGAGGTAATTAAGAATGACATTGATTAGTTAGCACATTAGAAGCTGTGTTTAGTATTATCGGAAGTGGGAGGAAGGGATAATGAAAGAGAGAAGATTGAAATGAAAGTGACAATGGCTATTAGGAAAGAAGAGAATTTCGACAAAGAACTCTGCAGATAAGGCGAGGCAAAAGTGGTGGTGGAGGAAGGGCTGACAGTATATTGTGATAGGAGGCTGGTCATTAGCTGGTCTTTTGAAGTAGCCACAACAGTTGTTTGTAGGCAGGTTTTGTCCCACACAAGCATTGCCTTGCAACATGCTGTTCAGAAGAAATCTCCACCCCCTCGTACTGTTACGGATTTATGGAGAGCCCTTCAGGGTTTATGATGTCACTTCCCTGCAGCACTACGAGGTGCATTCAAGTTCTAAGCCCTCCGATTTTTTTTCTCCGGACTGGAAAGAGATAGAAACATGCGCATTGTTTTAAAATGAGGCCGCGTTCATTGTCAATACGTCCCAGAGATGGCAGCACCGTACGGCAGATGGAATTTACCGCCAGCGACGAGAATGAGAACTGTTTTAAATACTTAAAATGGCGACGTTTTCCTTACTTGAACAGCGTGCAATCATTCGTTTTCTGAATTTGTGTGGTGTGAAACCAATTGAAACTCATCGACAGTTGAAGGAGACATGTGGTGATGGAGTTATGGATGTGTCGAAAGTGCGTTCGTGGGTGCGACAGTGTAATGAAGGCAGAACATCGTGTGACAACAAACCGAAACAACCTCGGGCTCGCACAAGCCGGTCTGACGACACGATCGAGAAAGTGGAAAGAACTGTTTTTGGGGATCGCCGAATGACTGTTGAACAGATCGTCTTCAGAGTTGGCATTTCTGTGGGTTCTGTGCACACAATCCTGCATGACGACCTGAAAAGGCGAAAAGTGTCATCCAGGTGGGTGCCACGAATGCTGACGGACGACCACACGGCTGCCCGTGCGGCACGTTGCCGAGCAATGTTGTCGCGCAACGACAGCATGAATGGGACTTTCTTTTCGTCGCTTGTGACAATGGATGAGACGTGGATGCCATTTTTCAATCCGGAAACAAAGCGCCAGTCAGCTCAATGGAAGCACACAGATTCACCGCCACCAAAAAAATTTCGGGTAACCGCCAGTGCTGAAAAAATGATGGTGTCCATGTTCTGGGACAGCGAGGGCGTAATCCTTACCCATTGCGTTCCAAAGGGCACTACGGTAACAGGTGCATCCTACGAAAATGTTTTGAACAACAAATTCCTTCCTGCACTACAGCAAAAACGTCCGGGAAGGGCTGCGCATGTGCTGTTTCACCGAGACAACGCACCCGCACATCGAGCTAACGTTACGCAACAGTTTCTTCGTGATAACAACTTTGAAGTGATTGCTCATGCTCCCTACTCACCTGACCTGTCTCCTAGTGACTTTTGGCTTTTTCCAACAATGAAAGACACTCTCCTTGGCCGCACATTCACCAGCCGTGCTGCTGTTGCCTCAGCGATTTTCCAGTGGTCAAAACAGACTCCTAAAGAAGCCTTCGCCGCTGCCATGGAATCATGGCGTCAGCGTTGTGAAAAATGTGTACGTCTGCAGGGCGATTACATCGAGAAGTAACGCCAGTTTCATCGATTTCGGGTGAGTAGTTAATTAGAAAAAAAATCGGAGGCCTTAGAACTTGAATGCACCTCGTACTTCAAAGTGCATGCCACGCCGTGTTGCGGCACTTCTGAGTGCTCGTGGGGGTCCAACGCGATATTAGGCAGATGTACCAGTTTCTTTGGCTCTTCAGTATAATAGGCGGCTAGAAATCCAGCGGGCACTCTGGTGAACGACTGTGTCAGCATTACTAACACAGGCGTCCACGTGTGCAGCGAGATGATTGATTGTGATCCGCCGATCACCTCGAATCAAAGAACGTTGCAACACCGCAGGAGTCACAGATGTGTGTGGCCGACCGGCACGAGGCAAAATCGGATAGTTATGCGCTACTTTCTTTGGCGATGATGACAGACGTCTTGCCCAACGACTCACCGTGCTTTTGTTCCCTACCAAGACTGCGCAAACATTATGCAACAGACTACCGGATCCCTGACACGCAGAATCATGTATTCCATTGAAAGACGGACAAACAAGCTATTAAGCAAATGGTCACAATGTTTTGGATGATCAGTGCATAAAGCAGCCGCGACAAGACTGAGGAATTCTGTAAGTTTTTAGCAAAGCGTGCGCTGTTGCAGTCTTCTCAGAAAACCCGCACGGCAAGCAGCCGCGTTTATCAGTATGGGAACCAAGAATAATTACAAGGAGGATTACTTCCCGTAATTTTCTGTAGGAACGGCTCGCGAATGTTAATGGTGGCGTGGAACCGGCTATTTGGGCAATTCTAAAGACGGCGGTGTGGGAAAAGTGGTAACACGCTTCCCCCCCCCCCTCTCCGTGTGACGTCGGCACGAATTAACGGCTTTTACGCACGAAGCGTCGTAATCCCGGGGGAAATTGCGAGCCAGAAAAATGGCTCGCATATAAAATGCAGCTCCGCAGAGCGCGAACGCAGGTACTGTGTTAAGTACTCGCAGCTTCAGATTGAAATTATCCAGAGCAAATCTCAACTCTGTAATAAAATTTCGGTGCATACGTAATCGGCTTTCTGCTGATTGCATTACTGTAACGATTTCGTAATGGGATAAACCTGCGTTACTTCAAACGGTGAAACGCAATTATTTCTTATTTGTAACTCGTATATTCTCAAACTGCAACCATAATTCTCGTTGCTCTGCCAGAGGAATCCTTTTTTTGCGGACACGTACGCAATTATCTTGTTGATTTACGAGATTTAATTCAGATTTATGTCAAGCACTGAAATGCATCGAAGTGAAACGGATATTCGTCATTCAGTAGCAATCGTCGGCAATCAGTGATCAGTGAACACACCTAAACGTGACAGGATACAAAGTGTAAGAAATGTACGTGATGGAAAAAGTGAGTTCACATTGTATCTATAATGCACAATTACATTTTGTACATTAAAAATATACGTTTCATAAGTGATGACAATTATGCTTGTTCTGATATCACATATGTTTTGTTTGCAGTGGTAGTAGTTTCGCTCAGAAGAATGGTTTCAGTTCAGTGTCCATTCGAAACCGGGGCACATTAACTTAATTTGACAAGTATACGGCATTTTACGTCGCTTCTGAAACGTACTTCTCGGTATTTTCTCGTCGTGATTGTTTCGAGCGACTGGTCGCGTAACTGAATATTGTTCTACGTGATTTCAGGCTTTCTCGGCGTATTCCAATGATGAAATCTTCTCAGGCGATCAGCCGAGTGGTGGTGTTGTCTTGTGGCAACGTTTCAGTGGGTTTCTTACCCGTCATCTTCAAGCGACGTGTCGGGATGGTGTGTTCCGCCTATCACCACTGACAAGCCAAAACATTATGACCACCTGCTTAATGGCTTGTTGGGCTATTTTTTGTAACGCAATGTATCACTGATTCGGCGTATCCTCGATGCTGCAGTTCTTTGGTATATTTGTGGAGCTATGGAGCAGCAGGTGTCTACGAACAAGACATGTAAGTCCCGTGAAAAAACTGCGTGCTGATTTGGGGCAGCAGGTGTCTACGAACAAGACATGCAAGTCCCGTAAAAAAACTGCGTGCTGATTTGGGGCAGCAGGTGTCTACGAACAAGACATGCAAGTCCCGTAAAAAAACTGCGTGCTGATTTGGGGCAGCAGGTGTCTACGAACAAGACATGCAAGTCCCGTAAAAAAACTGCGTGCTGATTTGGGGCAGCAGGTGTCTACGAACAAGACATGTAAGTCACGTAAAAAAACTGCGTGCTGATTTGGGGCAGCAGGTGTCTACGAACAAGACATGTAAGTCACGTAAAAAAACTGCGTGCTGATTTGGGGCAGCAGGTGTCTACGAACAAGACATGCAAGTCCCGTAAAAAAACTGCGTGCTGATTTGGGGCAGCAGGTGTCTACGAACAAGACATGCAAGTCCCGTAAAAAAACTGCGTGCTGATTTGGGGCAGCAGGTGTCTACGAACAAGACATGCAAGTCCCGTAAAAAAACTGCGTGCTGATTTGGGGCAGCAGGTGTCTACGAACAAGACATGTAAGTCACGTAAAAAAACTGCGTGCTGATTTGGGGCAGCAGGTGTCTACGAACAAGACATGTAAGTCCCGTGAAAAAACTGCGTGCTGATTTGGGGCAGCAGGTGTCTACGAACAAGACATGCAAGTCCCGTAAAAAAACTGCGTGCTGATTTGGGGCAGCAGGTGTCTACGAACAAGACATGTAAGTCACGTAAAAAAACTGCGTGCTGATTTGGGGCAGCAGGTGTCTACGAACAAGACATGCAAGTCCTGTAAAAAAACTGCGTGCTGATTAGCGTACGCGGTGACGGCGCCCGATAAAGACCCAGGTGGGAACCATAGGATTCACATCAGGAGAATTTGGTGGTTAAGACATCAACGTGATCCAGTCGCACAACTGAGGCGATACTCCGTAGGCACGTAGAAGACGCTTGTGAGGAACGGTGTCGAAAACCTTCTGGAAATCTAAAAATATGGAATCTATTTGACATCCCCTGTCGTTGGCACTCATTACTTCATGAGTATAAAGAGCTAGTTGTGTTCCACAAGAACGACATTTTCTGAATCCGTGCTGACCACGTGTCAATAAATCGTTTTCTTCGAGGTACTTCATAATGTTCGAATACAGTATATGTTCCAAAACCCTACTGCAAATCGACGTTAGTGATATAGCCCTGTAATTCAGCGGATTACTCCTACTTCCCTTTTTGGGTATTGGTGTGACTTGAGCAATTTTCCAGTCTTTAGGTACGGATCTTTCTGTGAGTGAGTGGTTGTATATAATTGCTAAATATGGAGCTATAGTATCAGCATACTCTGGGAGGAACCTGACTGGTATACAATCTGGACCGGAGGCCTTGCCTTTATTAAGCGATTTAAGCTGCTTTGTTACACCAAGGATATCTACTTCTATGTTTCTCATTTTGGCAGCTGTTCCTGATTGGAATTCAGTAATATTTACTTCGTCTTCTTTGGTGAAGGCGTTTCGGAAAACCGTGTTTAATATCTTTGCTTTAGTGGCACTGACATCAGTGACTTCACCGTTGTTATTGCGCAGTGAAGGTGTATGTACCAGCATTTCACAACTGCGATGACTTATCTCGAGCATACATAAACCTGTGATCTTGCAATGTTAATCTCTTAAATACGTTACGTAGAAAAATGTATTTCCGAAGTTTAATTACTCTCCATTTTTGGTGTTACGACTTTTTCCGTCAGTGCACGTGACATATATGGCCCCAACTTCTCATTCCACTGGCTTACAAGCGTAAATTATTTACTCCGCTACAGGACCGTAGAACTTAGTATTTGATGTAAATTTCAACTTCATGCTTCCACCTGCTCCTCAGAAAAAGGGGTCTTAACAGTGGGACAGATAGAGAGACGGACAACGAAGTGGTTCTATAAGGGTTCCGTATCTACTGATTGAACTAAGGAATCCTAAAAATATAGAACCGTATTTTTTTAAAAAAAAAATTACAGCTGTTCATATCCCCGTAACCGCAAAATTAATGTACGTCTCGTAGCTAAACAATATTTCTATTTTGTTGACACTTTTTTTAATTCTGCTTTTGGACAAAAAGTTTTTTTTAAGGCAGCAAAGACAAATGGGGCACACGATATGGAATCCCACACTCCGCCCACTCAAGAGTTGGCCCGCGACCGTTACTCGGGAGAGCGGAGTGTTTTCAGCAGCCGAGCCGCGGGGTCAACAGGGCCGGTGGAGCCCCCACTCTGCGGACGCTGGCCGGCTGGCCTGCAGGTGACGTCCGATATTCTGCGGAGACTTATTGGACGCCCTCTGTCCGGCGCAGCGGTCCGCAGGAATTCGCGCATTTTCCGAATAGCTGGCCTCGCGCGTCCACTCCGATGTTTCATCACTGTGCTCGGCTCCTAACAGCGGAAGCACACACTCAAAATGGTCACTGCTTTCGCTTGCCTATCGCGCGACTGTACTGCATACTGTAACGAATCAAGCTCGGAAGCTGATACTGTTATAGCAGAATAGATGGTGTTTCAGATACTACAATACTGGTTGCCTTGAATCGAGTATTACAATACAAGGTGATTCAAAAAGAATACCACAATTTTAGGAATTTAAAACTCTGCAACGACAAAAGGCAGAGCTAAGCACTATCTGTCGGCGAATTAAGGGAGCTATAAAGTTTCTTTTAGTTGTACATTTGTTCGCTTGAGGCGCTGTTGACTAGGCGTCAGCGTCAGTTGATGCTAAGATGGCGACCGCTCAACAGAAAGCTTCTTGTGTTATTGCGTATGGCAGAAGTGAATCGACGACAGTTGTTCAGCGTGCATTTCGAACGAAGTATGGTGTTAAACCTCCCGATAGGTGGTGTATTAAACGTTGGTATAAACAGTTTACAGAGAATGGGTGTTTGTGCAAAGGGAAAAGCTTTGGACGGCCGAGAACGACTGATGAAAATGTAGCACGCATCCAGCAAGCATTTGTTCGCAGCCCAGGAAAATCGACTCGCAGAGCTAGCAGAGAGCTGCAAATTCCACAATCAACTGTATGGAGAGTCCTACGAAAAAGGTTAGTTATGAAATCTGAACGTCAACTACCCGAGGCGATGGATCGGCCGCCAGGCAGCCCGTGACAGAGCACTTCATCACTGGCCTCCAAGAAGCCTTGATCTTACCCCCTGCGATTTTTTCTTACGGGGGTATGTTAAGGATATGGTGTTTCGGCCACCTCTCCCAGACACCATTGATGATTTGAAACGAGAAATAACAGCAGCTATCCAAACTGTTACGCCTGATATGCTACAGAGAGTGTGGAACGAGTTGGAGTATCGGGTTGATATTGCTCGAGTGTCTGGAGGGGGCCATATTGAACATCTCTGAACTTGTTTTTGAGTGAAAAAAAAAACTTATTAAATACTCTTTGTAATGATGTATAACAGAAGGTTGTATTATGTTTCTTTCATTAAATGCACATTTTTAAAGTTGTGGTATTCTTTTTGAATCACCCTGTACTATTGTGCACATTCAAACTTCGTCATGTGAAACCTGTAGATAAATAAATATACATGAGACTACTACCTTCCAGTCCAGATCGTATCAGTCAGGTTCCTTTCAGACTATGCTGATACGAAGCGCCGGCCGGGGTGGCCGAGCGGTTCTAGGCGCTTCAGTCTGGAAATGCGCGACCGCTACGGTCGCGAGTTCGAATCCTGCCTCGGGCATGGGTGCGTGTGATGTCCTTAGGTTAGTTAGGTTTAAGTTGTTCTAAGTTCTAGGGGACTGATGACCTCAGAAGTTAAGTCTCATAGTGCTCAGAGCCATTTGAACAATTTGATACGAAGCTTATTCGGAAAGTAAGATCCGATCGGTCGCAAAATAGAAACCACTGGGAATATCAAAAATGTTTTGTTTGCAACAATTAGCTACACCTTCCAGGTACTTCTCTACATAGTCGCCGCTCCGATTTAGACATTTGTCGTAGCATTGTACCAACTTTCCAATACCCTCGTCATACAAGGCAGCCACCTGTGCTTCCTGCCAATTCTCTACGCTGGTCTACAGTTCGTTGTCTGTGCCAGAATACTGTCTTCACAGCCACCGGTTCATCTGGGGAGAGATGAGACTCAGAGGCAGTCAATTACGGGCACTATTGTGGGAGACCAACACTTCCCATTGAAAACGCTGCAGGAGTGTCTTGATTGCCCCTGCCGAGAATTGTCACGCAGAAGGAAGCGCATGACAGCTAAGTTATGTGGGCTGCATGACATCAGGCGTAATGTCAGACCAGGTCCTCACACTTGGCGGGAGACGCTATTGTTCTAAGCATCTTTACGTGCTCACTGTGTGCTCAGAAGTGAAAACAGAGACGTGACGCGATCGACGGGCATGCTAATGGCACTGCACAGTCCATCTGTGCAAAGATTCATTGGACTTTCACCATCTCAGTTTGGTTTGTGGGGCGCTCAACTGTGCGGTAATCACCCCTGTATAAGTCCAATTTTTATACAGTCCAATCTAGCCACTGTCACGAAATGTGACAGACGTCTCCAAAGTCAGCACAGTTTTTACATACGGAGTTCTTCATGCAGGTCGCTGATAATTGTTCGGGCAGAGGTTAAATATTAAACAGATGTTGGTAAAAAATTTTGGAACATCGTTCCAGGAAAAACAGAGTTGCATTAATATTTTGACTTATTTCAATATATGCAGTTGTGACCGCATTTAAGTTGCTTATTTTTATATTTACACGACAATTTTCGATCTTAGAAGAGATCATTTTCAGAACTTATGACTGTAGGAACCCTTGGTGTAGCATGTCCATCTGTGCAAACGTGCGGAACACAGCTCTGAACAGCACATTGGTAGACCCAGAAGAAGGCCGCTGCAACCTTGGCTCTTTCGAGAGGCGAGCGACTGTGTATTACTGCTAAGTATGGAGCTATTGTACGAGGGCTATTCGGGAAGTAAGGTCCGACAGGGTACGAAATGGAAACACAGTAAAAATCCACTGGGTGTTTGTGCTGTCCTCTTCATTTTCATCATCATAAACATACTGTCGCAGTTTTTTCTATGCATGGTTTCACGGAGTTATGTTACTCGGTAGTGACACATCACGCGAAAGCTAGGGCCTGCCTTCGTACTTTAAGTCTGGCGCACCTGTGCAGAAGCAGTTCAGGAGTCTTCCCCCCTAAAAACACTGAGGGGCCAAAGAAACTGGTCCACCTGCCTAATATCGTGCAGAGCCCCCTCGAGCACGCTGAAGTGCCACAACACGACACGGCATGGACTCGACTAATGTCTGGAGTGGTGCTGGAGTGAACTGACATCATGAAACCTGCGGGGTTGTCCAAAAATCCGTAAGAGTACCAGGGAGTGGAGATCTCTTCTGAACAGCACGCTGCAAGGCATCCCAGATACGCTCAGTAATGTTGATGTCTTGTGAGTTTGGTGGCCAGCGGAAGTGATTAAACTCAGAAGAGTGTTCCTGGAGCCATTCTGTAGCAATTCTGGACGTTTCGGATCTCGCATTGTTCTACTGGAATGCACAATGGACATGAATGGATGCAGGTGATCAGACACGATGCTCACGTACGTGTCAGATGTCAGAGTCGCATCTAGACGTAACAGGGGTTCCATATCACTCCAACTGCACACGCCCCACACCATTACAGAGCCTCCACCAGCTTGAACTGTCCCCTACTGACGTGCATGTTCCATGGATTCATGAGGTTGTCTCCATACCCACACACGTCCATCTGCTCGATACAATCTGAAACGAGACTCTTCCGGCAAGGCAACATGTTTCCAGTCACCAACAGTCCAATGTCGGTGTTGACGGACCCCGGCGAGGCGTAAAGATATGTGTCGTGCAGTCATCAAAGGTACACGAGTGGGCCTTCGGCTCCGAAAGCCCATATCGATGATGTATCGTTGAATGGTTCGCACGCTGACACTTGTTGATGTCCCAGCACTGAAATTGCCAGCGATTTGCGGAAGGGTTGTACTTCTGTCGCGTTGAATGATTCTCTTCAGTCGTCGTTGGTCCCACACCTGCAGGATCTTTTTCCGGCCGTAGCGATGTCGGAAATTTGATGTTTCGCCGGATTCCTGATATTCACAGTACACTCGTGAAATGGTCGTAAGGGAAAATTCTCAGTTGGTCGCTACCTCGGTGATACTGTGTTCCATCGCTCCTGCGCCGACTATAACACCACGTTCAAACTCACTTAAATCTTGATAACCTGCCATCGTAGCACCAGTAACTGGTCTAACAACTGCGCCATATACTTGTTGTCTTATGAAGTTGTTGCCGTATTGTGCCTGTTTACATATCTCTGTATTTGAATGCTCATGCCTATACCAGTTTCCTTGGCACTTCGGTGTAAGACATACATTATGTTCTAGGTAAAAGCGCGCAACAGCTTGTGCTGGCTCCATTCCTTATGATAAGGCCTGAAATTATTTAAAAATCCCGAGCGCTACTGTTCCGCCTAGGCGAATGAAGGGTTTGCTCTGATGAAAAACGGCAATGAGGAGTCTAAAATGAAAATCCTCGGGTAAATATAAGTTACTAGTATAAAAGTCATACCTGGAGCCCCGTAGGTAGCGTCTGAATACATTAAAACATGTGCCACCGCTACGAACGCCTCTCATAAAACATATGAATATAAAATGTAAAAACAAGTTATAAATGTTTGTCTCCGCTTCATGCAGCGATTTAAAAGCAGCACACTATGCAAAACTACAAAAAAATAATTGGGCACGCTTTCATTTAAATTTGCTCTGTAAATTAAATTAAACCATTGTTCACTGAAGTGAAAGCACAATTCCATCGACTGACTATTGTAATCTCACATTTAATTTTAATTTTTGTTTGTTTGTTTGTTATGCACACAACCACTAGCCTTGGATGGCATTCCTGTCACACCATTGTTCCGCGCGCACACCGTCACATGTTTCCCGGGCAGTGCATTCCGCGGAACGCGGGTGGCTCTAAACACGAAAGAATTTATTTCCAACATTATTCGCACTTTAATTTCTACCGCCGCGTGAATTAATTGTAATCACTTAAAAACTTATGCGTAATTAGGATCTAATGAAACGTATGTTCCTATTTTTATATGCGGTATTAATGAACCTAAAGTTTGTAACAGGTCCACAAGATGAAACTAAATAGCACGGAATGTGTTGAAAATGATGTTTTTTAATAAAATAATGAAAATCATTTCAAAACTCAAAAAAATTTCATTTTTTCCGTATTCGCCTGGGTAATATTTTTTTTACCTAAAATAAAACTGATCCTTAAACTATGCACCAAGTGATATCGAGAAGCTGCCCTTCACTTCATTTTAAAATGGCAGTCATGATATACCAATAAATCGTAATTTTAGATAACAGCTTAAAGGCGTTCGTGGAACTATGTTTTTGACTGGTAGTAATTCATTTGTTCCGAAACCGATAGTAAACGAGTTATCTTGAATAAAAACGAGTCATTAGTTATTCCTTTCAAACAGTCACTTTGCTCCTAACCATTTTTGTAAAAGTGCAACAGCATGAAGCTCATCTGTGAAAGAATAATCAGCCCGTGTGTAATGCGATAGGTAAATATTTTGTATTTCGTCTCTATCTCAGATCTGGTAATTGTTACCGTAATATTCAGCGGGCTACAGATGTTAGGTTGGTACGGAAGTTGCTAGCGCTTTTGTTTTGCATGTTGGTATTCCGGTTGCTGTGGGTTTGTTTATCGACTGTCATTTTTCATTTGTAGGTTCACTGCTGCTATTTGAGTTTTCAATTGTCATTTTGTCAGTTGGAGATAGTGAGTGGAGCTGTGGACGCTACAGGAAAATGGAGTGCATGTGGAGAAACCGGAACATTTCCAACATTTTCTTCTGTCTGAGTTTTATTAGAGAGCTGACAGCAGCGGAAGACTGCGTGAAATGATGCTACTCCACGAAACATCCGTCCGCATTCTACTAGACTGACGAAAAACACTCTACAGGAGCTGGGTTGGGAAGTCATTCCGTTCCCACCTTATTCACTAGATTTTGCGTCCTTAAATGTTCACCTTTTCAACTCTCTATCGAACAACCTTCAAAAAAACTTCCTTTCCGGATGAAAAAGCCCTCCGATCATAGTTTGACGAACGCTCCACATTAAACACGTCGTGATTCCTACAGTTACTGAATCAGCGTTGGCAAACTGTTGCAATTAGTGAAGGAGAATGTATCATTCATGACTAAAGTCTCTGTCATGAGTATCTGTTCTGTTTATTAAACTTATGGAAAAACGCACCAGCCCAATGCAACTTATATGCGGCTGTGGTTTTCATCAGCACCCCTTCGCGTCGAATATTGTTCGGAAACATAAACGAGCTACTAGAAGTCCATTGTCGAAACAATGTGAAACAGGATTTTACAGCACACGATTACAAGTGGTTCTGTAATTCGAACCTAAGACTACCTTTGTTCCACGGAACTGCCATCGGACGGAAGTAGTACTTTCTACGCATCCACAGTAAAAATGTACCAGATCAACGCTTCCTCAAACTCAGTGTTCTTCCTCGTCATCCACCCCATTCTCACCTACTACTCATCCGCTACCCTTCATCCCTCCTGCCGACCCCCTTCTGTATTACCTGTGTGCGCTGCCATAAGTACACGGATACCAAAGGTGACGAAACACTTGTACTTCCCCGCGGTCTCACATATTTACTCATTTACTATTACAATTGTAATGATGGAACTACACCAACAGCAGTCAAGAATTAGAGAAAAAATTGAGGATGAAAAATTTTTCCACCGCGTCTGTCATTTAGGATGCTGTTCGTAACGGTGGTAATAGCGATATGAATGGAACCAATGTCACACCTCAGCGAATGCACGTATTCCAAGTAACCTTACCGTCATATCCAAGGCCACACGAACTGCAGTCTACTCTATTTTGATTCCTGGCTCACCTGCAACAAAAGAAAACATTGGTCTTAGCGTTTTACAACTAATAAGTACTGCAGTTTTAATTAACTTCATGTGATCAGCCGAGGTCATGATTATTTGGTTCTGTTTTCAACGTTGATTACACATTTCTATGTTGGCTTTCAATTATGATAGCGATTTTTGCAGGATTTTCAGCGTAGTTTTTGGCTAACGAACATGAATAAATTCTTTCACAGCGATAGTGTGCCAGATGTAAAGTGCCTCAAGGTTCCTATTCTCTAAGTGCAGTTTATCACATCTGGGGTGATTTTTGAAGTCTTGTGTTATATTTAGAACGAATGTTTTCGTATAGAATACACAGGCTCTCTGGCTCAGTCATAGAGTGGATAAAGAATATATGCAATATGCTATACAATTATGAGAATATCTGTAAATGGTGATGCAGTTCAGCACAGAGCTACAAGACTATTGGAGTTAATACATTGCACTATTGCCCTAATCTACGTCTACATGGACACTCTGCAAAGCACACGTAAGTGTATGGCAGAGGGTCCAGCGAAACACATTCACAATAATTCTCTATTATTCCAGTCTCCAACAGCGCGCGGAAAAAACGAACACCTATATGTTTCCGTGCGAGCTCTAGTTTCCCTTATTCTTATTATGATGATCGTTTTTCCCTATGTGAGTCGGCATTGGGAGGAGAAATTTGATGATTGATATTTCGCGAGACGATCCCGCCGCAACGAAATACACCTTCGTTTTAATGATGTCCGCCCCCAAATCCTGTATCATGTCTGTGACACTCTCTCCCCTGTCTCGCGGTAATACAAAACGTGCTGATCTTCTTTGAACTTTTTCAATGCACTCCGTCGATCCTATCTGGTAAGGATCCCACACCACACAGCAGTATTGTAAAAGAGGTCCGACTAGCGTATCGTAGGTAGTCTCTTCAGGAAATATATGTTGCATCCTCTGTGTGTTCTGCCAATGAAACGCAGTTTTTGGTTTGCCTTCCCCACAACATTTTCTGTGTGTTCTTACTAATTCAAGTTGTTCGTAATTGTAATTCGCTGGTATTTAGTTGAATTTACGGCCTTTAAAATTGACTGATTTAACGTGTAACCGTAGTTTATCGGATTCTTTTTAGCTGTCATGTGGATGACCTTACACTACTCATTATTTGGGGTCAACAGCCAATATTCGCACCATACAGTTATCTTTTCTAATTCGTTTTGCAATTTGCTTTGATCTTCTGATGACTTTGCTAGACGATAAACGACAGCATCGTCTCCAAGCTACCTAAGACGGCTGCTCAGATTGTCTCCTAAATCGTTTATACAGATGAGGAACAGCAGAGGGCATTACCTTGAGAAAAGACAGAAATTACTTCCGTTTTACTCGACGACTTACCATCAATTACTACCAACTGTGCCCTCTCTGACAGGAAATCACGAATCCAGTCACACAACTCTATATTTCACAAGCACTCAATTACACTACAAACCGCTTGTGCAGTATGTAATGCATATATGCATTCCCGTCACGTGTTTAAGCCAAGTATTACGCACATTTATGCGATCGGGAATGCTCAGTAGCAGCTAGGCTACACGTACATTTAACAATTAAGCGTCAGCAAGGAGCATTAGACATTAAATCATAGGAGGCAATGTTGTGCAACCTTAGTCAGGACAAGATCTGACTATTCGGGAGTAGGCTGTTACAATCTGAGACAGTGTTCCGAGACAAACTTCCGGCACAATGTCTGCAAACGTTACGTCAGATCCGCCTAGCAACAACGATCTGAACGCCCATTGGCTGAAAGTTTGGATATACAGGGTGTTACAAAAAGATACGGCCAAACTTTCAGGAAACATTCCTCACACACAAATAAAGAAAAGATGTTATGTAGACATGTGTCCGGAAACGCTTAATTTCCATGTTAGAGCTCATTTTAGTTTCGTCCACCTACGCTCAATGGAGCACGTTATCATGATTTCATACGGGATACTCTACCTGTGCTGCTAGAACATGTGCCTTTACAAGTACGACACAACATGTGGTTCATGCACGATGGAGCTCCTGCACATTTCAGTCGAAGTGTTCGTACGTTTCTCAACAACAGATTCGGTGACCGATGGATTGGTAGAGGCGGACCAATTCCATGGCCTGCACGCTCTCCTGACCTCAACCCTCTTGACTTTCATTTATGGGGGCATTTGAAAGCTCTTGTCTACGCAACCCCGGTACCAAATGTAGAGACTCTTCGCGCTCGTATTGTGGACGGCTGTGATACAATACGCCATTCTCCAGGGCTGCATCAGCGCATCAGGGATTCCATGCGACGGAGGGTGGATGCATGTATCCTCGCTAACGGAGGACATTTTGAACATTTCCTGTAACAAAGTGTTTGAAGTCACGCTAGTACGTTCTGTTGCTGTGTGTTTCCATTCCATGATTAATGTGATTTGAAGAGAAGTAATAAAATGAGCTCTAACATGGAAAGTAAGCGTTTCCGGACACATGTCCACATAACATATTTTCTTTCTTTGTGTGTGAGGAATGTTTCCTGAAAGCTTGGCCGTACTTTTTTGTAACACCCTATATATATATATATATATATACACTCCTGGAAATGGAAAAAAGAACACATTGACACCGGTGTGTCAGACCCACCATACTTGCTCCGGACACTGCGAGAGGGCTGTACAAGCAATGATCACACGCACGGCACAGCCGACACACCAGGAACCGCGGTGTTGGCCGTCGAATGGCGCTAGCTGCGCAACATTTGTGCACCGCCGCCGTCAGTGTCAGCCAGTTTGCCGTGGCATACGGAGCTCCATCGCAGTCTTTAACACTGGTAGCATGCCGCGACAGCGTGGACGTGAACCGTATGTGCAGTTGACGGACTTTGAGCGAGGGCGTATAGTGGGCATGCGGGAGGCCGGGTGGACGTACCGCCGAATTGCTCAACACGTGGGGCGTGAGGTCTCCACAGTACATCGATGTTGTCGCCAGTGGTCAGCGGAAGGTGCACGTGCCCGTCGACCTGGGACCGGACCGCAGCGACGCACGGATGCACGCCAAGACCGTAGGATCCTACGCAGTGCCGTAGGGGACCGCACCGCCACTTCCCAGCAAATTAGGGACACTGTTGCTCCTGGGGTATCGGCGAGGACCATTCGCAACCGTCTCCATGAAGCTGGGCTACGGTCCCGCACACCGTTAGGCCGTCTTCCGCTCACGCCCCAACATCGTGCAGCCCGCCTCCAGTGGTGTCGCGACAGGCGTGAATGGAGGGACGAATGGAGACGTGTCGTCTTCAGCGATGAGAGTCGCTTCTGCCTTGGTGCCAATAATGGTCGTATGCGTGTTTGGCGCCGTGCAGGTGAGCGCCACAATCAGGACTGCATACGACCGAGGCACACAGGGCCAACACCCGGCATCATGGTGTGGGGAGCGATCTCCTACACTGGCCGTACACCACTGGTGATCGTCGAGGGGACACTGAATAGTGCACGGTACATCCAAACCGTCATCGAACCCATCGTTCTACCATACCTAGACCGGCAAGGGAACTTGCTGTTCCAACAGGACAATGCACGTCCGCATGTATCCTGTGCCACCCAACGTGCTCTAGAAGGTGTAAGTCAACTACCCTGGCCAGCAAGATCTCCGGATCTGTCCCCCATTGAGCATGTTTGGGACTGGATGAAGCGTCGTCTCACGCGGTCTGCACGTCCAGCACGAACGCTGGTCCAACTGAGGCGCCAGGTGGAAATGGCATGGCAAGCCGTTCCACAGGACTACATCCAGCATCTCTACGATCGTCTCCATGGGAGAATAGCAGCCTGCATTGCTGCGAAAGGTGGATATACACTGTACTAGTGCCGACATTGTGCATGCTCTGCTGCCTGTGTCTATGTGCCTGTGGTTCTCTCAGTGTGATCATGTGATGTATCTGACCCCAGGAATGTGTCAATAAAGTTTCCCCTTCCTGGGACAATGAATTCACGGTGTTCTTATTTCAATTTCCAGGAGTGTATATATATATATATATATATATATATATATATATATATATATACGAGGGCCGTTCAGAAAGTAACCTCCGGTTGATTTAAAAAAATACACCAAGTTAAATAAAAATATTTTAATATATACATCTTACAACTACATCTTTGCACTATTTTTCTACATAGTCTCCATAGCGATTGAGGCACTTATCGTATCTCTTCACAAGCTTTGAAATTCCTTCTGCATAAAAATCACCCGCTTGTGCCTGGAGCCAGCCTGTGACCGCATCTTTGAGCTCTTCGTCGTCATCAAACCGCTGTGACCCGAGCCATTTCTTCAAATGCATGAAGAGGTGATAATCACTTGGCGCCAGGTCTGGGCTGTAAGGTGGATGGTTGATAACGTCCCACTTGAAGGACTCAAGAAGGGCCGTTGTTCTGCGAGCAGAGTGAGGACGGGCGTTATCGTGCAAAAAAACGATACCGGGAGTCAGCATACCACGGCGTTTGTTCTGTATAGCCCGTCGTAACTTTTTTATTGTTTCACAGTACACGTCTTCATTAATGGTCGTACCACGTTCCATGAATTCAACCAACAACACCCCTTTGGCATCCCAAAACACCGTTGCCATCAGTTTTCTGGCAGAAAAATCTTGCGAGGCTTTTCTTGGTTTGGTAGGCGAATTTGAATGTGGCCACATCTTTGATTGTTCTTTTGTCTCAGGGTTCACGTACTTAATCCAGGTTTCGTCACCGGTCACGATTCTGTTTAACAATGGTTCTCCTTCGTCCTCATAACGTGACAGAAAGTCTAATGCAGAGGCCATTCTTTGAGTTTTGTGGTGGTCGGTAAGAATTTTGGGCACCCATCGTGCACAGAACTTACGGTAACCCAGTCTTGCTGTCACTATCTCGTACAAGAGAGTCTTAGAAATCTGTGGAAACCAGTAGACAACTCCGACATTGAGAAACGTCGATTTTCACGAACTTTTGCATCAACTGTCTGAACGAGTTCGTCAGTCACCAATGATGGTCTACCACTCCTCTCTTCATCATGAACGTTTTCTCGTCCACTTTTAAATAAACGTACCCATTCACGGACAACTCCTTCACTCATAACTCTTGGTCCGTACACGGCACAAAGCTCACGATGAATAGCTGCTGCAGAATATCCTTTGGCTGTAAAAAACCTTATGACAGCACGCACTTCACATTTGGCGGGGTTTTCTATTGCAGCACACATTTCAAACTGCCACAAAAACTAAACTAGCGCAGGTACGACGTTCACTCGACCACGGCTTGATGCCGACTGACCTGTTGAGTGCGTGAACGCACAAATGGCGTCGCTACTCCCCCCACAACCCTCACTGTGACCAATCGGAGGTTACTTTCTGAACCGCCCTCGTATATATACAGGGTGACTCACCTAACATTACCGCTGGATATATTTCGTAAACCACATCAAATACTGACGAATTGATTCCACAGACCGAACGTGAGGAGAGGGGCTAGTGTAATTGGTTAATAGAAATCATAAAAAAATTCACGGAAGTATGATTTTTTAACACAAACCTACGTTTTTTAAATGGAACCACGTTAGTTTTGTTAGCACATCTGAACATATAAACAAATACGTAATCAGTGCCGTCTGTTACATTGTAAAATGTTAATTACATACGGAGATATTGTAACCTAAAGTTGACGCTTGAGTACCACTCCTCCGCTGTTCGATCGTGTGTATCCGAGAGCACCGAATTACGTAGGGATCCAAAGCGAACGGTGATGGACCATAGGTACAGAAGAGACTGGAACAGCACATTACGTCCACATGTTAACACCTTTTTATTGGTCTTTTTCACAGACGCACATGTACATTACCATGAGGGGTGAGGTACACGTTCGACGGGCGTTTCATAGGACGTGGAGGACGCATAAATTGGCCAGCCCGTTCCCCTGATCTTACACCTCTGGACTTCTTTCTGTGGGGTAAGTTAAAGGAGAATGTGTACCGTGATGTGCCTACAACCCCAGAGGATATGAAACAACGTATTGTGGCAGCCTGCGGCGACATTACACCAGATGTGCTGCGGCGTGTACGACATTCATTACGCCAGAGATTGCAACTGTGTGCAGCAAATGATGGCCACCACATTGAACATCTATTGGCCTGACATATCGGGACACACTCTATTCCACTCCGTAATTGAAAACGGAAACCACGTGTGTACGTGTACCTCACCCCTCATGGTAATGTACATGTGCGTCAGTGAAAAAGACCAATATAAAGGTGTTAGCATGTGGAGGTAATGTGCTGTTCCAGTCTCTTCTGTACCTAAGGTCCATCACCGTTCCCTTTGGATCCCTACGTAATTCGGTGTTCTCCGATACACACGATCGAACAGCGGAGGAGTGGTACCCGAGCGTCAACTTTAGGATACAATATCTCCGTATGTAATTAACATTTTACAATGCAACAAACGGCACTGATTACGTATTTGTTTATATCTTCAGATGTGCTAACAAAACTAACGTGGTTCCATTAAAAAAAAACGTAGGATTGTGTTAGAAAACATACTTCCGTGCATTTTTTTATGGTTTGTATTAACCAATTACACTAGCCCCTCTCCTCACGTTCGGTCTGTGGAATCGATTCGTCAGTATTTGATGTGGTTTACGAAATATATCCAGCGGTAACGTTAGCTGACCCACCCTATATATATATATATATATATATATATATATATATATATATATATATATATATATATATATATATATAGGAAACGAGAGAAGTGTCCTCACTGACTGAGGGAGAAAGGTGGGGTGGTCTCTCGAGTAACCGGGGCGGCTCTAAAAGAACGGTCGCGAGTACATATTTCAGATGTTAAACAAGATATAAAGTTATTAGTTACCAGAACGCCACGTGTTGTGGGCAGTGTCTATGATTATGTACAGGCAGAAAACGGTGCTAATGTTTGTAAAGGGTCGAATATAAAGAGCCGCCATATTGCAAATGCTGATTCTGTGACGTGTGTGACAAAGCAATTTCTGTATCAAAACAAGTGTAGTACAAACGTTGTTGACAATTAACAACTGGCATCCCTAAACACTGCAGTTCAGCAGGATCACCACCTACGTGGAACCTGGCGACTGACCGCTACTACTGTGCTACGAGGGACTTACGGAAGCAGCAAGACACCAGGTTAGTGATACCGCCCAGAGAGGCACTTCCTTCTCGCTACAATGCCAATGAGGGCGTGGTAAGTACATTGAAAAAGCCTTATGGACCTCTAGAAATGCGGAACCAATTTCAAATGTCTTCTCCTCCTCCATAGCTGTACGGTCGGCAAGGCTGACTCCCACGCGGAGGACTCGAGTTTGATTCCCGGTACTGCCAGAGATCTGTCCTTGGTGGGAGGATAGAACTGGGTGTATTCAGTCTGGTGAGGCCAACTGAAAAGCCACTTGACCGAGCAGTAGCGCTACCAGGTCTCGAAAACCGACAACGCCCCTCCACAGCCTTCGCCGTACACTTCTTTTAGTAAAAGACTAGCTGGCCCAGCGAACTCCGTTCCACCTTAAAGCCAATACATAATCAGATTTTGGATGTTAAGTTCAATTTTTTATTAGGAAATACAAATAAAAAATTAAGTATTTTAATGATTCTTTATTATTTATGTTTTTTGGTGCATAGCTTCCACTCTCCAATTAAGTACCTTGGAATACACGACTTTTTTTGTTTTATTATCAGGCGCAAGAACAAACAACGCAGATGGTCTTCCGACCCGTGAACATGCCACATATAATTGACCATGTGAAAAACATGGATATTCCAGATTTAACCCGCAAACTTTCAAGAAATGGCCTTGTGATTTGTTAATGGTCACGTCCAATGCAAGACGGTTCGGAAAGTGAAGTCTTTTAAACTCAAACGGCATATCGGTTGCGATCATCGGGATCCTCGGAATGAGAACTTCCTCACCTTAGAATTTTTATGTGAGTATCGTCGCGTAAATAACATTGTTCGTCAATTTACTTCTTGCATTGCGGCTTCGTCGAGAAATATTCGATCGTCTTGGTCGCGGCACTGTTAATGATGACTCAAAGAAAATACAAATTATTTCTTTAAATTTTTAATTAATGATTTATCTATTTTTTATTTATTTATTTATTGTTCCGTGGGACCAAATTAAGGAGGAGTCTCCATGGTCATGGAACGAGTCAATACATGAAATTATAACACGATAGTAGAAACAGATAAAATGAAATACAAGAAACGTATTTAGGCGACAATTCGTAAGGTTAAATAAAGAAAATCAACAATGTAACACTGGAATTTGCTTAATTTTCAGCTCTTCCAGGAGCTCCTCGACAGAATAGAAGGAGTGAGCCATGAGGAAACTCTTCAGTTTAGACTCAAAAGCGTTTGGGCTACTGCCAAGATTTTTTAGTTCTTGTGGTAGCTTATTTAAAATGGATGCAGCAGAATAGTGCACTCCTTTCTGCACAAGAGTCAAGGGAGTGCATTCCACATGCAGATTTGATTTCTGCCTAGTATTAACTGAGTGAAAGCTGCTAACTCTTGGGAATAAGCTAATATTGCTAACAACAAACGACATTAAAGAAAATATATAATGTGAGGGCAATGTCAGAATGATACATACTGATACGTAACCATAGACGTTTAGCTGACATTTGCGTTTTGTTATTCCATGCCAGATGCGTTTTTGTTATACCACGTTTTATGGTGACGTTTAGCTGACATTTGCGTTTTGTTATTCCAAGCCAGATGCGTTTCTGTTATACTACGTTTTATAGCGGTCGAATGGGATAAAAAGTATCCTGTGTCCGTCTCCTGGTTCTAAGCTACCTCTCCACCAATTTTCGGCCACATCGGTCCAGCCGTTCTTCAGTTATAAATAGTGTAACTAACACGACTTTCTTTTATATATATAGATATGTTTCAGTAGCAGTTTTTCCAAGTTTCATGTGAAACGTCACGACAGTTCGTTGCTCTTTTATTACATTTATCATTTTTCCGGCAAAAGAAAATAACAGCTCTTACAGGGACGAAGGACACGGCCACAATGATTCGTCTTCAGACAACAGAGATGCCGCATTCAACTGAGAGGGTTTTATGCTTCGCAGCTATTGGTCGTTCATCTTTAGCGCATGAGTACTTACTCTGTGACAGCATACTTACTCTGCGACAGCATCAGTCCCGTTACTTTATACAGGGTGAAAAGTATTTAAACCGACAAACTCCGGGAGGTTGTAGGGGACACCAAAACAAATATTTTTCCCTAATGTCATTTTTCCCTATGAGGAGTGTTTAAACCGGTAGAGGAAGATTTCTCTGGCGGTAAATTAACTAAACCATGAAACACTTTTCCATTTTTTTATGACCAAGAGACAACAACTAGGTAGCAGATAAGGCCCAATCAAACAGTCTCCAACAACACCGACCCACACATTAACGAAGAACCGCACTTGATGAGCGCTAGTAACTGTGGCATGTGGGTTATCCTCACTCCGAACATGCGAATTGTGGCCGAACGTTGCTTCATCGTTAAACAACATAGAGGATGGAAATGGAGTATGCATTTCACACTGTTCCAAGTACCACTGTGAAAACTGTGCTCTGGGTGGATAATCAACTGGTTCCAGCTTGTGGACACGCTGTAAGTGAAATGGACGTAAGAATTGCTCTCGAAGGACTGTTCTTACATTCGTCTGATTCGTCCCCATGTGACGTGCAATTGCACGAGTGCTGATTGAAGGATCCCGCTCCACATGCTGCAAGACAGCTTCCTCAAATTGCAGCGTTCTTACCGTGCGACGGCGTCCCTGTCCGGTTAATCTACTAAATGACCCGGTCTCACGCAGACGTTGGTGCACTGCATTAAATGTCGCATGATGCGGGATACGGCGATTAGAATATTGTTGTTGATAAACCCGCTGTGCAGCTCGTCCGTTGTGGTGCGCTACGTAGTACGCACCAACCATATCAGTGTACTCACTCCAGGTGTATCGCTCCATTAGTAAACAGAGGCAATGCACTAATACACTGGTGGACAGCAGTTGCCTACAACTGAAGAGCGTAATACGCCCTCTAGCTACTGAAGGGCTTAATACGGCCTCCAACGGTTTAAATAATCCTCGTAGGAAAAAATGACATTAGGGAAAAATATTTGTTTTGATGTCCCCTACAACCTCCCAGAGTTTGTCGGTTTAAATACTTTTCACCGGTAAGACAGAGATTTAGGAACCAGGTTTTAAATTGTAAGACATTTCCAGGGGCAGATGTGGACTCTGACCACAATCTATTGGTTATGAACTGTAGATTAAAACTGAAGAAACTGCAAAAAGGTGGGAATTTAAGGAGATGGGACCTGGATAAACTGAAAGAACCAGAGGTTGCACAGAGTTTCAGGGAGAGCATAAGGGAACAATTAACAGGAATTGGGGTAAGAAATACAGTAGAAGAAGAATGGGTAGCTTCGAGGAATGAAATAGTGAAGGCAGCAGAGGATCAAGTAGGTAAAAAGACGAGGGCTAGTAGAAATCCTTGGGTAACAGAAGATATACTGAATTTAATTGATGAAAGGAGAGAATACAAAAATGCAGTAAGTGAAGCAGGCAAAAAGGAATACAAACGTCTCAAAAATGAGATCGACAGGAAGTGAAAAATGGCTAAGCAGGGCTGGCTAGAGGACAAATGTAAGGATGTAGAGGCTTATTTCATGAGGGGTAAGATAGATACTGCCTACAGGAAAATTAAAGAGACGTTTGGAGAAAAGAGAACCACTTGCATGAATATCAAGAGCTGAGATGGAAACCCAGTTCTAAGCAAAGAAGGGAAAGCAGAAAGGTGGAAGGAGTATATAGAGGGTCTATACAGGGGCGATGTTCTCGAGGATAATATCATGGAAATGGAAGAGGATGTAGATGTAGATGAAATGGGAGATACGATACTGCGTGAACAGTTTGACAGAGCACTGAAAGACCTAAGTCGGAACAAGGCCCCGGGAGTAGACAACATTCCATTAGAACTACTGACAGCCTTGGGAGAGCCAGTCCTGACAAAACTCTACCATCTGGTGAGCAACATGTATGAGACACGCGAAATTCCCGCAGACTTCAAGAAGAATATAATAATTCCAATCCCAAAGAAAGCAGGTGTTGACAGATGTGAAAATTACCGAACTATCAGTTTAATAAGCCACAGCTGCAAAATACTAACACGAATTCTTTACAGACGAATGGAAAAACTGGTAGAAGCCGACCTCGGGGAGGATCAGTTTGGATTCCGTAGAAATGTTGGAACACGTGAGGCAATACTGACGTTTCTGAAGAAGAGAAATTTGTTAACATCGAGTATTGATTTAAGTGTTAGGAAGTCGTTGCTGAAAGTATTTGTATGGAGTGTAGCCATGTATGGAAGTGAAACGTGGACGATAAATAGTTTAGGCAAGAAGAGAATAGAAGCTTTCGAAATGTGGTGCTACAGAAGAATGCTGAAGATTAGATGGGTAGATCACATAACTAATGAGGAGGTATTAAATAGAATTGGGGAGAAGAGGAGTTTGTGGCACAACTTGACTAGAAGAAGGGATCGGTTGGTAGGACATGTTCTGAGGCATCAAGGGATCACCAATTTAGTAGTGGAGGGCAGCGTGGAGGGTAAAAATCGTAGAGATGAATACACTAAGCAGATTCAGAAGGATGTAGGCTGCAGCAGGTACTGGGAGATGAAGAAGCTTGCACAGGATAGAGTAGCATGGAGAGCTGCATCAAAGTAGTCTCAGGACTGAAGACCACAACGACAACAACCCTGTAGTCACATCTCGAAACACAATAAGCAAAATTTGATGATTTGCTATCAGTCCCGGTGTTGCCATTTGACCGGCCGCCGGCAGTGTATGAAATGTGGAGAGACGCTTGTGCCCTTGGCCCGTGGTACGTCACCTCCGTCCGACGGGTGGACCAGCGACACGCATATCCGTTTGGTGCTCTACTCGCCGCCTCCACGTCTCCCCTGAGACTGGCGGTTGCTGCGTGACTGACGTAAAGGGCAGAAAGGGAAGTCAGATAAAGAAGGAGACGGACGCAACGCGAAGCGGGGCGACGGCAGGCGTTAAATAAAATAAGACGCGGCGGCGAAGAGTCGGGCAAAGTGCGCGCCTGCCACTCGGCCGGTAAATGGATTTCTTATGCCGCGACGGGGACCGGGGGCGGCGGAGGCGGCGGCGGCTGCTGCTGCCGGGGGCGGAGAGCGCTTTATTCTTGTTAGGCCGGGGGCGAAGGCCCGGAACACGTGTACCGCCGCAGGCAGCCAATAGCGCCTCAATTTTAAAGCGCTTCCCATCGGCCCGCTCGTAGCGCACCCTACCTGCGACTATGGTGGCTCCCCCCTAGTGGGAGGAACAGAAACCCAGGGGGCGGCGCCGTTCTCACACCTACCGGCCTTCTAGGATGACTCTTGCACTCTGCAGCGCAGTGTGTGCTGCTTTCAAACTGTCCAACAGATTAAAATTGTGTGGAGTACGGGGACTCGAACCCGGCACCTTCCCTTGCCGGACAGTGCCCTTACCGACTGAGCTATCCAGTAAGACACACGAAAAGTTCCCACGCGTTTTGAAAGCACAGAGTGAGCAAAGTAAAATAGCCTGGAAAATATTTCGTCGACCTTAAGATAGGCAACCCAACTTACACCACACATCTTTGGCACGGATGATGTACCAGGTGTCGAAGTATGAAACCGGAATTTCCGCACAGATGGTACTGGCAGTCAGTGTACGTCCCCTGAGACCGCGTCTGCAGCGGCATCTGTTTCCTGTAACGGCTGACGACGAACGTCAGCACACAGTAACCCAACTTAGAAGAAATATCCGAATGGTGCGGAAAGTGGCAGTTGACCTTAAATAACGAAAAGTGTGAGGTCATCCACATGAGTGCTAAAAGGAACTCGTTAAACTTCGGTTACACGATAAATCGTTCTAATGTAAATGCCGTAAATTCAGCTAAATACCTAGGTATTACGATTACGAATAACTTAAATTGGAAAGAACACACAGAAAATGTTGTGGGGGAAGTCTAACCAAAGACTGCGTTTAATTGGCAGGACACTTAGAAAATGTAACAGACCTACTAAGGAAACTGCCTACACTACGCTTGTCCGTCCTCTTTTAGAATACTGCTGCGCGGTGTGGGATCCTTACCAGGTAGAACTGACGGACTACATCGAAAAAGTTTAAAGAAGTGCAGCACGTTTTGTATGATCGCGAAATGTGAGAAAGAGTGTCACAGAAATGATACAGGATTTGGGCTGGAAATCATTGAAACAAGGGCGTTTTTCGTTGCGACGGAATCTTCTCGCGAAACTTCTCAAATGGTTCAAATGGCTCTGAGCACTATGGAACTTAACTTCTAAGGCCATCAGTCCCCTAGAACTTAGAAGTAATTAAACCTAACTAACCTAAGGACATCACACACATCCGTGCCCGACACAGGATTCGAACCTGCGACCGTAGCGGTTGCGCGGTTCCAGACTGTAGCGCCTACAATCGCTCGGCCGCCCCGGCCGGCACCAACTTCCTCCTCCGAATATGAAAATATTTTATTGACACCGACCTACATAGTGAAGAACGATCACCACGATAAAATAAGGGAAATCATAACTCGTACGGAAAGATATAGGGGTTCATTCTTTCTTTGGAACAATAGAAAATTGTGAAGGTGGTTCGATGAACCCTCTGCCAGGCACTTAAACGTGATTTGCGGAATATCCATGTAGATGTAGATGAAGTACCATACATCGGTATCTGTTCCAAACCCGTAAACATGTCGAGTTTTGTACCTAGGAACTACGATTTGCGGACAGCAGTGGTTTCTGTTATCACTTGAAGAAAACTGCTGCAGAATCGCATCGAATTCTTGTCGAAGCTTTCGGCGGACATGCTGTTCGGAAAACACAGTGTTTCGAAAGGTTGAAAAAATTCAAAAGTGGTGATTTTGACGTGAGAAACGACGGGCGCGGGAAACAACCGAAAAAGTTCGAAGACAACGAATTGCAGGCCTTGTTGGACGACGCTGATACGCAAAGAACTCGCGGAACAATTGAATGTGAGACGGAATGTCGTTTCTCTTCGGTTGAAAGCTATGGGAAAGGTGCAGAAAGTGGAAAAATGGGTTCCGTATAAAGTGAATGAAAGGCTGCAAGGAAGTCGAAAGATTAGACCAGTTGTGAAATGCTGCTCACCAGATACAAAAGAAAGTCGTTTCTCCGTCGAATAGTGACAGGTGACGAGAAATGGATACATTTTGAGAATCCTTAGTGTGGTGTCACCGCCAGACACCACACTTGCTAAGTGGTAGCCTTTAAATCGGCCGCGGTCCGTTAGTATACGTCGGACCCGCGTGTCGCCACTGTCAATGACTGCAGACCGAGCGCCACCACACGGCAGGTCTAGAGACTTACTAGCACTCGCCTCAGTTGTACAGCCGACTTTGCTAGGAAAGGTTCACTGACAAATACGCTCTCATTTGCCGAGACGATAGTTAGCATAGCCTTCAGCTACGTCATTTGCTACGACCTAGCAAGGCGCCATAGCATTTGATAATTAATATTGTGGAGCTTGTACAGTAACGAGAGATGTTCACCAATTGTGGATTAAAGTTAAGTATTCCAACAGCTACGTACTTTATTTGCTAGACTCAAATCCTTTAACTGTTCCAGACCTCACGCCAATCTGCGTGAGCTTAAAAGCGTGCATTTCGGCCTCCTCTAGCATCACGGTGTTGGCTCTTCTGCCTACACTTAGCGTCGTAAATCATCGTTGAATCCAGGCAAACTATCGACATCCAGTACAAGGCCAAAACGCTTTGGAAAGAAGACAATGCTCTGTGTTCGGTGGGATCATCAATTAAGAGCTGGTAAAACCTGGTGAAACCAGGCAAAAAACAGCAGATGATCGATTTAAATCGAGCATTACGTGGAAAACGACAGGAATTTGGAAAATGGCAACACAAAGTCATATTGCTCCATCATAACGCCCCATCACACACAGCAAAACGGGTCAGGGAAACGATCGACGCGTTCAGTTGGGAAATACCAGGGCGTGTGGCTTATTCTCCAGACTTGGCTGCGACCGATTATCATCTATTTTCATCACTGGGACACGTCCTTCCAGAAGAACGCTTCAATTCGTATGAAAATGTACGAAAACGGCTCGCTGACCGGTTCGCTTCAAAAGAAGAACTATTTTCTTGCTGTGACATTCATAGCCAGCCGGAGAGGTGGGACAAATGTATAAATAACAATGGAGATTATCCTGAACAAAATATTGTTTATCAGTTTCAAACAACAGACGAGTAATTATTGCAACCAGATTCCGGTTTCATACCTCTACACCTGGTAAGATAGGTTGCCTATTAAGGTGCATGAAGTATTTTCCGGGCTACCTTTACGAGGGCTATTTTTTTTCCAAAGTGGAAATAGGTGCTTGATGCTGAAAGGCTACAGAGAAATAAGCTGAATTATCCACCATCTAATGAAATCACTATCGAAGTTGCTTCGTCAGATACGTCCACGTAATCTCTGGTTGCATACTGGAGTTACGTGACTTCATGACGCTTCTACGAGGCACATAGGACAAATAAACGAAGTACCACACCATCTACTGATAACTCCTGGCAACGACGACGGAAGAAGTCGTCGAAAGCTTGAGACTGCAAACACATCTGACGTGGCATGATATCCATAAACCATCTGAAGACAGGAAATGTCAAACGTTCTAACGTAAGCGATTTTCACAAAACGCTATTTCACTTCTGTTGTGTTCTCAGTGCTCGCTTCATCTCCCTAGATTCGTTTCAAGAGACAAATCATGGAGAAAATGTCTCAAACATTCATTACTATATGACATATGGTAGAAGGAAGGTAAGCAAGGTCTTTTTTCCGCAAGATTTACTTGAGATTGTTGATGAGGACAGTCCATGTAACTCCAATGCCTGCAACCGACTTCTTTGACTTTAAAGATGCTGCTGAAACATTGTTATCAATGCAGATAGCAATATCTCCTAATGCAGTATAATGAAAGTGACTCATACCCATCCATCTCAAATAGCTATTAAAAATCTTAACCTGAAACAGATGAAGGGAAAAATGTGAATGCCTTCAAAGCACGAGGTACCATGTATGATGTATGCCATACTGTAATTCATCGGTTGCAAAACAGAAATACTTGTTGACAATGTTGCCACGCCTTCAGTAGCACACCGAGTTCTGGAGTAAACTTTACAACATCTTGTCACAAAAACAGAGTTGTGCAAGAAACAAAAATCAATAATGAAAGAATATTTCTTGAATTTAATTCTGGTATTCTCTTGCAAAAGTTTATGAAACACACGAGAAATAGTTTTTGTTGAGACTCGTGCTAATAGCTGAAACATTACTGCTGTATTTTTGTACATGTACTATCAAAAATAAGACGTAATACCTCAGTTTTAATGGCACTAAAAATAAAAAAATTTCTTATTGTCATTTAAACCGGCTTCTGTGGCCAAGCGGTACTAGGGGCTTCAGTCCGGAACCGCGCTGCTGCTACGGTCGCATGTTGGAATCCTGCCTCGGGCATGGATGTGTGTGATGTGCTTAGGTTAGTTAGGTTTAAGTAGTTCTAAGTTCTAGGGGACTGATGACCTCAGATGTAAATTCCCATAGTGCTTAGAGCCATTTGATCCTTATTGCCATTTAAGAATCTATCAGTTCCCTGGTATGGTATTTAGAATGTTCTGAATAAATCATTTAACTTATAATATAGCTGCGTAGGCTTCCGCGGTCAGAATCAGCTGACAAATAAGTTTTTTGAGTTCCGTATCGCGCTGTAACGTAAAATATAAAAAATAAAAAGTAAATAAAATTGCACTGGAGAAACCACCGTTGCAGCCCTGGTTATAGTGGCCTTCTTCTGGGTCTATTATTTAATTTGTAATTTGGCTCATTTTTTGCGGTGATGATGTGAGCAGTATAAGTCTGTGGTATCAAACACCTTCTCAGTTTTTTGGGTGCAAATAAGTTAGGTACAAAAAGTGATCCTTTTTTTTTTTTTTTTTTTTTTTTTTTTAAAATTGCCGGCCGGAGTGGCCGAGCGGTTCTAGGCGCTACAGTCTAGAACCGCGCGACCGCTACGGTCGCAGATTCGAATCCTGCCTCGGGCATGGATCTGTGTGATGTCCTTAGGTTAGTTAGGTTTAAGTAGTTCTAAGTTCTAGGGGACTGATGACTTCAGAAGTTAAGTCCCATAGTGTTCAGAGACATTTGAGCCTTTTTTTTTTTTTTTTAACTCTCGTGACAAATGTGAGATTTGGCACTTGTAGCGTCTCACATTGCGGCTCTTCATTTGTCCAATGATAGTAGTCGTGTCAATAAACCTCGCACAAATGTCTTCAGTCTAAAAAGCAGTAAGATCAAATGTCAGCCAGGTGAGATACGGCGACAACACGCCTAAAAAATACACCCAGAGACTGTGCGCGGCGGGAAAGAGAAAACACGAATCGGCGGTGGCCGGATGGAAGGGGTATAACTGCGTTCTCTCAGCTGCCGAACGTTAATTTACATCCGCAATCCGATAAAAAAAAAAAAAAAAAAAAAAAAAACAGCTGCCCGCCGTCAGGTTGACAGCACTCGGGGCCTCGAAACGCGTTGTTTGCTCACCGGATTAACTGTCTCCCGGCGCAGACACGTGTGCCGTCTACAGCGACGTCATTCTGCCACATTTCTCTCTTGCGGAGAGCGCACACCATACAGGCAAATGGAAGCGCGACACACACACACACACACACACACACACACACATGGGCGGGCCGCGCTGGAAGCAGCCGATGGCTGCGCGCCAACCAGAGCGTGGCTTAATTATTCCGATAACTCCGGTGCTCGCGCTAGCGGCGGAGATAGTTGCCGAATTACTCCGCGCAGTTGCGCTTCTGCCGCGGGGCCGACGTCCTACTTTCTCGTCCTGCCACTGGTCGCGGACATTTTATTACGGCGCTTGGGATTCCGCGCCTGCGCGGCCGGCATCGGCGATGCGTTTAGGGCTATCTTGCCCGTCCCCGAGGTCGGCGCTCGCGAATACAAAGCAGGACATTCGTCATCCGCTGTGCCCCTCTCGGCGACACAGGTCGCCGGAGAAAGCCGGTGGGCGGATGGCAACTGCCCGCGAGGACCGACCGCGCACTGGGGGCGCAACGCACGGAACTTGTGGGGCGGCGGGTGGAATTAATGTTATTATTTAAATGTAGAGTGAAATGTAGAAAAGATGCATTTCCCGGCCGATGCACCATACGTGGGGCGGCGGGTGGAATATTTGTTATTTAAAATGTTTTGCGTTCCCGGCCGATTAGCAACATATGTGGGGCGGCGGGTGGAATAGTTGTTATAAAATGTTCCTATTATTTTATGCTGTTGTTTGCCGTTCTCAACACTGGCTCTCTAACTACAATATTGGCAACCAGAAAGTGATTAGCAAAACGTGAAGCCTGTAATTAGAATTCCTAGTGCCCAGTTCATCTGAGAAATCCATTTACAGTTACAGCTTATAGCTCTGAGGAATTAGGAGATTGTCTGTGATTCATAATCAAAAACGATTCTCTCTAAAATGTTCACTATATTCTGAAAGTCACAGACCAAAAAAAAAAAAAAATCCACACAATCTGACTAACAGAGCAGTTCAGAGTCTAATGCGCTGATGCAACTATAACTGTTCAAATTAAATGTTTAAGTGAATGCTGGCCATAATTTGATGATAATGTTCATCAAACGACACGCTAAATAATGGTAGAATGTTTGTCCCGCTGCGGCACGTGAAAATACGACATACGCAAACTGAAGATAGATCATTGAAGTCATCCCAGAATTAACACTTCACTAGAAAACGATTTCATGGTTACGCGTATCCCGAGTAACTTACTACGGCATCCGAGGCTGTCTATAGCAATGATACCGATGCGACGTGACTCCCGGCACAGATGGTGCGCTAATCAGCGTCTGGAGAGAACTGGGGCCTTCTCTCGCGCAGCGTTCTTATATATAAAGCCGCGGTGCGGACGGCTAAGGGAATGTCTGATCAAAATTGCTCTCCCGACTAGCCGCTGGGCTAGTAATGCACCACTGCAAGTTATTGAATAAATCATCGCTTCCTTTGCTGATGGCCGATGAAGCTCTCAATTTAAATGTGCAATCAGCACACAGGTAAGTAATCATAATAAAAGTCTGACGTGGCTAAGTCAAATATTTTGGGCGAGAGAATTAATTTAATTACACTACACGCAGTAGACGAGCTCTGAACTTGCCCTTTGGAGATACGCTATCGCTATAGTTTTATAGTCATTCAGTTGAAATTTCTCACATCTTTATGATTATAGCGGATCTCCCTTCTACTTAAATTTAAACATCCTAGCTTTATTTATTCGCCTACTTAATCTATCTTGCTTCCTTAATTTCTAAGACAAAACCAGAAAACCATGAATTTCAACTAAAATTTTAGTTTGTGAGATCCAGAATACTGTTTCTAATAAATTATTATGAAAAAGGAATCTAAATATAAATTTTTAAGTCTCTAGCTCTTTTCTGTTGCGCCAATGATTTTTACAGAAAACGTCAAAATTTCGAAAATGGTTAAAGTTATTGAACTGATATTCAACACATATTGATTTAGTATTACTCCTGACATGCTAGAAACCTTTCAGGTTATTTACTTGATTTTTAAAGTATTGCGCAACATTTACGACGTCAGAGCTAGTTACAGCGGACTAGGCTGGCACACAATGGAAAGACTGATGAGAATTTTATACGGCGTGAGTAGGCTGCTTCCCTACAAACTGTTATCGAGATGAAGCGGCCGCCGGCCTCCTGCAGTACACACGGATAGCGAGAACATTACCACCACCTACCTAACAGCTGGTATGTCCGCCTTCGGCAAGGTTAACAGCGGCGACGCAATCGTGTTACGGAACCAATGAGGCCTTGCTAGGTCGCTGGAGGGTGTTGGCAACACACCTGCACACACAGGTCATGTTATTCCAGTAAATTCCGGGGAGGGGGCGATGAGCTCTGACCCATGTTCAACCACATCGCAGATGTGTTCGATCGAGTTCAGATCTGACAGGTAAGGAGGTCAGCACATCAATTGGAGCTCGTTACTGTCTTCCCCGAACCACTCTAGCACACTCCTGGCCTTATGACGTGGCGCGTTATCTTGTTGAAAAATGCCACTGCCGTCGGGAAACATGGTCGTCAGGAAGGGGTGTACGTGGTCTGCAACCAATACACGATACTCCTTGGCCGCCATGGTGACTTGCACGAACTTCACTGGATCCATGGAGTATAATGGAGCCGTCGCCAGCTTCTCTCCGCCCCGCAATGCGGATGTCAAGGACCTGTTCCCCTGGAATTCAACGGATTCGCGTCCTCACACTCGGTTGATGAAGAAGACTATACAATGCTCTACCACTGCAGCAACGTCCATTACCGATGGTCTACATCTACATCTACATTTACACTCCGCAAGCCATCCAACGGTGCGTGGCTGAGGGCACTTTACGTGCCACTGTCATTATCATTACCTCCCTTTCCTGTTCCAGTCGCGTATGGTTCGCGGGAAGAACGACTGCCGGAAAGCCTCCGTGCGCGCTCGAATCTCTCTAATTTCGCATTCGTGATCTCCTCGGGAGGTATAAGTAGGGGGAAGCAATATATTCGATACCTCATCCAGAAACGCACCCTCTCGAAACCTGTACAGCAAGCTACACCACGATGCAGAGCGCCTCTCTTGCATAGTCTGCCACTTGAGTTTGCTAAACATCTCCGTAACGCTATCACGCTTACCACATAACCCTGTGACGAAACGCGCCGCTCTTCTTTGGATCTCCTCTATCTACTCCGTCAACACGATCTGGTACGGATCCCACACTGATGAGCAATACTCAAGTATAGGTCGAACGAGTGTTTTGTAAGCCACATCCTTTGTTGATGGACTACATTTTCTAAGGACTCTCCCAATGAATCTCAACCTGGTACCCGCCTTACCAACAATTAATTTTATATGATCATTCCACTTCAAATCGTTCCGCACGCATACTCCCAGATATTTTACAGAAGTAACTGCTACCAGTGTTTGTTCCGCTATCATATAATCATACAATAAAGGATCCTTCTTTCTATGTATTCGCAATACATTACATTTGTCTATGTTAAGGGTCAGTTGCCACTCCCTGCACCACGTGCCTATCCGCTGCAGATCTTCCTGAATTCGCTGCAATTTTCTAATGCTGCAACTTCTCTGTATACTACAGCATCATCCGCGAAAAGCCGCATGGAACTTCCGTCACTATCTACTAGGTCATTTATATATATATTGTGAAAAGCAATGGTCCCATAACTCTCCCATGTGGCACGTCAGAGGTTGCTTTAACGTCTGTAGACGTCTCTCCATTGAGAACAATATGCTGTGTTCTGTTTGCTAAAAACTCTTCAATACAGCCACACATCTGGTCTGATATTCCGTGGGCCCTTACTTTGTTTATCAGGCCACAGTGCGGAACTGTATCGAACGCCTTCCGGAAGTCAAGGAAAATAGCATCTACCTGGGAGCCTGTATCTAATATTTTCTGCGTCTCTTGAACAAATGCATGGTCATACTGTTCTGGTATCCGTAAGGAAGTAGGCACATTCAAACGAGCGGCAACTGCTTCTCATTGGCGACCAAATTCTCGATTTTTATTACTGAATTAACAACTAATTCCATCAAACCAAAACTTGAAGAACACTGACGCCTATAGGTGATGATTTTGGTAAATTTTGCTGATAGTTCTTCTTGCTAACGAAATTAAACATGTCAAATTCACCCTGAGAGATTCCTTTAATCTAAGCTAATTAGCATATAAAAATTTAAATTTAGCCAAGGAATATCTCCCTTTAACTTTTTATTAATTAAATGATACAATCATATAATAACTCCAATCCCAAAGAAAGCAGGTGTTGACAGATGTGAAAATTACCGAACTATCAGTTTAATAAGTCACAGCTGCAAAATACTAACGCAATTTCTTTACAGACGAATGGAAAAACTGACAGAAGCCGACCTCGGGGAAGATCAGTTTCGATTCCGTTGAAATGTTGGAACACGTGAGGCAATACTGACCTTGCGATTTATCTTCGAAAATAGATTAACGAAAGGCAAACCTACGTTCCTAGCATTTGTAGACTGAGAGAAAGCTTTTGACGATGTTGACTGTAATACTCTCTTTCAAATTCTAAAGGTGGCAGGGGTAAAATACAGGGAGAGAAAGGCTATTTACAATTTGTACAGAAACCAGATGGCAATTATAACAGCTGAGGGGCATGAAAGGGAAGCAGTGGTTGGGAAGGGAGTGAGACATGGTTGTAGGCTATCCCCGATGTTATTCAATCTGTATATTGAGCAAGCAGTAAAGGAAACAAAAGAAAAATTTCGAGTAGGAATTAAAATCCATGGAGAAGAAATAAAAACTTTGAGGTGCGCCCATGACATTGTAATTCTGTCAGAGACAGCAAAGGACTTGGAAGAGCAGTTGAACGGAATGGACAGTGTCTTGAAAGGAGGATATAAGATGAACACGAACAAAAGCCAAACGAGGATAATGGAATGTAGTCGAATTAAGTCGGGTGATGCTGAGGGAATTAGATTAGGAAATGAGACACTTAAAGTAGTAAAGGAGCTTTGCTATTTGGGGAGCAAAATAACGGATGATGGTCGAAGTAGAGAGGATATAAAATGTAGACTGGCTATAGCAAGGAAAGCGTTTCTGAAGAAGAGAAATTTTTTAACATCGAGTATAAATTTAAGAGTCAGGAAGTCATTTTTGAAAGTATTTATATGGAGTGTAGCCATGTATGGAAGTGAAATATGGACGATAAATAGTTTGGACAAGAAGAGAATAGAAGCTTTTGAAATGTGGTGCAACAGAAGAATGCTGAAGATTAGATGGGTACATCACATAACTAATGAGGAAGTATTGAATAGAATTGGGGAGAAGAGGAGTTTGTGGCACAACTTAACAAGAAGAAGGGATCGGTTGGTATGACATGTTATGAGGGATCAAGGGATCAGCAATTTAGTATTGGAGGGCAGCGTGGAGGGTAAAAATCGTAGAGGGAGACCAAGAGATGAATACACTAAGCAGTTTCAGAAGGATGTAGGCTGCAGTAAGTACTGGGAGATGAAGAAGCTTGCACAGGATAGAGTGACATGGAGAGCTGCAGTAAACCAGTCTCAGGACTGAAGAGTACAACAACAACAACAACGATATAATTATTTAAGAAAAAGCTCTCGATATTTGACATGGTACAAGCTCCGTAACCTCCACTTGCAATGGCGAGTAAGTGACCGCCGATCTCTCAAGTTCTTACAACTACTTCAGCTTGGCCTCTTGCTGTTCCTTCATCTCCGTTCCTCTCAACCTAAACAAAAACACTTGACCTACATCTCACGTACGAGTTAAAAACACCAACATTGTCTTCCTCCAGGGTCTCGCTCGGATAACGGTAGGAAAATTAACCGTGTCCTGGAGTGAGGTCGTCCACAATGTGTATGTGTGTGTGTGTGTGTGTGTGTGTGTGTGTGTGTGTGTGGAGAGAGAGAGAGAGAGAGAGAGAGAGAGAGGATGGGGACGGGATGTCGCCTGAGTAATCCCTAAGGATCTGGAGAGCTATAAAACTCTACCGCCCATGCATTATTCGCTCTTGTTCGTCGCATCCATATTTCATGGCCTGTCCGTCTCCAGCGACGGCGCTCCAGGCGATGGAGTAACAGGCGGATCCTCGCGGAAGCCACAATTACGGGCGAGTGAGGGTGTGGTGTACGCGTCTCGACAACCGATCGAAATAAGTGGTGATGCACACAAATATGGACACACGGACATTATAGGTTTGTCTCAAGAAGACAGTTAGGTACACGATCAAAAATTTACAGGTTACAGCAATTCAGGTCAGCCCATCAAATTGCGGCACATTTGCGCCATCATCCGTGGGTACTTTTATTCAGGGCTTGTTATCTACACGGTCCAGTCACGTCAACGGGACCACCGCCTAACGTCTTCGTGCAGTAACCAACCACAGACTTCAGATGGCAGCACTAACAGCGGAGGGGGTATAAAGCGTGTCGTGGAGACGTGGAAAAACAGTGCACTGGTTGCCCTAATTCGGAAACAGAGCGATTTACCTGACGTCCAAAAGGGCATCATCATTGGTTTTTGGGCCAAGCCTGACATGTCTGTGTTTCTTCTCTAATTTTTTTTTTGTTTAGCATAACGTATGCAGAAAATATTCTACTTATGGGGCACTGTTCGACTTGGCAGATTTTCTACAAATCATTTTGCAACTTGCTTTTGAGTTGTATAGCACAAAATTATCCCCTGGCTTTTTCCATATATTCGTAGCTCATTACGATTAATTTGTCGCTTTAATATTTTTGTTTTGCACATAATAGGCTCGCCAAGAGATGTCTGGTCGATTAATATATTAATTCTCATCACTAATGGAGCAGCTTCAGCTGCCGCTGTTGCTGTAATCAATCTTGTTGCAGCTCTCCACGCTAGCGTATTCTGTGCAGCTGTCCTCGTCGCTTATTTATTGCTTCGTCTCATTTATAACTTCTAATCTCCACCTGTTATACTTTTATTCATACATACCCTACGCAAAAAAAGGAACCGACGCACCATGAAGGAATTATTTAAATTCAAATGGGACGGAAATCGGTAGATGTGAAGTACATCCACAGACAAAGAAATGATTACAAAAATTTGTGTGAAAGTTTATGGGACTTAACTGCTAAGGTCATCAGTCCCTAAGCTTACACACTACTTAACGTAAATTATACTAAGGACAAACACACACACACACCCATGCCCGAGGGAGGACTCGAACCTCCGCCGGGACCAGCCGCACAGTCCATGACTGCAGCGCGTCAGACCGCTCGGCTAATCCCGCTTTAATCACCGATATTTTACTAACTGAAACTTAATTATAACAACGCGATTTTCATGAGTCTTCAGTGTACCGTAGCCTTAAAACGACGTTCTTTCATAACATGCCAGTTATACAAAATAACTAAATATGAAAATTCCTTAGGCTCCAATATGACGTTTCAAATTCGTTGAAATGGCTCCAGTCCTATGGGACTTAACATCTGAGGTCATGAGTCCCCTAGACTTAGAACTACTTAAACCTAGCGACCCTGAGGACATCACAGGCATCCATACCCGAGGCAAGATTCGAACCAGCGACCGTAGTAGCAGCGCGGTTTCGGACTGAAGCGCCTAGAACCGCTCGGTCACAGCGGCCGGCTAATATGACAACCAATAACGGCGCGTTTTCGAGAGATTCTCAGTATGCACGTGCTTAGAAACAACACATAGGGTGCAAGTTGTAACATTAAACATACCAAAAACGGGCTTCAACTGAAACATGAAACGTAGGAAGTATGGGCTTCAACTGAAACGACAGATACAGTACGGTATTCGCAGGTTCTGCTTGTGACGTAAAGAGCGTTCTTGCCTTTTTACTGGTTCAACCTTTCGTAGCACGTTGCCGGAATATCGCAGAAGTTATTTTGTGTTTCACGCGAGCGGGCAACCATGATCCGACTGCAGCTCGTTGCATTTCGGTTCAAACGAGCACCGTTATTCCTGTGGCCGTCCGCATTTACTGGCTTCCTTCCTCCCAACCCCCCACCCCTTCAAGCAGTTTTTTTTTAAACAATTTGTAAACACGAATTCCCAATTACGACTTCGGCAGCTGGGAGCTGCGTCCCTTCCTCTAACATCGTTACGCTCAGCGCTGCGAAATAATTTGCAGAGTGGCTGGACTGCGGGCTTCGCTCTTTGTTCTGTAATCGAATCATGTCCGACGCCGCGCGTACAATCAGGTAAATGGCTAGAACGGACCCTGGCACTCGCGAAACAAATAATTGTTTTTGCTTTGATATTATGCGATCCGATTGTAATCGTTCCGAGAATACGGCAAGTAGGGTAAAAAAAAAAAAAAAAGACAACGAGTGAACACTAGAGTTATTTGTAGGCCACTCTGGTTGTACGAGAACGCGTTCCACTATTCAGGGTGCTAGGGGTGTAACTGAAGGTATTGTGATCATTCGTACCTTGATATGTACCCACTTCAATGCGTAGACCACGCCTGTAAGTATAAACTGAACGGTCTGCGTCCACACTTCAATACCTGGGATTATACACGTTAATGGCTTACTTTTTGCCTTGCTTATTTTAGAGGTACTAACCAGCTTAAAACATACTACTTTATGAGCACAATGATGGCGTTGCCATGGGAAGCCCCTTCTCCCCTCTGGTAGCCAATTTATTGATGGAAGACTTCGAGGACTAGGCACTGGACTCGGCAAGTTTTAAACCAACGGTCTTCTGAAGGTACGTGGACGACACATTTGTGGTATGGTCGCACGGGCTGGACGAATTGCATCGATTTCTTGAGCATTTGAATTCTATCCATGCTAGTACAAAATTTACTATGGAAATAGAAAAAGACGGCTGCCTCCCCTTTTTGGATGTTGTCGTTCGCCGTAAAGTTGATGGCACATTAGGACACGCCGTATATCGGAAACCAACACACACAAATCTACACTCCTGGAAATGGAAAAAAGAACACATTGACACCGGTGTGTCAGACCCACCATACTTGCTCCGGACACTGCGAGAGGGCTGTACAAGCAATGATCACACGCACGGCACAGCGGACACACCAGGAACCGCGGTGTTGGCCGTCGAATGGCGCTAGCTGCGCAGCATTTGTGCACCGCCGCCGTCAGTGTCAGCCAGTTTGCCGTGGCATACGGAGCTCCATCGCAGTCTTTAACACTGGTAGCATGCCGCGACAGCGTGGACGTGAACCGTATGTGCAGTTGACGGACTTTGAGCGAGGGCGTATAGTGGGCATGCGGGAGGCCGGGTGGACGTACCGCCGAATTGCTCAACACGTGGGGCGTGAGGTCTCCACAGTACATCGATGTTGTCGCCAGTGGTCGGCGGAAGGTGCACGTGCCCGTCGACCTGGGACCGGACCGCAGCGACGCACGGATGCACGCCAAGACCGTAGGATCCTACGCAGTGCCGTAGGGGACCGCACCGCCACTTCCCAGCAAATTAGGGACACTGTTGCTCCTGGGGTATCGGCGAGGACCATTCGCAACCGTCTCCATGAAGCTGGGCTACGGTCCCGCACACCGTTAGGCCGTCTTCCGCTCACGCCCCAACATCGTGCAGCCCTCCTCCAGTGGTGTCGCGACAGGCGTGAATGGAGGGACGAATGGAGACGTGTCGTCTTCAGCGATGAGAGTCGCTTCTGCCTTGGTGCCAATGATGGTCGTATGCGTGTTTGGCGCCGTGCAGGTGAGCGCCACAATCAGGACTGCATACGACCGAGGCACACAGGGCCAACACCCGGCATCATGGTGTGGGGAGCGATCCCCTACACTGGCCGTACACCACTGGTGGTCGTCGAGGGGACACTGAATAGTGCACGGTACATCCAAACCGTCATCGAACCCATCGTTCTACCATTCCTAGACCGGCAAGGGAACTTGCTGTTCCAACAGGACAATGCACGTCCGCATGTATCCCGTGCCACCCAACGTGCTCTAGAAGGTGTAAGTCAACTACCCTGGCCAGCAAGATCTCCGGATCTGTCCCCCATTGAGCATGTTTGGGACTGGATGAAGCGTCGTCTCACGCGGTCTGCACGTCCAGCACGAACGCTGGTCCAACTGAGGCGCCAGGTGGAAATGGCATGGCAAGCCGTTCCACAGGACTACATCCAGCATCTCTACGATCGTCTCCATGGGAGAATAGCAGCCTGCATTGCTGCGAAAGGTGGATATACACTGTACTAGTGCCGACATTGTGCATGCTCTGTTGCCTGTGTCTATGTGCCTGTGGTTCTGTCAGTGTGATCATGTGATGTATCTGACCCCAGGAATGTGTCAATAAAGTTTCCCCTTCCTGGGACAATGAATTCACGGTGTTCTTATTTCAATTTCCAGGAGTGTATGTCTTATCTCGTCGCAAAATTCACTTAAAAATTCCGAAATTTATACACACACATCGGAATAATTATGCCGTCACTTTCCAACACTTTTGATGTATGAAACACTGCTAGATCCGACAGCTTATCATTTCCATCGGAACTACTACTACACACGTCCGAACTGTTTCATGGCTAGCCTCCCACTCTTCCCTAGAATACTCTAAGTCTTCTCTACCAGCAGAGAAAGGCGCGCGAAGAATATTGGAATATTGCTTTACCATTGGTCAGTTTACTCAGCAGCCTATAGCAAACAACATTCTCCCGCGTGTCTGCGCTTTTCATCAATAACCAATCGCAACATAGTAAACCTCACGACTGCACTTTTTACCGACGCAATTGTTTAATATGCTAAAGTTTTGCTTATCCTGAAAGTTATTTACTATTGTTATTTATACCTGAATTAACTTTCCCTTTACCATAAACTTACTTTACAAATCTATTCAACAAAAATCCCCTTTGTCCATATCCATACTTCTTCGAAATGTTCCCACACTAAATCCTACTACGTAACTCGTTAAAAAATTACCTTCATATTAACATTAAACCACACTCACGTATAATTCATACTGCTAAAACACATTTATAACATTTTACATACACAAAAAGACATAATAACACTTTATGAAAATAGTAAAACAGTTTATGAAAAACATTACTTTAGTGCGCTCTAGTGGGCAAAATCGAAACTAAAATCACAGTCCCCCTATCCAATACTGTCCCCTATCGGCTGACACATAAACTACGTGCGCGTCCAGTCTCGCGTCACCATCTGTCACTATCCAGCTCTGAGACACTTTTATCTCCCACTTAACCGCCTCCAAGGCAGGATCGGTATACGGCGCTACGCCTCAACCTGTTGTACTCCTGGAACACTTCGTCCCATGCGGGCAGCAATTTCCCAAATGGATGCATCACGTTCTCTCATTCCAATAACGCTGCCTCTTTAAAACTAACTGATCTGACGGTTCGATACGCGAGGCATCCTCCAAGTCTGGTAAAATCGGACTGATCCATTACATTCGGTTTGTAGCGACGAGGAGAACCGCGCGCACATTTTACCTTCGGGTAGTGTTGCGCCGCGATATCGATGTTGACATTAAACCCGCCGGCCGACACGGTTCAAATGCTAATCATTTCTGCAAACCACACTAATGTACACGTCCTGTGATTATGAACGTCCGCCCGCATCTCGTGGTCGTGCGGTAGCGTTCTCGCTTCCCACGCCCGGGTTCCCGGGTTCGATTCCCGCCGGGGTCAGGAATTTTCTCTGCCTCGTGATGGCTGGGTGTTGTGTGCTGTCCTTAGGTTAGTTAGGTTTAAGTAGTTCTAAGTTATAGGGGACTTATGACCACAGCAGTTGAGTCCCATAGTGCTCAGAGCCATTTGAACCATTGTGAACGTCCTATCTCTAGTCGTTCAAGGTGTTCCGTTTTTTTTCTGTTCACGAGTGTACGATAAACTAGGACAGTTATCTAACTGGTATCGTTTTCTAGAAGGCGTCGGCGGCACAGTGCAGGTAGAAATGAGACCACCACCAGTGGCTGTGGCGGGAATCTGGAGGGAGCGGCGGGAAGCCGTGCGAAAGACGCGCAAGGCCTATCGCGGAAGAGGAGGTCCCACATCGGCTTATTTTTCTCCCCCTCTGGCTTTCTCCTTTCTGCGCCGAAGGTGAATCGTGGCTGCTGTAGGATATCCGACGGTGGCGGCAACAGTATCGATGGCCCGGTGGAAGAGTTTCATCTCGGCGCGCGCGCCGGAGTGTCGGCGGGGAGGAGGTGGGGGGAGATGATTCCTCGCCCGTTGTCGCCCAGATGCGGAGCTTGCGACGCGCGGGAGATGAAGCGGCTATTCCCGTGCTCGCCTTAACACGACGCCGACCGCAGCGCGGAGCGCCAGGGCGCGGGGGAAAAGATTGTGGTGCGTGACGCGTGAGACACGTGACAGAGCGCAAGCGCTACCGACACCCGCTCTCTCTGGAACTTCACTGTCCTCGGTATTACCTGGTAGTAAGGAGCTCAGTCTCGCTCACTCACCATTTGAGCGTTTAGCCCGTCTTCTGACGTCGGTAGTTTCACGCAAATTTAGGGGAACCGTACCTAAGAGTGCGCAGTTAAGGAATAATCGTAAATACCTGGGTTATTATCAATAGGAAAACAAAATCGTTTTAGGTTTACGAGGGGCGTTTGAAAAGTCCGTGCAAAAATAAAAACCTACTTACGTGTTCGGGGTAAACCTTTTTTATTCTTCGGCATAGTCTCCTTTTAGACTTATACACTTCGTCAAACGCTGTTCTAATTTGTTCATCCCTTCCGAAAAATACGAATTGTACAACTCTGCAACATAAATCCTGAAGTTAAAATCTTCTGCGTTATTAGGCTGCGTCGTGTTTCTTCTAAAATGATCGACGTTTCGACCCCTCTGCTGGGATCTCCCTCAGGATCTTCTGGTGTCCACTACTGCTAGAACACTGTCAGAGACGAGTGTCGCGTCCTCTTACAAAGGGGCAGTTTTCACGCATATGGTTTTTTTTTTTTGGTCATCAGTCTACTGACTGGTTTGATGCGGCCCGCCACGAATTCCTTTCCTGTGCTAACCTCTTCATCTCAGAGTAGCATTTGAAACCTACGTCCTCAATTATTTGCTTGACGTATTCCAATCTCTGTCTTCCTCTACAGTTTTTGCCCTCTACAGCTCCCTCTAGTACCATGGAAGTCATTCCCTCATGTCTTAGCAGATGTCCTATCATCCTGTCCCTTCTCCTTATCAGTGTTTTCCACATATTCCTTTCCTCTCCGATTCTGCGTAGAACCTCCTCATTCCTTACCTTATCATTCCACCTCATTTTCAACATTCGTCTATAGCACCACATCTCAAATGCTTCGATTCTCTTCTGTTCCGGTTTTCCCACAGTCCATGTTTCACTACCATACAATGCTGTACCCCAGACGTACATCCTCAGAAATTTCTTCCTCAAATTAAGGCCGGTATTTGATATTAGTGGACTTCTCTTGGCCAGAAATGCCTTTTTTGCCATAGCGAGTCTGCTTTTGATGTCCTCCTTGCTCCGTCCGTCATTGGTTATTTTACTGCCTAGGTAGCAGAATTCCTTAACTTCATTGACTTCGGACCATCAATCCTGATGTAAAGTTTCTCGCTGTTCTCATTTCTACTACTTCTCATTACCTTCGTCTTTCTCCGATTTCCTCTCAAACCATACTGTGTACTCATTAGACTGTTCATTCCGTTCAGCAGATCATTTAATTCTTCTTCACTTTCACTCAGGATAGCAATGTCATCAGCGAATCGTATCATTGATATCCTTTCACCTTGTATTTTAATTCCACTCCTGAACCTTTCTTTTATTTCCATCATTGCTTCCTCGATTTACAGATTGAAGACTAGGGGCGAAAGGCTACAGCCTTGTCTTATACCCTTCTTAATACGAGCACTTCGTTCAGGATAGCGCATTTAACAGTGAAATTCCCGTTGCACTCTTAATGTTACCACCGTTGCTTTTAATGTCACCAAAGGTTGTTTTGACTTTCCTGTATGCTGAGTCTGTCCTTCCGACAATCATATCTTTCTCGATGTCTTCACATTTTTCCTGCAGCCATTTCGTCTTAGCTTCCCTGCACTTCCTATTTATTTCACTACTCAGCGACTTGTATTTCTGTATTCCTGATTTTCCCGGAACATGTTTGTACTTCCTCCTTTCATCAATCAACTGAAGTATTTCTTCTGTTACCCATGGTTTCTTCGCAGCTACCTTCTTTGTACCTATGTTTTCCTTCCCAACTTCTGTGATGGCCCTTTTTAGAGATTTCCATTCCTCTTCAACTGTACTACCTACTGCGCTATTCCTTATTGCTGTATATATAGCGTTAGAGAACTTCAATCGTATCTCGTCATTCCTTAGTACTTCCGTATCCCATTTCTTTGCATATTGACTCTTCCTGACTAATGTCTTGAACTTCAGCCTACTCTTCATCACTACTATATTGTGATCTGAGTCTATATCTGCTCCTGGGTACGCCTTACAATCCAGTATCTGATTTCGGAATCTCTGTCTGACCATGATGTAATCTAATTGAAATCTTCCCGTATTCCCGGCCTTTTCCAAGTATACCTCCTCCTCTTGTGATTCTTGAACAGGGTATTCGCTATTACTAGCTGAAACTTGTTACAGAACTCAATCAGTCTTTCTCCTCTTTAATTCCGCATATGGTAGCCATATGAATTTTAACCAATACTATCACTTCTGCAGCACGAACGCGTGAAAACTCTCCCTTTATAACAGGACGCTACACTCGTCTCTGACAGTGTTCTAGCAGTAGTGGACAGCAAAAGATCCTGAGGGAGATCCCAGCTGAGGGGTCGAAACGTCGAACGTTTGAGAAGAAACATGACGCGGCCTAATAACCCAGAAGATTTTAACTTCAGTGACAACGGCCACCAAAGCCTGCAGACTTACATAAAGTAAATATTAGTGGCTGCAATCACCTCCTCGCTTGAATAATATCTTTGTCCCGCCAGCGATTTCTTCAAATTGGGGTAGTCCGAGGGAGCCAAGTCTGGAGAATAGGGGGGATGTGTAACGAGTTGGAATCGTATATCCATTAATTTTACGACCACAACTGGTGAGAAGTGTGCTGGTGCATTGTCGTGATGGAAAAGGACTGGCTCTGAGCACTATGGGACTCAACTGCTGTGGTCATAAGTCCCCTAGAACTTAGAACTACTTAAACCTAACTAACCTAAGGACAGCACACAACACCCAGCCATCACGAGGAGGAGAAAATCCCTGACCCCGCCGGGAATCGAACCCGGGAACCCGGGCGTGGGAAGCGAGAACGCTACCGCACGACCACGAGATGCGGGCATGGAAAAGGACTGTTTGCGGTCCAGTCTCTGGCGTTTTTCTTTGCAGCTCGGTTTTCAAACGGTCAAATAACGATGAAGAATATGCACCTGTAACAGTTTTACCCTTTTCCAGATACTCGATAAGGATTATCCCTTGCTAGTTCCAAAAGACAGTCGCCATAGCCTTTCCAGCCGAAGGAATGGTCTTCGCCTTTTTTTGGTGCAGATTCTCCCTTGCTAACCCATTGTTCAGATTGTTGTTTGGTCTCAGGAGTATAGTAAAAAAATGGTTGAAATGGCTCTGAGCACTATGGGACTTAACATCTGTGGTCATCAGTCCCCTAGAACTTAGAACTACTTAAACCTAACTAACCTAAGGACATCACACACATCCATGCCCGAGGCAGGACTCGAACCTGCGACCGTAACAGTCACGCGGTTCCGGATTGAAGTGCCTAGAACCGCTCGGCCACCGCGGCCGGCGAGTATAGTAATGTATCCATGTTTCATCCACAGTGACGAAACGACGCTTAAAATCCTGCGGATTCTTCCTGAACAGCTGCAAATCATCCTTGCAACACTTCACACGATTCCGTTTTTGGTCAAGCGTGAGCAATCGCGGAACCCATCTTGCGGATAGCTTTCTCATGTCCAAATGTTTGTACAAAATATTATGTACCCGTTCATTCGAGAAGCCCACAGCACTAGCAATCTCACGCACCTTAACTCTTCTGTCATGCATCACCATATCATGGATTTTACCAATGTTTTATGGAGTCGTAACTTCCACATGGTGCCCAGAACGTCCAGCATCACTTGTGGCCATATGGCCACTCCGAAAATTTTGAAACCACCTCCACTAACTGTTCTAATCGAAGGTATAGAGTCACCGTAATGTTTATCTTCTCTTTAGTCTCCTGAGGCGTTTTGCCTTTCATAAAGTAATGTTTAATCACCACACGAAATTCTTTTTCGTCCATTTTTTGACAATCACCCGACTTCCTTGATTCACACGAATGCTAAACACAAAGAAATAGACCAATATGGCTGAACCCTGGTGTGCGTTCTTACCAAAGATCCTACTAACTAAACATGACGTCGATACGCGCCGGTGGTGCCATCTCCCGGACTTTGTACGGACTTTTCAAACACCCAACACGAACTCTACATGTTGAGGAAACTATAGCAGCGGAGAAGTAACTTTTATTGAACTTTTCAAAAATACAGAAACCGGTAAATGCGCACTCTTTCCTTCACCTATGCTTAAGAGTAAGCAAAACGTCCCCAAAGAGTAGTCATTTAGCAAATGACACAAACGAACGCGGTAGACTTATCACCCTCAAATGAAGAGCACTGTTGGTGCCACCATCTCCCACACTCAATGCACTGGATCCAGGCCTCTGGAAACGTCAAAATCAATGTTCTCTACTCACAGCTTTGAGTCTTTTCCTTAAAGCAGACTCCGTCATACCAAGAGCAGCGGCAATCTTTGTTTGCTGTCTCCATTTTGGATCCGTTGTCTGGCCCCACTGGGCAACTCTTCAGTTTAGATCAGCTTCCTGTCCGATGTTCATGCTTAATTTGAAATCATTCAGAAACGAAACCGATCCCTCGGAATCCACAACGCACTCAAGAGGTACAAATTTGCAGTTGTGCCCTGAAGAGAGACCGTGCGAGGTGGCGCAGTGGCTAGCGCACTGGACTCGCATTCGGGAGGACGACGGTTCAAACCCGCGCCCGGCCATCCTGATTTAGATTTTCCGTCATTTCCCTACAATCGCTACAGGCAATTGGCGGGATAGGAAAGGCGCGGCCGACTTCCTCCCCCATCCTTGCCTAATCCGACGGCGCCGATGACTTCGCTGTTTGGTCCTCTCCCCCAAATCAACCAACCAGCCAAGCCCAAACAGAACCGACGCACTCTTTGGGGACGTTATACGCGCGTACAGAAACAATGACTCCAAGCGAAGTCAACAGATGGCAGCACACGTCACATTTGCAACGGCAGCCTTTGAAAATGCAGTCAAGAATTAAAGGCTATTGCTCATGTATTCTGTGTATAACTTATGCAACAGAGTACCTGAACTACGTCAAGAAAGTTGAAAAGTGATTCTAACCTGTTTCACTTCAGAAACACAGGATTTCTTCACACAACTTCTACGAGGTGTTTCTGATTCCACTCTGAACATAACTACGTCAGTGGCGAGCTGATCGCTTTAGTCAACTGTCAGGAACACAAGATGCGCTCTCTTTGGGACTCCGCACTCTTTGGTACATTTACCCCATTTTTATTTTAACTCTTTGGCCGCATGCCCTTTTTGTCGCCACATTCCCCAAGTCCACTTGAGGGGAGGCATATTGTATGCGCCACCTGTTTGTGAATCGTTTGAACTTCCGTGTTATCGTGTTTCAACTATTTGTGTATCTTAACTGTCTGACAAGGGGAGGCCGCCAATTGTGAAATTCAGATTCGATTCATACTGCGCATAATAAAAGCTGGTGGCCAGAGGTGTAATGTGGCAAAGCACCAAGATGCACTTCTCAGCCGTTGTCGAGAAAATCGACAGTTAAAAGAAACCGTTGCGGTGAAATACTCTTGACGATTAATGATTTTCTACAGCGTCGTGGCGCAGCGGTAAGCGCTCGGGTTCGTATTCCGAAAGTCGCCGGATCGAATCTCGCGCCATGCAAACTTTTTTTTTTTTTGTTAGAATTTGTTTTTTGTTCCCGGCAATCAGTTGCAACAATTATGCATATAATAAGTTGTTGAAAGTCGTTTGTCGTGGAAAAACTGGCGACTTCGAACATCATTATGTTTTCCGCAAACAAAGTTGTATTTCACAAATGTTATTAATTGTCTTCATAATGTTAACCACGTATAGTTAACGGAAGACGTAGAAACGATATTCCGAAACGAATACGTATAGCGTAAGTCAAACGTTCGAATTAGAATAGAGACCCCACGAACACAAATTTACTGTGGCAGGTATGAAATATAAACTCCGTTACTCGCTCGTTACACTTGAAGGACAGATGTTGAATGGGCCGAAACGAGCCGCCGCATAACAGCGTAGTTGCCTGCTAACTTCGAAAGAAGGTAGATGCGGTCCCTAGCGCAACTTATAACATCGTCGGAAATCAGTGCGGACGGGAGCGCTTTGGTACACCCTGTTAAACAAACGGAAAAATGGAGGCGGTACAATTGGAGAGCGATCCGCCTTCACCAACATGCATAAGCAATTCATATATATATATATATATATATATATATATATATATATATATATATATATATATTTGAATTACAAAAAACCAATAATAAAAAAAAGTTGCATGGCGCGGGATTCGATCCGGCGACCTTCAGATTACGAACCCGAGCGCTTACCGCTGCGCCAGGACGCTCTGGAAAACTAATAATCGTAGAGAGTATTTCATCGCAATGGTTTCCTTTAACTGTCGATTTTCTCGACAACGGCTGAGAAGTGCATCTTGGTGCTTTGCCACATTACTCCTCTGGCCATGAGCTTTTATTATGCGGAGTATGAATCGAATCTGAATTTCACAATTGGCGGCCTCCCCTTGTGAGACAGATACCTAAACGAGCGTGGGAAAGCGCTTAAAAGCCACATTCAGTTTTTCCAGTGTTCCGGACGAACGGTCGTTAGTACGCAGCGCAGGTTCGATCTGTGTCAGGGAAACCTGGCAGTCTAGCAAGCTGCCGCGCTCTGCGGTCAGTTACACGAGTATTTCCAGCAGACCGCTTCTAGATCTCACTCTTTAAAAAGTAACGACGCAATTCAGGAAAGAAGACATTGAACATCGATTCTCAATCAACGTACGGGCAGGCGTCTACGCAACACCAATCAACGATGTGCGGACATCTTCAATGCCAAAGGGCAGAGGAGTGCATTGTCATGAATGGACGCCACTTGGAAGACCTCCCGTAAACACGTGTTTATCGCAGAAAGTATGCATTTCCGGACCCATGTTTATATGGCTTACTTTTCTTGTTTTGGCGAGTATATCACCTCTCAAAGTGAAACTTCCTGGCAGGTTAAAACTGTGTGCCGGACCGAGACTCGAACTCGGGGACCTTTGCCTTTCGCGGTGTTGTGTACATAGTTGCGCTTAGTCAGCGCATACACAACTTTCCCACTAGAGCGCGCCCCGCTAAGAACAACAGCGCAGGCGCAGCGCTCGTTCGCCTCCGCACTACGAGATGGCGCTGTCTTAGGAGACGGACCAAATTCTGCTTGCGCCGATCCGCGTATTAATATGTAACGCAACCAATGAGATTGCTGCTAACGTAGAACCTATTCTCCTCGCGGATCACACTCGCGCAGTGATACCTGAACACGCGAGGTATTATAACGAGTGTACAGACCTCCGATTAGTGAGTCTGCATTCGTCTGTACCATTCTGTACCAGTCTGCATTACTCTGTACCAGTCTGCATTTGTCTGTACCAGTCTATAGTCAAGTTTCAGTCTGCGCCTAATAAGATTATCATATTCCCGTACATAGCCATGAAGATAAATGAATAGACACTTTGTCAAGTATCAGAGATATGTGAGAATAAGATTAACGTACCAAGACCAAAGGAACTTCAGACTGTCAATTGTAAACAGCATCCAGAATCAAGTTACGTAATATCTATGCTTTTTATTATTTTAATAATTGTGTGTGAAAATTAATCAAGTTCTGTTTAAAGTTGGTCAGCGTCAATCTGCTACTCTAAGCGTCCAAGTGGTATTTCTATCGTCTGACCTAACGGCAGAAGATAAACACGCCACGATAAGACCACGAGACATATTGCTGACACTCGCCTACTTCGTTAGAGCGACAAGTCAAATAATCTGATGGTGTGTGTACCGAAGGTCTTACAGTACGCACACCACACGTGGGCAAGTGCTCTACCATCTGAGCTACCCAAGCACGGCTCACGCCACGTCCTCACAGCTTTATTTCCGCCAGTACCTCGTCTTCTACCTACCAAACTTTACAGAAGCTCTCCTGCGAACCTTGCAGAACTAGCACTCCTGGAAGAAAGGATATTGCGGAGATATGGCTTAGCCACAGCCTGGGGGATGTTTCCAGAATGAGATTTTCACTCTGCAGCGGAGTGTGCGCTGATATGAAACTTCGTGGCACAGTGAAAATCTGATTCTGGAAATCTCTCAAAGTATTCGACTCTGTAGGAATCAGCATGGGTTTCGAAAAAGACGGTCGTGTGAAACCCAGCTCGCGCTATTCGTCCACGAGACTCAGAGGGCCATAGACACGGGTTCACAGGTAGATGCCGTGTTTCTTGACTTCCGCAAGGCGTTCGGTACAGTTCCCCACAGTCTTTTAATGAACAAAGTAAGAGCATATGGAGTATCAGACCAATTGTGTGATTGGATTGAAGAGTTCCTAGATAACAGAACGCAGCATTTCATTCTCAATGGAGAGAAGTCTTCCGAAGTAAGAGTGATGTCAGTTGTGCCGCAGAGGAGTGTCATAGGACCGTTGCTATTCACAATATACATAAATGACCTAGTGGATGACATCGCAAGTTCACTGAGGCTTTTTGCAGATGATGCTGTGGTATATCGAGAGGTTGTAACAATGGAAAATTCTACTGAAATGCAGGATGATCTGCAGCTAATTGACGCATGGTTCAGGGAATGGCAATTGAGGCTCAATTTAGACAAGTGTTGTGTGCTGCGAATACATAGAAAGAAAGATCCCATATCATTTAGCTACAATATAGCGGGTCAGCAAGTGAAAGCAGTTAATTCCATAAATTATCTGGGAGTAGGCATCAGGAGTGATTTAAAATGGAATGACCATATAAAATTTATCGTCGGTAAAGCAGATGCCAGACTAAGATTCATTGGAAGAATCCTAAGGAAATGCAGTCCGAAAACAAAGGAAGTAGGTTACAGTACGCTTGTTCGCCCACTGCTTGAATACTGCTCAGCAGTGTGGGATCCGTGCCAGATAGGGTTGATAGAAGAGATAGAGAAGATCCAACGGAGAGCAGCGCGCTTCGTTACAGGATCGTTTAGTAATCGCGAAAGCGTTACGGAGATGATATATAAACTCCAGTGGAAAAATCTGCAAGTGAGACGCTCAGTAGCTCGGTACGGGCTTTTGTTGAAGTTTAGAGAACATACCTGCCCCGAGGAGTCAAGCGGTATATTTCCAGAATGAGATTTTCACTCTGCAGCGGAGTGTGCGCTGATATGAAACTTCCTGGCAGATTAAAACTGTGTGCCGGACCGAGACTCGAACTCGGGACCTTTACCTTTCGCGGGCAAGTGCTCTACCAACCAAGCACGAGTCGTGATAGGATAGCTCAGTTGGTAGAGCACTTGCCCGCGAAAGGCAAAGGTCCCGAGTTCGAGTCTCGGTCCGGCACACAGTTTTAATCTGCCAGGAAGTATCAAGCAGTATATTGCTCCCTCCTACGTATATCTCGCGAGAGAACATGAGGATAAAATCAGAGAGATTAGAGCCCACACAGTGGCATACCGACAATCTTTCTTTCCACGAACAATACGAGACTGGAATAGAAGGGAAAACCGATAGAGATACTCGAGGTAGCCTCCGCCATACACCGTCGCGTGGCTTGCGGAGTAAGGATGTAGATGTAAATGTAGATTTTTCTGAACACCCTGTATAATGTAAGTATGACATTTAGTTTAAATCAGGCCGAAATTTATACAGACTCGACCACTTCAACTGAAGTACGAAAGTTCTGCGGAGGCAAGATTCGGTACGTCTTGTAGAAGAACGGACGCCTGACCTCGCTGTCTCTCAGTGGTGTACAGGAACGCAGATTCCCCAGATGTCGTGGCGTGCAAGTGTTAAGGTCGGTGTTCCGACACAGTGAGGTGTGGAAACGGCCAGCGATTCGCGGCTGCCTGAATCGCACTCGGTGGTCCGGACGCGGAAACGCAGTGTCGAGACCACGGAGTGTTAGCGGCGCGAGCAGAAGTGGTCGTTACGGCAGGAGTCGGGCCGGCAGGCGACAAGTGTCTGCGCTGAATGCGTGGGCAGTAACGCGGTTAGGCCCGCCGCCGCCGGCTGATTGCGTGATTGCGTTAGCGCGGTTAAGGCCGCTTCCACGCATTTCGCCGCCTCAGCCGGCGCTGCCGACGCTACGGACTGCAGGAGGCAAAGCGTGCGAGTCAGCTGGTCCGGCGCGCAGTTACGACGAAATGTCCTCAAGTTCTAATCACACGCACCTGCCCCCAAGGATAGGTGACTTGGCGGATATTGGTTCAAATGGCTCTTTGCACTATGTGACTTTCTGAGGTCATCAGTCCCCTAGAACTTAGAACTACTTAAACCTAACTAACCTAGGGACATCACACACATTCATGCCCGAGGCAGGATTAGAACCTGCGACCGTAGCGGTCTCCTGAATGTAGCGCCTAGAACCGCTCGGCCACCCCGGTCGGCCTTGGCGGAGACCTCGGTTGTACAAGTCTGCATTTTTGGATGTTGAGGAAACAGACCACCTCTATAACCAACTCGCCATCATTCTAGAACTGCCAGACACGCAAAGGGCCCTTCATCCGAGGAAAGAGAATGAAGACAGAGTTGTTGTTATTGTGGTCTTCAGTCCTGAGACTGGTTTGATGCAGCTCTCCACGCTACTCTATCCTGTGCAAGCTTCTTCATCTCCCAGTACCTACTGCAACCTACATCCTTCTGAATCTGTTTAATTTATTCATCTCTACGATTTTTACCCTCCACGCTGCCCCCCAATACTAAATTGGTGATCCCTTGATGCCTCAGAACATGTCCTACCAACCGGTCCCTTCTTCTCCCCAATTCTATTCAATACCTCCTCATTAGTTATGTGATCTAGCCATCTAATCTTCAGCATTCTTCTGTAGCACCACATTTCGGAAGCTTCTATTCTCTTCTTGTCCAAACTATTTATCGTCCACGCTTCACTTCCATACATGGCTACACTCCATACAAGTACTTTCAGAAACGACTTCCTGACACTTAAATCTATACTCGGTGTTAACAAACTTCTCTTCTTCAGGAACGCTTTCCTTGCCATTGCCAGCCTACATTTTATATCCTGTCTACTTCGACCATCATCAGTTATTTTGCTCCCAAAATAGCAAAACTCATTTACTACTTCAAGTGTCTCATTTCCTAATCTAATTCCCTCAGCATCACCCAACTTAATTCGACTACGTTCCATTAGCCTCGTTTTGCTTTTGTTGATGTTCATCTTATACCCTCCTTTCAAGACACTGTCCATTCCGTTCAACTGCTCTTCCAAGTCCTTTGCTGCCTCTGACAGAGTTACAATGTCATCGGCGAACCTCAAAGTTTTTATTTCTCGTCCATAGATTTTATTTCCTACTCCAAATTTCTCTTTTGCTTTCTTTACTCCTTGCTCAATATACAGATTGAATAACATCGGGGATAGGCCACAACCCTGTCTCACTCCCTTCCCAACCACTGCTTCCCTTTCATGTCCCTCGGCTCTTATAACTGCCATCTGGTTTCTGTACAAATTGTAAATAGCCTTTCGCGGCCTGTATTTTACAGCGACAGAGTACGGTAGTCAAATAACACAAGATTAAAACATTATCGGACCTCTTACCGCGCCAATTCAGGATAAAACCTCGAGCTTTCGACGGTTACCTCCACCACCTTCGTCAGGAGAAATTGACTGTCCAAACTGCTATTTTTGTGCTGTTTGAGACTTTCCCGACGTAATAACTGCTTCATCGGTTCACAAACGTCGCGCCGGATAACGTTGGAAAGTTTCACAGCATTCCAACGGGACAGTTGCTCGTAACGTTCAGGTGTTTACTGACATGTTGCTACAGTGGCTCGCCAATGTAGGAGCTGTCTGGCTGGAAAAGCGCATCCTTTTGCTGCGTCACACACGCGAAGGCCGTGGACCATTTCTCCAGCACAGGGCACTGGATGTCGCCGTGCTCCATGATCGTCTATGACGACGTTATAGCCCCACCCCTTGGCGCATCCGCTTTCCTAGCGCTAGCTCATATACTGGCGAACCATTGCAGCAACGCGTCAGTAAGGTTCTAGAAACGACGAGCAGCTGTGTTGCTGATAAATTGTGCACATTTCATAACATTATCGACGCGATGCCCGTCAACTAATAAAGAAGTCTTTTTTTTATTTCTTTTTCGTTATTTCAATTCCCAACAGCGGGGGTGGGCTGGCAGCATATAAAAACCGCTTTTCAGCCAAAGGTTACACGACTGCCTTTAAAGATGGTCGTAATGTATAAAAGGTGGCGTTACGAGATGATTTTCTAAAAAATACATGGATGGACGATATTGAAGATTTTTACATAAAAACGAATGACAATAAACGAGGATTTTTTACAATTCCGTAGATGGAAAATACTGATGGATCTTAAAACTCGTTTTGTAACGCCGGAAATGCATATCCTCCTATTTCCATCTATTGCACTGCAAATTTTTTTCCTTATTTTGTTACCTGAAGATATAACATTTCTGTGTCTTTGTATATTGTAATTGTTTTACTATTTGTATACATATGCATTTATGTCGATTTATAATTGGTTTGTTTTGTGAATATTATTTGTATTTATACGCTGGGTCTGGCCTAGGGAAAACTATGCAATCGAACGACTACATCGATAGGTCGTGTGGAGAACCAAAGTGTTTAGGATCTTTGGTAGTGTTAACTCTCCCGCGTGGAGCGCGGGCAGAGAAGAGTCTGGCTGGGGTGGTGCAGTGGAGCAGGTGTGTCGTGTGACGCTCCCGCGAGTTGCCGCGCTTTCGGGGTTTGGCAGCATGTAATTGCGCTCGACTCGCGATGATAGTTTCTAACACGGTGTCGCGGACGGGAAGCATTAGCTGGCGCACATCAAGAGCCCGTTTCGCCTGGTGACCGTGTCGAGAAGAAGGCGCGCCAACATCCAGCTTCTGCAACAGCGACGGCCGACAATGAGTGACTGTCGCCACCTCCTCGATCGACGGCTTCAAACCTTCAATCAACCAACAAGGAAGATTGGAAGCACGTAAAGTTTTAGAACTGTATGGCAGGCCTCAGCTTTTCAAACTTTTAAAATTGTTGCATCACAAAATTACAGCTACTTCGCATGAACCTTTGTTGCTCATTGTCCCAATTGCATTACCAAGCAGGGTCCCTTCCTTTTCCGGAATGAACCCGAGTGTCGTTGAAATTCAAAAACCAGCATCATTCGATTTCACTGCTTTAATTTCAAAGTTCAGTTAAGGTATTCATAGCTGGCTACAATATTTAGATTACACAAGCACAAATTAAGAGTGCGAGTTTTGTTACCGCATTTTAGCTTACCTGTGACTGCAGCTCAGCTTGGTACGTACTAAATTTTACTATTCTTAATTGTTCAAAATCATTTAATTCAAGTTCAAAGTTAAATCCCTTATTTCTAAATTGCGTAGATTCAAGTAGCTTTTTAAATGATTGTTGAGGTAGCCCAAGACTAACCTTATTTTGCTGAATTTCGATGTGCTTCAGAAAGAAAGCTCACTATTAACTTCAGTCACTAAATTAACTTGCGATTTTCCTGTTTTATTAATTCTTTTGCTAAATTAAGTCAGAGTGTAGCGAAATTTATTACTTCTGACAAACTTTCAGTTTTCACACTGCACGTGTCAACCTTCAGTTGCCACGCTTCTAGTGCTAATTATATGTGTAATAACCTTTTGTTTTTCAGTTACTATAGTAATTGTCCTTAGGACAAATAACTAATTACCGCTAGTTAATTGTTAACGTAACGGGCGCACATTTACTTTCTTTATTAACTTTACCCCTTTTCAAAATTAATTTCCACCTGTTTCATTAGCATTTTTCCTTTCATTTAGCTGTAACCCTTTCCTCCCTCTTTACCGACAGATTAACTTCGGTGACGATTGCTTTTCCCAAATTTCCATTAGGTACACGCGGTTTAATTTTTCACTGTCATTAAGGTCGATAAGTGAGGGGGAGGTTACAGTTTGACGATTTATATTACTGTTAAAATACAGTCACTGATGAAGAGGAATGACGCCATGGTGTAATGGTGACGCTAGGTGAAATATGAAAAGATTGTCATGATGAAGGTGCGATGGCGGGTATGGCTACGGGGCCCTGTAGAACTGTAGGTAGCGACTAGAAGTCAGCGAGGTGAATTAAAGAGAAAGGACGAAACTGGAGTGTAGAGTGAGTAGCGTTGTGATTAGGGATGGGTATATTTCGGGATGGATTTCATCTTTGGGAAATGGGAGTTGGTTAAAATTCTAGTGGAACAGGATCTAAACTTTTGCTGTGGTGACCTTATATAGCGCATAGATGCTTGTGACTGGTCGGTAATTACGTAATGCTGTCGCAGATGGTGTCAACGTCTGCGCTGGTGGTGCCACCGCTCCCGTAATAGCGTAAACATCGCGACGAATATCTCTGCCTCTTCTCTGCATCGAAGAGTTCGACTCCGTGCACCGCTAAGATCATATACGCTGTCACGGTTGAAGTTCTTCTCATACATTCGTATTTCTATATGCTCTTTAATTACAGTATACCAGTATGTAGGAGTCTGGATCAAAATTATTGTTTCGTAAAAGAGTATTTTGTGTTTGTGAGGCTGTGTTCGGCAACTGCAGATTTCTCCAGTTCTCGATTTTTAATATGCTTGTGACGTTCTACACGGTAGATTTCCGACAGCTGTGCAGAATATCAAGGACGTATTAAAGATTGAGAGCTGGAGAAATCTGCAGTTGCCGAGCACAGCCTCACAAACACAAAATACTGCTTGACGAAACAATAATTTTGATCCAGCCCCCTACATACTGGTGTTCTGTAATTAAAGACGCTGTAGAAATACTGTTGTGTGGGAAGAACTCCAAATGCGAGAGGGGATGTAATTTTAGCGGTTGTAGAGGTTCTTTATGTATTGGTTTTTATGTATTATGAAAAGTTGGAGTTAATGTTATTGTGCCTGCTTCACAACTGGAAAAGTATTTACGTCAGTGACTCAGATGTGGTACTTCTCGCAGTTCGTTTGCACGGCGTTTTTATATTAAAAGACACCATCAGCAAACAAATTCTAGTTATGTAAATGTGAATGTTGTAAAAACTGATTATTGTTAAATACTTGTACTTTTATGAAAATGCAAAGCTAAGGAGAATCTCGCGATTTCGTTAAGCGGGGATCGAAAAAATTTACCGAACTCGTTTTACTCAAATGTTGTTGTTGAGACTGGTTTGATGCAGCTCTCCATGCTACTCTATCATGTGCAAGCTTCTTCATCTCCCAGTACCTACTGCAACCTACATCCTTCTGAATCTGCTTAGTGTATTCATCTCCTGGTCTCCCTCTACGATTTTTACCCTCCACGCTGCCCTCCAATGCTAAATTTGTGATCCCTTGATGCCTCAGGACATGTCCTACCAACCGATCCCTTCTACTGGTCAAGTTGTGCCACAAACTTCTCTTCTCCCCAATCCTATTCAGTACCTCCTCATTAGTTATGTGATCTACCCATAAAATCTTCAGCATTCTTCTGTAGCACCACATTTCGAAAGCTTCTATTCTCTTCTTGTCCAAACTAGTTATCGTCCATCTTTCACTTCCATACATGGCTACACTCCATACAAATACTTTCAGAAACGACTTCCTGACACTTAAATCTATACTCGATGTTAACAAATTTCTCTTCTTCAGAAACGATTTCCTTGCCATTGCCAGTCTACATTTTATATCCTCTCTACTTCGACCATCATCAGTTATTTTCCTCCCTAAATAGCAAAACTCCTTTACTACTTTAAGTGTCTCATTTCCTAACCTAATTCCCTCAGCATCACCAGATTTAATTTGACTACATTCCATTATCCTCGTTTTGCTTTTGTTGATGTTCATCTTATATCCTCCATTCAAGACACTGTCCATTCCGTTCAACTGCTCTTCCAAGTCCATTGCTGTCTCTGATAGAATTACAATGTCATCGGCAAACCTCAAAGTTTTTACTTCTTCTCCATGAATTTTAATACCTACTTCGAATTTTTCTTTTTTTCCTTTACTGCTTGCTCAATATACAGATAACATCGGGGAGAGGCTACAACCCTGTCTCACTCCTTTCCCAACCACTGCTTCCCTTTCATGCCCCTCGACTCTTATAACTGCCATCTGGTTTCTGTACAAATTGTAAATAGCCTTTCGCTCCCTGTATTTTACCCCTGCCACCTTTAGAATTTGAAAGAGAGTATTCCGGTCAACATTGTCAAAAGCTTTCTCTAAGTCTACAAATGCTAGAAACGTAGGTTTGCCTTTTCTTAATCTAGCTTCTAAGATAAGTCGTAAGGTTAGTATTGCCTCACGTGTTCCAACATTTCTACGGAATCCAAACTGATCTTCCCCGAGGTCCGCTTCTACCAGTTTTTCCATTCGTCTGTAAAGAATTCGCGTTAGTATTTTGCAACTGTGACTTATTAAACTGATAGTTCGGTAATTTTCACATCTGTCAACACCTGCTTTCTTTGGGATTGGAATTATTATATTCTTCTTGAAGTCTGAGGGTATTTCGGCTGTCTCATACATCTTGCTCACCAGATGGTAGAGTTTTGTCATGACTGGCTCTCCCAAGGCCATCAGTAGTTCTAATGGAATGTTGTCTACTCCCGGGGCCTTGTTTCGACTCAGGTCTTTCAGTGCTCTGTCAAACTCTTCACGCAGTATCTTATCTCCCATTTCGTCTTCATCTACATCCTCTTCCATTTCCGTAATATTGTCCTCAAGTACATCGCCCTTGTATAAACCCTCTATATACTCCTTCCACCTTTCTGCCTTCCCTTCTTTGCTTAGAACTGGATTGCCACCTGAGCTCTTGATATTCATACAAGTGGTTCTCTTCTCTCCAATGGTCTCTTTAATTTTCCTGTAGGCAGTATCTATCTTACCCCTAGTGAGACAAGCCTCAAACATGATACAATATTGGAAATACTGATTACTTTTATTGTTTCAAAGTAAAAATCGCTAATCAAGAGAAATCTCCCAAAATTATATTTATTTTTACTTGTCAAAATTAGCGAATACTGGGATATTTACTACGACTCTGGGCCGTTATCATTTAGAACAATGGCGCTGACCTCAAATTTACCACTTCATGAATATAGGAGCTGTTACAGATAAACATAAGCAACACTTTCACGTAAGATTTGATTATATTTAAGCTAAATATTGCATGAAACTTCCACATTTTCGTGCCTCGTCACAAACTGGCTTCTCACACCACGAAGAAACAAAAGCCAACAGAGAGCGATCTTTTTGCAGAAAACAGAGATTGCAATTACATTCGCAATTCGTATTAATTGTTTACAGAGTCTTTGTTATTTTTCTGAGATAATATTTATGTTTTATTACGATGTCAATTTTGATATACACTCCTGGAAGGGGAAACTTTATTGACACATTCCTGGGGTCAGATACATCACATGATCACACTGACAGAACCACAGGCACATAGACACAGGCAACAGAGCATGCACAATGTCGGCACTAGTACAGTGTATATCCACCTTTAGCAGCAATGCAGGCTGCTATTCTCCCATGGAGACGATCGTAGAGATGCTGGATGTAGTCCTGTGGAACGGCTTGCCATGCCATTTCCACCTGGCGCCTCAGTTGGACCAGCGTTCGTGCTGGACGTGCAGACCGCGTGAGACGACGCTTCATCCAGTCCCAAACATGCTCAATGGGGGACAGATCCGGAGATCTTGCTGGCCAGGGTAGTTGACTTACACCTTCTAGAGCACGTTGGGTGGCACGGGATACATGCGGACGTGCATTGTCCTGTTGGAACAGCAAGTTCCCTTGCCGGTCTAGGAATGTTAGAACGATGGGTTCGATGACGGTTTGGATGTACCGTGCACTATTCAGTGTCCCCTCGACGATCACCAGTGGTGTACGGCCAGTGTAGGAGATCGCTCCCCACACCATGATGCCGGGTGTTGGCCCTGTGTGCCTCGGTCGTATGCAGTCCTGATTGTGGCGCTCACCTGCACGGCGCCAAACACGCATACGACCATCATTGGCACCAAGGCAGAAGCGACTCTCATCGCTGAAGACGACACGTCTCCATTCGTCCCTCCATTCACGCCTGTCGCGACACCACTGGAGGCGGGCTGCACGATGTTGGGGCGTGAGCGGAAGACGGCCTAACGGTGTGCGGGACAGTAGCCCAGCTTCATGGAGACGGTTGCGAATGGTCCTCACCGATACCCCAGGAGCAACAGTGTCCCTAATTTGCTGGGAAGTGGCGGTGCGGTCCCCTACGGCACTGCGTAGGATCCTACGGTCTTGGCGTGCATCCGTGCGTCGCTGCGGTCCGGTCCCAGGTCGACGGGCACGTGCACCTTCCGCCGACCACTGGCGACAACATCGATGTACTGTGGAGACCTCACGCCCCACGTGTTGAGCAATTCGGCGGTACGTCCACCCGGCCTCCCGCATGCCCACTATACGCCCTCGCTCAAAGTCCGTCAACTGCACATACGGTTCACGTCCACGCTGTCGCGGCATGCTACCAGTGTTAAAGACTGCGATGGAGCTCCGTATGCCACGGCAAACTGGCTGACACTGACGGCGGCGGTGCACAAATGCTGCGCAGCTAGCGCCATTCGACGGCCAACACCGCGGTTCCTGGTGTGTCCGCTGTGCCGTGCGTGTGATCATTGCTTGTACAGCCCTCTCGCAGTGTCCGGAGCAAGTATGGTGGGTCTGACACACCGGAGTCAATGTGTTCTTTTTTCCATTTCCAGGAGTGTATTTGCGAAGTTATTAAATATCATTTTTATCGCATGATGTGGCGCACCGCCACATGGTGCATCAAAGAGAGTTCTCAATTGAAGGGAAGAGGCGTATATATTCGTCCCAAAGTTTACGTTGCTACGGGATCAGTGGCGCCCCCAACGCAAACATTGACACCATCTGCGACAGCATGACGTAATTGCTGACCGATCACAGGTCGCCTATGGACTGTATAAGGCCGCCGAAGCAGCTGATTACACAGTCAGATGTTCCTGACGAAGGTGGTAGAGGTAATCGTCGAAAGATCGAGGTTTTAATCTGAATTGACGCGGCAAGAAGTACGAGAATATCTTACACAACAGTGCTGTCGCGAAACACTTCGCTCTCGACGCAAGATTAAGCTGACTTCTATGCCATGTCAGCAGAAACCGGAGGGTGAGGCAAAAGCCGGCCGGAGTGGCCGTGCGGTTCTAGGCGCTACAGTCTGGAGCCGAGCGACCTTTCCGGTCACAGGTTCGAATCCTGCCTTGGGCATGGATGTGTGTGATGTCCTTATGTTAGTTAGGTTTAATTAGTTCTAGGCGACTGATGACCTCAGAAGTTAAGTCGCATGGTGCTCAGAGCCATTTTATGAGGCTAAATTGCGTTGTTGACTTCTGTGCAGAATGAGCTGGGCTTTTGTCGTGGATCAAAAACACACACTTGGAAAACTTCCCACGACCCTTCGTCTTGAAAGCTTCCGGAACAACTTCGGGAGATTTCTATAACAGCTCTTGTGACTATTTGCCTCTTCACAGCTTTTCAGCATCACCCCATGGTGGTCTCAAAAATCACTGTGCGTCAGCTTGAGCCGACGATGATTGCAGCGTTCGGAGTTCAGAGGACGCTCTGCCGGCTCATATCGTAGCCTCATGATTAAGTACGGCATAAGGACATCTCACAACTTAGAAACCTTCAGTCCGTTCGCATTTCCGTCCAGATATTCTGCACTTATACGCTTTATTTGTCTGCAGTGTAGGATGTCTGGTAGTCAAGACATTATCTACTGCCTTTAATATCTCAGTAACCTACGTAGACAACAGGGAGTTTCAGAGGATGTGGTCGTATTATGCTGAAATAACAGTGTGGCGGACATCACAGACAATTAATTTTCGTGTGAATCGTGGAGAAGTGCTTTGTGACCTGGCTAATACGACTTTTACCGATAAACCCCGGATCGAATTGCGGTCTGTGACAAATTTACTTTTGTTTATACGTATTCATTACATTGCAGGCTCATCAATACACAACAGATTTTACTTTTTATGAAATTTTATTGCCATTATTTCACGTCAGTGTACTATACCGATGCACATAATTCCATTTTAGCGCATTTATTTCACTGCTTACTTGTTCCGATAGAAACGTTATGGCATTTTGATTTCAGAAAGGATTGCCTCAACTTTTCTGCCTGTTACTTTGACGTTCACGCTTGTTATCTTTACTAGACGTATTGCTCAGCACGTATAAATCCTACTGCAACCTATAGCGAAGTTATGCCAATGGTATGATTGTCATCTTATCCGTTTACTGCGAACAAGTATTTTCGACATGTAGTTTCATTCATTTTAGAGTTCTGTTAATGTTTACATTATATTAGTGATATTAATGGTAAAATACATCCCATACCGGTCAGGAAATATTTTAAGACCTTGGAAAGAAGGAAAGTATTCACACCACATAAATCACAGTAAAATCAAATGTGAAGGAAAGCAGTTGCTCATACATCTATTAGCTGCAAAATTACGAGGTGCATTCAAGTTCTAAGGCCTCTGATTTTTTTTCTCCGGAAAGAGATAGAAACATGCGCATTGTTTTAAAATAAGGCCGCGTTCATTGTCAATACGTCCAAGAGATGGCAGCACCGTACGGCAGATGGAATTTTACCGCCAGCGGCGAGAATGAGAACTGTTTTAAATACTGAAAATGGCGACGTTTTGCTTACTTGAACAGCGTGCAATCATTCGTTTTCTGAATTTGCGTGGTGTGAAACCAATTGAAATTCATCGACAGTTGAAGGAGACATGTGGTGATGGAGTTATGGATATGTCGAAAGTGCGATCGTGGGTGCGACAGTTTAATGAAGGCAGAACATCGTGTGACAACAAACAGAAACAACCTCGGGCTCGCACAAGCCGGTCTGACGACACGATCGAGAAACTGGAGAGAAATGTTTTGGGGGATCGCCGAATGACTGTTGAACAGATCGCCTCCAGAGTTGGCATTTCTGTGGGTTCTGTGCACACAATCCTGCATGACGACCTGAAAATGCGAAAAGTGTCATCCAGGTGGGTGCCACGAATGCTGACGGACGACCACACGGCTGCCCATGTGGCACGTTGCCGAGGATTGTTGACGCGCAACGACAGCATGAATGGGACTTTCTTTTCGTCGGTTGTGACAATGGATGAGACGTGGATGCCATTTTTCAATCCAGAAACAAAGCGCCAGTCAGCTCAATGGATGCACACATATTCACCGCCACCAAAAAAATTTCGGGTAACCGCCAGTGCTGAAAAAATGATGGTGTCCATGTTCTTGGACAGCGAGGGCATAATCCTTACCCATTGCGTTCCAAAAGGCACTACGGTAACAGGTGCATCCTACGAAAATGTTTTGAAGAACAAATTCCTTCCTGCACTGCAACAAAAACGTCCGGGAAGGGCTGCGCGTGTGCTGTTTCACTGAGACAACGCACCCGCACATCGAGCTAACGTTATGCAACAGTTTCTTCGTGATAACAACTTTGAAGTGATTCCTCAATCTCCCTACTCGCCTGACCTGGCCCCTAGTGACTTTTGGATTTTTCGAACAATGAAAGACACTCTCCGTGGCCGCACATTCACCAGCCGTGCTGCTATTGCCTCAGCGATTTTCCAGTGGTCAAAACAGACTCCTAAAGAAGCCTTTGCCGCTGCCATGGAATCATGGCGTCAGCGTTGTGATAAAATGTGTACGTCTTGAGGGCGATTACGTCGAGAAGTAACGCCAGTTTCATCACCTCGTAAATTGAATTTAATCTATAAATAAACTGTTTGTTCACCCGGAGAATACGGGAGGACGACGGTTCAATCCCGCGTCCGGCCATCCTGAATGTTTTCCGTGATTTCCCTAAATCGCTCCAGGCAAATTCCGGGATGGTTCCTTTCAAAGGGCGCGGCCGACTTCCTTCCCTGTCTTTCCCTAATCCTATGAGACCAATGACCTCGCTGTTTGGTCTCTTCCCCCAAACAACCCACCAATAATTATTCTCCACCAACAAGAATGCACGGTTTGATATGACGTTATCTTTTGGTAACAGCTATTTCAGAATGATTTTTGCTAATCATCATTTCTCATTATATGTAAAAACAGTCCTCTTGATTAAAAAAAAAAAAACAGCCATTAATCGGAAATTTATACTAGGACAGCTAAACCGAGATTCAGAGGCCCGAAAAACTCTTGCTTTTCACTTTGTAAATTGCCGATTACAGCCCATGACGCGTAAGTACCATTAAAAAAGTGAACTTCAGCTCAAATTACGCTGGCAATTTACGATATCATTAAAAAAAAGTGACGCAGTCGCTGGTGAGTGACGCAAACAAGCCAGTGTTCCGCAAAAAAGCAATAAACTGCATTAATGGGCACGTAGCTAATGATGAGCCATACGGGTCTGGTTTCAAACGCAGTCAGTGCGTTATAACGGGTCGCATGAAAGGCCTCCATATGTTTACGCTACGACTATTTGCTGGTTTACGAGCGCACTTGTGTTACAGTAGCACTGGGGGGCAATTATATCTCACGCTTCACGTACAAAGTAAACTCGCAGCTCTGACTGCGCGCAATTAAAACTGTCGTATAAATTGAACAACTATGCTAAAGTGTTTGGTGAGAAAGCAGTTTGAGTGAAGTGCACTTCACGTACAGCTCACAATTGTTTACAGCGAAGCACGCATCCTAGCTTGTTTTCTAGGACCATCTTCTTCTTTCTTTTACAATGAGTACTATACCGCCTTGGTCCCTCACTTAGCTTGAATTTATACCGAATCTCTCGTCCAACGTGAAGTCCTAAGAAACTGAAAAAAAGCGCATGTGAGTCCTGTATACGAGGTGCGACAATAAAGTAATGAGACTGATTTACTTTGCAAGATGTGGCAACCCTGCAGGCTTGCGTAGGCACAATATCGTTGACCTTGGTCTATAAGCTGCTTCTAGTCCAAGCGGCACATCCATGCAACTGCTCAGTCGTGAGTTGTGCTGTAATAAGTAAACACGTGTTTGTGTCTCTCGTCACGGAAATGGAACCGCAGAATATTGCGCAACGGCATGCCATTTCTTTTTGCGTTAAATTGGGTGAAACCGCGACGATAACCTACGGTAAGCTTCAGAAGGCTTTTGGAGAGGAGATTATGTCAAGAGCTCAAGTTTTTCGTTGGCATAAAATGTTTAGCGAATGCAGAACGAATGTTGAAGATGAAGACCGCAGTGGACGAGCATCAACCTCACGGACGGATGTCTACTTGGTCAGGATGCGTCAACTCGTACGATCTGCTCCATGAACTTCCATGAAAACAATTGCAGAAGAACTGAACATCAGTTGAGAAATGGTTCGTCTAACAACTGAAGATCTTGGTATGAGAAAGATTTGTGCAAAAATGGTCCCCAAAAATCTCACACCACAACAGCGAGAAACACGGAAAAATGTGGCAGCCGATCAGTTAGAGCAAGCGGAAGTCAATCCATAATCGTTGAGCCGTGTTATGGCTGGTGATGAAAGTTGGTTTTTTCAATACGATCCAGAGACAAAACGCCAAAGTTCGAAATTGTGCTCAAAGGGATCACCAAGACTAAAAAAAAGGTCGCATGTCAAAGTCAAAAGTGAAATGCATGCTTGTATGCTTCTTTGATTCCAAGGGAATTGTTCATAAAGAGTGGGTGTCTCCTGGACAAACAGTTAACCAATACAACTGCAAAGAAATGTTAGAAGGACTTCGTAAAAGAGTTCTTCGAGTCCGTGCCAACATTGCTGATAATTGGATTCTGCATCACGATGATCCGCCATTCCATACTGCTCTGTCAGTACAGCAAAAAAAAAAAAAAAAAAAAAAAAAGGTTCAAGTGGCTCTGAGCACTATGCGACTTAACTTCTGAGGTCATCAGTCGCCTAGAACTTAGAACTACCTAATCCTAACTAACCTCAGGACATCACACACATCCATGCCCGACGCAGGATTCGAACCTGCGACCGTAGCAGTCGCCCGGCTCCAGACTGTAGCGCCCAGAACCGCACGTCCAATGCGGCCGGCTGTCAGTACAGCAATTTTTAACTTAAAAACAAATTTCAGTACTACCACAGCAACCTTATTCACCAGATATCGCTCCGTGCGACTGTTTTCTATTTCCAAGAGTCAAAACGGCGGTCAAGGGACACCATTTTCAAACAACACAAGATTTCCAAAAAGATGTGACGAGGGTCTTGGAGGATATTACAGGAAATGAGTTCCAGAAATGTTACCATCAACGGCAGAAGCGCTGGAAAAAGCGTGTGCAATCAGAAGGGAACTACTTCGAAGGAGACAACACTAAACTTGACTAAAACGGTAAGCGACATTTTTTTTCACTTAAGTCTCATTACTTTATTGTCGCACCTCGTATAAGGAAGGTAAAAGAACGGACCAGTAAAATTGCAGAGTAATATCTTTTAACATCGATTTCTTGAAGAACGTTATAGACATTCTCAGTCTGAAAATACTAAATTTCCTTGAGAGTGAAAAACTTCTGTCCACAAATGAACACGGTTTTAGAAAATATAGCTCGTGCGAAGCTCAAGTTTGCCCTTTTCCCAAATGAGATCCTGCGAACGATGGATGAAAGGCAATAAAAATGGTTCAAATGGCTCTGTGCACTATGGGACTTAACATCTGTGGTCATCAGTCCCCTAGAACTTGGAACTACTTAAACCTAACTAACCTAAGGACATCACAAACATCCATGCCCGAGGCAGGATTCGAACCTTTTAAGGGAATGGGATAGATATAAGCAATATTTAGGTATAACACTATACTGTAAAAAAAAGAAAAAAACCCACCTTGTTTCCTGTGCGCATTTCTTGTGCATTTGACACGTTCCACGGTTTTTCCGTGCTATTGATCAATGGAACACGGAACTAATTAACTAGGAAACATTGCAACACCATCAGTCTCTGGTGACAAGGGTTGTAGTGACTTCTTCCTCTTCCGTTGCATGGAAAAAAAATAGCGTTATAAATTTCCAAATTGACGACGAGGAGAAGTGGAACGCACAGCCAAAATGCAGACTTTTACAACCAAGGGCCGGCCGCAGTGGCCGAGCGGTTCTAGACGCTACAGTCTGGAACGGCGCGACTGCTACGGTCGCAGGTTCGAATCCTGCCTCGGACATGGATGTGTGTGATGTCCTTAGGTTAGTTAGGTTTAAGTAGTTCTAAGTTCTAGGGGACTGATGACCTCAGAAGTAAAGTCCCACAGTGCTCAGAGCCATTCGAACCATTCGAACAACCAAGGTCCCCGCTAAGGTATCCATCGATAGAAAAAAAAAAGGTGTCGCATTGAAGGATGATTACGAAGAGGATGCCAAACATCAAGTTTCACGGTTGCAGCGTGACTTTTTCCAAGGCGATAATTAAAACTTTATGACTACCCAACGTAGCTCTCATCCGTTGGGGGTCGTCTTATTGCAGACACCAGGCTGTGAACTCCTGTGCTCTGTATTCTAGAGAATACATGTACTGTTTCCGGCGCTGGATTGTGCGCTGGGCAAACATTTCAGACGAGTCACGTCTTTTTCCTTTTTTTTTTTTTTGCCCTATTCCGAGGGTAATCCGGAAGACAAACATTTACAAGAGATAGCGGCCGGCGGTGTAACGCGAGACGTCGTGTTTGCGCCCAGACATTTACAAGAGATAGCGGCCGGCGGTGTAACGCGAGACGTCGTGTTTGCGCCCAGAACCTTGTCTGCCGCTCCACACGGCGGTGTTACTACCGCACAAAAGGAGTCTGCGTTCGCGCGCTCCGCTCTCGTTTCGAATTATCTGCTTTAACTCGGGCGCGCGCGGCCTTTGTCGCGATTGTTATGTGCTGTGTGTTCGCACTCCACATTGTTTGCGTTAATGAGTTCGCCGTCTGTTGCAGCGGCCGCCTCGCAGCGCACGCAGGGGTGGGGGGAAGGGCGGGGGGGTGCCGCGGTGCATAATTAAAACGTTAATATTGCGGGGGCGGAGAGAGGCGTGGCGGTGGGAGGCGGCCGCCCCCCGGGGGGCGCTGAGGCACCTGCCGCGGCGGACCGCGTCTCGCGGCTTGCCGCCCACGCACTCGACGATGTGGTCGTCGTTTTCCACCATCACGACGGCCGTTATTGTGGCCGGTCATTCTGTCATAAAACGGCGTGGCTCCTTCGCTCTTATGTGCTCTCTTCGTGTGTGTGTGTGTGTGTGTGTGTGTGTGTGTGTGTGTGTGTGTTTGTGTGTGCGTACTTACACACTGGAGGTTGGGGGGAGGGGGGGGGGTGCCAGAAGGAGGGGCACTTCTTCGACTCCTGGAATCTGGGGTAAACGCATTTTATCCACTGCAGAAATACGAGGCGTGTTTTTTAAGTAAGTACTGTTGTGAAATTTAAAAAAAAAACACGTGCTAAGATATCTCAATAATTTTATTTTTACATGAGAGCCTGTACCTCAATCTACTTTTCTACATAATTTCCGCCAATATTGAGGCACCTGTCATAACGTTGTACCAGTTTTTGAATACCCTCCTCATAGAAGTCTGCCGCCTGACTTGTTAACCTCTGCACCACCACTGTTTTGACTTCGTCATCGTCTTGAAGACGCTGACCGCCCAGGTGTTTCTTCAAGTGCAGGATCAGATGGTAGTCACTGGGCGCAAGATCGGGTCTGTACGGAGGATGATCCAGAGTTTCCCATCGAAAACATGTGATGAGATCATTGGTCTGATTCGCCACATGCGGACGGGCAGTGTCTTGCAGCAAAACGATGCCCTTGCTTGCTCAACGTGGCACGGCTTTTGCTCCGCATTGAACGGCGCAGACTGTGCAATGTCCTACAGTAAGCTGCTGCATTGATTGTGCCGGCCAGGGTGGCCGAGCGGTTCTAGGCGCTACAGTCTGGAACCGCGCCACCGCTACGGTCGCAGGTTCGAATCCTGCCTCGGGCATGGATGTGTGTGATGTCCTTAGGTTAGTTAGGTTTAAGTAGATCTAAGTTCTAGGGGACTCATGACCTCAGAAGTTCAGTCCCATAGTGCTCAGAGCCATTTGCATTGATTGTCTCATTACGAGGCAGAAATTCCACAAGCAATACTCCTTTTCTGTTCCAAAAAACTGTGCACATGATTTTCCTGGCAGAAGTTGTTTGCTTAAACTTCACTTTCCTGGGTGAATCTCAATGCCGCCATTCCATGGACTGTTGCTTTGATTCCGGTGTGACGTAGGCCACTCATGTTTCATCGCCCGTAACAATTTGGCTTAAGAAATCATCACCGTCGTTGTGGTACCGCTCAAGGGAAGTCAATGCACCGTCTAAACGTTTTGTTTTGTGCACATCCGTCAACATTTTCGGTATCCAACGTGCGTACAATTTTCGGTAATTCAAGTGCTCGGTCACAATGCCACAGAATACACTACGAGAAACATTAGGAAAGTCATCCCGCAAGGAGGAAATCACAAAGCGTCTGTTTTCTGTCACCTTATTGTCGACTTCCTGCACCAAACTTTCATTAAAGACCGAAGGACACCCACTCCGTTGTTCATCATGCACATTTGTGCGGCCACCTTCATTCTGTCACTGCTAAGGTATATGTGGTTGGCTGTTGAGGATTTGTTACACCAGCTGTTACATTGTAATTTATGTGCATCACTGTGTTCTCTGGCTGTGGTGTTTGTGATTACTGTATGAAGTAAGTGGTGTCCAAGTTTTTGGTTTTTGGAGAATTATATTTTGTTATTGGCGTTTCTAAATACGTTAACAATTCTTTATGATGCTGTGTCTAAAAAGGGAATACTTCAAACACCGTGTCTCCACCACTGGAATCAGTAAATTAATGCTCGATTTGGCCGGCCGCTGTGGCCGAGCGGCTCTAGGCGCTTCAGTCCGGCGGAACCGCGCTGCTGGTACGGTCGCAGGTTCGAATCCTGCCTCGTGCATGGATGTGTGTGACGTCCTTAGGTTAGTTAGGTTTAAGTAGTTGTAAGTCTAGGGGACTGATGACCTCAGATGTTAAGTGCCATAGTGCTTGGAGCCATTTGATTTGAATGCTCGATTTGTATTAGTTTTGCAAAGCTTATATTCAGAATGTGCCCGCTTTGTAACATTTCATATGTTGTAGTTCGGACGACCCATCTCCTAGATCAAGCAAAAAGCCCACAGTTACGGCCGGACTACTGTAGTTTCGTCTGCCCGTAACAGAAGTAACGAAAGGAATGGAACGCTGGATCGGGATAGATGACGGCAACGGAAACAGTGTATCTGTGAAACGTGAGACCTGCATAATTAAATAAACACGCAGCAACGATGAAGAATGGCCGCGCAGTGTGCCTACGGAGCGTAATAGATCTCTCCAGCCTGGGGCTGTAAGAGTAAACCGCGAATCAAGTGCTGCAGTTACTTAGGGAAAACAAGAGACTGCCCGGACACGCCGGCGCCTGTAAATTATTCCCGGAGGTAATTTTTCTCCGCCCCGCAGAGGAGATTACGCGCAGTCGCGCAGGATCCCGGAGGGTGAGCTTAGGCCGGGGGTCTGAGCCCGTGTCGGGCGATGGTTGCTGGACGCTAAATCACTGAGCGCCTAGGGGAGGGTCGCAGCGAGGCAGGCTGGAGAAGGCCCACACTCTGCTAATGGAAATACTCAGGATATTGCAGTCAAGGCCCACTGTGACCGCACCCCGGCCCATATACTCTCTCACCTCTCCCTCATCGTCTCTTCACTGAACCGCTTCAGGTCTCCGTTCGTGATTTCCACTCAGAAAGTTCACACAGTTGGTAGAAACTGACTGGAAGGCATCTACTGGGACAGAAATTATACAGGATGGTCCACTGATCATGACCGGGCCAAATATCTCACGAAATAAGCGTCAAACGAAAAAACTACAAAGAACAAAACTTGTCAAGCTTGAAGGGGGAAACCAGATGGCGCTATGGTTGGCCCGCTAGATGGCGCTGCCATAAGTCAAACGGATAACTACTGCGTTTTATAAAATAGGAACCCCCATGTTTTATTACGTATTTGTGCAATACGTAAAGAAATATGAATGTTTTAGTTGGACCACATTTTTCGCTTTGTGATAGATGGCGCTGTAATAGTCACACAAACGTATGTGGTATCACGTAACGGTATTTGCTTCGTGATACATTACATTCTGAAGGTGGCAGGGGTAAAATACAGGGAGCGAAAGGCTATTTACAATTTGTACAGAAACCAGATGGCAGTTATAAGAGTCGAGGGGCATGAAAGGGAAGCACTGGTTGGGAAGGGAGTGAGACAGGGCTGTAGCCTATCCCCGATGTTATTCAGTCTGTACATTGAGCAAGCAGTGAAGGAAACAAAAGAAAAATTAGGACTGTGGATTAAAATCCATGGAGAAGAAATAAAAACTTTGAGGTTCGCCGATGACATTGTAATTCTGTCCGAGACAGCAAAGGACTTGGAAGAGCAGTTGAACGGAATGGACAGTGTCTTGAAAGGAGGGTATAAGATGAACATCAACAAAAGCAAAACGAGGATAATGGAATGTAGTCGAATTAAATTGCGTGATGCTGAGAGTATTAAGTTAGGAAATGAGACACTTAAAGTAGTAAAGGAGTTTTGCTATTTGGGGAGCAAAATAACTGATGATGGTCGAAGTAGAGAGGATATAAAATGTAGACTGGCAATGGCAAGGAAAGTTTCTCTGAAGAAGAAAAATTTGTTAACATCGAGTATAGATTTAAGTGTCAGGAAGTCGTTTCTGAAAGTATTTGTATGGAGTGTAGCCACGTATGGAAGTGAAACATGGACGATAAATAGTTTGGACAAGAAGAGAATAGAAGCTTTCGAAATGTGGTGCTACAGAAGAATGCTGAAGACTAGATGGGTAGATCTTATAACTAATGAGGAGGTATTGAATAGAACTGGGGAGAAGAGGAGTTTGTGGCACAACTTGACTAGGAGAAGGGATCGGTTGGTAGGACATGTTCTGAGGCATCAAGGGATCACCAATTTAGTATTGGAGGGCAGTCTGGAGGGTAAAAATCGTAGAGGGAGACCAAGAGATGAATACACTAAGCAGATTCAGAAGGATGTAGGTTGCGGTAGGCACTGGGAGATGAAGAGTCTTGCACAGGATAGAGTAGCATGGAGAGCTGCATCAAACCAGTCTCAGGACTGACTACCACAACAACAACAACATTACCCGTGTTAAAGTGGACCGCTTACCAATTGCGGAAAAGGTCGATATCGTGTTGATGTACGGCTATTGTGATCAAAATGCCCAACGGGTGTGTGCTATGTGTGCTGCTCGGTATCCTGGACATCATCCAAGTGTCCGGACCGTTCGCCGGATAGTTACGTTATTTAAGGAAACAGGAAACGTTCAGCCACATGTGAAACGTCAACCACGACCTGCAACAAATGATGATGCCCAAGTAGGTGTTTAGCTGCTGTCCCGGCTAATCCGAACATCAGTAGCGGACAAATTGCGCGAGAATCGGGAATCTCAAAAACGTCGGTGTTGAGAGTGCTACATCAATATCGATTGCGACCTTACCAGATTTCTATGCACCAGGAATTGCATCGCGACGACTTCGAACGTCGTGTACAGTTCTGCTACTGGGCACAAGAGAAATTACGGGACGATGACAGATTTTTTGCACGCGTTCTATTTAGCGACGAAGTGTCGTTCGCCGACAGCGGTAACGTAAACCGGCATAATATGCACTATTGGCGAACGGAAAATCCACGATGGCTGCGACAAGTGGAACATCAGCGACCTTGGCGGGTTAATGTATGGTGCGGCAGTATGGAAGGAGCGATAATTGGTCCCCATTTTATCTATGGCAATCTAAATGGTTCAATGTATCCTGATTTCCTACGTAATGTTCTACCGATGTTACTACAAGATGTTTCACTGCATGACAGAATGGCGATGTACTTCCAACATGATGGATGTCCGGCTCATAGCTCGCGTGCGGTTGAAGCGGTATTGCTTCAGATGGTCATGAGCGCTATGGGACTTAACATCTGAGGTCATCTGTCCCCTAGAACTTAGAACTACTTAAACCTAACTAACCTAAGGACATCGTACACATCCATGCCCGAGGCAGGATTCGAAGCTGGGACCGTAGCAGCAGCGCGGTTCTGGACTGGAGCGCCTAGAACCGCTCGGCCACAGCGGCCGACTTGCAAGGATGTAATTCACGTTATTAGGATTGGACAGCAGAAGATATACAGAAAAGAGACACATTTCAGTGCATAGGGCGTGACTCGCAATAAAGGTTTTCAGTGTTGGTACCGCTTGCGTCTGGGCAAACGTCAATACATCACTGAAGTCGCTCACACGAATTTCCAGGGAAGGCGGCACAGCATATCGCTCTCCTGTTCGTTGGGTTGCACATCAGCGCCTGCGAACTAATTCGAAGCGACAATACGGAGCAGTTGATTTGTGTACATGTTCTGACATGCCTGTCTCCTAATTCAACTACGCTACAGCGTGTATCTGAAACTTGGACGGATGCTCTATCCACAGGTAAGTGTATTTACTATATGTCGTCTTCTGAAACCCGTGAGGTCTTTATGAACGACAAAAAAAGGTTCTAAACGACAGAAGTAAATTTTATACTAGAATTTACTTGTTAATACTTATTTGTCCCATTTAATACCGTAGCTACAACTGACTCATGCAGAGTCTATGTAGCATGTGTATTTCTAATATTTTTATGACATGTAGAGCTAATAACTATCTAGTTACGTACTACGTAACTTTCATTAAATTTTTATTTCGCTCTCACTTTTGTTCTCTCATTTTTTGACTGACCTGTCATGAAATCGTATACTGTCTAATTCTGATCGCTCGTTGTAGCCCGTTATATCTCTCCATGTACTGAACCAAAGATGATGTATCTATCCTACTTAAACCAATTAATAAATCTGATAAAAAAATTTATGAATTAAGTACCGAGGGACGCCAATAAAGTAATTCTAAAAACGGCTGAAATTCCACAAAATCTAACTGTATACCAAACATGAGTGAGATGCAGCTTTTGTTGAAGAATTAAAGACATTTCTATAATGTCCTATGTAGACGTGCGACGAATTCACTTAATTCCATTTCTCAGTCTCTGCATTTTTTGAAAAAGGTAGAAATGTCGTCTACTCCGCCACGTTTCTTACGCCACTTTAATTTCATACTGTCCGAGACGGCTGTTTTATTTTTATACAGCGAGCTCAGTGGGATACTGCGAAGCCAGAGGGGTTGGTTTTAAATTTTAAATGTGCTTCCGTAGCGCACTGTTTCCTTGCAGATTACTTATTTAGTGTCCTTTTTTTCTGTTTGCCCTAAACTCTTGCTGCAAACTGCTTACTTCTGGACAAGCCTACATTAAATTTGTAGTCTGTTATTAAGGACGAGAATGGCTAAGCGTGCAGGTATGAATTAGTGAGAGAGTTGATTAACAAGGTTGTTGAGCAGAAGAAAAACTCTCCAGATTGCGTCTTCAGGAAGACTAAGAGAAAACTGTAAATATATTTTTATTGCCCTTCACGAATTGGAAATGCATCATGACTGTTTATTTTAGAAGATAGTTCGTGCGGCACATGACTCATGAATCTCATATATGGATTTCAGTGAGTGAGTGACTCTACATGTATGTCTGTAGGGGGGTAGTTTATAATTGTCCCCCATTTTCTTCCTGTTTCGTTCGCGAATAGTGCGCGATTGTCGGTGAGCCTCCGCATGAGGTCTAATATCTCTGATTTTCCTGTCCTGACTGTTCATCGAACGTACGGTAAACATCTATGTGATGCACAGAGAATCTCTTACAAAGTTCGCCAAAACAAAATTGTTTCATGAGTTGTTTTATTTTTTTTTTTTTTTTTTTTTATTTAGCGATCAGTCTTCTGACTTCCATGAACTTCTCTCCTGTGCCAACCTTCTTCATCTCATAGTAGCACTTGCAACCAACACCCTAGCTATTTGCTCGATGTACTCCAATCTCTGTATTCCTCTGGTTTTCAGCCACTACAGTTCCCTCTAGTACTAAGTCAGTCATACCCCTGATGTCTTTATGCATACAAGCGAGAACGCAATGAAACTTCTCGGCAGATCACACTGCGCCGTTCAGTTTAGGATACTCTTTACTGTCTGCACAATTTTGACCTCATTCTGGACATACGTGTGACGAATGTTGACGGGTTAACATGAGAAATGGGAAGTGACGAATGCTAGCAGGTGGACTACAGTGAAATCCGAGTGCTCCCTGTTCTACTGTGTATTAGAATTTCTTATCGTTCCAGTCGCGTTTGTAGTCCCACAGTTTGGATTTTTGAACGTTCTGATGACGCACTCCTGTGGGCCAAACAAACCTGTTCTTGCTGTCTTTCTTTGTACACATTCAATATCACCACTTAGTGCTAGTTAGTTAGTTACGTGTTCCATTGAGCAATAGCACGGAAAACCGTTGTGATGTGGAACGTGTCAAATGCACAATAAATGCGCACAGGAAACAAGTTGTTTTTGTTTATTTGCATTATAGTGTTATACCAAAATATTTCTGTTATCTATCCCATTCCCTTAAATGGTTAAAAATGCATATATTATATCTCCAGATTTATTTACTCATATCCAAGAATTCATCTATGGTATAGAAGGAGTTGTCAAGGAGGTATGATTTCAATTTGTTTTTGAAACTAGTACTGCTGTGTGTCAGACATTTTATTTCATCTGGTAATTTATCAAAAAGTTTTATAGCAGCATATTTTACCCCTTTCTGTGCCAAAGATAGGTTAAGTAAAGGATAGTGTAGGTCTTTCTTTTTTCTGGTATTGCAATCATGAATGTCGCTGTTCATTTGAAACTGATCCTTGTTGCTGAGAACAATTTTCATTACTGAGTAAATGTACTGTGAAGCAGTTGTAAGAATTGCTAACCTTTTAAAAAGAAGCCAATACGATGTGCGACTATGAACCCCATACATTATTCTAATTACTTTCTTTTGAGCAGTGAATACCTTTATCCTAAGTGTTGAGTTGCCTCAGAATATTATTCCGTATGGCATTAGAGAGTGGAAGTACGCAAAGTATGTTAGCTTACTAATTTCTACATCCTCAAAATTGGCAATTATTCTGATTGCAAAAGTTGCTGAACCTAGTCGCTTTAGGAGGTCCAAAATATGAATTTTCCAATTAAGATTCTCATCTATATATACACCCAAAAACTTAGTATGCTCTGCCCTGGCAACTGACTTCTTTTGATGTGTTATGTTTATTGAAAGAATCATACTTTTGCAGCAGAAAATTGGATGTACTGTGTTTTTTCAAAGTTCAGAGCAAGCCCATTCGCAGAAAAGCAATTAATAACTTTTCCAAAGACCTTATTTGTATCATCTTCAATTGGTCTTTCTTTTACTGGATTAATAATGATGCTTGTATCATCAGCAAACAGTGTCAGTTCAGCATCTTGTTTCACATAAGAAGGGAGGTCATCCACATACATCAAGAACAGGAGGGGACCCATGATCGAACCTTGTGGAACACCTAATGTAATTTCACCCCAGTTACATGAAGTGGCAAACTCCTTTGAATTACTCGAAGCATATAAAGAGACTTTTTGCTTCCTGTTCTGTAGATATGACTTAAACCACTCATATGCTGTTCCATTTATACCATACAACTGCAATTTTTCTAACGTAATGTCATTGTTCACACAATCAAATGCTTTGGATAAGGCACAGAATATTCCTACTAGTGACATTTTACTATTTAAAGACTCTATTATGTGGACAGTGAAACTGTATATTGCTGTCTCAGTGGAACAGCATTTCTGAAGTGCTCTGAATGCTTTTCGGTGTGGATTCTACACAGTTGAGTAATAGTCTAGGATGAGATTTTCGTTAGCAATCTTCTTTATAGATTGACTGCAGTGTCGAGAATGGGGAGATACATCTTTTCCGGATAGGTGTAGAGTTTCTCATTGCTAAGGCCCTTATTATAACGTTGAGTTGCCTCAGAATATTATTCCGTATGGCATTAGAGAGTGGAAGTATGCAAAGTATGTTAGGTTACTAATTTCTACATCCCCAAAATTGGCAATTATTCTGATTGCAAAAGTTGCTGAACCTAGTCGCTTTAGGAGATCCAAAATATGAATTTTCCAATTAAGATTCTCATCTCTATATACACCCAAAAACTGAGTATGCTCTACCCTGGCAACTGACTTCTTTTGATGTGTTATGTTTATTGAAAGAATTATTACAATGAAAAAGATCTTTGTCAAAAGTGTTTTACAAAAGACGGGTTATAAAACCGTGAATGGTGTACCGTATTACTTTTATCGTACCTGTTACATAAGTCAGAGCGTGGTTATAGCTTCTGCAAAGGATTTGTCGAAGAACTTTGTAACGCGGCCCTGTCGGCTTTCTGGACTGCCCCTTTGGCGGCGGCAGACGCGCTGGCCCGCAGAACCGTCTGGGGACGCGGGCGACTCGGGGGGTCGCCGCCTGTGCTGCGCGCTGCCTACCCGGCAGGCGTTCGTCTGTTAATTAACTTGGGTGCGACGCCCGCGGTGGTAATTATGTGCTCGTGCACACAGACCGTGCTGTTAGCGGGTGACAGCCCGCCGCTGGGGCTTCAGCGGCTCACCAAAAAATGGCTTTAACCCTTTCGTGAGCCGTGGGAAACATGCTTCCCACTACAATGAACTCGCTCCTAGTCCCGTGGGATTTACAGTTCCCACCTCTGTACGGTGTTACATCCTAGTGAACAGTATAGGGTACTGCTTCCAATCGGAAGTTCCCGCCGTTTTTTCTGTACCTTTGCACACAGGCTGAGTGTTGCTCTGTAGAGGAGCCTTTCAGTGCTGTTTGCGTGACATTTTGTGATTTTTTCCTCAAAGCTATGGTATACGGTAAATACTTTTGATTTACCCAAATTTATGAAGGAAAACGTAAAATTGGAAAGAGGAGAATTCCAGTTTGAAACAAATGGAGCCATTTCTGCAGTAAAATAGACGGATAACCACTTTCCTGTCATCAATTCATGACCCATGAAAAGCAACCACAGTGAAAAGGAAAAACAAGGATGGTACTAGTACAGAGATTTTTTGTCCTGAAGTTGTGGCAGAATACAACAAAATAATGGGTGGTGTCAATAAGTTTGATCAACTACGAGAAAGGTGTGCTATTGGCAGACGTTCTGTAAAATGGTGGCACAGAATATTTTATTTCCTGGTGGACGTTGCTGCAGTGAATAGTTTTATCCTGTGGAAAATAAGTAAAAGAGAAAGTGGACAGCTTGATCAGTTCACATACAGGATCCATCTAGCCAGACAATTGATCGCTGCCTTCTCATCCCAAAAAAGGCGTGGACAAAAACCTGTCTTTCTGGCAAAAAGGGGTAAAGTACCTGAAGATTTTCGTCATGTGGCTGTAGGGGAGCACCGACCCATTTTAGGAGTAACCTACTGGACGTGGCGTCATTGTAGTTCCAAAGCTGCGGAAAAGAGCACTCGCTGTGTTTGTACATACTGTCAAATACCACTTTGCATAGACCCATGTTTCAGAAAATTTCATGGCAAGTAATTGTCAACATTCATTGTGACAAGAGAAGTAAATTTATCAAATAAATATGACACATATTGAAAAAGTTGATTTTGTCATTTAACTCCAAGGAAGGGCGGTGGGAAGAATACTTCCCACCTTGTTGTGTGACTCACTTTCACAGTTGGAGCAAATTTGATATTCTGTATGATAAATATATCTATCTGTCAACTACTATCTGCTCTCCATTCAGTAAAAAAAACTGCTCAATAATTTTGCCCACGAAAGGGTTAAAACGACAGGCGCCCCGCGCTGGGATCAGGCAGGCAACTGCCAAAATCTGCGATTTGCAAGCTCTGCGCGAGGCTTGCCGTCTCTCCTTCCACTTGCCACAGAATGGACAGCTTTACATTTTCAGTTTCGTCCAGCCACAGAATTATACTTTCGTACACGGAACGAAATAGTTTCATAATAACGTCGACTACAAGTTAATTAGTGACGAAGCGCTAATTCTGCGTGAGAATTTAGGGAGGAAATAGGGCGCCTACGTTTCAAAAGGAAGCATTCGCGTTGAACGACTTAAGAAAACATCGAAAACCTAAATCTGGGTGGTCGCGTCCTTCCGCATACGAGACGAGTGTGCTGGTCGCTGCGTAACATCGCTCGCAGGGGAAGGGGGTGGGGCAGGGAGAGAGGCGGAGGGGGTGGGGACAGATTTGTGAAAGAGAAAAGGAATACCTACATTTATAGCACCTGTACATTATTTAGCGAAGCCAACCGACAATGTTGTTTGGAATACGCTCTTTGAAATTCCGAAGTTAGGAGAGACATGTAATAACGAGCGAAAAGCTATTTACAACTTCAACAGAAATCAGAGTTATAAAGGTCAATGGATAAGAAAGGGAGGTAAAAGTTAAGAAGGGAGTGACGCAGGGTACTAACCTAACGCCCACCGATTTTATTCAATATGTACATCGAGCAAACAGTAAAGGAAATCGAAGAGAAGTTCTGAAAAGGGAATTAAAATTCAGGGAGAAGGAATAAGATCCTTAAGGTTCGTCGGTGACAATATAATTGATTGACTGATTGATTGATTGATTTTTATTGCCCAAAAACAAAACATTTACAGGGATGTAAAGCTTGTACAAGCAACTTCAATAAATGTACAAACAACAATGACAATAAATACACAAATAATTAATCTATGTTAGAAATTATGCTCACAGAAATCTTCCATCGTATAAAAACAATTTTCAGTTAGTAAAGTTCTTACAAATATCGTAATGATGACTGGGTGTTGTGTGATGTCCTTAGGTTAGTTAGGTTTAAGTAGTTCTAAGTTCTAGGGGACTGATGACCATAGATGTTAAGTTCCATAGTGCTCAGACCCATTTGAACCATTTTTTTTTATCTTAAATTTTTTCAGCTCCAGACTCTTAATTGACTCTGGTAGTTTATTAAATAGCTTTACAGATGTGTGTTTGAAGCTGTTTAGAGTTTTGGTATATCAGCAGTAGTCTTTTCTTACATCCTTACAGTGTCGTGTGTTATAACTATGTACATCAAAATTCAGATCAAAACTAGACAAGTTCTTTTTAACGTACAAGAGATGGTAAAGGACTTGGAAGATCAATTCAACGGAGTGGACAGTTTCTTGAAAAGAGCTTATAAGATTAATATTAACAAAAGTACAGGAAGGGTGGATGGTTGTAGTCGAATTAAATCAAGTGATGCGCATGGGGAATTAGTTTTGGAAAAGGGGCACTAAAAGTAGTAGGTGGAGCAAAATAACTGACGATTGCCGAAATAAAGAGATTTTACAATGCAGAAAGGTGGTAAGAAGAAAAGAGAAATTTGTTAATATATAAAATACCTTTTGGTGCAACGACGCTTGTTCTGAAAGTATCTGTTTGGAATGTGCTTGTATATGGAGGAACACGACGATAAATACTACACACGAGAAGTAAAGGGTAGTTTTTGAAATATAGTGCTACATAAGAACACTGTAGCTTAGATGGGTAGCATGAATAACCAACGAGGATGTGTTGAATCGAATCGTGGAGAAACGAGCTTTACGATACAACTTGACTGAAAGATGAAACTGACTGATAGGGTATATTCTAAGGCATCAAATAATTTGGTAATGGAGGGTGATTTGGGGACAAAAGTTGTAGAGAGAAACCAAGGCTTGTCTGTTATAAACAGGCGCAAGTAGATGTGGATATCCAAGGATGAAGATGCTTCCACAGGACAGACTAGAATCTATGGACTGAAGACCGCAACAACAGAACAGCCCAGTTGAAAGAAAATTTATTTTTAATTGTCAAGTTTAGTGCCACAGTGGCACCTCGCTCGCTAAGCCTCGGTGACACAAATTAGATATACAAAGAACTAACAGCACTAACCTCGTCCATTGTCCATTGCCCATTAGGCTAAGTCTGCTCGTATGTATGGTAGTGGAAAGTGGATCTGAACGAAGAATTGAAATAGCTGAGCTGAGGTTTCTAAGGTCACTTCTTCGACGAACGCTGAGAGTCAAACTGCAGAGTGAAAATATAAGGCAGCTAGATGTAAAAACAATAGTGACAGGAGGGATTTTGGAAACTACCAAAAAGACTGGCATAACCACATCGCACGATAAGCGTTACATTTCAACCAAACTGGAAAACGTGATATAGGACCACCAACGAAGATATGGAGACAACAGTTTTGTTAAATTCCTTTGGTTTCGGAACGGGCCCCATTTGTTCGCTTACGAGTGGTAATTACTGAGAGAATTAACGTTAAATTTCACTGTGAAAATGGAATAAACCGTAACAAAGATTTAGAAATGTTGAATACTGCTTTTGGCGAGTCTGTTCTGAGTAAAACAAGAGTTTACCAGTAGTACAAGCGTTTCCAAGCGCCGTGAAAAAATTGAAGATGACGAACTTTCTTGACGCCCCAGCACATCAGAAAAGTAAAAAAATTGAAAGAAATGTTTATGAACGGTGGCCTAATCACAATGAGAGAAATTGCTGATGATGTCGGCATATCAAGTGGCTCATGCCAAAGAAATCTTTTCGGATGCCTTGCGTATGAAACGTGTGACAGCAAGCTGTTGAGTTTCGAGCAAAAACAGCGGCGAACAGAAATCGATCAGGAGTCTCTAAATGAATTCAGAACTATGGAGAACTACTGAAACGTGTATCCATAAACAATGCACCTGAGAATATATCTCCATAGACAATACACCTGAGAACATGTATCTGTAGACAAAGCATCTGAGAATATGTATCCATAAACAATATGTATGTGTAGACAACACACCTGAGAATATGTATCTGCAGACAACGCACCTGAGAATATGTATCCATAGACAATGCACCTGAGAATATATATCTATAGACAACACACCTGAGAATATGTATCCCGTAGACAATGCACCTGAGAATATGTATCTGTAGACAATGCACATGAGAATATGTATCTGTAGACAACGCACCTGAGAATATGTATCCGTAAACAATGCACCTGAGAATATGTATCTGTAAGCAATGCGCCTGAGAATATGTATGTGTAGACAACGCACCTGAGAATATGTATCTGTAGACAACACACATGAGAATATGTATCCATAGACAACACACCTGAGAATATGTATCTGTAAACAATGCACCTGAGAATATGTATCCGTGAACAACACGCCTGAGAATATGTATCTGTAAACAACGCACCTGAGAATATGTATCCGTAGACAACACACCTGAGAATATATATCTGTAAACAACGCACCTGAGAATATGTATCCGTAGACAACACACCTGAGAATATGTATCCGTAGACAACACAACTAAGAATATGTATCTGTAAACAACGCACCTGAGAATATGTATCCGTAGACAACACACCTGAGAATATGTATCTGTAAACAACGCACCTGAGAATATGTATCCGTAGGCAACACACCTGAGAATATGTATCTGTAGACAACGCAACTAAGAATATGTATCTGTAAACAATGCACCTGAGAATATGTATGTGTAAATAATGCACCTGAGAATATGTATCTGAAGACAACACACCTGAGAATATGTATCCGTAAACAATGCACCTGGGAATATGTATGTGTAAATAATGCACCTGAGAATATGTATCTGTAAACAACACACCTGAGAATATGTATCCGTAGACAATGCACCTGAGAATATGTATCCATAAACAAAGCACTTGAGAATATGCATCCATAGACAATGCACCTGAGAATATGTATCTGTAGACAACACACCTGAGAATATGTATCTGTAAACAATGCACCTGAGAATATACATCTGTAAACAACGCACCTGAGAATATGTATCCGTAAACAAAGCACGCGCAACAGCATGCAGTTAAGCTACTAAGGGAACTTGTTTATGGCTACCCATTTAATTTCCTCCTCCGGCCGAATACGGGTGGTCCGATCTCCGACAAACCGCCCCACAAGGAGATACGACTCATCTCGGAAAACAATCGCCAGAGCGTGTCAGTGGCTGCTCGCTCTCCAACAACAAAGCGTACGCACTCTTTCGCTGGCGGCCCGCGTCCTCCGACGCAGCAGCCAAAACAAGGCGTGATTGATGTCGGGGCAATATCGCCGCTGCCGCCGCAGACACAGGCGAAGACCCGGCTAGCTGTCATCCATCACGTGCTCCTAGTGCCTCCCCACTGCGCGATTATGAGACTTTCTTTGACACTCCTTTTCACTTCGCGCGCCTTTCAAAAGGACGAGATGCTCCTGCCTCCACGGAACCTCGCGAAGACCTCGGTTTTCTTTTTTTTTTTTTACAGCCGTTACGTAGCTTTTCAGGCGTCAGAGGGTGCTGCCAACATTTCCCTAAAACGTTTTGCAACTTTCGGGGTGACTTATCGGATGAAAAGTGGCGGAAGGTATTTTCTGGAATTACGGACCAAATACTCGCTAAACGGACGTGGGTGGTTGCCACTCCATCTTCACTGCGTTTCCTGTTTCCGTAGGTAGTCCTGGACCTTTCGCCACTCAGGAAATCTTCTCAGAACTAGCAGTGTTTTTTTCTGTTATGTTTTCATTTTCTTGCAGATGTTTAAAAAAAAGAAAGGAAAAAAAACTAAACACTGTGATTCGCAGTAGTAGCGGCTCGCCATCCCGTTGGCAAAGACTCAATCTGGCTAAAGTGCAAACATAGTACGTAGGTAACTTAGTGCAGTAATCACTGTACACAAATGCAGCTTCACTTACGTTAAACAATACAATGTAGCTTCTACGTAACGAAACTTAATAAATATAAAAAATAGGAGATGATGGCCTTCCACAGACTATTCCCTAAAGTAGGAGAGATGGGATGGAGGCGCCAGAGAAATAAAATAACACGAAACAGTGTCTCAGGAGGAAGATGACATGACCTGTTGACAAGCATATATGAGATTAACGAATTTAAAGACATATCTGAGAGAATAAATACAACTTAAGTTTCCCACTTGCGATATGCGTGAGCATTTTCACTGGTCTGAAATACGGGGTGGGCAAAATAAAAATGGCCAGGAAAATATTTCATACACATGATGGCAGGCAATCAAAATTACATCTTCTCCCTGGCTGGATGATGTAAGTTGCATTGCTTATCTTAGTCAGCGTTGTTGTAATCCGATGCAGTACATAATTTTCATAATTACAGATGGGTTCTTTGGAGTGTTTCATATATGAAACACTCTCCAAAGAACCCATCTATAATTATGAAAATTATATACTGCATCGGAATATATATATACTCTCCAAATAACCCATTTACAGTTATAAAAATTAATTAACATACAAATTGTTACAAAGTTAACCTTACACAAACAGAAAAGAGCCATCAGATTTATTAAAGGTATTTATTTGCTATCACTACAAATTATTTTATTACTATTGTGAGCCTCCAGCATGATGCAGCAAAAATGGATCAGCAACTTATTTTTATTGAAGCTACTATTTGTAATCCTGTCGAAGTTGCAATGAGAAATGTTCTTTATTTGGGATGCCTAGTTTCGGACACCACGAACTTTATCAAACCATAGGCTTCATCGGAAGTATCGAACCATAATACAAACAGTACAACTGCAAATAACCACAAATGTGTGTGAATTCCTAAGGGACCAAACTGCTAAAGTCATCGGTCCCTAGAGTTAAACACTACTTAAATTAACTTATGCTAACAACAACAACACACACCCATGCCCGAGGGAGGACTCGAACCTCCGGCGGGAGGGTCCGCGCAATCCGTGACATAGCGCCTCTAACCGCGCGGCCACTCCGCGAGGCAAATAGTCACAATCGGCAGTCGCGAGTAACGTGTAAAAAATCATACACAACATATTATCAGTGCTTCGTGCCACACCCACACAGCACCAGCAATTGTCCCGTCTAATTATGGCTGTTTGAAAATTTCCCCACAATATTTTGTATGTGACTATACCAATTTAAGTTGTTCGCAATCGTAATCTCTAGGTACTCAGTAGAACTGACAGCCTATCGATTTGTATGATTTATCGTGAAACCGAAAAGTAACGGATTCCTTTTAGTACTAGATGACCTCAGACATTTCCGCGTTTTAAGTCAATTGTCACTTTTCAAATGGTTCAAATGGCTCTGAGCACTATGGGACTTAACTTCTGAGGTCATCAGTCCCCTAGAACTTAGAACTACTTAAACCTAACTAACCTAAGGACATCACACACATCCATGCCCGAGGCAGGATTCGAACCTGCGGCCGTAGCGGTCGCGCGGTTCCAGACTGTAGCGCCTAGAAACGCTCGGCCACACCGGCCGGCGTCACTTTTCACATTATGCAGTTATCTTCTCTAAATAATTTTCCATTTGTTTTTGATCTACTGATGATTTTACTAGAGGAAAATGGCAGCATCATCTGCAAACAATCTAAGAGAGCTGCTCAGATTATCTACGAAATTGTGTATATAGAGTAGGAACAGGAGAGGGCCTATAACACTTCCTTGGGGAACGCCAGATATCACTTCCACTTTATGTGATGACTCTCCGTCGATTACTACGAAACGTAACATTTATGACAGCAAATCACGAATGCAGTCGCACAACTGCGGCGATACTCCATAGGCACGGAATAAGTTACAGGTATGTCTTAGCAATCAGTTCGATCCAGTTGTAACCTCCCCACGGTAAAATATGTACATAGCATTGACATTTATATGTAGCATTGGCAATCAGGGTAACCACGCAATAGTTTATTATTCCGCAACCTCACAATAATAACGTGACCAACCTCTCAATAAAATTGTGGCTGACTTATAACTTTTCAATAATTAACTGACTGTGAATCTAAACTGGTAAATTTGGACGTCAGCAGTTCTGCGTCAAGGCCCTGAAAGATCATTCTGAATAAATTGAAAATTCTTACCTCAATGAAGTCGCCGGATAACGCATATATATCTGCTCGTATAAGAAATTTTTCTGGCACAGCCCAGTGCAATGCTGGCCGATAGATTTGTCATGTATAAAAGGAAACGACTGATTTTTCTTTAAGATAATCGGGATGACCATGGATTGGATAAATTAGTAAATTCTTTAAATTGAGATGAATGATTGTCAAAAGTTAATTTTTATAAGGAAGATTATTACTAAGAGATTTTTTTAAAAACATTTACATGGGGCTTGATGTAACAATAGTACATATACGCGAGGCTGCTTTCACCTTATACTACATAGCTCAGGCCTCGCCATCGCTCCACACGACCGGCCCAGCCAACTCCATACACACGACTGCTACAGTTCAATTCTTTTATCTTGGCGGTTCCCGCATGCCCACCCAGACGCGGGAGATTGCTGCGTTGCCAGTTGCACGCGCCAAGCAAACTTACGTTTAGGGAGGAGCGCGCAATTTATGAAGTAAAGCCACCACAGCCGCATTAACCCTTCCGCTGCTACAGAGACGCGCTCCCCGCATTCCGCGCTGTGCGCGATTTTGTCATCACTGCACTGCTCGCCTGTGCAGACACATGGTGTTCCGACTGCTTTGACACACTTATCATTCGATTTCACAAAAACTATTTGGCCCCAAAATTTGTTTTTTACACATCTTCTTGACTGATACCTCCCCCCCATAAATGACTTAATTTTCTTTCGATGTTCAACGCAGTTATTGTGCAGCATTAAATGTAGTAAACCACTGCACGAAATTTTGAAGAGTTTGCATTCAGTTGCCCATAGAAATTTAAAAAAATTACATTCAAACGCATAAAATTCATGAAGTAAGACACTTCGATATCGCTTTTAAATAAAGAAAATACACTGCTGGCCACCGTAAATGCAACACCAAGAAAGACAAGAGGTAGCACAACAAAATTTATTTTGTAGATAACATGTTGACCAAGTATCAAATGATTACGTTTACAGACGTCTGTGACATGTGGTTCCTGCCAGAATCAGTAGCCAGAGTAGCCGCCATTGTTGGAGATCACCGCTGCCACACGTCTCGGCATTGAGTCAAAGAGACGTTGGATGTGTTCCTGGGGTACAGCAGCCCAAGCAGCTTCCACACGTTGCCGAAGATCATCTGGTGTGGCAGCTGGGGATGTAATCTGGGTCACTCGTTGAGCAACCATGGACCACATGTTTTCTATCGGCGAAAGATCCGGAGAGCGAGCCGGCCAGCGAAGCAATTCAATCTGGTTAGTGACGAAGAACCTTTGGACAATGCGTGCCACGTGTGGTCGCGCATTATCCTGTTGAAATATGGCTGTGGCCGAGCCCTGAAGGTAAGGAAGGACAACTGGCTCCAGCACCTCGGATATGTAGCGCCGGCTATTTAAAGTACCGGCAATGCGTACTAGAGGCGTGCGAGAGTAATATCAAATACCGCCCCATACCATAATACCCGGTGCAAGACCAGTGTGGCGGTACATAATGCAGCTGTCCAGCATCTTCTCTCCACGGTGTCTCCACACTCGAATCCGACCATCGTGGTGCTGCAGACAGAAGCGTGCCTCGTCAGTAAAGACAACGTCATTCCATTCTGCCGTCCACATCCGTCTGTCATCACACCATTGGCGACGGAGACGTCTGTGGTTCTGCGTCAATGGTAGACGAAGCAATGGACGTCTTGCGGACAGACCACTCTGCTGTAAACGGCGTCGAATGGTACGCGCAGACACTGGATGATGCGTTACAGACGCAGTGTGCTGTGCTACGGTTCGGGATGTCACTGAGCGATCCGTCACTGCCATGCGCACAATTTGCCTATCAGCGCGTGCAGTGGTGCACCGAGGTGAATGCGATCGACCACGTCGGTCCGTCGTACCCTCCTGCATCCAACGGTCACAATTCCGCATTACAGTGGTTTGGTTTCGCCCAACACGACTAGCGATTTCTCTGTATGATAATCCACAATCTCGGTAAGCCACAATCCTTCCTCTGTCGAACTCGGATACTTGATCAAAAGATGTTCGCTGTTGTCTACGAGGCATAACTGATCGTCTTGTGAAACAACCACAAGGTAAACACACGTGCCGAACGTACACTCGTCGAAATCGCCAAGCCTTAAATGGCGCTATGAGGTGGCGCCACAGGCGCGCGTGATGTGCGTCTGCGCTGAAATTCTAATCAGTTGCATATCTCATCGCTGCAAACTCATGGTGTAAATTTCACTTGATTCGGATGCTTCCTTCAGGGTGTTGCATTTACGGTGGCCAGCAGTGTATTAAGCGCCGAACAAGGTTTGAACTCCGTTGCAGACGTCGCAAGACATCCTGCTCAAGTTCGGTGGTTGATCCTTCCACTCAGTTTTTTTATTACAGAGGCCAACCGGCTCTCTGACCGAACACTTTGAGCTACCGTGCCGGCTTTTTAAAATTGACATCTGTCGCGCAGACCACTCAGCTACGGGGAGCGCACAACACTTCAACCATTATGCTAAGGTGGCTCGTCGTTTAACACATTTCCTGAAGGACTTTAAACTAGAACGCAAAATACCGACAAACACTGTTGGTATGACTGTGAATTACTAGCGTGAATTACTAGTACAATAGGAAATAAACAGTTACCGCTGTTCTTTATTGCGAAAAAGCGGTTGGTGAGAATGAATTTCCTTGCTATCGCTTGAATTAGGAGGCTTATTGCTTGTTTGGTTTAATTAATAGAATATGAAGCAGTTGGTATAAAGAAAGCTTTTTCCAAACTTTCTTTTATAGAAAGTCTGCTATCAAGACATTGCTTTCGTTCAGTTACTTTATTTATGACTGAACGTTTCTAAAACTGAAGACACTCCTCCGTGCTCTGTACTGCAGTCGAGCTCTGGCAACGTCGTTCTCTGTTCATTGGCTGACTGTGTTTTGTGACGTCAGATGCGCAGAACGAACCTAAACTCGGCCGCCGTCGTAAATGACGCGCACTTTAGCTACTACCTACTCCTATTGACACTGCTCTTACTGCAGCCAACACTGCTCTCTGGTGTTAGATTCTCTTATAGCTTACATATCGCAAGGCAGTGCTTGAGCAGTCCATCGAAATTACACCTGCTCGAGTGCGCTAGCAATAAATTCCTTAGTCATGGACATCTTACCCAATTACTGAACGTTTGTGCGCCTGCTGTCCAACCCGAGATTCCTGCAATGTCGGGAAAGTTGCTCTCCGTGGCCATCACCGCTGGTGATCCCTCTACGTAGGGCTGTGGGCTGCCCCACCTCCGCCGCTGTCCCTGACGCAGGCAGCTGCTGGCGCCGGCTGGCCTGGCACATCCCTTTCCGCCAATTTCGGCGGCGTCGACGTCATCGTCGTCGGCGGCGGCGACGCGGAGGACCGACCCAATCCCCGAGCGCTGCGCTGCGCTCCAGACTCTTTTCCACGTCGCCGCCTTGCGTGCGGACCCTCCCGCCCCTCCCACCATCCGCCGAGAACTCACGCCGTCTTATTTTCATTTTCACCAGCCACCGACGTTCGCCACCGCTGTCCGCCTCTCACCGGGCCCGGAACACGAGACGAATGTAAATTTCCGTCCGCTTTTACATATTTGGTTCGGGCGTCGGCGCTCGCCATTTCCTCCAGTTTCGACGCGACACGAACTCCTACCCGCAACTTGCGACTTAGGAAAAACCAAATCCTTCAGAGGATCGAACTCCCATGTATACAACACCATCAAGCGTTTGATTACTTCACAAATCGCGTAAAATGTTCGATATAGGAAGACAGTTATTGAACTATATGAAAATAAAACGTAAATTACACTACTGGCCATTAAAATTGCTACACCAAGGAGAAATGCAGATGATGAACGGGTATTCATTGGACAAATATATTATACTAGAACTTACATGTGATTACATTTTAACGCAATTTGGGTGCATACATCCTGAGAAATCAGTACCCAGAACAACCACCTCTGGCCGTAATAACGGCCTTGATACGCCTGGGCATTGAATCAGACAGAGCTTGTATGGCGTGTACAGGTACAGCTGCCCATGCAGCTTCAACACGATACCACAGTTCATCAAGAGTAGTGACTGGCGTATTGTGACGAGCCAGTTGCTCGGCCACCATTGACCAGACGTTTCCAGTTGGTGAGAGATCTGTAGAATGTACTGGCCAGGGCAGGAGTCGAACATTTTCTGTATCCAGAAAGGCCCGTACAGGACCTGCAACATGCGGTCGTGCATTATCCTGCTGAAATGTAGGGTTTCGCAGGAATCGAATGAAGGGTAGAGCAACGGGTCGTAACACAACTCAAATGTCAATGCGAACAAGAGGTGATCGAGAGGTGTAACCAATGGCACCCCATACCATCGCGTCGGGTGATACGCCACTATGGCGATGACGAATACACGCTTCCAATGTGCGTTCACCGCGGTGTCGCCAAACACGGGTGGGACCATCATGATGCTGTAAACAGAACCTGGATTCGTCCGAAAAAAATGACGTTTTGTCGTTCGTGCACCCAGGTTCGTCGTCGAGTACACCATCGCAGGCGCTCCTGTCTGTGATGCAGCGTCAAGGGTAACCGCAACCACGGTCTCCGAGCTGATAGTCCATGCCGCTGCAAACGTCGTCGAACTGTTCGTGCAGATGTTTGTTGTCTTGCAAACGTCCCCATCTGTTGACTCAGGGATCGAGACGTGGCTCCACGATCCGTTACAGCCATGCGGATAAGATGCCTGTCATCTCGACTGCTAGTGATACGAGGCAAGGCGGGTCAACTGCTGTTTGTGCATGAGAAATCGGTTGGAAACTTTCCTCATGTCAGCACGTTGTAGGTGTCGCCACCGGCGCCAACGTTGTGTGAATGCTCTGAGAAGCTAATCATTTGCATATCACAGCATCTTCTTCCTGTCGGTTAAATTTCGCTTCTGTAGCACGTCATCTTCGTGGTGTAGCAATTTTATAGGCCAGTAGTATAGTTACAAACTACGGCGCGCACACACTTTATTCAACACGTAAACGTCACTACAGACATTCGGATTCAGGTTATGAGATGTTGGATATGCCTGCCATCATTGGTGATGATGTGGCACAGACGAGTAGCGAAATTCTGCATGAGCCGCTGAAGTGTCGGGACACCGATGCTGTAGATGACCTCCTGAATGGTTGTTTTTTCAGCTCAGCAATGGTTTTCGGGTTATCGCTGTACACTTTGTCCTTAATATAGCCCACAAAAAGGAGTCGCTTGTGCCCAGATCTGGAGAATATGGTGGCCAATCGGGGCCCATGCCAGTGGCCTCTGGTACTCCACCTCTGTGAAAATCAAAAATGTTTTATTTGCAACATTTACCTACACCTTCCAGCTACTCCGCACAGCCGCTGCTCCGACGTAGACATCTGTCGAAACGTTGTTCCAGCTTTCCAGTGGCCTCGTCATACAGGACAGTCGCCTATACGTTCTGAGAATTTTCTACGCTGGTCTACAGCTCGTTGTCTGTACCAGGATGTTGGATTCACAGCCAGCGGTTCATGTGAGCAGAGGTGAAACTCAGGGGCAGCCAATTACGGTTTGTTGGTTGGTTGTTTTGGGGAAGGAGACCGGACATCGAGGTCATCGGTCTCATCGGATTAGGAAAGGACGGGGAAGGAAGTCGGCCGTGCCCTTTGAAAGGAACCATCCGCCAATTACGGACTCTATTGTGGGCGATCAACACTTTCCATTGAAAACGCTGCAGGAGCATCGAGATAGCCCCTACAAGGTGCGACCGAGAAACGCATGACGGTTATGTTATGTGGGCTGCATGACATCAGGCGAAGTCTCTCACCAGGCCCCCTTATTTGGCGGGAGACACTATTTTGTAGCCATCATTATGTGTTCACTGTGCCCTCAGAACTGACAAGACCTTGCTTTCCGAATAGCCCTCGCATTACTCTGCAGCGAAGAGTTATTCAATCCCTTTACTGACGGCTAAACAACCAGGAAAGATGAGTATTATCCCTGTATGTTACTGCTATGTACATTAATTTATGTGTAACAAGCTCGAAGGTGTTCTTTAATGTGTTTTAATACTCGTATAAGTGTGGAATCAGATGGTAAAATATGCAAAGCTGAGTAATTGAGAACTGTTGACTTAAAATACTTGACGCTTATTTGAGATGTAAACATATGAAGCTCATCACGCTACGCAATGTGATATCCTGAGTAACGTGTCGACCAAACAATACGACTGCGGAAAGAAATCTGTTCTCAAATTTACGTACACTATCTGACTCTGTGACAAAATGACTTCGTGTTAAATGCTGGCCCTGAATGTTGTGACTCTTTGTCAGTTTAGAAAACAATTGCTGTGCCAGAACTATCACCGTAATTACACAACAAATGATCACTGAATAAAACGCATCTGACTTTATCTGATAAATCTGTTCGAAATCATAATGTGGCGCTTTCATAAAATATTTCACTCACATTAATCCTCTGAATTTATAATGATGTTATTTTCGTTAATGCGCTCTGACAATCACTGCGCCTGACTCTGGATGTGAACTACAATGATAATGGAATTTACGGCTTACCTGTGCGCAATTGACGGCTCGTTTGCTCTACAACGTTGTTTTTTTTTTTTACGAAATAATAATCTGACTGTCAAAATTAAGTTTCACTCACTGTATTCGGGATGTGCAAAGCGAGACGGGATTTCATCGGTATTCAAAAATGCTACTCAGAAAACGACTCCCGATGTGCTAAGCGAGTGTGAAGTCAAATAAAACCGTGAGTGCAAATGAAAAATCGGATATTAATCTCTTTGACATAGAAATAACTACATCGACACTTCACGTTTTAAATGAGCTTGACTTACGTCATAGGAACAATAAAACACTGCAAAAAAAAAAAATGGCTCTGAGCACTATGGGACTCAACATCTGTGGTCATAAGTCCCCTAGAACTTAGAACTAGTTAAACCTAACTAACCTAAGGACATCACATACATCCATGCCCGAGGCAGGATTCGAACCTGCGACCGTAGCGTAAAACATTGCACACTTCTCACTCACGAACTAATTCGCATAATATCTCTTCAGCATTTATCACTGCAGTGAAAGACAGAACCACATAACTTCATTACAAAAAAACATTACTGAAAATCTAAATCATGTTATAACAATCAGCATACTAAATAATTACAAATTTAACATAGCATGTTAGCTTTAAGTATGTTAGCTTTAAATGTTAACTTTCCTCACTCATACAATATTGTAATCCTTCTGCTTAAGATCTCTCTTTGCACATCATATTACAAAAATTGCTCCAAATAATAGTGTCTCCACTCCAGGGCGCGCCAGCTTCCGTCCATTTCAAAACAAGTACGTTTCCACACATACTTGCTACTAGCACACTCTCATTCTACTCTGACAAAGTAAAGCTAACTTCCCTGACCAGTATTTAAAGCCTCGAACATAGTTCCAGAGTGCATAATTACACTGAAGCGACAAAGAAATTGCTATAGGCATGTGTATTCAAATACAGAGATATGCAAAGAAGCAGAATCCGGCACTGCCACCAGCAACGCCTATATAAGACAACAAGTGTCTGGCGCAGTTGTTAGATCTGTTACTGCTGCTACGATGGCAGCTTATCAAGATCTAACTGAGTTCGAATGTGGTGTTGCAGTCGGCGCAGGAGCGATGGGACACAGCATCTCCGAGGTAGCGATGAAATGGGGACTTTCTCGTACGACCATTTCACGAGTGTACCGTGAACATCAGGAATCACATAAAGCATCAAATCTCCGACAGCGCTGCGCTCGGAATAAAATCCTGCAAAAACGGGACCAACGACGAATGAAAAAAATCGTTCAAGGTGAAAAATGCGCAACCCTTCCGCAAATCGCCGCAGATTTCAATGCTGGGTCATCAAGGAGTTTCAGCTTGTGAATCATTCAACGAAACATCATCGATGTGGGCTATCGGAGCCGAAGGCCCACTCGTGTACCGTTGATGACTGCACGACAGAAAGCTTTACGCCTCGCCTGGACCCGAAAACACCGACGTTGGACTGCTGATGACTGGAAACATGTTGCCTGGTCGGACGAGTCTCGTATCAAATTGTATCGAGCGGATGGACGTGTACTGGTATGGAGACAACCTCATGAATCCATGGACCCTGCATGTCAGCAGGAGACTTTTCAAGCTGGTGGAAGCTCTGTTATAGTGTGGGGCGTGTGCAGTTGGAGTGATATGGGACCCCTGATACGTCTAGATACGACTCTTGACAGGTGACACGTACGTAAGCATCCTGTCCGATCACCTGCTTCGATTCATGTCGATTGTGCATTCCGACGGACTTGGGCGATTCCAGCAGGACAATGCGGCATCCCACACGTCCAGAATTGCTACAGAGTGGCTCCAGGAACACTCTTATCAGTTTAAACACTTCCGCTTTAGCATATCTGGGATGCCTTGCAGCGTGCTGTTCAGAAGAGATTTCCACCCCCTCGTACTCTTACGGAATTGTGGACATCCGTACAGGATTCATGGTTTCAGTTCCCTCCATCAGTACTTCAGAGCCGTGCGGTTCTAGGCGCTTCAGTGTAGAACCGCGTGACAGCTACGGTCGCAGGTTCGAATCCTGCCTCGGGCATGGATGCGTGTGATATCCTTCGGTTAGTTAGGTTTAAGTAGTTCTAAGTTCTAGGGGACTGATGACCACAGATGTTAAGCCCCATAGTGCTCAGAGCCATTTGAACCATTCTGAACTACTTCAGACATTAGTCGAGTTCACGGGACGTCGCGTTGTGGCACTTCTGCGTGCTCGCGGGGGCTCTCCGCGATATTAGCCAGGTGTACAAGTTTCTTTGGCTCTTTGGTGTATAAAGGACAATGCTAAACCAATAGTATAAGGCTTGAGAATACTCCAGAATGAGATTTTCACTCTGCAGCGGAGTGTGCGCTAATATTGAACTTCCTGGCAGATCAGAACTGTGTGCCAGACCGAGACTCGAACTCGGGACCTTGCCATTTGCTCGCGATAGGTAAAGGTCCCGAGTTCGTGTTTCGGTCTGGCATACAGTTTGGCCTTGAGAAAATTTATCAAATACACTCCTGGAAATGGGAAAAAGAACACATTGACACCGGTGTGTCAGACCCACCATACTTGCTCCGGACACTGCGAGAGGGCTGTACAAGCAATGATCACACGCACGGCACAGCGGACACACCAGGAACCGCGGTGTTGGCCGTCGAATGGCGCTAGCTGCGCAGCATTTGTGCACCGCCGCCGTCAGTGTCAGCCAGTTTGCCGTGGCATACGGAGCTCCATCGCAGTCTTTAACACTGGTAGCATGCCGCGACAGCGTGGACGTGAACCGTATGTGCAGTTGACGGACTTTGAGCGAGGGCGTATAGTGGGCATGCGGGAGGCCGGGTGGACGTACCGCCGAATTGCTCAACACATGGGGCGTGAGGTCTCCACAGTACATCGATGTTGTCGCCAGTGGTCGGCGGAAGGTGCACGTGCCCGTCGACCTGGGACCGGACCGCAGCGACGCACGGATGCACGCCAAGACCGTAGGATCCTACGCAGTGCCGTAGGGGACCGCACCGCCACTTCCCAGCGAATTAGGGACACTGTTGCTCCTGGGGTATCGGCGAGGACCATTCGCAACCGTCTCCATGAAGCTGGGCTACGGTCCCGCACACCGTTAGGCCGTCTTCCGCTCACGCCCCAACATCGTGCAGCCCGCCTCCAGTGGTGTCGCGACAGGCGTGAATGGAGGGACGAATAGAGACGTGTCGTCTTCAGCGATGAGAGTCGCTTCTGCGTTGGTGCCAATGATGGTCGTATGCGTGTTTGGCGCCGTGCAGGTGAGCGCCACAATCAGGACTGCATACGACCGAGGCACACAGGGCCAACACCCGGCATTATGGTGTGGGGAGCGATCTCCTACACTGGCCGTACACCACTGGTGATCGTCGAGGGGACACTGAATAGTGCACGGTACATCCAAACCGTCATCGAACCCATCGTTCTACCATTCCTAGACCGGCAAGGGAACTTGCTGTTCCAACAGGACAATGCACGTCCGCATGTATCCCGTGCCGCCCAACGTGCTCTAGAAGGTGTAAGTCAACTACCCTGGCCAGCAAGATCTCCGGATCTGTCCCCCATTGAGCATGTTTGGGACTGGATGAAGCGTCGTCTCACGCGGTCTGCACGTCCAGCACGAACGCCGGTCCAACTGAGGCGCCAGGTGGAAATGGCATGGCAAGCCGTTCCACAGGACTACATCCAGCATCTCTACGATCGTCTCCATGGGAGAATAGCAGCCTGCATTGCTGCGAAAGGTGGATATACAGTGTACTAGTGCCGACATTGTGCATGCTCTGTTGCCTGTGTCTATGTGCCTGTGGTTCTGTCAGTGTGATCATGTGATGTATCTGACTCCAGGAATGTGTCAATAAAGTTTCCCCTTCCTGGGACAATGAATTCACGGTGTTCTTATTTCAATTTCCAGGAGTGTATACAAATTAACTCATATTTGTCGCCCATGGGATACTGTGAATTATCATAGCAAATAGAAGAGCGACCTTTCAAGTTTCGTATTCATTACTGAAAGGAAGCATGACATAGAGATATAGTATTGAAATTTATAAACGAACTGGCAGCAAGCGAGGCGTTACAATGTCCTGCCCGCAACTGACTCCTCGAGGAGAATCGAAAGCCGTTACTCCACACACGGTACCCTGGCACGCAGTAATAACACGCGCAGCCGGCGCAGCGCTTTAAAAGCCGAGGGCGGCCTAATGAGACGCAAGTTGGCCCGGGTCCGCGGCCACTTCGTTACGTCCCGGCCAAATCCTCTGGCCGTGCACCGGGCTTTTTGGGCGTGGCCCACCTGGTTTCATTAGGAACGGCACGGGCCACACGGCGGCTGCGGCTGCGGCTGCGCTAATTTCGGGTTCCCCGCCGCGCATGTGTGTGTGTGTGTGCGCGTGCGTGTGTGTGTGTGTGTGTGTGTGTGTGTGTGTGTGTGTGTGTGTGCGGGCGCGCCTCCGCGGCCGCCGCCGCCGCCTGAAGGAAAGCTGATTACAACTTAATCCGGCAGCCGGCCGCCTCCCACAACCGCCACTTCTGGCTGTTCGTTTAATTACTGGCCGGCGCGACGGCCGTCCGGAAGCAGCGGACGCGCGTGGCTCACACTGCAGGGCGAGTATGCGTACTGCCGGCAGTGCTGCGGAAGGGCAGACAGCACAGGGGCCGCTGTGTGCCAAGTGATACCGCACCAGAGCGCCGTCTGCCTGCACATTCCACTTGCTGTATCTCGGTCGGTCACTACAGTAGTTCGTAGATTAGGAAACAGGACACAGACCAGGGTAACTGGGCACACAACAGAATATTAATGCATGGTGTGCTACAATTGAATAGTCACAGACAGTTGTTTATCTTGTGAGAAGCAGTCCTGTAGAACGTAAGAAGCACTTCCAGTCTCTGAACAAGGTCTTTACTCAATTCAACAGCAAATCACCTTTCTGACTCTCGAATGCTGTTCTCGTACAGTTTTCCCGAGAGGTGGGCGAGAGGGGGGGTGGGAAGTAAGGGGGGTGCCTTTCTCATCTGCGTGTACTGCCACACAGGCACCTACGCGTCGGGGTCCGGAGGTACTAGCGTACGCGCTGAGACAGGCCTTTCACGGCCAGTGCGTGAGTGATGTCTTACGATGACACCACGCCATTCCTTTGGTCATACAGTGTGCCGAATCTTTCACTGCCGAATCTTAGCAGGATAGCCGAAAACAAAACAACATACCCTTTACTGAAAGGATCACTCCAAAGGAATCCTTCGGTTAAAATTGCGGACACAAACATCAAACGAGCACGCATTACGCGCTATCTTGGGGTACACATAGATGAAAAATTGAATTTCCACGAACACATAAGGCTGACAACAGACGAAGCAGAAAAAATACTCCACAAACCGGTGAGGCTAAATTCAAAACAGTACAGACTACCTCTACCAGTCATACGTACATACCACTGTGCGCTCTTCGAATCAGTACTCGGCTTCGCAGCTAGCACGTGGGCACATAGACTGAACGTGGTCACCGACAAAGCATCGGTCAGACGAGGGCAGAGAAGTGTCCTACTTAGGCTATCTGGAGCCTTCGGTACCACCTCAGCGGATGCACTGTGTGTGGTGCTCGGAATATGCCCCATAGATATCACGATCAAATACAGAGCTGCGAGGTACTGGTTAAAGGTGTGGAGACTAGATAAGGTACACACAATAACCGGTGTGCCCATAGAGACGACACGTCACCTTAAAAGTTGGCGTTTGGATACATGGCAAGGTGAGTGGGATGTAAGTGATAAGGGACGTAGGCTGCACGACTTCCTCCCTGACAAAAGGGAGCGGTTGGGAATGAGACATATCGATCCCAGCCGCGGTATGGTACTTTTCTTAACCGGGCACGGACCTTATCCCACGCACTTAAACCGCGTGAGTCTGAGGCAGACACCTACATGCACATGCTGGGAAGAAGGTTCCCCAGAACACACTGTCATTTTCTGCGGGCAATACGGGAACAATAGACATACACTACACTTAGATTACACAGGTACAGACATCGATATATACACAGCAATAAGAGACGAAGAACAATGGGCACAATTAAACGCACTGACAAACAGTATTTCAAAAACAACACAAGAAGAGTATATGCGGACACGACATCACAGACATGCCTATGTGCAGCGTAACAGAAATCTCCAGAGGATGGACAGCCATACCCACAGTGACAGCGAAAGTAGTGGCAATGAGGAGGAACAGGAGGAGGAAGCTGAGATGTGACAGTAAATAAGCAAATTGCTGGCAATCTAGCCAAGAAAACACCAAATGCTGTACAAGGATGTGCACCTAATGTAGTTAATACATAGGATTAGTAACAAATAGGATAAGAAACATTATTTCTCTACTAATAACCATTTGTGTGTGTGTGTGTGTGTGTGTGTGTGTGTGACTGGCGGTCAACGGCTCGATGAAACCATTCCGAGGTATTCACCGTCAATCACACTCGGTGATGGTACTAACATATCTCTCATCTATCCTATCTTCTTTTTATATTCTTCTCAAAAACAACAAAATTTTATTTATATTTCAACCTCAAATTATCGTTATTCTGAATCATTCTTTGTAAATGTTGTAGATAAAACAAAAGGAAAGAAAACTGTAAAAAGATGAAAAACGAAAATTGTAAGATGTACGACCTGTTTTAAACATCAGGTAACAGGTCTATAATTTGGCAATAAATAAAATAAAATAAATAAAAAAAACAGTGGTCTTTACTAATTCCTCGCCTCCGTAGCCGAATGGTTAGCATCGCTGCCTTGTATGCGGGAGGAATCGGGTTCGATTCCCGGTACCTGGTCAGACTTTTCTACAGTAAGGGGGTCAGGAACGGATTTGGCCCAGCCTCGTAACGCCAGACGAAGATCTGCCTGAATAAAGAACTAGCGCCGGCCGGAGTGGCCGCGCGGTTCTAGGCGCTACAGTCTGGTACCGCGAGACCGCTACGGTCGCAGGTTCGAATCCTGCCTCGGGCCTGGATGTGTGTGATGTCCTTAGATTAGTTAGGTTTAAGTAGTTCTAAGTTCTAGGGGACTGATGACCTTAGAAGTTGAGTCCCATAGCGCTCAGAGCCATTTGAACCATTAAAGAATTAGCAGCAGCGTCCGGATACATCTACTAGCAATAACGGCTGGAGAACTTTGCGACATGCTCGTCACGTGTCCCACAAACACACACCGCTACACGTACTGCGTTATAGGAAGCAATCCGCCAGCCGGAACAGGGTTGCGTTGTTTTGGGGAAGGAGACCAAACAGCGAGGTCATCGGTCTCATCGGATTAGGGAAGGACAGGGAAGGAAGTCGGCCGTGCCCTTTCGAAGGGACCATTCCGACATTTGCCTGGAGCGATGTAGCGAAATCACGATAAAACCTAAATCAGAATGGGCGGACGCGGGACTGAACCGTCGTCCTGCCGAATGCGAGTCCAGTGTGCTGACCACTGCGCCACCTCGCTCGGTGGTCGGAACAGGCCTAAGACCTGATCCTTGTGTGGTGTTCCCTTATTTCTTAGGTAGGGCGTTCAGTAAGCAGTGTAACACTTATTTTCTGAAAACTGGTTTGTTTTGTCAGGATTCCAAAACACCGTATTATTCCCCACTCTTTTAGCTACAAAAAGCTAGTATCTAATAACCTCCGTTCAAAGGGACGCCCTTATGCTGTATCACTGGGAGGGCCCGTACGCCCACATGGTACCATTCCACTGCTCGACGTTGGAACCAACGTCTCGCTCCATCAATAAACTCCCCACCATCCAGGTACTGCTTCACGCGGAGCGCGTCCCTCATCTAACCAAACAGATTTCGGAAAATGCGAGATCCTTGCTGTACAGTGCACGAACAAAATCAGTCCACTAATGGTTTCTGAGCTCCTCTCTGGTGCGCAGACTTGCGTTGTCATGGAGAAGGAGAAGTTCCTTAGCATTTGTGTGACGACGAACACACAAAAGTTGTTTCTTCATTTCCTTGAACATAGCACAATACACTTTAGAGTTGATCATCGCACCATGAGAGAGGACATAAAACAGAATAAATAAGCCCTCTGGAGTCCCCGACGACCGTCGCCATGACTTTACCGGATGAAGGTGTGGCTTTGAACTTTTTCTTCGGAGGTGAGGGTGGTGTGGCGCCACTCCATAGATTGTCGTTTGTTTCCGGTTCGAAGTGATGAACCCATGGAGGTAAGAATAGAGGGAGACGCCGTGACGTCACAGCTGCGAAGCTATGTGAAGCCGAGGGTAGCCATCTCAATCCGACCAAAACATTGCTGCTGTAAGCTTGAGTGCATAGGCTTGTCGCTCGCTTTTGGAAGGATTTTGCGCTATTATGGTGACTTGTATGGTGTTCGGAGGTACGAATCGTTCTGATTGTGATACGAAATCGAAGGGAATAACATTTCATGTGTAAGTTGTCTCGTTAAGTGTGATTTTAGAACTTCATTGTGAATGAACGTGTGCTACATCGGAACTTGTACCATAGCGTGTTGTATGATTTTACATTTCCTAGAAATGAAAGTCGGAAAGCTCTGTGGGAGAATGCCGTGAGGAGGAAGAATTGGCATGCGTCTAAATGGAGCACTATATGTTCTCAGCATTTCCGAGAAGAGGACATAGACCGAACTTCCCTTTCAACAGTAAGGCTCCGAGAAAATGCTGTACCATCAGTTTTCCCTACACACCCAAAACATTTGCAAAAGGTATGTTAATTCAAAGAATTAAATTCTTAGTTTTCAAGTTCACGTTTCAGTATAATACGTACGTACCGTCGATAATTGAAGTGTTGAGTAACTCACTTTGTCTTTTTTTAAAAGCTAACACTACATTAACTGGCGTAAAGTATAGGCCTAAACAGGACACTGTGTAGATTTGCCATTCTATGTACCGTATTTCAGTAAATATTGGTGGTAATGAACAGTGTTTCCCAGTAGTGTAACGTAACTGAAATGTTCCAGTACGTATTACAAACAAGATGTATTTATGGGGCTTTGGAGGGAGGGTATAGCTAACTTAGTTTTCAGTTTCTATTATTTAGTTTGTGATACACGTTTATTGCTGAATTAACAAAATTGTATCGTTTACATTGAAGGCTAGCTATTCGTAATATTACATTAAAAACTATTTTTAATCAGAAGAAACGCGGAATTTCGCCTTTACGAGATTTTATTTTAAACAAAAACTTTGAAACAACCAATCTGATAACGTTACATGCGTATATGGTGCAATTAGCGACTGTAATACACGCAGCGCTGTAGCACACTGACAATGTTTTGGTCAGAGTGTCATGGCAGCGAGCCACGCCCCCATGGCTTCAAAACGTAGTACGGCTGGGATACGTAGCGCCATCTCCCCTTATTCTTACCTCCATGGATGAACCCATGTGTTGTGTACATAGTTCCGCGTAATCAGCGCGTACACAACTTTCCCACTGGAGCGCGTCCCGCTAAGCACAACAGCGCAGGCGCAGCGCTCGCCCGTCTCCGCACTACGAGATGGCGCTGCCTTAGAGACGGACCAAATTCTGCTTCCGCCGATCCGCGTATTAATATGTAACGCAGCCAATGAGATTGCTGCTAACGTAGAACCTTTTCTCCTCGCGGATCACACTCGCGCAGTGGTACCTGAACGCGCGATGTATTATAACGAGTGTACAGACCTCCGATTAGTCAGTCTGCATTAGTCTATAGTCAAGTTTCAGTCTGCGCCTAATAAGATTATCATATTCCTGTACGAGAAATGTATAGACACTTTGTCAAGTATCAGAGATATGTGAGAATAAGATTAACGTACCAAGACCAAAGGAACTTCAGACTGTCAATTGTAAACAGCATCTGGAATCAAGTTACGTAATATCTATGCTTTTTATTATTTTAATAATTGTGTGTGAAAATTAATCAAGTTCTGTTTAAAGTTGGTCAGCGTCAATCTGCTACTCTAAGCGTCCAAGTGGTATTTCTATCGTCTGACCTAACGGCAGAAGATAAACACGCCACGATAAGACCACGAGACATATTGCTGACACTCGCCTCCTTCGCTAGAGCGACAAGTCAAATAATCGGATGGTGTGTGTACCGAAGGTCTTACAGTACGCACCCCACATCATGTTTAAACGCCTGTGACGCTGTTCGACAAAAAATTGTCACCAGCAACCTTGTAACGTGCAAGCAGTAGCGCACAGTGGGTCCTTCGCTGCTCCTCATGGTCTTCTCTTGGGTGGCGAGGTACCCAGTGGGCAGACACCTTTGAGTACCCCAACTGGTGGACGAGCGTGTCAACACGACCAACACAGTCGAGCAGCGAGACGTTCGACTGTAATTCTTCGATAGCACTAACCATGCAAGTACATTTAAAAACCAGTTTCTTTCAGGTCATCACTTTTCAGGTAGACTCACGTCCATGGGACGGAAGGATATGTCCAACAAATATCATTGTAGGTTAAATTTAAGACTTACTTTGCTAGCTGCCACAGCTTTTATGTTGTTGACCAAATGATGATATACACATTGTAAAGGTGTAGCTAAAACGCCCAACTCCTTGAAGGCATACCTACAAGACCACTGCCAGTGAAAAACATATCATTTTTACTGCTCGCAGTTATGCAGTCAATACTTAACTTTCTAGTTGATGAGCTACCCCAGAATATTATTCCATACGATTTATTGAATGGAAATATGGAAAAAATTATCAGGTTCATTCGTTTTTTTAAGTCTAAAAATTGTACTAAAATTAAAAGTAGCTGATCTTAATTCAGTAACATGCATCTTCCAGTTCAAGGTTTCATCAATGTGTGCACCCAACAGTTGGCAGCATTCTTCCTTGTACTGACTCCTATTCATGTTCTACGTCCACTGCATTGTACGACTATTTGGTGCACAGAACTGAATATAGTATATTTTCTCCAAATTCAACATATACCGTTTTTAGAACACACCTTCATAATTTATTAAAAATATCACCAACAATTTGTTCCGTTGCTTTCTCGGTAATGAGATTCATTACTAGAATCGTACCGATTACGCAAAGTACCAGTTCTAGTTGATGACTGTCAAGTGGGAGGTGATTCACAAGTATAAAGAACAGGTATGGACCCAGAACTGAACCCTGTGGGAAGCAGCATTAAAGCCGACCGCACATGATGCTCCCAGCGCGCCACTCCAAATTCAGCCGAGCATGATAATTCCAGGCTAGCCATTACGTACGAAGACAGAGGTCGCTGCTAATGGCCGCGTCCACAGCGGGGCAAATTGTATCCTTCCGCACCTCTTTATGAGTCGGCGCGCGCAGACACCCGGCAGACGACACGCCGACCGTTGGGAGCATCTCACCGAGGGCCGCACCACAGAAATCATTGGTAGACGTAACTACTTCAAAGAACAACAGTATTGACTGAAACGAACCATTCCAAACAATAAGGAGTAAAGTATTTATCTTTGCTGACTTCGGCTAAACATAAACCTAGTAAATAAAAGTGAGTAAACTTCACCAATGTATCTGTATGTCTTTGCTTTTAATGTACAAATTTATCTCGACACTTCCGTCTAAAACTGACACAACAAGTATACGCAAGCCGAGCGGTTCTAGGCGCTACAGTCTGGAACCGAGCGACCGCTACGGTCGCAGGTTCGAATCGTGCCTCGGGCATGGATGTGTATTATGTCCTTAGGTTAGTTAGGTTTAATTAGTTCTAAGTTCTAGGGGACTGATGACCTCAGAAGCTAAGTCGCATAGTGCTCAGAGCCATTTCAACCATTTGAGGAACCATGGGAATGCCACACATTTATGCAGTCAGTGTTCACTGATGCTTGAGAGGTGGTGTAAAGAGCGAAGCCACTGGAGAGTAGATGACCGGAAACGAGTAATTTGGAGTGATAAATCACGCTATGCCCTGTGGCCAACTGATGGAATGGTTGGGCTTGGTTTTGGCGAATGCCTGGAGAACGTTACTAGCCATCATGTGTAGTGCCAACATTGAAGTAGGGCGGAGGTGGTGTTTTTCGTCGTTAGGGTGTGGAAATCACGAATCCAGTCACACAACTGAGACGATACTCCACATGCACGCAATATGATTAATAGTCGTTTGTGAGGAACGGTATCAAAAGCCTTCTGGAAATCTAGGAATATGGAATCGATCTGAGATCCCTTGTCGACAGCACTCATTACTTCACGGGAATAAAGAGCTAGCTGTGTTGCACAAGAACGATATTTTCTGAACCCGCGTCGGTTATGTATCAATAAGTCATTTTCTTCAAGGTGATTCATAATGTTCGAGTACAGTATATGCTCCAAACTCCTACTGCAAATTGAGGTCAGTGGTATGGGTCTGTAATTCAATGGCTAACTCCTATTTCCTTTCTTGAATATTGGTGTGACCTGTGCTACTTTCCAGTCTTTAGGAACAGACCTTTCGTCAAGTGAGCGGTTGTATATGATTGCTAAGAAAGGCGCTATTGTGTCTGCATACTCTGAAAGGAACCTGATTGGTATACCATCTGGACCGGAAGACTTTTGTTTCTAAAGGGGGGGGGGGGGGGGGGGGGAGAGGGTAGGACGTCAAACGGACCGACTTGGAGCAGGAGCGGCACCACAGGACATTTTAATTTCCACTGTCTATACTTTTACAAAAAAATTCATAAAACTTTAACAGCATGACCAGGAAGGATTCAGGATTCATACACACAGCACTGGAAGCTCAAAAACATAACAAAACACTTTTTTTTTTTACATGTGAAATTTCATCATTTTTTCACTTACTACTGGCTGCATTTGTTGCTATAGGTACACTTTTCTTCCTAAGTATGAGAGATTGTTCGATGACTTTTGCACAGCGTACAAACCATAGTTACAGGTGTAGGAAACTCTAGAAGTTATTTAATTTATGAAAAAATGAATGAACTGTTACATTTTAAACATCATGTTTAGTAAAAACTCAAGTTTTATAGTTAATTATCTGAATTTTTACACAGTTTTTTTAATAGATTTGGAAAATTCTAGAGTTTCATACACCTGTAACTACTGTTCGTGTGGTATGAAAAATTCATCGAAGAATCTCTCTTACTTAGGAGGAAAAGCGTATCTTTAGCAACAAGCGCAGCCAGTAATAAGTGAAAAAAATGATGAAATTTCACACGTAAAAAAAAGGTATTTTGCTACGTTTCGAACTTCCACTGCGGTGAGTGTGAGTCCTCAATCCTTCCTGGTCATGGTGACAAGGTTTTATGAATTTAGTTGTAAAAGTATAGACAGAATAAATTAAAATGTCCTGTGGTGACTCTCCTGCTCCAAGTCGGCCCGTTTGACGTCCTACCCCCCTTATGTGATTTGAGTTGTTTCGCAATACTTATATACTTTTATGTCACTCATGCTAACAGCTGTTCTGGTTTTGGAATTCTGGAATAGTGCTGCAAGAAACAGAGCCCAGCTCATCTCTGTGCACAAGGACGAGTCTCGCTAAAGTAAGCACGAATGACGGAGCTGCGACCAGGTGCCGTCTGCAGAGCAACAAGTAGCGAAGTGGCTCCGAGTGTGGGTGGGCCGAGTGACTGCCACAGGCCGCCCATCGCGGCGGCAGAGGGCGCTGCTGGCGGTGTGGCTGTGTGGCTCAGCGGGCGCGCACCATTGGTTCCGCCGGACCCCGCGCGACCGCTGTCGGTGTCTGACGGAAACCTGCAATGCGGTTGCCAACGTTGACGCCCGTGGAGTGCCTACAAACATGCGACACAATGAGGCCAGCACCTGCACTTCAGCCACTGACTAGCTTGCTGGCTGAGCCTCTGCCATGAGAACTGGCAATCGCAGGGAAGCCACACACGGCACACAAACAAATCCCCAACACATATCACACTGCCAGTTCCTTCAGGACCATCGAACTGACAAACCTACAGCGACATGGCTATGTTACAGGAGCAGCAGCAGCAGTAGAAGCTGGCCCAGGAGACATCGTCGGCCCAGCAGCAGCAGCGCACACCTCCTCGACAGGACTGATCATTCAATGACAATCCGGCATTACTTCTATGGTACTGATGCATGATACCCAACCTCTAACATAACCCTACCTTGCACGATCTGTCGCAGATAGCAAAAGACCGCTACTGCCCTTACTATCCAACCTGACACTGTCGCCGAGGTTTTTCTTCCCTTGCCACTTTTCTCCCTCCGCCCTTCAAACCTCTCTTCTTTCAAGCTTGACACTGTCGAGCTTTTCCGACTACTTGTACCACCCAGATGCGCCCGTATTAACGGGTAACCCTACCCAGACGTACGGATAACATCGCAGTTCCTCGCTCCTGCGATCTCCTCCATTGTAAATACTAACAATGCAGAGCTGACAGTAGACCTTTTGAGTTGGTCACCATGCTTGTGCGAGCGTGGAGGGGGCTCACACCTGTACAGGCTGTCCCAGCTATCTTGTCCACCCAAAATATCTCTCGAACAATAACAGCTATTGGAAAACGACTTTCACCGGTATCAATGTAGGGCTGGGGCCCATGAATGTACATATTTGGAAACATTCGAAAACGAAAGCATATGTGTTTTTTAACATAACCTTGTGTTTTTCTAAATGGACCTCCTGTATTTTTTCTTCGGCAATCCATAGCATGACAAAGCACATACACAATGGCGTTGATTGCATCGCAATATTCCCATTAAATCCCGAGATATTGAGACGCGAAGTTGACGCTTGAAACACCCGACATGCGCTGCTAGCGCACGTCCTGAGGCTCAGGCGTGAACCCCACGCTGCCCGTAATCGCGATGTGATTGACATGTGTAATCATACCTCCATACTTATCAAGAGGTCCGAAACAACGGTAAAACTTTTAATCCACTTGCTCGTTTCACTAAAACCATCAACTTGAATTTTATTATTACGAGTGAATGATTAACTGTCACTTGCGCTAGATCTACAGTAAAGTAAAGTTTTAACGTTGAACGGCATTACCTTTTTAGTAACAGATTAACGATAAGCGAAGTTAACTTTGTGACTAACGTTGCGGTACACGGATATGTTACAGAACCGCATCACCCCCAGCCTATGGGATAAATACCTGCTGAAATGTACGACGTTAATGCAGGATGGCAGCAGACCGTATTATTCGTTTCGGACCTCTTGATAAGTATGGAAGTGTGATTACGCATGTCAATCACATCACGATTACGAGCAGCATGGGGTTCACGCGTGAGTCTCAGGACGTGCGCTAGCGGCGCATGTCGGGTGTTTCAAGCGTCAACTTCGCGTCTTAATATCTCGGGATGTAATGGGAATATTGCGATGCAATCAACGCCATTGTGTATGTGCTTTGTCATGCTATGGATTGCTGAAGAAAAAATATAGGTGGTCCATTTAAAAAAACCTAAGTTTGTGTTAAAAAACACATATGCTTTCGTTTTAGAATGTTTCCAAATACGTACATTCATGGGCCCCAGCCCTACATTGATACCGGTGAAAGTCGTTTTCCAATAGCTGTTATTGTTCGAGAGATATTTTGGGTGGACAAGATAGCTGGGACACCCTGTATATATAAAAACAGACGCGATACCACAGTTTGCACAGTACGTAAAATTTCATCGTTTTCTGTCCTCCTTGTTCCCGGAATGTTAATGACCAGCAGTGAATGCAGATCGAGTCCCAGGTCGCCTCGACTGCCACAGATACCCTCCAGCAGGCAGCGGTGTCTCCAGCACCAGCTGCTATCGCTCTTACGCACCATCTCTGGCGGCTGCCGCCGGCGCCTTCTGGGAGCTGGCCCGCCAGCCGCCCCCGCCACCGCCCCCGCCGACCAGTCGCTCCTTTTGTCGCGGCGCCGCCTTTTGTCGCCTCCCCTCCAACCCCCGCCGCCCCAGCTACCGTCACGCAGGCTGGCGCGACTACAAAACACGGCCCGCTGAATGTCTGCGCAGCCGTCGCTTGCGCTACGCTGCACCCCGCCCCAACACAATTTCTCACCCCCCACCCCCCTCCAACCCTTCCAGATCGCTTGCAAGGCCGGACGCCACTTCCAGTCGGCGTAGCAACTTGCCTCCGCAAGGAACTCTCGACCCATCTCGGCGAAACGTCTCGCAGCGGATGTGCCGTTTACCAAATATTCTGCAAAGTGGTTTTCATGTAACTGGCCATATCGTGGTGTACGGAGAACTGGGCAGCTCTCAAACGCCGCCAAAATACACACATCACAAAATTTCTGCGTCACCCCGGTTCCCAGAGCTCCTGAAGATAGACATAGACTGTGGATATTGTATCACAGAGACAGTCAAAATGGCTCTGAGCACTATGGGACTCAACTGCTGAAGTCATTAGTCCCTTAGAACTTAGAACTAGTTAAACCTAACTAACCTACGGACATCACAAACATCCATGCCCAAGGCAGGATTCGAACCTGCGACCGTAGCGGTCTTGCGGTTCCAGACTGCAGCGCCTTTAACCGCACGGCCACTTCGGCCGGCACAGGGACAGTCCCTTTGACTATTCAAGAGGTGTCACTAAACCCACCCGAGGATGTAAACAACCATGCATGAGCAGCGCCTGTTGGACGGAGGAGGTCCGCCAATCAGTTGCAGTCATTCCACCAGGAAGGACGTACACGGCTCGTGTCGTCTGTAGTTCAACCAGGCCTCACGGTCAGTACCGCGGTTCGATCGCGTCCGCATTGTTACTTTAAGCCAGGAAGGGCTCTCACCAAGGAAAGTGTCCAGGCGTCTCGGAGTGAACCAAAGCGATGTTGTCCGGACACGGAGGAGATACAGAGAGACAGGAACGGTCGGTCACATGCCTCGCTAAGCAATGCCACCATGTTGAATAATGCTTTTCGTGCAGCCACAGGACGTCGTGTTACAACAAACTGTGCGCAATAGGCTGCATGATGCGCAGCTTCACTCCCGACGTTCATGGCGAGGTCCATCTTTGCAACCACGACACCATGCAGCGCGGTACAGATGGGCCCAACAACTTGACGAATGGACCGCTCAGGACTGGCATCACGTTCTCTTCACCGACGAGTGTCGCATATGCCTTCAACCAGTCAATCGTCGGAGACGCGTTTGGAGGCAGCCCGGTCAGGCTGAACGCCTCAGACACAGTGTCCGGCGAGTGGAGCAAGGTGGAGGTTCCCTGCCGTTTTGGAGTGGCATTATGTGGGGCCGACATACGCCACTGGTGGTCATGGAAGACGCCATAACGGCTGTATGATACGTCAATGTCATCATCCGACCGATAGTGCAACCATATCGGCAGCATATTGGCGAGGCATTCGTCTTCATGAACGACAGTTCGCGCCCCCCATTGTGCACATCTTGTAAATGACTTTCTTCAGGATAACGACAGTGCTCGATTAGAGTGGCCTTCATGTTCTGCGGACATGAACTCTATCGAACATGTCTGGGATACATTGAAAAGGGCTGTTTACGGACGACGTGGCCCACCAACCACTCTGAGGGATCTACGCCGAATCGCCGTTGTGGAGTGGGACAATCTCGAGCAACAGTGCCTTGGTGAACTTGTGGATAGTATGCCATGACGGAAACAGGCATGCATCAATGCAAGAGGACGTGCTACTGGCTATTAGAGGTACCGGTGTGTACAGCAATCTGGACCACCACCTCTGAAGGTCTCGCTGTATGGTGGTAGCACGTGAAATGTGTGGTTCAAATGGTTCAAATGGCTCTGAGCACTATGGGACTTAACTTCTGAGGTCATCATCAGTACCCTAGAACTTAGAACGACTTAAACCTAACTAACCTAAGGACATCACACACAACCATGCCCGATGCAGGATTCGAACCTGCGACCGTAGCAGCAGCGCGGTTTCGGACTGAAGGGCCTAGAACCGTTCGGCCACAGCGGCCGGCGAATCATTTTACATTCATATATAAATGTGGCTACATGCTGGCCAATTGTAGGTATTTCTAAATTTTTTTAATAATAATGTGAATTGGTACTTATTCACCCCCTTTTACAAATTAGTTCTTCTGCGGATTAGAATTTGTTAAGGAGAAACATTTTCATTTTGTTTCAAATTTAGCTTTGTTTTGCAGTGCCAGGCATTTTATATTTTAGTAGCAGTATCGGACACCTCTATTTAGGCTAAAGTCAACGTTAATGTGAAACAATGAATGCCATTTTCTCTTGCGGTATTGTAATTACTCGTATGTACACCATTGTTCTTTTTTGCTGTAGTGGGTTGTTTACAAAAGTCATTCATGGAAGAATACATATACTGTGGAGCAGGAGTCAAAATGCCTAATTTGTTAAACAAATGTCTTCAAGATGACCGTTTGGAGCAAAATAACTTTCTTTCGTAAAGATGAGCTCAGAACATTATTCATTCGACATTATTGAATCAAAATACTAAAAGTATATTTAACTTGCTGATTTGTCTGTCCCCAAGATTATCAAAGATTCTTAATCCTAGTCAGTTGTCTTATTATTAGTACAAGTTAAATTCTCATCAGTACGGATGGATACCTAAAAAGTTTGAATTTAGTTATTATTTCGTCAACGTGAGTTACATTTATAATTCGTATAGCACATCTACACTACTGGCCATTAAAATTGCTACACCACGAAGGTGACGTACGACAGACGCGAAATTTAACCGACAGGAAGAAGATGCTGTGATATGCAAATGATTAGCTTTTCAGAGCATTCACACAAGGTTGGCGCCGGTGGCGACACCTACAACGTGCTGACATCAGGAAAGTTTCCAACCGATTTCTCATACACAAACAGCAGTTAACCGGCGTTGCCTGGTGAAACGTTGTTGTGATGTCTCGTGTAAGGAGGAGAAATGCGTACCATCACGTTTCCGACTTTGGTAAAGGTCGGATTGTAGCGTATCGCGATTGCGGTTTACCGTATCGCGACATTGCTCCTCGCGTTGGTTGAGATCCAATGACTATTAGGAGAATATGGAATCGGTGGGTTCAGGAGGGTAATAGGGAACGCCGTGCTCGATCCCAACGGCCTCGTATCACTAGCAGTCGAGATGACAGGCATCTTATCCGCATGGCTGTAACGGATCGTGCAGCCACGTCTCGATCCCTGAGTCAACAGATGGGGACGTTTGCAAGACAACAACCATCTGCACGAACAGTTCGACGACGTTTGCAGCAGCTTGGCCTATCAGCTCGGAGACCGTGGCTGCGGTTACCCTTGATGCTGCATCATAGACAGGAGCGCCTGCAATGATGTACTCAAGGAAGAACCTGGGTGCACGAATGGCAAAGCGTCATTTTTTCGAATGAATCCACGTTCTGTTTAAAGAATCACGATGGTCGCATCCGTGTTTCGTGACATTCGGGTGAACGCACATTGGAATAGTGTATTCGTCATCGCCATACCGGCGTATCACCTGGCGTGATGGTATGGGGTACCATTGGTTACACGTCTCGGTCACCTCTTGTTCGCATTGACGGCACTTTGAACAGTGGACGTTACATTTCAGATGTGTTACGACCCGTGGCTGTACCCTTCATTCGATCCCTGCGAAACGCTATGTTTCAGCAGGATAATGCACGACCGAATGTTGCAGGTCCTGTACGGGCCTTTCTGGACACAGAAAATGTTTGACTGCTGCCTTGGCCAGCACATTCTCCAGATCTCTCACCAATTGAAAACGTCTGGTCAATGGTGGCCGAGCAACTGGCTCGTCACAAAACGCCAGTCACTACTCTTGATGAACTGTGGTATCGTGTTGAAGCTGCATGGGCAGCTTTACCTGTACACGCCACCCGAGCTCTGTTTGACTGAACGCCCAGGTATATCAAGGACGTTATTACGGCCAGAGGTGGTTGTTCTGGGTACTGATTTCTCAGGATCTATGCACCCAAATTGCGTAAAAATGTTATCACATGTCAGTTTTAATATAATATATTTGTTCAATGAATACCCGTTTATCATCTGCGTTTCTTCTTGGTGTAGCAATTTTAATGGGCAGTAGTGGAGATGTGGCAGAACTGAATACGTTGTGTATTCTTGAAACTGAAAGGGAGATCATTTGCAGAAAACCACTCAACCGTACTTTTAAGAACATCATTTACCATTTTTTCTGTTGCCTGTACTAATATTTTGACTATAAAATTATATAAGTGTCGCCGGCCGGAGTGGCCGTGCGATTCTAGGCGCTACAGTCTGGAGCCAAGTGACCGCCACGGTCGCAGGTTCGGGCATGGATGTGTGTGATGTCCTTAGGTTAGTTTGGTTTAATTAGTTCTAAGTTCTAGGCGACTGATGAGCTCAGAAGTTAAGTCGCATAGTGCTCAGAGCCATTTGAACCATTTATATTAGTGTCACTTGCAAAAAGATTTTGTTATTGTGTATTAAATGGAAGGAATAATAAAGGACCTTAGATTGAGCCTTGTGGAATCCCGTAAATGATTTCTCCCCCGTCAGAAGAATCTCCCCTGTTCACATTGATTAAATTATTAACTATAACTTTCTGGATTCTTTTTGTTAGATATGACATCACCTATTTGTCGGTTATACACAGTCAAATGCACAAAGCCTGGGAAGATATTGTCTTCACAGAGACAAATGCCGTGAAGTTGTAAAGTACCTCCTGAGAGATACTGTACAAACGTCCCGTGGAATACTTTCCGCCCCTCTTGAATCACCCAGCATGTTTCTGTGATGGGCTGCAAGGTGTTTTCGCGACTCAGTGCTGCCAACTGAAACGGCCACAGTCGGGACGCGGGGCGGCTGGAGTGAGCAGCAGACGGCCAACCACACCGCAGTCACGTCGAGTTCAAATTACTTCCACGCCGCGCCGCGGTCTACAGACTCGCTGTAATTTGTTTCAATTATTGCTTCCGGGAAATAATTTTCCGGCGCGTCAGCAATTAGATTGCAATTTCCGTCGCCCCCCCCCCCCTCCTACCACCGCGCCGTCGGTAGAAACCCGATGGAGCGCGCGGGGCAGAGTAAGTGGGAAAGCGAAGGTGGAAGCGAGATGGCGGTGGTCGATGAACGGCTGAGAGGTGCCGAGGCGGCGTGCGTGTGTGTGTGTGTGTGTGTGTGTGTGTGTGTGCGTGATGTGATAGCCGAGAGGCGGGCAGAGCCGAGCTGGCGGCGAGCGAATTAAACCGCGCGGCGGTAAATTCATTCCGCCAGCTGTTTGCCGCTTATTGCTTCCTGCTGCGAGCTACGTGTGTCGGGCGGGGAGTCACGTGATCCAGTTGCATTCCGACCGACGCTCGGTAATTCGGTCGGAGTGCTGCGTAATGTGGGAATATAGTCGCGTCGCTATCTGCAAATGTAGTCGCTGCGGCTCTGAGTAGTTTGAGAGGGGGGCGATCGCAGGCAAGACCCAGTTTAAGGCCGAAATGACGCAAACGGCCGCCTGGTGCGCCATAGGTATACAGGATGTATGGTAATTACTAGCGACAACTGACGCACGTGAAGGTATAAGACGGCGGGGGGTGGGAAAGGGGGGAGTGTGCGAAATTATGTGTATCTTTGTAGGAATGCAGAGGTTCGCAACGGTGGCATTGAGTAAAAACTTCTTGGGTTCCCAGCCGCGTCAAATGGTTGAAATGGCTCTGAGCAATATGGGACTTAACATCTGAGGTCATCAGTCCCCTAGACGTCGAACTACTTAAACCTAACTTAAAGTAGTAAACGAGTTTTGCTATTTGGGGAGCAAAATAATTGATTATGGTCGAAGTAGAGAGGATATGAGATGTAGTCTGGCAATGGCAAGGAAAGCGTTTCTGAAGAAGAGAAATTTGTTAACATCGAGTATAGATTTAAGTGTCAGGAAGTCATTTCTGAAAGTATTCGTATGGAGTGTAGCCATGTATGGAAGTGAAACATGGACGATAAATAGTTTGGACAAGAAGAGAATAGAAGCTTTCGAAATGTGGTGCTACAGAAGAATGCTGAAGATTAGATGGGTTGATCACTTAACTAATGAGGAAGTATTGAATAGGATTGGGGAGAAGAGAAGTTTGTGGCACAACTTGACCAGAAGAAGGGATCGGTTGGTAGGACATGTTCTGAGACATCAAGGGATCACCAATTTAGTATTGGAGGGCAGCGTGGAGGGTAAAAATCGTAGAGGGAGACCAAGAGATGAATACACTAAGCAGATTCAGAAGGATGTAGGTTGCAGTAGGTACTGGGAGATGAAGAAGCTTGCACAGGATAGAGTAGCATGGAGAGCTGCATCAAAAGAGTCTCAGGACTGAAGACCACAACAACAACAACAAGCTAAGGACATCACACACATCGATGCCCGAGGCAGGATTCGAACCTGCGACCGTAGCAGCAGCGCAGTTCCGGACTGAGGCGTCTAGAGCCGCTCGGCCAGAGCGGCCGGCCCAGCCGCGTCTAGTCATTAAAATTACACGCGCTTTCGGCCAAGTAGTCCTTCGCCTCTGTCACATGGCATGATTGCCAGTGCGTTGCTCGCAAGGCCTTATACCGGATTTCTCACGTAAGACTCTTCACGCGCATTTTCTCTAGCGTTTCAGCACATATTTACAATTTCGCTTCCTGCATTGTGTAATTGGAGTCAATTACTGCTCGTCACGTCCTTCATGCTACACTTATTGTCAACGTAAAGCATCTGTTTATAAAACGATGTTTCAGTCTTCGATCGTTATACTTTATTTTCAATTACCGGTTTCGGGCTAGCTGCCCATCTTCAGATCATATATTGTAGTTCAAAATGGCTCTGAGCACTATGGGACTTAACATCTATGGTCATAAGTCCCCTAGAACTTAGAACTACTTAAACCTAACTAACCTAAGGACAGCACACAACACCCAGCCATCACGAGGCAGAGAAAATCCCTGACCCCGCCGGGAATCGAAACCGAGAACCCGGGCGTGGGAAGCGAGAACGCTACCGCACGACCACGAGATGCGGGCATATATTGTAGTTACAGAGTAACTTGTCTGTACAGAACACTCGGTCCTGTACAGACAAGTTCCTCTGTAACTACAATATATGATCTGAAGATGGGCAGCTAGCCCGAAACCGGTAATTGAAAATAAAGTATAGCGATCGAAGACTGAAACATCATATTTTATTAATGAACGATCGCGGAAGTCCCATTCAGACAATTATGTCTAGTTTTGATAAGCATCTGTTTGTGTACCATTACAAACATTATTTTCAAATCGGAATTTTAAGTGCCAGTTCGATAGAGCGCTCACAAATTAGCCTAGTCCTATGTTCGTTTCATCGATATACACTATGTGATCAAAAGTATCCGGACACCCGCAAAAACATACGTTTTTCGTATTAGGTGCATTTTGCTGCCACCTACTTCCAGGTACTCGATATCAGCGACCTCAGTAGTCATTAGACATCGTGAGATAGCAGAATGGGGCGCTCCGCGGAACTCACGGATTTCGAACGTGGTCTGGTGATTGGGTGTCACTTGTGTCATACGTCTGTACAGGAGATTTTCACACTCCTAAACATCCCTAGGTCTACTGTTGCCGATGTGAGAGTGAGGTGGAAACGTGAAGGGACACGCAGAATCCGCGCAGGATTAGCCGAGCGGTCTGGGGCGCTGCAGTCATGGACTGCGTGGCTGGTCCCGGCGGAGGATGGAGTCCTCCCTCGGGCATGAGTGTGTGTGTTTGTCCTTAGGATAATTTAGGTTAAATAGTGTGTAAGCTTAGGGAGTGATGACCTTAGCACTTAAGTCCCATAAGATTTCACACACATTTGACATTTGGACACGTAGAGCACAAAAGCGTACAGGCCGACCTCGTCTCCGACAGAGACCTCCGACAGTTGAAGAGGGTCGTAATGTGTAATAGGCAGACATCTATCCAGACCGTCACACAGGAATTCCAAACTGCATCAGGATCCACTGCAAGTACTAAGACAGTTAAGTGGAAGGTGAGAAAACTTGGATTTCATGCCTCACATCACGCCGGTAAATTCCAAACGACGCCTCGCTTGCTGTAAGGAGAGTACACATTGGACGATTGAACAGTGGAAAAATGTTGTGTGGAGTGACGAGTCGCGGTACACAATGTGGCGATCCGATGGCAGGGTGTGGGTATGGCGAATGCCCGGTGAACGTTATCTGCCAGCGTGTGTAGCGCCAACACTAAGACTGGTGTTATGGCGTGGTCGTATTTTTCATCGAGGGGCCTTGCACCCCTGCATGGCGCTATCACAGAACAGGTTTACAATGATGTTATAAGCACCTTCTTGCTTCCCACTGTTGAAGAGCAATTCGGGGATGGCGATTGCATCTTTCAACACGATCGATCACCTGTTCACAATGCACGGCCTGTGGCGGAGTGGTTGCAGGACAGCAACATCCCTGTAATGGACTGGCCTGCACAGACCCCTCACCTGAATCCTATAGAACACCTTTGGAATGTTTTGGAACCCCGACTTCGTGCCAGGCCTCACCGACCTGCATCGATACCTCTCCTCAGTGCAGCCCTCCGTGAACAATGGGCTGCCATTCCGCAAGAAATTTTCCAGCACCTGATTGAACGTGTGCCTGCGAGAGTGGAAGCTGTCATCAAGGCCAAGCGCGAGCCAACATCATTCTGAGTTCCAGCATTACCGATGGAGGGCGCCGAGAACTTGTAAATAATTTTCAGGCAGATGTCCGAATACTTTTGATCACATACTGTACATCAACAGGGACAGTAAAACACGAAGGACACACAGTAGCCCAGCAGCCATTCAGTAGCACTGCATGCTTGGCGGTAGCAGTCAGCGTAGGCCAGGGCTGTGCTGTCGGCTGCTGGACTACTGGTTAGCTTTCGAGTTTCATTGTACCTTTCAATACATATCAATGAAATGAATATCGCTCTAGATTGATCCGGGACCGCCCTACCGAATAGGCACGTAAAATTCCGTTTTAAAAATCATTTTTGTTTCCACTGGGAAACAAACTGACGTTTTCCGTCGTCGCTGTGCGTGGCATGAAACGCGTGATGAGCACCATTTTTTTGGGCTGACTCCAGCTACACAATGCAAAAACGAAATTGCAAAACCTGCTGAAACAGCAGAGAAAATGCCCCTGTAATGTAATGTACATGTCCAGATAAACAAATGATTACAGTCTCAGACAAATGGTTGGTTTATTCAAGGGAAAGGGCTTCCCAAAGTGAGCAAATGTCTAGGGCTCTGGCCCCTGTGCAAACAATTACTCGGCTCGGCGCTGACTGATGGAGTTGTTGTAGGCGCTTCTGAGGAACATCGCGCCAAATTCTACCCAAGGGGCGCGTCGGATCGTTAAAATCTCGAGCTAGTCGTAGGGCCCTGACCAATAATGCTCCAAACGTCTTGAATTAGGGGCAGATCCGGCGACCTTGCAGGCCAAGGTAAGGTTCTACATCTACATCTACATTTATACTCCGCAAGCCACCCAACGGTGTGTGGCGGAGGGCACTTTACGTGCCACTGTCGTTACCTCCCTTTTCTGTTCCAGTCGCGTATGGTTCGCGGGAAGAACGACTGTCTGAAAGCCTCCGTGCGCGCTCGAATCTCTCTAATTTTACATTCGTGATCTCCTCGGGAGGTATAAGTAGGGGGAAGCAATATATTCGATACCTCATCCAGAAACGCACCCTCTCGAAACCTGGCGAGCAAGCTACACTGCGATGCAGAGCGCCTCTCTTGCAGAGTCTGCCACTCGAGTTTGCTAAACATCTCCGTAACGCTATCACGGTTACCAAATAACCCTGTGACGAAACGCGCCGCTCTTCTTTGGATCTCCTCTATCTAGTACGGATCCCACACTGATGAGCAATACTCAAGTATAGGTCGAACGAGTGTTTTGTAAGCCACCTCCTTTGCTGATGGACTACATTTTCTAAGGACTCTCCCAATTAATCTCAACCTGGTACCCGCCTTACCAACGATTAATTTTATATGATCATTCCACTGCAAATCGTTCCGCACGCATACTCCCAGATATTTTACAGAAGTAACTGCTACCAGTGTTTGTTCCGCTATCATATAATCATACAATAACGGATACTTCTTTCTATGTATTCGCAATACATTACATTTGTCTATGTTAAGGGTCAGTTGCCACTCCCTGCACCAAGTGCCTATCCGCTGCAGATCTTCCTGCATTTCGCTACAATTTTCAAATGCTGCAACTTCTCTGTATACTACAGCATCATCCGCGAAAAGCCGCATGGAACTTCCGACACTATCTACTAGGTCATTTATGTATATTGTGAAAAGCAATGGTCCCATAACACTCCCCTGTGGCACGCCAGAGGTTACTTTAACGTCTGTAGACGTCTCTCCATTGACAACAACATGCTGTGTTCTGTTTGCTAAAAACTCTTCAATCCAGCCACACAGCTGGTCTGATATTCCGTAGGCTCTTACTTTGTTTATCAGGCGACAGTGCGGAACTGTATCGAACGCCTTCCGGAAGTCAAGGAAAATAGCATCTACCTGGGAGCCTGTATCTAATATTTTCTGGGTCTCATGAACAAATAAAGCGAGTTGGGTCTCACACGATCGCTGTTTCCGGAATCCATCTTGATTGCTACAGAGTAGATTCTGGGTTTCCAAAAACGACATGATACTCGAGCAAAAAACATGTTCTAAAATTCTACAACAGATCGACGTCAGCGATATAGGCCTATAGTTTTGCACGAAGACAAGCAGTAGAAGCTCTCGCCGTGTGCGGGCGGGCATTATCTTGCTGAACTGTAAGCCCAGGATAGTTTCCCATGAAGGGCCACAAACCGTGCCGTAGAATAGGTCTTGCCGTGAAGAGAAATGGAACCACACACCATTACTCCTGGTTATCGGCACGTATGGCGGGCGGGAGTCATGTTGGTTGTCCAGGACTTGTTGAGACACTTGTCAGCTGGTCATGAGGGCCGGTTAGAAGTGGGACTCATCGCTGAAGACATTTCTACTCCAGTCAATGAGATTTGAAGGCGAAGACTTATCCGGAGACGCCCTGGACGGCGGTGGGACTCTGACTGTCGGCTCCCATACATCCGGACAGCCAGTAGTTCTTTTCGGAGCGGGCCCCCTTTGGTTATCATCCGCGACATTCTTGTAGCACCGCGGCACGTCCACGGTACTCTGCGCCCCTTTATGGCAAGCCACCCTGGGCTCAGCAAGATAATGTCCCCCCGCACAGGGCGAGACTGACACTTCCTGGCAGATTAAAACTGTCTGCCCGACCGAGACTCGAACTCGGGACCTTTGCCTTTCGCGGGCAAGTGCTCTACCATCTGAGCTACCGAAGCACGAATCACGCCCGGTCCTCACAGCTTTACTTCTGCCAGTATCTCGTCTCCTACCTTCCAAACTTTACAGAAGCTCTCCTGCGAGACTTGAAGAACTAGCACTCCTGAAAGAAAGGATACTGCGGAGACATGGCTTAGCCACAGCCTGCGGGATGTGTCCAGAATGAGAATTTTCACTCTGCAGCGGAGTGTGCGCTGATATGAAACTTCCTAGCAGATTAAAACTGTGTGCCCGACCGAGACTCGAACTCGGGACCTTTGCCTTTCGCGGGCAAGTGCTCTACCATTTGAGCTACCGAAGCACGAATCACGCCCGGTCCTCACAGCTTTACTTGTCTTCGTGCTTCTCAAACCCTGCTTTGCCCAGCAAGGTCGCCGCATCCCTCCCCGATTCAGAAAGTTTGGAGCACTATGAGCGAACAGAATATGGCATGCTCCCTCAGGAGGACTCCAACAACTCTGTCAGCCAAGCTCCATGCGTAAGCGGCAGAACTGGACCAATGCGTTACTGACTTGCTCAATTTGTGAAGAAGCTCTAGGCCTTGAATATATCATACAATTTTTCTGTAACTGTAATCATTTCTTTGTCTTTACATACACATTACATCTACTGACTTCTGTCACATTCGGGTAATTCCTTCGTCGTGCGCCTTTTTTTTTATCTTACGAGTGTAAGTACGGAATCTTACTAACATAATCATCTTGATTTTGAAGCTCCTTTGTCTGTGTTTACTTTAACAATAACAAATGTTTTTGAGCGAGGTTCGCCTTTAGCAAAACACACTTTTGTTTTTTGTCCCAGACATCTTTTACTGCAGTTGCAGCATCAACATTGGGTTTTTTATTATTACGGCTGTTAAACATAAGGAATGTTCTTTACTGTTTAAATACATATAAATATTAGTTTCTAAATCGTAATTGCAGGTTTTTGAAGAGCACATACAATTGTGTATTCATATCTTCTTACCACATGGTGTGGTTTTTCTGCTGTATTACGTTTCCGGTGACTGTTTTTCTTTGCAGTTTGTCACCTGCAACTGCATACGACTTAATGTAGGTAAAACATTTACGCAAGAATTGCAAGTTCTAAACTGTTATGGCCATCCCTGAGATTAATAATTCATGTGAAAGGTTGTTTGTTTGTGTGTGTGTGTGTGTGTGTGTGTGTGTGTGTGTGTGTGTGAGTGTGTGTGTATTATCTAATAGTTATTTGAGGGCAGGGACAGAGTTCAATTGCAGAAAGCTGTGTATTTATTTATTACTTGCTTTCCTTCAACTACGGCTTTTTGTATTTGATACAGAAGAGATATACTTCAAGCCCCTAGGTAATAAGCGCAAACAAAAGAGCAGACTAATTACAGCGTGTAGGAGTCATTTAGGCACTAATTATTCCCGCGCTCCCTACTCGGATCGACTGGGCGGCTCAATGAAGTTCCAGCATGCTGGAATAATTTTAGGTCAGCAACTTACGCTAATCAGTACAACGAGAAACCAGCCAAAATGGCAAATTTTCACTTTCTCTAATTCACTCGACCAACTACCTTCGGGCCGTGACCCATTTTAAAATCATCGTAACAGACAGTGAAAACGGTATTTCCGAAATTGCAGAAACTACGTCAAAAATGTGCGAACGAACAGTTACCTGTATGGGCTCCAACTGTTCGTTGACACATTTTTGACGTGGTTTTGCATTTTCGGAAATACTGTTTTGACTGTCTGTTACCATAATTTGAAAATGGGTCCGTTGGTCGCTGTGTTCTAGACGCTTCAGTCTGGAACCGCGCGACCGCTACGGTCACAGGTTCGAATCCTGCCTCGGGCATGGATGTGTGTGATGTCCTAAGGTTAGTTAGGTTTAAGTAGTTCTAAGTCTAGGAGACTGATGACCTCAGACGTTAGGTCCCATGTTGCTCAGAGCCATATGAAAATGCGTTCCGACCCGAAACTAGTCGCCGACTGAATAAAAAGAAGCGAAATTTGCAACTTTGGAAGGTTTTTTGTTGTACTGGCTTGGCTCAGTACAGTATACCCTATAGCATGCACACTTCAGAGTGGTCTGAGGAATGTGTGTGCAGGTGTAAATTTAGAAGTTAATTCATCCAAAATCTAATTCGATAATCTAGTCTGTTGTTGTTGTTGTTGTGGTGGTGGTCTTCAGTCCTGAGACTGGTTTGATGCAGCTCTCCATGCTACTCTATCCTGTGCAAGCTTTTTCATCTCCCAGTACCTACTGCAGCCTACATCCTTCTGAATCTGCTTAGTGTATTCATCTCTTGGTCTCCCTCTACGATTTTTACCCTCCACGCTGCCCTCCAATGCTAAATTTGTGATTCCTCGATGTCTCAGAACATGTCCTACCAACCGATCTCTTCTTCTAGTCAAGTTGCGCCACAAACTTCTCTTCTCCCCAATCCTATTCAATACCTCCTCATTAGTTATGTGATCTACCCATCTAATCTTCAGCAGTCTTCTGTAGCACCACATTTCGAAAGCTTCTATTCTCTTCTTGTCTAAACTATTTATCGTCGACGTTTCACTTCCATACATGGCTACACTCCATACAAATACTTTCAGAAACGACTTCCTGACATTTAAATCTATACTCGATGTTAACAAATTTCTCTTCTTCAGAAACGCTTTCCTTGCTATTGCCAGTCTACATTTTATATCCTCTCTACTTCGACCATCATCAGTTATTTTACTCCCTAAATAGCAAAACTCCTTTACTACTTTAAGTGTCTTATTTCCTGATCTTATTCCCTCAGCATCACCCGACTTAATTCGACTACATTCCATTATCCTCGTTTTGCTTTTGTTGATGTGTTAATCTTATACCCTCCTTTCAAGACACTGTCCATTCCGTTCAACAGGTCTTCCAAGTCCTTTGCTGTCTCTGACAGAATTACAATGTCATCGGCGAACCTCAAAGTTTTTATTTCTTCTCCATGGATTTTAATACCTACTAAGAACTTTTCTTTTGTTTCCTTTATTGCTTGCTCAATATACACATTGAATAACATCGGGGATAGGCTACATCAAGTCTGACCGGAACGAAATTTTCAAAAGTGCGTCGCTCGGGAACTAATCGAAGAGTTTCCAGCTGGTCGGTAGGAGCTTTGCGCGCGAGACTGAAAGCTAACTCGCAGTTGTCGGCACGCGTTCAGACGAGTGCGACGGCATTAGGCAGCTGCTGCTCTGTTCATTTTCCGTCTCGGCAGTGGGCTGGCCCCCCAGGCGCTGCTGCACACGCTTTCATCAGCGGTATAAGCCGGCGGCGAGCAGTCAGTTCCTTTGATGCCGGCGGAAGCGCGTCGCGCACGCGCAGAAATGGCGCTACTCGCTAGATACGCCTTCTCCTCGGCGGCGCAAAAAGGACTCGCAGTCGCAGAGCGCATTCCGCTGCAAAAACCGGGAGTGCGCTTCGTGGCGCCTAGACAAAGGGGCCACCGGAGCAGTTGGTTCACAAATTACTCGTCGCGCAGTTAGCCAGTCGGCTGCGGCGAAACATCTCCTTTGACAGCACCAAGCTATCTGTTCACTCTCCTCTATACGTGCTTCGCTGACCGTAATAACATCTCTGCAGTAATATTGCTTTCTTAATCAATTGCGATTTTAAGTTCCACAATTTTCTTCAGAGGACCAAAGGATCCATTGGGACTGCTTTTGATACAATAAAATTGGTTTTTTCTAAAATACACTTCCGATGTCTCACGAGAGGAAGGAGAAGTCAGTAGTGTGTACTGGTTCGCAGAATCTGAGAGTGGGTTATACACTACTCGCCATTAAAATTGCTACACCACGAAGATGACGTGCTACAGACGTGAAATGTAAAGGACATGTAGAAGATGCTGTGATATGCAAATGATTAGCTTTTCAGAGCATTCACACAAGGTTGGCGCCGGTGGCGACACCTACAACGTGCTGACATCAGGAAAGTTTCCAACCGATTTCTCATACGCAAACAGCAGTTGACCGGCGTTGCCTGGTGAAACGTTGTTGTGATGCCTCGTGTAAGGAGGAGAAATGCGTAACATCACGTTTCCGACTTTGGTAAAGGTCGGATTGTAGCTTATCGCGATTGCGGTTTATCGTATCGCGACACTGCTGCTCGCGTTGGTCGAGGTCCAATGACTGTTAGCAGAATATGGAATCGGTGGGTTCAGGAGGGTAATACGGAACGCCGTGCTGGGTCCCAACGGCCTCGTATCACTAGCAGTCGAGATGACAGGCATCTTATCCGCATGGCTGTAACGGATTGTGCAGCCACGTCTCGATCCCTGAGTCAACAGATGGGGACGTTTGCAAGACGACAACCATCTGCACGAACAGTTCGACGACGTTTGCAGCAGCACGGACTATCAGTTCGGAGACCATGGCTGCGGTTACCCTTGACGCTGCATCACATACAGGAGCGCCTGCGATGGTGTACTCAACGACGAACCTGGGTGCACAAATGTCAAAATGTAATTTTTTCGGATGAATCCAGGTTCTGTTTACAGCACGATGATGGCGCATCCGTGTTTGGTGACATCGCGGTGAAACCACATTGGAAGCGTGTATTCGTCATCGCCTTACTGGCGTATCACCCGGCGTGATGGTATGGGCTGCCATCGGTTACACGTCTCGGTAACCTCGCAATGACGGTACTTTGAACTGTGGACGTTACGTTTCAGATGTGTTGCGACCCGTGGCTGTACACTTCATTCGATCCCTGCGAAACCCTACATTTCAGCAGGATAATGCACGACCACGTGTTGTAGGTCCTGTACGGGCCTTTCTGGATATAGAAAATGTTCGACTGCTGCCCTGGCCAGCACATTCTCCATCTCTCCCCAATTGAAAACGTCTGGTCAATGGTGGCCGAGTAACTGGCTCGTCACAATACGCCACTCACTACACTTGATGAACTGTGGTATCGTGTTGAAGCTGCATGGGCGGCTGTACCTGTACACTCCATCCAAACTCTGACTCAATACCCAGGCGTATCAAGGCCGTTATTACGGCCACAGGTGGTTGTTGTGGGTACTGATTTCTCAGGATCTATACACCCAAATTGCGTGAAAATGTAATCACATGTCAGTTCTAGTATAATATATTTGTCCAATGAATACCTATTTATCATCTGCATTTCTTCTTGGTGTAGCAATTTTAATGGCCAGATGTGTATTATCAGAATATCGGAAAAAAAGTTGTCCATACAGTCCTGAGAAGAGGCAGGGCAGGTAAATCCGAGAGCTATTCCATAGTCAGCTAAACACTTCATACATGGTGTGGCTACAAAATAACGGGACTGAACTCTCACAGAGTAAACAAGCATACGCCAAAGATGAAAGACGAATAGCTGGAAAGTGTGAAGCCTTGTCAGTCGAATGCTGCATCTGTCGTGTCCGTAGACAAATCACTCTGGCCGTCACCTCCGACTGTGTAAGTGCTGCTATTCTGTTTTGCAGGAAAAATGACAGGTGTGATAATAGAACAACGAATTGTTTACCTCCTGGAGTACCTTTCCGTTCAGTGTTTATCATCATATCTTGGTTGAAAGTAAATTAGGAATGGGTGTTAGCCCCTTCGTGGGACGTTACATTTGCCATCGAATCGCCAGATGGGCCTTAACGTCACTTGCTAGTGAATCTGCTTCAAAAATTCGAATTTTTTTCCGTCTTAAATCAATATCTAGAGTATTTTAAACATAGCTGAACAACAGCAACGGCTTCACGTAATAAAATTATAAACAACTGACCAGTTGCAATGGATAAAGGAATTCTTTACCTAGGTTTCGACAAATATAAATTTGTCTTCTTCAGAAGGTAGCGATTTTACATAGATTTTACAATTGTCGGCATAGATCCATGTGTGAAAAATAAAATATAGCCCTAGAATTAGGGTTTGTCACGTAAATATAAAATAGCTCATGGATATCTAGAGTTCTGTGAACAAAATGGTCGTTACACGGATCGAAAAATGGTTCAAATGGCTCTGAGCACTATGGGACTTAACATCTGTGGTCATCAGTCGCCTAGAACTTACAACTACTTAAACCTAACTAACCTAAGGACATCACACAGATCCATGCCCGAGGCAGGATTTGAACCTGCGACCGTAGCGGTCGCGCGGTTCCAGATTGTAGCGCCTTGAACCGCTCGGCCACACCGGCCAGCACATGGATCGATTCGGACATAGGGAACATCTTCAAAAACAAATTTAGTTATATGTCGGTATGTGAAGTACCATGGAGACGGAGACTCAAAAGGGTTTGTAAATGTATTGGAAAACATGCCTTGTGGAAAAACTGTAAAAATTGAAAAGTTAAGAGTGTCTTGGTCATGTCCAAAAGAGGATGGGCACACGTTTACGTAAGCTAATAAAAGATACGAAGGGGGAAAAAAGCACAGTGGTGGCAAACCAATTGGTGATCCGGGTCGTCTTACTAACGAAGAGGTGGACAAACTGCAGCTCTGTTATGGTTTAGCCATAGGAAGGAATCTAGACAATACTGAGGACATGAGGAAAGCAGGGCTACCTTTTACAATAAAGCTTCTACGGATGACCATCCACAGGATGCTCTCTGTGGCAGTGGTGTAGACACATGGTGTGGATACAAAAAAGCAATAGCGAATGGTGAGACTTATGCACACCATCACTCCCTGATATTGGAGGTATTGGAAGCAATGAAGCCCGTATACAGGGAACTATGTGACAGTAAACTATTGTCACGGTGCTTACATGGAAAGACACAAAATGTTAACGAACGTTTCAACCATGTGATACGGGAACACATGCCTAAAACTGTGTTTGTTGGTTTCAATACCACGAGACTAGGTGTAGTAGATGTAGTTATTTGCTTCAATGATGGGGGCAGTTAGCAGATGTGATGTTTTGGAGTTGTTGGGACTAACTCCTGGTTTCAATATGAGACAAGCACTGGTGGCAATTGATTCCTTGACAGTGGGCGAAGGCGAAAAATGGGTTCTTGAGGCAGCTAAAGAGGTCAGAATAGCAATGAGGAGCAAGAAAAAGAAGAGGGAAGATGAGGAACACACAAAGCAAGAATATTATGCAACTCGAGGATTTTAAGAACAACAGAGGTGAGTAACAGATGAAATGTACCTTTGAACTAAATTTCCCAAGAATCAAATTTTCTGACATCTTTATTTTATGCAATAAAAACCTATCTGAGCTAGAGGTTTTTGTGATATTTCAGGCTACCTCCTATCACCAGGAGGGAAAATATAGCCTTATTAATTATAAAAAATTACCTTAATTTTGATTGTCTAATTTATGTATTAATAGTATCAAAACTATTGATTGAAATCATTTGATTGTAGTGTACTTTTTGGGCAACGGCCTTGCCGCAGTGGATACACCGGTTCCCGTGAGATCACAGAAGTTAAGCGCTGTCGGGCATGGTCGGCACTTGGATGGGTGACCATCCAGGCCGCCATGCGCTGTTGCCATTTCTCGGGGTGCACTCAGCCTCGTGATGCCAATTGAGGAGCTACTCGACCGAATAGTAGCGGCTTCGGTCGAAGAAAACCATCATAACGACTGGGAGAGCGGTGTGCTGACCCCACGCCCCTCCTATCAGCATCCTCCACCGAGGATGACACGGCGATCGGATGGTCCCGGTAGGCCTCTCGTGGTCTGAAGACGGAGTAGTCTACTTTTTAGATAACAATGTCATAAATGTGTGCACAAAGTTTTAGGCATCTAAGAAAAGCAGTTAATAAGTCTATAGACTTCAAACATAGACTATCAGGAAATAATTTAAATTACTGACCGACATAAATGTTCATACAATAAAGTTTATATCAAAGCTATTCTGATTATTCTCATACCAAAATCTTCATCCTTAAAACACTTTCATTGTCCTAAAATTTCTTTGTATTCAGAGTTCGCATTACGTAGTTAGACCCTCACAAAGTTTATGAAAATTCTTGGTGTTTTTCCAGACGTTCACTGGCAAGTTACCTTAAGAGGTCGCCCAATATGGGAACTGACGCCTTTCATAGCCGACCACTTCCGTAACAGACGCTACTAATTTCTGCAGCCGCCATCGACGTGTAGAGAGACGCTGACCAAATATCCGCTTCTTGGCTTGTTGCGAGTCACTGAATAAAAGAGGTGAACTAGAAGAACTGCACAAGAAAGAAAGGAAAATATTCACAAAAACTGTAGGACCACAAAGAACAAAGAAACAACTGGACGAACAGGAGAAATTAAGGTCTATATAGAAACTTGGGAACAATTACAGACACAATAAGAAAGAGAAGATTAAATTTTTTACCGTCATATGTTTAGAAGGAATGGAAACAGGCTAAGAAGAAAATTTTTAACTTCAATTCGAAATTAAAAAATACCGTGGGATGGCTGGAAGAGGCAAGAAAGGACTTGAGAAAACTTAACGTCGCAGGAAACACTATACACAACAGGAAAATTTTAAGGCTACTGATCAATGCCGCAAAATTTCCTGTTCAACAACGAAATTCACAACCAAGTACAGTGGTGTCAAATGAACAGGGGCGGACCATCAGCCAATACATGAAGAAGTTCTGCGAAGATAAAAAGAAAAAGATTGTACCTTTGTCTTAGGTTCTAAGGCGTCTATAATTGGCCAAATGCTTTAATTTAAAAAAAAGGAGCAACGAATTATCGCGAAATTTCACATGAAACTTGGAAAAACTGCTACTGAAACCTGTCTTTCACTAAAAGAAGCGTATGGCGAAGTTTGTTTATCACGTACACGAGTCTTTGAGTAGTTTAAGCGTTTCCAAGATGGTCGAGAAAGTGTTGACGATGAGGACGGGCTAAACATGAAATCTACATAGGTAGGAATGATCATCAAAATAAAATAAGAGAAATCAGAGCTCGAACAGAAAGGTTTAGGTGTTCGTTTTTCCCGCGCGCTGTTCGGGAGTGGAATGGTGGAGAGATAGTATGATTGTGGTTCGACGAACCCTCTGCCAAGCACTTAAATGTGAATTGCAGAGTAGTCATGTAGATGTAGATGTATCAAAGAAGCAGGTAACCTTGTTCGATGTGATAGTCAGTTGAGTATTCGATCGACTGCTTAAATTGCAGTAATTGACAACGAATGTGTAAGCCAAATTTTACGTAATTATATTAACATCTGAAAATTGAGTGTGAAACTGGTGCCAAAAATCCTGACGGTCGAACCAAAGGAAGCTCGTGAAAATGTTTGTAGTGACACATTATATACCGCTGGAAATGATCCTGGTTTCTTGGATAGAGTGAAAACATGTGACGAATCGAGGTTTTTCACTCGTGATCCGGAAACTAAGCGCCAAACCATGTACTGAGCACAACTTTACCGAGAGTGAAAAAGATTCATTGCGATTCTGATTGTTTTTTCCTCTATACTCACGGAACTTTGTATCTTCACTGGGTTCCTGAAGATCAAACTATTAACAAGAATTGCTTCCTTGAGGTACTTATTCATCTCCGTGAGAAGAAAAAAAAAATCGACGCGGATTGTGGAAGAAGAAGTCGTGGGTTTCGCATCAAGACAAAGCAACGGCTGGGCTCTGAGCACTATGGGACTTAACATCTATGGTCATCAGTCCCCTAGAACTTAGAACTACTTAAACCTAACCAACCTAAGGACATCACACAACACCCAGTCATCACGAGGCAGAGAAAATCCCTGACCCCGCCGGGAATCGAACCCAGGAACCCGGGCGCGGGAAGCGAGAACTCAACCTCACGACCACGAGCTGCGGACTCACGGCTGGGCACAGGTATTGCCTGTCCAGGGCTTTCTAGCGCAGTACAGCGAACGAGTGTTTGACACTCACATTATTCGCCTGACCTAGCACCATGTGACTTTTATTTATTCCCCAAGGTCAGGAACAAGATTTCAGTCCGTTGAAGCAGTGAAAGAAAAAGTGGAATCCGTCAGCAAGGAGCTCAGACAGGAAGACTTCCAGCACTGTTTCTGTCAGTGGAAAAGCAGCATGGAGCGCTGTAAGAATGGAGGAGTATACTGAGGGTGGGAATATCGAAATATGTACGTCTTTGAAATAAAATGTTTTGCAGGAATAGTCCAGTTACTTTACAGCAACACCTCATATGACGAAGTTTTCTGGTATCAGTTGCTTGGGACTGGAGCACAGAGTAATCCAAAACATCTATTTACATTTCTTTAGTCCGACTCTCGTATTGCTACAAACTATTTTCATTCCATCTTTATCTTTAGCGTTTCACACATATCAGCGTCAGAGCAATGTGAGTCAATCGTCTGAAAATCACGATGTTTTACTACGCAAGTCCTTCGATCTGTGATGCCGTTGACGCACTTACGAGGTAACCAACGGTTTGACATCAGTAGATCATAACCACGCCAAACGTAGCGTTTCTCTCACACATAAAGTATTGACAGGTGTGAAAGGCACGATAAGTGACTGGAAACAGTGATAGGACTGCCCTGCCAGGGATCTTAGATTCTTACAAATATTTTAACAGCAAACACGTAAGAAATACGTGAAGCGCAAGATTTTTCTAGTATCTTCGAGTGCTTGCGAAGTAAGGAGAAAAAAGTATATGTCGTCTGTGTACATGTGTAGTTTCTTCGTCAGAGGCAAGAATCACATGAGGTATTTCATGAACTGCGTCTATCCGTCCATCTGTTCCAAGTAATAAATATATTGAAAAAGTTCTACTAAAAATCTTGCATTAGAGTAGTCGAAGGAAGACGGATGCTAGTTTACATGAATAAAGATAGGCTGAGACGATATTGAGAATAGCGAGTTTATATTATCGTGCCAGAGAACAGCAATTAAAGGAAAATTACAAGCGAGCGACACTGAAGGACTTACTGTAGGGAAGGGCAACTTCGCGGTTTTCACAATGAAGCTGCGCACTGACGCTGGAGTTTCCCCAGCAGTCTGGATCCAAACTCACCTGTGAAAGAAAAACAAGAGAAATGTTAGAAGATGAACTGTCACAACTGAGATACAGCGCAAGTTACTTTACATAACGAACAGCTGCGAAATCATATTCTCGCGCTCGTTTCTCTTATTGTCGTTAGGAAATGTGTACTTAAAATACCATCGAACAAGTTACTAAGGAAATAAGCGACCCAGAACAACCAGTACATACAGAAATAATTAGGGATATATTTTGATTTATTAGCGGAGTTGTGTACCGGCAAAACTACGCCAAGAGGATCAGTTCTTAATCAAAGAACGGGAGAATCATTCAACTGCGGTCATTGTAAGCGAAAAAAAGATTCTATAAAACTCTCATCTGCCATCACCATAGTCTTATGGGATTGTAAATCCAAATTAACTGACGCACCGATGATTTTATATTAAATTTCTCTCGCTGTGACCTATTGAAACACGATTACTTGTAATGCCGTTTGGTTATAATACAGTTTGCGTATCCTCGAGAAATGGCGTCAGTAGCCCTTAAGTTCGTAAGCATGTTCGTAACAGCGTGCCGTGTGTTCGTAAGCACCAGCTCCGTGGAGACGCACAAATACCAGCACTAAACTTAAAAATAAATCGAAATATTACCATTAACGCTGCTAATAATACTATCGTCACCATAGAAACGACAAGTAGTTGTACAGGGCAGCGCCCCTCACGCACCGATTCTTCACCTATTATGACGGATAATCAGAGAAAACCGTGTGGTAGTACCACGTTATAGTAAACTGATCAGCGCCAGTTGTTTACGCTTTCTTTATTAATAATAGATTCTATACAATACAGAGATTCTGTACAATAAATTACCAAAAGAGATTAAAGAAATTGCAATCATACACTTATTTAAAAAGGCAGCTAAGAAGTACGTGTTATGCAATACATTTTATACGTTCAAGGATTACTTAGAAAACAGGAGAAAAATACGTAAACAAAGATTTCCATCCACATAGAAAATGACACAAAAAATCAGTTTTTCTCACATTTTTTGGTAAAAAAAATGTTATACATAAATAATAATATGGATTATAAAACATCCAACATTCCACATAACATCTTCACACCATGTTTTTTTTTCTTCTTTTTTTCCTTTTGTAGAAATACTTACCCCCAATCTACGCTTAGCACAATACTAACACCTCTTCCCCCTCCTCAGCTCAACATCTCACTCATTATAGAGGGGTGCTGACCCAGTTTTTCAGAATATCAAATGGGAAGTTGCGGTACAGAAAATGGCCCCGAGATCACCAGTGTGTGTGTGTGTGTGTGTTTATGTGTGTAGCGAGTGAAGTGTTATGAAACAATGTGTGTATAGTGTGTGCAGTGACTGAAGTGAGATGTGAGTGAACAGTGTGGCATCACAAAATTTAATAAGTTATTTGTAAGAAAAGTATTGTATACCAGAAGTATGATTGTCTCGAACTATAAGTCTCTAAATTTATGTGTATACGAATTAGCTTATTTTAAATCAGTCTTAACTTGTAAAAACTTTGACATGCCCTATATCCCCGTAAAAAGAGATCTTCGGATGAATAAAGCTACTACTACTACTACTACTAGTACTACTACAGTCACTTATGACACCCTAGCCCGTAGCTGCATCGTGTTTGGTTCCTGGGCACTGCGGCGGACGTTGGGAGAAAAGCTGATTTTTTTTTTTGGGGCATCTCTATGTGGATGGAAATCTTTGTTTACGTGTTTTCCTCCTGTTATCCTCGGTTGCAAGCGGCATTCCTCTGATCCAATATCCGTTTTTACTCTGAGACTGCTAAAACTTTTGCTTATGTGGTCGTTTAGGTATACTGGCAACATCAACTGTCTTATGAACTCGACTGTAAAAGGGAACTATGAAGTCATAGTAAAAAAAAAAAATAAAGGAGAGAGAGAGAGAGAGAGGAGAAAAAGAAGAAGTAACAACACTTCAGGAGAATGTAATACCTAGCGTCGCATATATGGAGGGTTTTTTACTGTGTAAGGGACTTCTTCGCTCTCGCCTTCGACACGCACGCACAAACATTATAGTAGCTGGATTCGTGGTAGCACTACCACTGATTTCTTGTTATTTTTTACAACCACCCTCCACGATCGTCCACAGTCCCTGACTGTCAGCACGTGAAATGGGGCGGTCGTTCCTTCGCGTTTCCACTTCGCAATCACATTACCAGCAGTCGACTTGGGCATTTTTAGAAGGTTTAAAACGTCCATGATTGATCTGTTATTCACAGAGGCGTTAGCGCAAACTGCGATCGCAATTGTAGCTGAGCTGTGGTTTGTACGAGCTTTGGAACTTAAATAGTCGCAACTACTTATTCACAACCGATACAAAAGAGTTACATGTTTACACCTGTTACTGTCCTTCAAAGTAGTCACCAGCGTTGTGTAGAACCCGTTTCCAGCTATGTCGAAAGCGTAGTACATACCGTTAGCAGAGCCTGTTCTGTTGATGGTGCGAATGGAGCGGTCTAAAGTTATGGCGACTCTCGTGTACGACTGTGATGGTGCTACCGTAACGCATTACGTTCCCCCACGGCAGACCGTCGATGCACAGTATTACTGTTCGTTTTTGGAGCATCACCTGCTACTAGCTTTGCGAAAGAAGCGGCGACACTTTCTGCGCAACCCACCCATCGTTTTGCACGACAATGCGCGGGCGCATACAGCGCAAGCTGTGTGGTCGACGGGACTGGGAAGTACTGTACCATCAAATGGTTCAAATGGCTCTGAGCACTATGGGACTTAACATCTAAGGTCATCAGCCCCTAGAACTTAGAACTACTTAAACCTAACTAACCTAAGGACATCAGACACATCCATGCCCGAGGCAGGATTAGAACCTGCGACCGTAGCAGTCGCGCGTTTCCAGACTGAAGCTCCTAGAACCGCTCGGCCACACCGGCCTGCTTACTGTACCATCCACCATACTCCAAGGACTTCAATAACAAACAGCATTTGTGACTCGACAACATATGAAGAAGAAGAATATTCAGCACAATTTACAAAACAAACTTTGAAAAACACGCTTAAAATGCATGATCATCCACAAAGTTGTGGTGTTATAGACATCTCTTGTGCTGGTTGATCCTCTGATTCAAATTAATCTTTATTAGGTTCCCTCCGTTCTGCTGCTCAAACAACTTCATATGAAGTTAGTTTAGCTTTGATTTTATTGTCTTTAATTATTTTAATTGGTAGTTTTAACATGTTAGATTTTATAAAATATCAGCTTTATTGCTGATTTATTATTATTTCTTTCCCCTTAGCTTTAGCTTGTTTTGCTTCTGCTTAGAGAAGACTAATCGTACCGCTTTTGAATTTGATGAAGGTGAATCTGAGACAGTTTCAGGCTTCAGTATTGAATATGGTGCAGGTGATTTTACTTTAATTTTTATAGCTGAGTATACTACACTACTGGCCACTAAAATTTGCTACACCACGAATAAATGCAGATGACTAACGGGTATTCATTAGACAAATATATTATACTAAAACTGACATGTGATTACATTTTCACTCAATTTGGGCGCATAGATCCTGAGAAATCAGTACCCAGGACAACCACCTCTGGCCGTAATAACGGCCTTTATACGCCTGGGCATTGAGTCAAATAGAGCTTGGATGGCGTGTACAGGTACAGCTGTCCATGCAGCTTCAACACGATACCACAGTTCATCAAGATTAGTGACTGGCGTATTGTGACGAGCCAGTTACCCGGCCACTATTGCCCAGACATTTTCAGTTGATGAGAGATCTGGAGAATATACTGGCCAAGGCAGCAATCGAACATTTTCTGTATCCAGAAAGGCCCGTACACGACCTGCAACATGCGGTCGTGCATTATCCTCCTGAAATGTAGGGTTTCGCAGGAATCGAATGAAGGGTAGAGCTACAGGTCGTAACACATCTGAAATGTAACGTCCACTGTTCAAAGCGCCGTCAATGCGAACAAGAGGTGAACGAGACGTGTAACCAATGGCACCCCAAAGCATCACGCCGGGTTATACGCCAGTATGGCGATGACGAAGTCACGCTTCCAATGTGCGTTCACCGCGATGTCGCCAAACACGGATCCGACCATCATGGTGCTGTAAACAGAAGCTGGTTTCATCCGAAAAAAATGACGTTTTGACATTCGTGCAGACAGGTTCGTCGTTGAGAACACCATCGCAGGCGCTCCTGTCTGTGATGCAGCGTCAAGGGTAACCGCAGCCTCGGTCTCCGAGCTGATACTTCATGGTGCCGGAAACGTCGTCGAACTGTTCGTGCAGATGGTTGTTGTGTTGCAAACGTCCCCATCTGTTGACACAGGGATCGAGACGTGGCTGCACGATCCGTTACAGTCATACGGATAAGATGCCTGTCATGTCGACTGCTAGTGATACGAGGCCGTTGGGATCGAGCACGGCGTTCCGTGTTACCCTCCTGAACCCACCGATTCCATATTCTTTTAACAGTCATTGGATCTCGACCAACGCGAGCAGCAATGTCGCGATACGATAAACTGCAATCGCAATAGGCTACAATCCGACCTTTATCAAAGTCAGATCGTTATGGTACGCATTTCTCCTCCTTACACGAGGCATCGCAACAACGTTTCACCAGGCAACGCCGGTCAACTGCTGTTTGTGTGTGAGAAATCGGTTGGAATCTTTCGTCATGTCAGCACGTTGTAGATGTCGCCACAGGCGCCAACCTTGTGTGAATGCTCTGAAAAGCTAATAATTAGCATATCACAGCATCTTCTTCCTGTCGGTTACATTTCGCGTATGTAGCGCCTCATCTTCGTGGTGTAGCAATTTTAATTGCCAGTAGTGTAGAATTGTTTTTATACAGAGGGATCTCTGGGTCCTTTTGATCATATACGAGTATTATATAAGTGTGCATGTGTGTGGGAGGGCTGGGCGGGGGGGAAGGGGGGGAGGAAGATGAGGACATATTCTGGTTGGGTACGTTGTCCGTAGGCAAATGGCGCACATCATTCGTGGCAAAATTGTAGCTCTTATCGACATGAAACGCGGGAAGAAACTCGAAGCCGGAGGGCCAGCTTGAATCTTGTGGATCTGCGGGAGGTGAAGAGGCAGACACGACCGTTGTCAGTCCAGCAGGGCGGCAGACAATAAATCACGGACGTCGCTGGCCGGCAAAAGAACGACCGCGAAGCGCAGAGGGCTGAGTATGTAGCGAGGCGGCGAGCAAAGCCGGCGTATGGGATCCCGCTCTCCCCACCACTTCGGCGAGCTCTCCGCGCTTTACGAGCAGTTCGCGGCGGGGGGAACTTGTCGCCGTTAAACCCCGGCAGCGGGACGAGACGTGATCGCCGAGTGCATCGCCACCCCCTCCCCCTCCCCCTTACACCCCCAGCCTCTTTCTTTTTATCGCCGAAGACGGCGCGCGATACGCGTTGTTCTTCCAGGTTCCGCCAGACCGCCTCGTTCTGGATTTACGGTGGAACACTGGCAGATCGCGCGGATGAAATACGATTCAATTTCAGGAGGCGACGCTCTTTCGTCAAAGAAACGACACACACTTTTTTTTTGCTCGCCGACATACCGATCAAATCGCGCGCCATTTGCCTAACAGATCTTATCTCGGTTTGACGCGCGCCCGCGGTAACGCCGACATCTTTTGTCGTCAGTCGTAAAAAAGTTGTACCTTGTGCAGACGGGAAGGGAGTCACACACCCTTCGCCGTAAAATATGAATTTGTAATGTCTGACATCTTTGTAGAAATATTGCAGAAACGAAACGACGGGTGAAAATGGAAGGTCCCGTACAACGTTACGTAGAATTATCTATAAAAATGCAATATCTAACAGAATGGAGTGACAGAAGGCGAGGAGGAAACGAAATGAAACTTCTTCGCGAGCTGAAAGGGTATGGATATTATGGCAGTGATGGCAAAATCTAGTGACATTTACATGTAACCACACATCAGTATCACGTTCCAACTCGTCTAGCCTACGTGGACTGGGTTCGAAAGAGTATCGTAAGGCTGAGAGAAGATAACCCACAACTGCAATAACTGGGCGTTGATATTTCGTCTACTGACAGTGGGACGGACTTCACGACCCATGTTGTTGTTGTTGTGGTCTTCAGTCCTGAGACTGGTTTGAAGCAGCTCTCCATGCTACCCTATCCAGTGCAAGCTTGTTCATCTCCCAGTACTTACTGCAACCTACATGCTTCCGAATGTGCTTATTGTATTCATCTCTTGGTCTCCCTCTACGATTTTTACCCTCCAGCTGCCCTCCAGTACTAAGTTGGTGATCCCTTGATGCCTCAGACCATGTCCTACCAAGCGATCCCTTCTTCTAGTCAAGTTGTGCCACATACTCCTCTTCTCCCCAATTCTATTCATTACCTCCTCATTAGTTACGTGATCTACCCATCTAATCTTCAGCATTCTTCTGTAGCACGACATTTCGAAATCTTCTAATCTCTTCTTGTCCAAACTATTTATCGTCCACGTTTCACTTCCAAACATGGCTACACTCCATACAAATACTTTCAGAAATGACTTCCTGACACTTAAATCTATATCCAATGTTAACAAATTTCTCTTTTTCAGAACGCTTTCCTTGCCATTGCCAGTCTACATTTTATATCCTCTCTACTTCGACCATCATCAGATATTTTGCTCCCCAAATAGCAAAACTCCTTTACTACTTTAAGTGTCTCATTTCCTAATCTAATTCCCTCAGCATCACCCGACTTAATTCGACTACATTCCATTACCCCCGTTTTGCTTTTGTTGATGTTCATCTTATACCCTCTTTTCAAGACACTGTCCATTCCGTTCAACTGCTCTTCCTAGTCCTTTGCTGTCTCTAATAGAATGAGAATGTCATCGGCGAACCTCAAAGTTTTTATTTCTTCTCTATGGATTTCAATACCTACTCCGAATTTTTCTTTTGTTTCCTTTATTGCTTGCTCAATATAGAGATTGAATAACATCGGGGAGAGGCTACAACCCTGTCTCACTCCCTTCCCAACCACTGCTTCCCTTTCGTGTCCCTCGACTCTTATAACTGCCGTCTGGTTTCTGTACAAATTGTAAATAGCCTTCCGCTCCATGTATTTTAGCCACCTTTAGAATTTGAAAGAGAGTATTCCAGTCAACATTGTCAAAAGCTTTCTCTAAGTCTACAAATGCTAGGAACGTAGGTTTGCCTTTCCTTAATCTTTCTTCTAAGATAAGTCCTAACTTCAGTATTGCCTCACGTGTTCCAATATTTCGAAATATTGGAACACGACCTATATATGTTCGATTTGCGACACATCTGGAGTTCTTGCTGGCTGCGTGAGTACTTCGGCATCACGCAGACTGTTCGCAGTAACACATGTAATGTTTGGACGAGCACTGGCTTGTTGAAAAATGACGCCACAATACGGTCGAATGAGAAGTGACACAAGAGGACACGGGGCGTCCACGACATACCGTTGCGCCGTCCGAGATCCCTCCATCACTACCGACCACGACCCTACGTCTTGCCCGATGACTCTCCACATGATGAAGCCAGCAGTAACACGGCTGTGGCTCTCCAAGACAACAGATGAATGGGACCTCTCCCGAGATAGCCCCCATACTCATCAACAATGGTCATCTAAGCTAGTGTAGAATCGCGATCCATCGCTGAACACAATCCCACGCCTCTCAGTAGCAGTCCATGCTCGCCGGTCATGGGACCACTTCCAACTAGCACTGTTAATATCTTTAAAAATATTGGAGTCGGATATATCGGTATTTAAAAAATATTATTATCGGCCCTCGATACATCGAAAAAAGTATAGATACGAGGGAAATCCCAAAAGTATATAGACCTGTTTATTTCTGCAATAGTTTACATCAGTTTATAGCTTGAACATTTAGCTATTTTTTCGACATAATCACCACTTCTGTGGATGCATTTTTGTAGACGCTGTGGCAGTTTTTGTACGCCCACGTCACACCAGCTCGCCGCCATACTGTTCAGAAAGTTATGAACCTCTTATTTCACTCCGTCGTCGGAGCTGAATCGCTTTCCGGCCAAGTGTTCTTTTAACTTACGGAACAGGGCGCCAATCAGGACTATAGGATGGATGGGTGATAATGTTCCACTGAAACTGTTGCAGGAGAGCAACGGTTTGCCGAGCGATGTGTGGGCGAGCTTTGTCATGAAGAATGTGTACGCCCATGCTCAACATTCCTCTTCTCCGGTTCTGAACTGCCCGTTTGAGTTTTTTCAGAGTCTCACAGTACCCGTCAGCGTTAATTGTGGTCCCAGTGGGCATAAAGTCGACCAACAATACCCAATTCCGCCGCGCGGGATTAGCCGAGCGGTCTGGGCGCAGCAGTCATGGACGGTGCGGCAGGTTCGAGTCCTCCCTCGGGCATGGTTGTGTGTGTTTGTCCTTAGGATAATTTAGGTTAAGTAGTGTGTAAGCTTAGGGACTGAGCAGTTAAGTCCCACAAGATTTCACACACATTTGAACTTTTTTTTTTAATACCCCTTTCCGATCCCAAAAAACGGTTGTCAAGACTTCACCGGCAGACTGTGTTTGTTTGAATTTCCGCGGCTTTCGCGAAGAAGGATGCCGCCGCTGGCGTGATTGCTGCTTGGTCTCAGGTGTAAAGTGGTATTCACCAACTGCGACATAATCGCGTAGCCGGCCGGGATGGCCGAGCGGTTCTAGGCGCTACAGTCTGCAACCGCGCGACCACTACGGTCGCAGGTTCGAATCCTGCCTCGAGCATGGATGTGTGTGATGTCCTTAGGTTAGTTAGGTTTAAGTAGTTCTAAGTTCTAGGGGACTGATGACCTCAGAAGTTAAGTCCCATAGTGCTCAGAGCCATTTGAACCAAATCGCGTACGCAGTGATCCAATACTGTCAAATGTTTTTTATATTCCAGTCTCTGATCACAATATCAATTCATTAGACGATGACCGGTTTCAAAAAATGGTTCAAATGGCTCTGAGCACTATGGGACTTAACATCTATGGTCATCAGTCCCCTAGAACTTAGAACTACTTAAACCTAACTAACCTAAGGACAGCACACAACACCCAGCCATCACGAGGCAGAGAAAATCCCTGACCCCGCCGGGAATCGAACCCGGGAACCCGGGCGTGGGAAGCGAGAACGCTACCGCACGACCACGAGATGCGGGCTGACCGGTTTCAGTCCGTAAAGACCATCCTCATATCTTTTTTACACCATGTCCTACAGTGATAAGGCCATAATGGCATCGTCAAAACATATAAAAATAATCAGCACAGCATCGTCACATGGATCTAAAATAAGGTGTAGAATAGGCGACATCGTGCACTTCAAAGCGATCCGGACGCGCACTCGCAGATATTTTATGAAAGCATCTGCTCCCAGTGATTATTCTGCAATCGTGTAATCAAACAATGAAGTACACGGGAGTTGGACACATTACGGAATGGGGTTTCGCTTGTTGAAAAATAAATATATTTCACCTTGTCGAGTAATTAATGTGTTATTCAAAAATTAAATTTGTATTCTTATTGGCTCATTCATTACATTGAAACAGAAGAGAAGTTCAGAGGAAAGGCCGCTGGGCCTGACGGGATACCAGTTCGATTATACACAGAGTACTCGAAGGAACTTGCCCCCCTTCTTGCAGCGGTGTACCGTTGGTCTCTTGAAGAGCGTAGCGTTCCAAAGGATTGGAAAAGGGCACAGGTCATCCCCGTTTTCAAGAAGGGACGTCGAACAGATGTGCAGAACTATAGACGTATATCTCTAATGTCGATCAGCTGTAGAATTTTGGAACACGTATTATGTTCGAGTATAATGACTTTTCTGGAGACTAGAAATCTACTCTGTAGGAATCAACATCGGTTTCGAAAAAGACGATCGTGTGAAACCCAGCTCGGGCTATTCGTCCACGAGACTCAGAGGGCCATATACACGGGTTCCCAGGTAGATGAAGTGTTTCTTGACTTAAAAAAAAAAAAAAAAAAAAAAAAAATGGTTCAAATGGCTCTGAGCACTATGAGACTTAACTTCTGAGGTCATCAGTCCCCTAGAACTTAGAACTACTTAAAGCTAACTAACCTAGGGACATCACAGACACCCATGCCCGATGCAAGATTCGAACCTGCGACCGTAGCGGTCGCGTGCTCCCAGACTGAAGTGCCTAGAACCGCTCGGCCACTCGGGTCGGCTCTTGACTTCCACAAGGTGTTCGATACAGTTCCCCACAGTCGTTTAATGAACAAAGTAAGAGCATATGGACTACCAGACCAATTGTGTGATTGGATTGAAGAGTTCCTAGATAACAGAACGCAGCATGTCATTCTCAATGCAGAGAACTCTTTCGAAGTAAGAGTGATTTCAGGTGTGCCGCAGGGGAGTGTCGCAGGACCGTTGCTATTCACAATATACATAAATGACCTTGTGGATAACATCGGAAGTTCACTGAGGCTCTTTGCGGATGATGCTGTAGTATATCGAGAGGTTGTAACAACAGAAAATTGTACTGAAATGCAGGAGGATCTGCAACGAATTGACGCATGGTGCAGAAGGAAACATCCTTTATCATTTAGCTACAATATAGCAGGTCAGCAACTGGAAGCAGTTAAATCCATAACTTATCTGGGAGTAGGCATTATAAGTGATTTAAAATGGAATGATCATACAAAGTTGATCGTCGGTAAAGCAGATGCCAGACTGAGATTCATTGGAAGAATACTAAGGAAATGCAGTACGAAAACAAAGGAAGTAGGTTTCAGTACGCTTGTTCGCCCACTGCTTGAATACTGCTCACCAGTGTGGGATCCGTACCAGATGGGGTTGATAGAAAAGATAGAGACGATCCAACGGAGAGCAGCGCGCTTCGTTACAGGATCATTTAGTAATCGCGAAAGCGTTACGTAGATGAACTCCAGTGGAAGACTCTGCAGGAGAGACGCTCAGTAGCTCGGTACGGGCTTTTGTTGACGTTTCGAGAACATACCTTCACCGAGGAGTCAAGCAGTATATTGCTCCCTCCTACGTATATCTCGCGAAGAGGCCATGAGGATAAAATCAAAGAGATTAGAGCCCACACAGAGGCATACCGAAATTCTTTCTTTCCGCGAACAATACGAGACTGGAATAGAAGGGAGAACCGATAGAGGTACTCAAAGTACCCTCCGCCACACAGCGTCAGATGCCTTGCAGAGTATGGATGTAGATGTAGATGTAGAAGTATCTCCACTAATTTATCGAGGACATAATCTGCGGAGTGAGTGGTAGGTACGTAATGGGGACAGCAGTGTCCTGCTGAGGAAAAAGGCGATGTGGAAGTTAGCGTGAACTGCAGGTGGACGCTACGTGGGGGGTCATTACGACAGCGAGCGGCCGCACAGCCGGGCAGATGAAGCTGCTGTGTGCCAGAACTGCGGCCGCAATCACGCCTGTATTTGTCATTACCGTTTGTAGCCCTGCGCCGTCCGTACTATCCATGCAAATTCCAATGGGGTTAATCTGCTCAGGATCTCGAATTCAATTTCGCGATCTGATTATATGTAAAAGGGTTTACAATTAAGCGCAGCATTAAAATTAATTAAACTGGCGCGAAAATAGCATGTTTCGGCGGAGTCGGGCCCACTTTAATAGATTGCGCATCTGCATTAACACGGTAATTTTGTCCGTGTCGAAATAAATATGGAGCCAGAGAGAGTGCACGGAAAACCAAGGAACTTTTTTCCGTCTTTCAAATGGTCTAATTTTCTAAATACACTACTCGCCATTAAAATTGCTACACCAACAAGAAATGCGGATGATAAACGGATATTCAGTGGACAAATATATTATACTAGAACTGACATGTGATTACATTTTCACGCAATTTGGGTGCATATATCCTGAGAAATCAGTACCCAGAACAACCACCTCTGGCCGTAATAATGGCCTTGATACACCTGGGCATTGAGTCAAACAGAGCTTGGATGGCGTGTACAGGTACAGCTGCCCATGCAGCATCAACACGATACCACAGTTCATCAAGAGTAGTGACTGGCGTATTGTGACGAGCCAGTTGCTCGGCCACCATTGACCAGACGTTTTCAATTGGTGAAAGATTTGGACAATGTGCCGGCCAGGGCAGCAGTCGAACATTTTCTTTATCGAGAAAGGCCCTTACAGGACCTGCAACATGCGGTCGTGCGTTTTCCTGCTGAAATGCTGGGTTTCGCAGGGATCGAATGAAGGGTAGAGCCACGGGTCGTAACACATCTGTTCCAGTGTTCAAAGTGCCATCAATGCGAACAAGAGGTGACCGAGACGTGTAACCAATAGTACCCCATACCATCACGCCGGGTGATACGACAGTATGGCGATGACGAATACACGCTTCGCATGTGCGTTCACCGCGATGTCGCCAAACACGGATGCGACCGTCATGATGCTGTAAACAGAACCTGGATTCATCCGAAAAAATGACGTTTTGCCATTCGTGCACCCAGGTTCGTCGTCGAATACACCATCGCAGGCGCTCCTGTCTGTGATGCAACGTCAGGGGTAACCGCAGACACGGTCTCCGAGCTGATGGTCCATGCTGCTGCAAACGTCGTCGAACTGTTCGTGCAGATGGTTGTTGTCTTGCAAACGTCCCTATATGTTGACTCAGGGATCGAGACGTGGCTGCACGATCCGTTACAGCCATGCGGATAAGATGCCTGCTGCTAGTGATACGAGTCCATTGCGATCCACCACTGCGTTCCCTATTACCCTCCTCAACTGCAGTAGGTACTGGGAGATGAAGAGGCTTGCACAGGATAGAGTAGCATGGAGAGCTACATCAAACCAGTCTCAGGACTGAAGACCACAACAACAACAACCCACCGATTCCATATTCTGCTAACAATCATTGGATCTCGACCAACGCGAGCAACAATGTCGCGATACGATAAACCGCAATCGCGGTAGGCTACAATCCGACCTTTATCTAAGTCGGAAACGTGATGGTACGCATTTCTCCTCCTTACACGTGGCATCACAACAACGTTTCACCAGGCAACGCCGGTCAACTGCTGTTTGTGTATGAGAAATCGGTTGGAAACTTTCCCCATGTCAGCACGTTGCAGGTGTCGCCACCGGCGCCAACCTTGTGTGAATTCTCTGAAAAGCTAATCATTTGGATATCACAGCATCTTCTTCCTGTCGGTTAAATTTCGCGTCTGTAGCACGTCATCTTCGTGGTGCAGCAATTTTAATGGCCAGTAGTGTATTTGGATGCAGCTGCTCTTTCATTACGAGAGGAGTCCGCCCCGGTAGCTGAGTGGTCAGCGTGACAGACTGTCAATCCTAAGGGCCCGGGTTCGATTCCCGACTGGGTCGGAAATTTTCTCCGCTCAGGGACTGGGTGTTGTGTTGTCCTAATCATCATCATTTCATCCTCATCGACGCGCAGGTCGCCGAAGTGGCGTCAAATCGAAAGACCTGCACCAGGCGAACGGTCTACCCGACGGGAGGCCCTAGCCACACGACATTTCCATTTCCATTACGAGAGGAATATCGTAATGAAGCGATCCAAGATTCTGATTTAAAATGTTGTCCATCGCAGTGGCCACTTGGTAGACATTCCTGATGAAGGAAATACCACTGACTCTACAGGCGCTTTTGCTTCGATTTGTTTTTCAGAAACAGTACCTAATGTGGCAGTCTTACCCAAATGTTGGGTCTCGTAAGGAGCGAAGCGCCAGAGGAGCGTATTACCTAAATGTCCTGAAGGTGTTACAGGACGCTGTCCTAAGGGGTATGTCTGCTCCATGTCAACACCCGAGTCCATTCACTCATGCCACTTGTTTGATGCATAAAATTTTTTCTCATCTCCCGATATTTTTCTGCCCTATTAGGCAGTGACTTCCTCCTCTTTCCCCAAATACAGAAATCATTTCGTGAGATGTTTAGCAAACTCAAGTGGCAGACTCTGCAAGAGAGGCGCTCTGCATCGCGGTGTAGCTTGCTGTCCAGGTTTCGAGAGGGTGCTTTTCTGGATGAGGTATCGAATATATTGCTTCCCCCTACTTATACCTCCCGAGGAGATCACGAATGTAAAATTAGAGAGATTAGAGCGAACATGGAGGCTTTCCGGCAGTCGTTCTTCCCGCGAACCATACGTGACTGGAACAGGAAACGGAGGAAATGACAGTGGCACGTAAAGTGCCCTCCGCCACACACCGTTGGGTGGCTTGCGGAGTATAAATGTAGATGTAAAGGCATTGCCAGAAGAACGACAAGGTGATTTTAGAGATGGAACGTTTCCTGAACTAGTAAAATGCAGACTTTTAAAAGTAAAGTGTCCACCAAGTGTCCACATCATTCGGAAAAAGGGTCGCCTTTAAGGGTGAATTTGTAGTGAAAGGCAAACACCATTAGTAACCGCTATGGTTGCAGTTTGATGTCTTGGCGCGAATTAAAACTTCATGACATTTCCCCGCAAAGCGGAATCACTAGGATGTTTTATCGCCGCGTGGTAACAAAACAAAATCTTTGCCTATTTTCCGAACACCCTTCGGAAATCTTATTGACTGGAGTGTGCCGAGGCTTTCGACCGTGCGGCGACGTTCCATGCGGTAGTAGGGTATTGTGTGCGTAAGCGGAGTGCCGTGACGCCAGCCATCCTTCCGCAGACCTAGCGGTTCCTCTGCCCCCCCGGCCCCCCCCCCCCCCCACCGCACCACGCCGCCCTTCAGCCAGCTATCACTTCCTGGCTTTGCGCCAGCCACACCCACGCCACTGCTCAACATATCTCGCCGGCACTTAGCGCTGCGTATCATCGCCGCATTTGAATACGTTTATGCTAATCTCTGCCTCCACCCTCTTCACCTCGAATAAATTCCTCGTCCCAGAAGGAAATTGCCCGCAAGTAGCGAGCCTCCGTATCTTCGGAAGAACTTCTGATATTTCCTTCCCGTCCGAACATTCGTCCCCACGAAGCAGCCATTACGGGCCACCCACGATGAAACTGATAGATACGGGAATTTCTGATTCACCTTATTATAGACTCAGGAACCAGAAAGTAATTCCTATTTATTTCGCATCTTAATGGTTCACGTTAGGCAGTCAAAACAGCTGCTTGAGTACACAGATTCATTCTGTAAGTCATTAGTTCGAAACTAGCGATAGATGGTAACAGCAGTCCACGCACGATTTTGTAGAAATGGAGGCGACGGTTTACGCATCAGTCCATGGAAGTTGAGCAAGGGCATCGTTTCGCTGCAAGACAATGCCCGTCCCCATTTCGCGAATCAGACCAAGGATCTCCATCACATCTTTTCGATGGGAAACTCTAGATCATCCTCCGTACAGCCCCGATCTTGCGCGCAGTGACTACCATCTGTTCCTGCAGTTGAAGGAACACCTGGGCGGTCGACGATGACGATGTCAAAAGAGTGGTGATGCAGTGGTTAACAAGTCAGGCGGCAGACTTCTATGGGGAGGGCATTGAAAAACTGGTACAACGTTATGACAAGTGCCTCAATATTGACGGAAATTATGTAGAAAAGTAGATTAAGGTACAGGCTTTCATGTAAATATAAAATTACTGAGATATCTTAGCACGTCTTTTTTATATCCCGGCGATGTACGGGGGTCTCCTCTTAAAAGGCAACGTGGGGCCCCTTCTCTGTCCAGTGGCATTGTTGACCGCAACACTGTCGGCGAGCTCGTCTCTGCAGGCACTTCAAGAACATCCGCAACACCGGTCGTCATGGCGACATCTCATGATGCTCCGGACGTCGTCACAGTGACCGTATGGATGCTGCTTGCTGCATTTCCTGGCTCGAAACACGTGACATGGCTGTACGATCCGTTACAGCCATGCGGATAAGATGCCTGTCATCTCGACTGCTAGTGTTCCAGCACGGCGTTCCGTATTACCCTCCTCAACCCACCGATTCCATATTCTGCAAACAGTCATTGTATCTCGACCAACGCGAGCAGCAATGTCGCGATACGATAAACGGCAATCGCGATAGGCTACAATCCGACCTTTATCAAAGTCGGAAACGTGATGGTACGCATTTCTCCTCCTTACGCGAGGCATCGCAGGCAACGCTGGTCAACTGCTGTTTGTGTATGAGAAATCGGTTGGAAACTTTCCGTATGTCAGCACGTTGTAGGTATCGCCACCGGCGCCAACCTTGTGTGAATGCTCTGAAAAGCTAATCATTTGCAAATCACAGCATGTTCTTCCTGTCGGTTAAATTTCGCGTCTGTAGCACGTGATCTTCGTGGTGTAGCAATTTTAATGGCCAGTACTGTAGATTTGGGTAGCGCCTAGCCGTTATCGATGGAGTATTCCATAGTGCATGACTGACATGGTAGGGCTTGTACTGAAACTATGAACTAGTGCATTGATAGCGGCTAGGCACTACTAGCCGAAATCTAGATTTGCGTTAGTAAAACCTGAAAGGAAAGGACGACTGATTGCTGTGTGGCACCATTTTGACAGTAAAACATCGTCAGAGGAACGACCAGGGGTGCGATGACTGTGGTTATATACTAAGTAGAATAAGTATCAATTCGTTGTATGCTACCCTTCCTCGTGTCACACAATTTTTAGGCCTAGAAGCGCGGAAAGGCTCGCAACAGGCTGTAAGACACGCGAAGTATTTTCCTGACAAGTTTTCGTTTCGAGACATTCATTAACCGGCGACAGTGCAGACTGGATCGGAAGCGGACCCCTCTCCCCGCAGCGACGGCCGCCAGCTGGTCCTTGGAAGCGGTAAGGCGGTGCCCGACGGCAATCGCCTGCCGCGGTCCCCCAATCCCGGCAAGAAAGGCCGCCGCAGCGCACCGCACCGCAGCGCACCGGCCGTCCAATTACTTTGGGCGCGCGCCAGCGGCCGGGGCGAGCAGAGAGCGCCGCCAATTAGGCGGCGGCCAGGCGGCGGCGACGACGACGACGACAAAGGCAACGCCTAATCGGGACCAGCGCTGCAATCTGGCCGCTCCTTCCCCAGGCGTCGCCGGAGGAAGCTGGCTCCGTAAAACTGCCACTCGTCAGCGTACTGTCTTTCACACGGCACCCTATCTTCGGAGATTCTTTTCCTCGAGGTGCCAAAATCAATTGCGGCATTGATTTCCATCGATTGGCCGGGTTACATCTCCCACTCTCTTCAATTCCATCGTTATTCCAAAGTCAATCCGCCATTTCCTTATGTTATCTTCGCGGTCCTTGATCTACATACAGGGAGTAAATTTTACGTTGACAAACCAGAATAACTCGAAAAATGTTGACCCAAATATTATTTTTTTTCCGCAGATTCGAATAATACTTGGGTCAACATTTGTAAAACTATAGTTCCTCTCTCTCTCAAACCCCACCCTATGCGGAGAGAGGGGGAGAGTTTCACTTTTAGCGAATCAAAATTTACGAAGTAAATAAGTATTTTTTATTTATCCGTAACCATTTTCCACGCAAAAACGAGAACATGGATTTTCTTGAATTGCAGCGCCACTTACCAAGAACCAAAATAAATGTACGTAGTTTTTTTTATCTAAAATGTGATTCTGCAATAAAAAATAGGGGTTCCCATTTGAAATTTTAAACTTGCCTCCCGCCCCATCCTCAGGGGGTGGGGTGGCGGGCTAATTTTAGCACTAACAGATGTCCCCCTCGAAAATAATCAACTTTGGATTCTACACACTTTTCCGTGTGAAGCTTATTTTTCGAGCTATTCTGGTTTGTCAACTTAAAATTTACACCCTGTGTAAGAACCGCGAAGGTAAGATAAGGAAATCGCGGATTGACTTTGGAATAACGATGGAATTGAAGAGAGTGGGAGATGTAAAACCCGGCCAATGGATGGCAAATGGACCAAGGAGACACTTTCTTGGTTTCAAAAAAGATGATTAAAAAAGACTGTGGCGACGACCTATTGAAAGGTGGGTAGACAGCATTAGAAAACTTTGATGGGGAACGTGATGCGTGTGTGGAAGACCGCGATGGCCGAAAAAGTCCAGAGAAGGCCTTTGCCCAACATCGGCTGTCAAAACGATGACGAATGTGATGATGATGACTGGAAGCATCAATAATGAATAATAATGAGCGTATGGCATTGTTGGCCGGGAGACCCCTCGCGGGGCGGTTCGGCCGCCGCTCCACAAGTTCTTAGACGCCACTACGGCGACTTGAAAGTGAATGAGGATGAAATGATGATGAAACACACACAACACCCAGTCATCTGGAGGCAGACAAAATCCCCGACCCCACCGGGAATCGAACCCGGGACCGGGAAGCGAGAACGCTACTGCAAGACCACGAGCCGCAGACACTTGAAGCATCGAGGCAGTAGGAATTGCTGCTACCGATACTGTTACGCTAAATCTTTTCCTCACGTCTTGTACAGTAGTTTGCGGAGTCAAAATTCAGACGTAGTGCAGGATGCCTAAAACGTAGCACTGCGGAGACGTGGAGAAAAAGCAACGGCAGAGCGGGGGCAACGAATTTGAGCCACCTGTACTGCGTGACTGTGGCCCCCGGTGGACGGTATTTCTCCGGGAGGACGAATCCCCGCGCCTCGGGGCATTTGCCGCCGGCGCTCACAATTTCATCTCGGAGAACACGTGGAGCCGGGCGGCAGCCGGCAGAGGAATGTCCCTAGGTGTACGCGGCGGCTGCCGCCCGCCGGGGCAACTTTTACGGCCGGAGGCGCCGCAATAGGGGGCAGAGGTCTGCGTGGCCGCCATATTACAAGTGCGCCCGACGCCCCAGCCAACTCCCCTTCTTCTGCAGCGAGCTTAGGCCCTGACCGCGCCGTAGCTACTGTACCTCGCTGCAAGGAACACCAGGAGCGAGCCATATTTAATGTAGTCATTAAAGTATACTGTAACAGAGGCGTACTCCTGAAACAAATAATACGAGGGTCACTCCAAAACAAATGCACGCTATTTTTTTTTAAAAAAAACGCCATCTTTTATTCTACATGTTTGAAAGTTTTACAGAGTGTAGATACATCCTTTAGGAACAATATTTTCATTTCTCCACATAATTTCCATCCCTCTATAACGGATCTTTTACGTTGGGATAAATTTATTTTATTTTTTTGTTAGATGTTTTCGTTAAATAGCTGAATAAATTGTAAGTAGGAATAATTTAATTAGGCACAGTAGAAAAGATAAAGCCAAAGAGATGTTCATTGGGCGGACATTGTCGTAATGTAACGTCATTGCGTTGTTCGGTTGTTAAAACAAGTCGTTTTGTGTTCCGTTCTGCTGTTCGGTCGTGCGCGTATCTGAAAGGAATTAATTCGGGGACTAGAATAAACTTTCACATAATAGTTACGATTCGATGTTCCGGCAAACGGGGTTAACGTCAGTGTCAATTTGAATTGTGGCCGACAGGATTAGTTTTGACAGATACGTGAAAACGGACGTAACGAAAGTTGTTCGCACATCATTCTCGAACGTGACTTTTTATTTAATTAACGATTGCGGGCTCATTAAAAGCTATTAGCTCATGATTAGGATCAATCCCTCTTCCCTCCTAGATAGTCATCATTCATTAACATTTACGTCATAAGAAAAAGGATTATTAATAAAAGTGATGTTAAATGACAATTACGTGTTATTCCGTTAGTGTGGAACCGACGTAATATCTCTGAAATGACATTGATATATAATTTGTGTTAAATACTGAACTGAGATAGGAAGTAAATTGAAATTAGTGAACATTTGATACTGAGACTAGAGAAGCAGACGCGCTTAAGGTTTCTCTTCTCTAGAATGGCAAAAGAGGTACGAACTGTAACTCAATAGTCGACATTATGTATTGCAAACACATTAGCATCCCATACTTATTTTGACGACGCGCTGTTAAACAACGGAACGTTGAGTCTCTGTACGAGTAATAAAATTAAATCTAAAAAAATTATTAATAACGGCGAACTCCGCTTTAACAAACTGTATTGCGTGTTGTCATCGGGCAATAACTGCTCAACCTTGGAGACTTGTGTGGTGAAATTAGAAGTCGGGCATATAAACCAAACTTAAAAACCCATTCAAGATACAGTGTGGTCGGCACAACACGACGTGGGCTGTTATACCTCTCAACTGCCTCACGCCGTGTTGGAACCAGCGCCCGTATACCCGCACGGTAAAATTCTGGACCAACCTGTTGGAGCCACTGTTTGGCAGCGTGAAGAAGGGAGTCATCATCTTCAAACCTTGTTCCACGAAGAGAGTCTTTCAGTTTCCCAAAGAGATGATAGTCACATGGAGCCAGGTCAAGACTGTAAGGCGGGTGTTTCAGTATTGTCCATCCGAGTTTTGTGATCACTTCCATGGTTTTTTTGACTGACATGTGGCCGTGCAACAGCAAAACATCCTGCTTTTGCCGATGTGGTCGAACACGACTCAGTCGAGCTCGAAGTTTCTTCAGTGTCGTCACAAATGCATCAGAATTTACGGTGGTTCCACTTGGCATGATGTCCACAAACAAGAGTCCTTCGGGATCGAAAAACACTGTAGCCATTACTTTTCCAACAGAAGGTGTGGTTTTGAATTTTTTTTTTTATTGGGTGAATTTGCATGATTGCCTCTGGTGAAAAATGATGGAGCCATGTTTTATCACCTGTCACAATTCTTCCAAGAAATTCATCTCCACCATTCTCGTACTGTTCCAAAAGTTCGCTGCATACCGTTTTTCTCGTTTCTTTGTGAACCACTGTCAACATCCTGGAAACCCATCTGGCACAAACCTTTCTTAACGCCAACACTTTCAGTATTCTGCAAACACTTCCTTCCCCTATCCCAACGTAGCGTGACAATTCGTTCACTGTGATGCGTCTGTCAGCAGTCACCAATTCGTTAACTCTCTGCACATTGTCTGGAGTGTGTGCAGTACGAGGCCTGCCGCTGCGAGGACAGTCCTCAATATTGCCGTGCCCGCTTTCGTCACGTACCCTGCTTGCCCACCGACTAACTGTACTGCGATCGACAGCAACATCTCCATACACGTTTTTCAGCCTCTTGAGCATGTTTCCCACTGTCTCGTTTTCACAGCACAGGAATTCTATGAAAGCACATTGCTTCTGACGAACGTCAAGTGTAGCAGCCATCTTGAAGACATGTTGTGACGGCGCCACTCACGGGAACAGGTGGAACTAAGTTTGAAAACAAGCGGGAAGGATGTATATACACAGTGTAAAACTTTCACACATGCAGAATGAAAACTGTATTTTTATAAAAATAGTGTGCATTTCTTTTGGAGTGACCCTCGTACATTTCACTTTGGGCCCTAAGAAACATTTAGATAGCGTAGGATTCATCAACAGAAAAAGCAACTTTTCGTCAGTCATCTCCTTTCTTCGACAGCCACGAGAAAACTGAGTTTTTATTAGACTGATTTTCTTCTTGCCATTAAAATTTTGAATAAATCCGTAGCATCCTCGTCTACGCACAACTCGCTCTGTGAGCTACGTATTTTAGGTTGGATATACTTTTGTTCCATAGATCCGTAGTGAGCAGATCCTCAAGAATGTATAACACGTCATAAAAGAAGAATATATACAAAGTATTAACAAAAAAGATACATGTTCATGTTCCTTCGACAGACTCAACGTGAAATGGTCTTGATGGATGCGGAAAACGTCAAAAAAATTTTAAAGCACTTTCAGTTAAGAGATAACGCGTCACAAAAGAAGTTTATGTACAGTACACTGAGGTGCATATGATAATTCTTAAAGTATTTTAGTCACGCATTATCAAGCAGAAGATGAGTTTGCAACACTTATTTACATTCATCGTATTATCAGAAGAAGCGTACAGGCGCTACATTTTATGTAACACGTTATGTAATGTTATCTCTGTATATAAAAGTCAATGTGTTGATTGGCTTACACACTCACTGGATCATCATCGCCCAGCCCAAACCGTTAAGGACAGAAATTTGGAGAGGGTGTGGATATTATTTAGTAGGTATCGTTTAAGAAGGGATTCCATCCCTAAGGGGATTAAATAAGGGATGAAAGGCTTTTTAAAAATATGTCGCGATTGAGGTAATTTTGAAGATGGAACTACGAAAATTGGTATCTGGTTTCTTAATCAGAAATTTAAAAAAAAAAAGAAACACGAGTTTCAGCATTTTTGGAAATTCTCTACCATGTGAGCTACCCAAGCACGACTGACGACCCGTCCTCACAGCTTCAATTCTGCCAGTACCTCGTCTACTACCTTCCAAACTTCACAGAAGCTCTTATGCAACCTTGCAGAACTTGGCCGCGAAAGGCCAAGGTCCCGAGTTACAGTCTCGGTCCGGCTCACTGTTTTAATTTGCCAGGAAGTTTCAAGCCTTAAATCGACCACCAACGCCCGTGACTCCAAATATACAGGGTGTTACAAAAACGTACGGAAAAACTTTCAGGAAACATTCCTCACACACAAATAACGAAGAGATGTTATGTGGACATGTGTCCGCAAACGCTTAATTTCCATGTTAGAGCTCATTTTAGTTTCGTCAGTATGTACTGTACTTCCTCGGTTCACCGCCAGTTGACCCAATTCAAGGAAGGTAATGTTGACTTCGGTGCTTGTGTTGACACGCGAGTCACTGCTCTACAGTACTAGCATCAAGCACATCAGTACGTAGCATCAACAGGTTAGTGTTCATCACGAACGTGGTTTTGCAGTCAGTGCAATGTTTACAAATGCGGAGTTGGCAGATGCTCATTTGATGTATGGATTAGCACGGGCCAATAGCCGTGGCGCGGTACGTTTGTATCGAGACAGATTTCCAGAACGAAGCTGTCCCGACAGGAAGACGTTCGAAGCAATTGATCGGCGTCTTAGGGAGCACGGAACATGCCAGCCTATGACTCGCGACTGGGGAAGACCTAGAACGACGAGGACACCTGCAATGGACGAGGCAATTCTTCGTGCAGTTGACGATAACCCTAATGTCAGCGTCAGAGAAGTTGTTGCTGTACAAGGTAACGTTGACCACGTCACTGTATGGAGAGTGCTACGGGAGAACCAGTTGTTTCCGTACCATGTACAGCGTGTGCAGGCACTATCAGCAGCTGATTGGCCTCCACGGGTACACTTCTGCGAATGGTTCATCCAACAGTGTGTCAATCGTCATTTCAGTGCAAATGTTCTCTTTGTTCTCTTTACGGATCAGGCTTCATTCCAACCTGATCAAATTGTAAATTTTCACAATCAACATGTGTGGGCTGACGAGAATCCGTACGCAATTGTGCAATCACGTCATCAACACAGATTTTCTGTGAACGTTTGGGCAGGCATTGTTGGTGATGTCTTGATTGGGCCCCATGTTCTTCCACCTACGCTCAATGGAGCACGTTATCATGATTTCATACGAGATACTCTACCTGTGCTGCTAGAACATGTGCCTTTACAAGTACGACACAACATGTGGTTCATGCGCGATGGAGCTCCTGCACATTTCAGTCGAAGTGTTCGTACGCTTCTCAACAACAGATTTGGTGACCGATGGATTGGTAGAGGCGGACCAATTCCATGGCCTCCACGCTCTCCTGACCTCAACCCTCTTGACTTTCATTTATGGGGGCATTTGAAAGCCCTTGTCTACGCAACCCCGGTACCAAATGTAGAGACTCTTCGTGCTCGTATTGTGGACGGCTGTGATACAATACGCCATTCTCCAGGGCTGCATCAGCGCATCAGGGATTCCATGCGACGGAGGGTGGATGCATGTATCCTCGCTAACGGAGGACATTTTGAACATTTCTTGTAACAAAGTGTTTGAAGTCACGCTGGTACATTCTGTTGCTGTGTGTCTCCATTCCATGATTAATGTGATTGGAAGAGAAGTAATAAAATGAACTCTAACATGGAAAGTAACCGTTTCCGGACACATGTCCACATAACATATTTTCTTTCTTTGTGTGTGAGGAATGTTTCCTGAAAGTTTGGCCGTACCTTTTTGTAACACCCTGTGTAAAAGTCCATGTGTCGACTGACTTACACACTCACTGGGCCATAATCGCCCAGCCCAAACCGCTGAGGACAGAAATTTGGAGAGGGTGTGGATCTTATATGGTAAGGGGATGAAATAGGGGATGAAAAGGTTTTTGAGGTGCTCTACCACGTGAGCTACCCAAGCCCGACTCACGACCCGTCCTCACAGCTTCAATTCTGCCAGTACCTCGTCTACTGCCTTCCAGACTTCACACAAGCTCTTCTACAACCTTGCACAACTTGCCCGGGAAAGGCAAAGGTCCCGAGTTCAAGTCTCGCTCCGGCTCACAGTTTTAATTTGCCAGGAAGTTTCAAGCCTTAAGTCGACCGCCATAGTCGGTGACTCCAAATATAATCATTTGCATATCGAAACAAGTAGTACACGCGATGCCAATAAGAGGTTTGTTGCTTGGCGTCTTCATGGTCCCGGGTGGAGGAGTATTGTTCGGTATACACGGTGTTTTTTCAGAGCTTGCTGTGCGTACAGGCTCTCGCGGGCAGTCGATCACAGTGGCGGACTGAAGAAGCCGCCAGCGAGCAGACCGTCGACGAGACCGCAGGGCAGTCGGCGGCAGCAATTGGTAGGCGCACGCGCGCGCAGAACTGGCCGCAGTCCAGGGCACGGTGTTCTGTCCAGGGCGGCTACGCTGAGAAACTGCGAGCGGACCGCAGGTCATGGCGCGGGGATTGGGGGGGGGGGGGGGGGGGGGTTTGGCGTGGTTGCTCCAAGCCTCACACCACAGTACAGTAACCGCAGACGATGGCCAGCGGCTTCCCACCAGTGCATTCGTACACTCCGGTTTGCCATTAAGCTCACATCCCCAGCACCACGGACAGAACAGGGTGTATACTGCGCAATCACGGCGCGAACACTGTGTACAAACCGACCGAGAAGATCGAACACTGTGACTTTGCAGCTTTTTTTTTTCTTTGTTGTTATTTTGCACCTCATACAAGGTGGGCTGGCAGTGGAAAAATGCTACTCCGCTCTTCAGCCACAAGCAGTACAATAAAATAGAAAAACCAATGAAGACAGAAAAGTAACAGACTGGTGGATAAAAAAAGACAGTAGATACCGTTTTCAGAATGAGATTTTCACTCTGCAGCGGAGTGTGCTCTGATATGAAACTTCCTGGCAGATTAAAACTGTGTGCCCGACCGAGACTCGAACTCGGGACCTTTGCCTTTCGCGGGCAAGTGCTCTACCATCTTTTTTTTTCCCTTAAAATCTCATTTTGTTCGTTTACGTTCGTTGCTTATGCTCGTGGAGGACGTCGTAATACATCCGTTTAAGTTCGTCATTGATCCACAAACTCAGTTTTTTTTTTTTATTACAGAGGGCTGTTAACCCTCTGACCGAACACGCTGAGCTGCCGTGCAGGCTCCATCTGAGCTACCCGAGCACGGCTCACGTCCGGTCCTCACAGCTTTACTTCTGCCAGTACCTCGTCTCCTACCTTCCAAACTTTACAGAAGCTCTTCTGCGAACCTAACAGAACTATGGTAGAGCACTTGCCCGCGGAAGGCAAAGTTCCCGAGTTCGATTCTCGTTCGGGCACATACTTTTAATCTGCCAGGAAGTTTCAGTAGATACAATAATTAAAAAACACGAAGTCGTTCACACTCGACGAAAAAAAAAAAAAAAAAAAAAACAAGAAAACTGTCGGCACTGTGCACAAACACTGATGATTTAGACGACACAGGCGAACGAAGGAGCGTGGGTGGCGAGAAACACTGAATCACGAACACGACGGCACACACACTAAACCGATGGCGATGATGTTCGGCGCGCGAATGTCCACTTAGAGTGTGCGAGTCCGGGGACCTGCCAAGAGGGGAAGAAGGTGGTGGGGGAGGGAGACGGGAGAGCAGAGATGCCAATGGCAGAGGATATGGGGGGAGAAATGAAGGTATGGGGGGTAGGGGAAGCCCGGGGATGGAGGGGGGAGTAAAGGAGGAGGGAGGGAAGGGAGAGAAAGGAAGAGAGGGTGCCCTGAGGAAAAAAAAAAAAAAGCACAGGAAGTGGGAGGGGAGGATCAAAGTTGATAGGAGGGCTAGATGGAGGGGAGGAGGGCATCATAAGGGAGGGGGAGCTGGCGGAAGCCACCTTGGGAGAGGGTAAGGAGGGTGGAGAGGTGGAGAGCAGGTGGGACGTGGGAATACAGGCGCGGCAGCGGGCGGGGGTGGGAGAGGATGGGAGAGACAAGCAGGTGAGGAGGATCGAGTTTACGGGAGGTGTAGAGGATCCGTATCCGTTCGAGGAAAAGGTGGGGGAAGGGGATGAGATCGTACAGGATCCGCGTGGGGGAGGGGAGACGGATGCGATAGGCGAGGCGGAGAGCATGGCGTTCAAGGATTTGAAGGGATTTGTAAAAGGTAGGGGGAGCAGAGATCCAGGCAGGGTGGGCGTAGAAGAGGATAGGGCGAATGAGGGATTTATAGGTGTGGAGGATGGTGGAGGGGTCCAGATCCCATGTACGGCCAGAAAGGAGCTTGAGGAGATGGAGTCGGGAGCGTGCCTTGGCTCGGATTGTCCAGAGGTGGGGTGTCCGACTTTGCAGCCTTCCCCAGCGTAATAAATGTTGTCAGTCTCCTAGAGTTTTGCAGCCGGATCCTAAACTCAACATGACTCGATAAGCCCGCCGTCTTCAGGAAAACGTAGCTGCTGCAGAGTCCCGGTGGAAAGTTATGGCAAGGCTGGAAATCGTCGTCGTACGTAGGTCTCCGTACCGTTCACGACACATGCGTGGCCTGCCACAGCTAGGTTAGTGGTGCCGCCCCTTGCACGAGGGCGTTCTGAAAAGTCCGTGCAAAGTCCGAGAGATGGCACCACCGGCGCGTATCGAGGTCATGTTTGGTTAGTAGCACTACTACTTTGCGCGAGTGAGATGTGTTGCAGCGGCTACGCGGCGTCTCCGGCTGTTACGACTTCATCTAGGTGAGGAGCGCACAGTGCTGTTGGCAGTTCGCCCACAAAGTCCAAGAAGTTCGGTAAGGGGAGAGGAGAGCGGTTACGGCCGGAGGGCAATTACGCTGCGACGTAAAGAATTTAAGCCCGCCGCCGCTCGCGAAGCCCTGCGTAATAACGCGACGCCATGCATTAGTAATACCCTCGTGCGGTGTGGCGACTCGGCCGCAGCAACTCAGTGCCCTCTGGTGGCGGCACGGCGGGCAAATTGCCTCATAAAAAGAGCCAGCGTCGCGGAAAGGGAGCGGCACCTAAACAATGTAGGCAGGCGTAAAACTCTGGAGGCACTCCCAACTTATTGTTTACTCCCGCCGCGACGGGGCACGCGCGTGACTCGCCGGGAACTGCATCACGCGCAGTCGTGGCGGCCATTCGTCTTCGCGCCGGGGGAACTTCTCAGTCCTAAACGGCTCCCGCAGTGCGGCCTCTACCGAGATTCCGACACCGTTTCCGTCTCCGTATTAAAGAACCCGCACCTGATGTTCTTCCGCTGCGCCTTCGCAGTGATGCACAGCAAAGCGCCAGGCTAAACTGCTCCCGTTACTAACGTATTATTTGTAGCGGCATATGAATGCGCGGCTGTTATTCCACCTGGAACTGTGTGTGTCATAATAGTCTGCTGGCACTAAACACTGCAATATAAGAAAATATAATAAATTACGAAATTTTACTTATTGTGAATACGCAGTATATTAGGAGAAACACACCATTGACGCGTTCACGCTGGCATATACTTCCGGTGTTGTTGCTGGACCCTCCCATTAGATGGCGTGTACCACAGGTGGCTCATGCTCGACTCTCGCCAGTTATGCTACCAGCAATACACTACCGTCTCGTGTATTACATAACTGCCAGGCGCAACGAAAAGCTACGAGTACAATTTTGTCTGACCCTTCAACGAAAAAGCTTTCTGAACAAACGACATATCACATAATTTCTGTTTCATTCGTACAAAATTATTTTATGTGATTTATCGTTGTTTTAAAAGAATCGACTTATGCCACATTCAAAATAAAGGGCCAGTATATTAAAATAGGAGGCTAGCGCGTCTGAATACGAGCAACGCTCCATGCTGAGAAAAAGGAAAAGCAGCACTTCCAGATGAAGAAAACCATGAATACACCCGATGTCCAACAGCGGGAAACACAATTTCAGCGTCAGTATGAAGGTGTTAAATTTGTAAGTGATTTGGCGGTATACAGGTCGCGAGCTTTAAATCACAGAGTTTCGGCCGCAGTGGCCGAACGGTTCTAGGCGCTTCAGCCCGGAACCGCGCGACTGCTACGGTCGCAGGTTCGAATCCTGCCTCGGGCATGGATGTGTGTGATGTCCTTAGGTTAGTCAGGTTTAAGTGGTTCTAAGTTCTAGGGGCCTGATGACCTCAGATGTTAAGTCCCATAGTGCTCAGAGCCATCTGAACCACTTAAATCACAGAATAGCCACTTTTAGCAGCAACAAAGATTGTAACCTGGCTGGACGTCGAGTTGAATTGACGATGAACAACAGAAAGGATTACGTCATTCCATGCAGCTTTATCTCTATGCTAGAGTTAATAAATAGTAGCGTAGGGTGACATGCCAGTTCCTCAGCAACAAATGACCAAGGGTAAGAGATCTGGAGAACATGACAGCCAGGGCAACAGCCGAACACTTTTTATATTGAGGAAGATCAGGAGGCAACTAAAGGGTCTTGCGTTATCCTGTTGAAAGGTAACGTGACGTAGACCTCAAAGACAGGGCACCACCAGAATCCTTAACATGCCAGAAATGTAATGTCTACTCTGCAAATTTCCGGATATGACAACCTAGAGAAAAGGAGGCGTTATTTTCGTGAATTGCTACTGAGAAAATTTAGAGAACCAGCATTTGAGGCTGACTGCAGTACAATTTTACTGCCGCCAACTTACATTTCTCGGAAAGACCACAAAGATAAGATAAGAGAGGTTAGGGCTCGTACAGAGGCATATAGGCAGTCATTGTTCCCTCGTTCTGTTTGGGAGTGGAACAGGGAGAGAAGGTGCTAGTTGTGGTACGAGGCACCTTCCGCCACGCACCGTATCGTGGATTACGGAGTATGTATGTAGATGTAGATGACTGTGTCGTCTACTCAATGGCATCCCACACCGTCATGTCAGATGCTATGCCTGTATAACGATGGCGATTGCAATGTGGCAACATTCGTTCACCTTGGAGCCTCCATACACGCGTACATGCGTACGTCAATTGTAAGCTGATGTTGTGCCACACGCGCGCGCGCGCACACACACACACACACACACACACACACACACACACACACACATACACAGAGAGAGAGAGATAGGAAGAAACGCACAATACCTATATAAATTTTCTCTGAGAGAATGCTCAACATTTAATTTATCCTTCATTTATGTGACGATTTATTTTTCTGTGCTCTAGTAAGAGACTATTGACTTTGAACAGCAATATTTGTCGAATTATTGCCACACAGACATAACACGTTAATATGATCGTTTCCAGAGGCGCTAGCGGTACCTACATGGCGTTTGTGCAAAGGCTTCAGCTGTCGAACTACACTTCCCCTCCTCTTCCGCACAGTGGCTCCTCATACGGAACTCCCCCCACTATTGTTGTCCCCTCTCCCACCGCGCCGTCTGCTCAGATAGGGTCCAAGCTATTTTGTGCGCACTACACGCGACGTGGCCAGGCGATTCTATACGGTGGAACGAACAACATGTTTATCCTCCCTAAGGCGCTAGTGGTGCGCGGTCGCTGACACCCTCCAAGTTGTTGAAATATGCCCCTCCCGAAATAATAGATTCCGCGATGCGTGGTATCCTGACCAATGTCGGAAACAATATCACGGAACGATCAACTGCCGTCTCGACAGCCCAACTTCTAATTGAGTCACATAGGAGTTTGTCCTTCTTAAACGTGGTCAGCGCGACAAATGTTAGTCCTAAGGGCCCAGGTTGGATACCTGGCTGCGTCAGAGATTATCTCCGCTCAGGGACTGGGTGCTGTGTTGTCCTAATCATCATCATTTCATCCCCATCGACGCGCAGGTCGCCGAAGTGGTGTCAAATCGAAAGACTTGCACCCGGCGAACGGTCTACCCAACGGGAGGCCCTAGTCACACGACATTTACATTTATTTACCATCTTTTCAGTTACAGACAGCATATAAATTCGACTTGTAAATGAGAAACCTGCTGCGTAATCAAATACAAAAAGTAGATGGCGTTTCTCGTACCTACTTTGTGCGGTTGCGCTAATCATTTCCATACTCCAAGTACGTCGAAAAAGTCATCTTTAAAACCATTTCCCTGATGTGAGACCATAACTTTTCCCGGCGAATCGAATGTTCAAATAACTTACAGGTCGGCCGCCCGGTGACGACGTCGACCACGGCCGATATTTCGACAGGAACACACCCTGCCATCCTCAAGGCACAAATGCAAGGAGGAAGCAATGTACAGGAGAATTTAATACCTCGGTTCACAGAGGAGAAACTAGGAAGATACCACTCACAGAACAAGTGTCAACACAAACAAAGATAACCAACATCAGGTATATCGATAGTGACTATTAATCAACAGATGAGGTAGCACTGATTCTGTCCCTCTGTTTTCCGATGAGAGACAGAGCCGGATTCGAAGCAGCATTTAGACAAAAGCCACCATCTCTGTTAATAAGGTTGCCTGATAGTCTGATTTCAACAGCTTCCTTAATAACCCTATCCCAATAGCTGGACGTGCAAGCCAGAATCTCAGTGTTGTTGTATTCCGTAGGATGACCGGTGTCGAGGCAATGTTCTGCAATAGCGGATTTGCTCGGCTGTTGTAATAGTGTGTGACGCTTGTGTTCAATACACCGGTCTTCCACAGTCCTGATTGTCTGACCAATATATGACATGCCACAACTGCAAGGACTGTTAAAGACCGGTGTATTGAACATAAGCGTCACACACGCTTACAACAGCCGAGCAAATCCGCTATTGCAGAACATTGCCTTGACACCGGTCATCCTATGGAATACAACAACACTGAGATTCTGGCTTGCACGCCCAGCTATTGGGATAGGGTTATTAAGGAACCTGTTGAAATCAGACTATCAAGCAATCTTATTAACAGAGATGGTGGATGTTCTTTAAATGCTGCTTGGAATCCGGCACTGTCTCTCATCAGAAAACAGAGGGACAGAATTAGTGCCAGCTCACCTATTGATTAATAGTAACCATCGATATTTCTGATGTTGGTTATCTTTGTTTGAGTTGACAATTGTTCAGTGTGTGGCGTCTTCCTTGTTTATCCTCTATGAACCGAGGTATTAAATTCCCCTGTACATTGCCTCCTCCTTGCATTTGTGCCTTGAGAATGGCAGGGCGTGCTCCTGCCGAAATATCGGCCGTGGTCGACGACGTCACCCGGCAGCAAACCTGTAACTTATTTGAACATTTCCCTGATGATGCTCAAAATTACAAATTAGTCCCTTATATTCACATAATTTTCAGCAAAAAATCAATTTGGTTATATTAGAGAGCCAAACAATTAACGAACACAAGGTGATGCCTCAGCATGAATCGCATTCGGGAGGACGACGGTTCAATCCCGCGTCCGGCCATCTTGATTTAGGTTTTCCGTGATTTCCCTAAATCGCTCCAGGCAAATGCCGGGATGGTTCCTTTGAAAGGGCACGGCCGACGTCCTTCCCCGTTGTTCCCTAATCCGATGAGACCGATGACCTCGCTGTCTGGTCTCCTTCCCCAAATAACCCAACCCAACCCCTCAGCATGACAACTTTTAAGATACATGTGAGGATTGATTTTTTTAAAAGGCTTCGAGAGCGGCAATGGCTAAATGTGAATAAATATTCTATACCGTACTCGTGGTTTTTTATTGTTTATGTTTACAAAAGCTAATATAAATTCGTGCTCATATGGTGACTTTATCTATACCGATCCTCCGACGTTCCATTTGCACACGGAGGGCAGCCCAGCTTCCGACAGGAGCGGCGCGCCTCAGAATTCGCCCACGGAGCGGCTGACGGCAGGAGTTGCTGGGAGCGCCGGCGGCCGCTGCTTTGAATTTCATGGCGCGGCCCAGACGTCGTTTTTGCGTCGCTGGCGACGACACGTCCGCGCGACCGCTCCTGTCACGCCGAACCCCCGGCCCTTGCTCTCCCTCTGCTTGGAGGGCACCGCTGTCGCTCGTACTTCGAATCGCCGGCACAGTGTCTTTTCGTATTTCGGACCCCCAATAAACTGTTTCATGCGCCTTCGTCTCGCGGTGCTGGTGCAGCGTGAATAATCTTCAGGACAGACGATGCATCATACACTACTGGCCATTAAAATTGGTACACAAAGAAGAAGTGCAGATGATAAACGGGTATTCATTGGACAAATATAATATACCAGAACCGACATGTGATTACATTTTCACGCGATTTGGCTGCATACATCCTGAGAGATCAGTAACCACAACAACCACCTCTGGTCGTAATAACGGCCTCGATACGCCTGGGCATTCAGTCAAACAGAGCTTGGATGGTGTGTACAGGTACAGCTGCCCATGCAGCTTCAACACGGTACCACAGTTCATCAAGAGTAGTGACTGGCGTATTGTGACGAGCCAGTTGCTCGGCCACCACTGACCAGACGTTTGCAGTTGGTGGGAGATCTGGAGAATGTGCTGTCCAGGGCAGCAGTCGAACATTTTCTGTATCCAGAAAGGCCCGTACAGGACCTGCAACATGCGGTCGTGCATTATCCTGCTGAAATGTAGGGTGTCGCAGGGATCGAATGAAGGGTAGAGCCACGGGTCTGAAATGCCAATGTGAACAAGAAGTGACCGAGACGTGTAACCAATGGCACCCCATACCATCACGCCGGGTGATACAGCAGTATGGCGATGACGAATACACGCTTCCAATGTGCGTTCACCGCGATGTCGCCAAACACGGATGCAACCATCATGATGCTGTAAACAGAACCTGGATTCATTCGAAAAAATGACGTTTTCCCATTCGTGCACCCAGGTTCGCCGTTGAGTACACCATCGCAGGCGCTCCTGTCTGTGGTGCAGCGTCAAGAGTAACCGCAGCCATGGCCTCCGAGCTCATAGTCCATGCCGCTGCAAACGTTGTCGAACTCTTCGTGCAGATGGTTGTTGTCTTGCAAACGTCCCCATCTGTTGACTCAGAGATCGAGACGTGGCTGCACGATCCGTTATAGCCGTGCGGATAAGATGCCTGTCATCTCGACTGCTAGTGATACGAGGCCGTTGGGATCCAGCACGGCGTTCCGTATTACACTCGAGAACCCATCGATTCCATATTCTGTTAACAGTCATTAGATCTCGACCTACGCGATCAGCAATGTCGCGATACGATAAACCGGAATCGCGATTGGCTACAATCCGACCTTTATCAAAGTCGGAAACGTGATGGTACGCATTTCTCCTCCTTACACGAGGCATCACAACAACGTTTCAACGCCGGTCAACTGCTGTTTGTGTATGAGAAATCGGTTGGAAACTTTCCTCATGTCGTCACGTTGTAGGTGTCGCCACCGGCGCCAACCTTGTGTGAATGCTCTGAAAACTTATCATTTGCATATCACAGCATCTTCTTCCTGTCGGTTAACTTTCGCGTCTGTAGCACGTCATCTTCGTGGTGTAGCAATTTTAATGGCCAGTAGTGTATTTTGCTCTGTGAGCTAACACTGGTGTTTATTTTATGAGCCCCTGGTGACTATCCGTCTAGGTGGGACTAGGTTCCATATATTTTCAAAGAATCAAAAGTTATTTGAGACGAAAAAGTTAAGTGCCTTATTATCTGTAACAGACCCGTTGCTACGGTGTCAGAATGAGTATGGGTACTAATTTATAGTGAGAGAAATACAGAAAGATCTATCTCAAAACTTTACTAGAAAGCCAAATCCAACAAAAACGCCGTGTACCACGTTTAATCGTGCATCACGCCTTCAAGAGGGCGCTCACCGCAGATCGCCCAAACAACGCGCGACGCTGAAACCGCAGGTTGTGTTGGGACGGCTGTTTGCCGTTTGCCGCGCCGACAGGAATTAACAATGGAAGCAGGATATGGCGGGAACAGGATGGGAGACGCGCTCCTGTAATAATCAGCAGGCTCGACAATCACGTTGGCGGTGCGTCCCTGCCGCCTACGCAGTGCAATGGCTTTGCTGACGGGACACGCAGCCCCCTCTATAATACACACGGCGGCCGACTGCCGTCAGCGAAACCTGGCACCGCGAGTAAAACGTGCCCACACGGCCACGCACGCAGAACACACAAACAAAGCGCCAAGGGGAGTGCGTCGCCTCAAACGCTCAGAACCGCACAGAAATCAGCTTGCAATGTAAATCTCTCCTCCCAGAACAGTAGTACGAGCCATTCGCACGGAAAACTCGCATCTTCTTACGAGAACCATAGGAATGACCACCTGTTCGAGTTCTAAGAAAGGTACTTGCGTAATGCGAGGAACAGACAAGAACACACTTATTTCAGTGTCGTGACTTATTTCTATGTTTACCTGCGCTTAAATACACTACTGGCCATTAAAATTGCTACACCACGAAGATGACGTGCTGCAGACGCGAAATTTAACCGACAGGAATAAAGATGCTGTGATATGCAAATGATTAGCTTTTCAGAGCAGTCACACAAGGTTGGCGCCGGTGGTGACACCTACAACGTGCTGACATGAGCAAAGTTTCCAACCGATTTCTCATACACAAACAGCAGTTGACCGGCGTTGCCTGGTGAAACGTTGTTGTGATGCCTCGTGTAAGGAGGAGAAATGCGTACCATCACGTTTCCGACTTTGATAAATGTCGGATTATAGCCTACCGCGATTGCGGTTTATCTTATCGCGACATTGCTGCTCGCGTTGGTCTAGATCCAATGACTGTTAGCAGAATATGGAATCGGTGGGTTCCGGAGGGTAATATGGAACGCCGTGCTGGATCCCAACGGCCTCGTATCACTAGCAGTCGAGATGACAGGCATCTTATCCGCATGGCTGTAACCAACACCGACTCAAAGGAAGGCCTCGGCGCTTGTTCGTGACGTCACGTCAGCTAGGCACAGCGAACGCCAGGTCTGTTGCAAGGACTCTCATAATGGTGGTGGGTCCCTCCCTGACACAGGAAAACGTCAAACTATTGGCGGTAGTTGACCAACACGCATTGTTCTCAGAGATTTCTGCAATCAATTAATTGTGCAATTCAATACACTTCTTAACAAATAGTGTGCTCCTGAACTTAAATTTCTACCTTTTTAAAGGATTGACATACAAAAACAACTTCATGGTCCAGCAGCAACAGAATTCGTGCTTCTTTACCTTATTTGTAAATCTGAGGAAGTTACGTTTGTACTGGGTTGCTTTTACAAGAAACTGTGAACATATTGGTGCTCTGCTTTAGGTGTCTTGGTTGACTATGGGGTGAGGAGCAGTGAATGTTAATGAAATATCTCGCGATTGTACACGTTGGGGGAGGGGGTGGGGAACAGAAGAAGAGGCAAAAGAAAGATACTTGTTTTATCAAATAAATTTTTTTTATCTTATAAAGTTTCAGTTGCAAGAGAGGAATATTTATCTTTTCTAATGTGCGTGTTTAAAAAAGTTTAAGCTCAGCAGTGTTTTCGATGTATGAAGCTATTTTGTTTCCCGTTTAGAATTCCTTTCGTTGAAAACAACTGTAATCTCATGACTGGCAACAGTTGGACATTTACGCATGTAAATTAATTCACATTTCCAGTGGCGATGTCAAACGAAAATAAATAAATTAATACAACAAACGAGTTAATTGTAAGGGGGTTGGGGTAAGTTTCGATAACAAAATGGATCAAGTAAATATAGTTACTTGAATGTAAAATTTCCGAAGCTTGCAATGCGGCAAAGCGTCTTCTCATATTGATCTACGTTTGTTTCGACAGGATTCAGTAATAGAGAACTATGATCTTCATTTGTAGCTTTACAATAGTAAGAAAATCTTTCATGTAAATAAAACTGCAGAATCCAAAACAACACCAAACATTTTGTCCAAAAACAAGAGATTTATAGTGATAAGCACGCCCAGGCGTTTCTGCCTGCAACAGACCTGGCGTTCGCCGTGCCTAGCTGACGTGACGTCACCAACAAGCGCCGAGGCCTTCCTTTGAGTCGGTGTTGACCCTACGCGACTGGAACAGGAAGGGGAAGTAATGACAGTGGCACGTAAGGTGCCCTCCGCCACACACCGTGGCTTGCGGAGTATAAATGTAGATGTAGACCATTCATTTCTAGCGCGTAGTTCCGTACGCGACAGTACTCAGTTTCGGATGATCCCCTGTCACCTGTAACATTTTGGCCCTGGTGCGGGGAATGAGATACGTAAGCGGGTTTCCAGCCAGACAGCACGAGCACTGGTCTACTTAGGCCGCCGGCTGGACGCGCTACAAATGGCGGCAGCCTTTCCCGGCCGGCCCGTGTGAGCGATCCGCGTCCATCAGTGGTGCCCCTGGGCTCACCGCAGTTAATTGGGCGGCCTGGGACAGCAGAACCTCGGCGGCAGGTGCGGTTCTGCTCGGGTCGGCCGTTGGCCCGGGTGACACCGCAGCTGCGCGCAATTCCTGCAGTCCGGCCAACACTCAGTCGTAGAGTTGGGCAACACGATCCATTTCCCCGATTCGATTCCTATGATTCAATCTCACATTGCGAATCGATTCCTACTATTCGTTCACGATTCATTCTAGTCTGCGATGGCACGATTCTTAACGGAATGCAAAAAGTTCTACATCTTACTCACAGATGGCAGGACATGTCTGAAATTGTCAATGGGTTTAGAATCGAACTGTGTCATGATAAGATATGCCACAAATAGTTTATTTATGAGTAAACATTCATATGACGTTACAAGTGTGATTCTCGATTTATACGTGTAACGCCTTAATTGATGAAAGGTCACGTTTGATGTGATTGCATCTATTGTTTTATTACGCACTAACAAAGTTTTACGAGATGGCGTTATAAAAACATGTGAAATAGCGTTTTTATAATATAAAATTGCGTTTTTACGAATGTAACTATGTAGAATATATATATTGTAAAATTGAATTTTTACGAAAGAGTGGAACTATGTAGGTGAACTGAAAAAGCAAAAACCAGTCTAAATACAAAATTTCATCCAAATCGTTAGGGCCGTTTTCGAGATACGCGAAATATAATACATAATCCAAGTGCTATTGCTCGTGTGTAAAGAAGGTGTGTGTGTTTTACATTGCACCTGCAGCAAATAAGAGGTACGTATTTATTCATCATACTTGGATTTCTTGATTTTAATCGTGTGTATTGGGAGCTGTGTACTCGCTGTATATCGTTTCTGTCAACACAAGTTCGTGTATTACTCGCGCAAACTAAGCTGACGTCGGCGCGGTGGCTGATTGTAGCGATAGTAAATGGGAAATGCCTTTACGCTCGTTCCCGTCAGCCACCGCGCCGACGTCAGCTTGGTTTTCACCCACGAACTTCGTTTGTTCGTTCCGAGCTTCCTTTGTTCACACGCATCGTCCACTTGACTGCCATCTGGCGGTCGTAATCATTCGGCACGACTCGGCATGATTCGGAAGTTGCCTTCGAAGCATAGCGTACTAAGAATCGATGAATCGTTGGAACTTGGAATCGTCACGACTCGGAAACACGCAATCGTTCTTACGATTCTTTTGAACGACGATTCGTCCGTATCACGATTCGATTCTTACGATTCTTTATTTAGAGTCGTTCAAATGAACGACTCATTCACGATTCGCCACAACTCTAGTAAGTCGTGCCATCTCGGCCTCTCACTAGTCCAGCACAACGGGACATGCCCGCATCTCGTGGTCGTGCGGTAGCGTTCTCGCTTCCCACGCCCGGGTTCCCGGGTTCGATTCCCGGCGGGGTCAGGGATTTTCTCTGCCTCGTGATGGCTGGGTGTTGTGTGCTGTCATTAGGTTAGTTAGGTTTAAGTAGTTCTAAGTTCTAGGGGACTGATGACCATAGATGTTAAGTCCCATAGTGCTCAGAGCCATTTGAACCATTTTTGAACAACGGGACATTGCGGCTGTAGGCCCCTCGGAATGGTCATAGTCAAGCACACCCACACGTTCTTGTGAAATGACGATTGTGCTTGCAGTTTCTCTCCGAGTGATACAACGATCATCCTGAATCAGTCTGTCCACATTTTGCTTGTGAAACTCGGTGGTTGCTGTCACAGTACGTCCAACTCTTTGTTTGTCACGCAAGTCAGATGTTCCCGCCTCAACATCTTTAAACTTACTCGCCCTTCGATGCACAGTACTCACATCAACACAATCACCATTCACTGCTTTCATTCTCTGATGAATCTCCTTTTGGGGTGACACCTTCTGCTGTCATGAATTCAGTGATGACACGTTGTTTGCCGGCCGCGGTGGTCTCGCGGTTCTAGGCGCGCAGTCCGGAACCGCGCGATTGCTACGGTCGCAGGTTCGAATCCTGCCTCGGGCATGGATGTGTGTGATGTCCTTAGGTTAGTTAGGTTTAAGCAGTTCTAAGTTCTAGGGGACTGATGACCTCAGCAGTTGAGTCCCATAGTGCTCAGAGCCAGTTGAACCATTTTCGAACACGTTGTTTAAACCGCATTGACTGACCGTCTGCGCAGGGTTCCATACTTTACACTGTAACAACACAACCGTTCAATGCTAAGGCTTTCAACCAACTGGAACTGTAGAGAAGAGGCTACGGAACAAGCCAGTACCTGCCGCATACCAATGCTGCCAACTCTTGAAGAGTTACGAAGGTGGAGGCGTTACTTTTCAGTCACCCTCGTACCTAACCTGTTTCCACGAAGAGGTGACCAGTGCTCGTGTTAGAGGGAAAGACCTTCTTATGTATAATGATACAGGGGAGGTCCGAGGGGACAGAACAGGTAAAAGGTCTCGCTAGATTTTTTTTTTTTCAGAAACCATAAAGTAAAACGTGAAACTTCCTGGCAGATTAAAACTGTGCGCCGGACCGAGACTCGAACTCGGCACCTTTACCTTTCGCGGGAAAGTGCTCTACCATCTGAGCTACCCAAGTACGACTCACACCCCGTCCTCATAGAAAAAAACTTGAACATTAAAAAAATTATAAAAGAACGGTTAAACATTTTAGAAAACATTTGTCTAAAAGTAACGAACAAAGTAGATTAGAGAACCACTATCGACGCAGCAAAGGACTTGGAAGAGCAGTTGAACGTAATGGATAGTGTCTTGAAAGGAGGATATAAGATGAACATCAACAAAAGCAAAACGAGGATAATGGAATGTAGTCGAATTAAATCGGGTGATGCTGAGGGAATTAGATTAGGAAATGAGACACTTAAAGTAGTAAATGAGTTTTGCTATTTGGGGAGCAAAATAACTGATGATGGTCGAAGTAGAGAGGATATAAAATGTAGACTGGCAATGGCAAGGAAAGCGTTTCTGAAGAAGAGAAATTTGTTAACATCGAGTATAGATTTAAGTGTCAGGAAGTCATTTCTGAAAGTATTTGTATGGAGTGTAGCCATGTATGGAAGTGAAACGTGGACGATAAATAGTTTGGACAAGAAGAGAATAGAAGCTTTCGAAATGTGGTGCTACAGAAGAATGCTGAAGATAAGATGGGTAGATCACATAACTAATGAGGAAGTATTGAATAGGATTGGGGAGAAGAGAAGTTTGTGGCACAACTTGACCAGAAGTAGGGATCGGTTGGTAGGACATGTTCTGAGGCATCAAGGGATCACCAATTTAGTATTGGAGGGCAGCGTGGAGGGTAAAAATCGTAGAGGGAGACCAAGAGATGAATACACTAAGCAGATTCAGAAGGATGTAGGTTGCAGTAGGTACTGGGAGATGAAGAAGCTTGTACAGGATAGAGTAGCATGGAGAGCTGCATCAAACCAGTCTCAGGACTGAAGACCACAACAACAACAACAACATCGACGCACCTCATTTGCTGCACTCGATTTCGAGGACCGTTCTAATCTATATTTTTAGACAAAGCTTTTTATAAAACATTTCTCCGTTGTGCTTCAACTTTTTTCATTTTTGTGCTCAGCAAAGCACGTAATCGATGAAACTACCGCTTCGAAACTCGCGTGCTCTCTTGACTAAAAGTAGATATCAATTGTCCTTTTAATAATAGTCACATGAGCTCCTAAAGCGCGAGGTGGATATAATATACTAGTGGATAACGCAGAAAACTGTTTCATTTAGTATTTGTCAGTCACAGCTCTCAAAATACATTTATCCTATGAAGGCAACAGAGCGAAGCAGGCCACATTACGGCGAATGGGATAAGCCCTCAACGTGGAAGGTAAGAAATACGGACCTGTATCAAATGTCTTGAAACATCCAGGCGGACTAGTCATACGTAATGGGAGAGTACTAATCATATGTAGTGGGGAAGAACGGATACCGGCATCTGCTTAAGCGGTTTAGGGAAAGCACTGTAAATCAAAATGAGGATGGGCGCGAGGATTTCAAATCCACTTCTCCGGGATGCCTCCCACTGCCTTAACCGCCGCATTAACTGGGGGGGGGGGGGGGGGATGTGACTGTTGCGCCCCTTTGCCGCTAAGCTGTCCGCGAAGTTTCCAACCGCTGTCACGCTTTAATTGTCAAGTTAATGCCAGAAAACGCGCTCGGCTGCTTCGCGCCGTAATATCTTCATCAGAACACACCAAAAGTTCCTAAAACGTCCCGCCTGTGGAGCGACATTGAGGGATTTGGAACTCTAGAATTCATTTCCCTTCTTAGAAACGTCCGCACTCATACTACAGACGCGAATTATTCGATAAATTTAATATAAACTGTAAGGCAACAAAAGAATGCACCCAGGAATTATTAGAATGGGACAGAAATCGGTAGATGTGATGCACATGTAGGAGGGTTGACTGAAAAGTATTGCCTCCACCTTCGTAACAGCCGGCCGCTGTGGCCGAGCGGTTCTGTGCGCTTCAGTCCGGAATCGCGCTATTGCTACGGTCGCAGGTTCGAATCCTGCCTCGGGCATGGATGTGTGTCATGTCCTTGGGTTGGTTAGGTTTAAGTAGTTCTAAGTTCTAGGGGACTGATCACCTCAGATGTTAAGTCTCATAGTGCTCAGAGCCATTTTTAGTCCGTGACTGGAAATAGCTGCCCACGCTGTAATCCTCGGAGCATAATGTTGTCGTTCATGAAGCACTTGTGGGTTTTCGGTGGCCCAAAACCGTACCTTTTGTTTGTTAATCGCACCGTCTAAATGAAAATGCGTCTCGTCTGAAAACCAAACGTTGTTGAGATTTTCTTCCCTATCCTCCGCCCACTGAGCAAACAGTAGTCTCTGCTGCTTGTGTTCTTCAGTGAGCTTCTGTGCACAGGTCATCTTGTATGGGTACATATGGAGGTCACTTTTAAGAATGCGTTGAACGGAGCGTCTGGATATTCCCAGTTGCACTGCTGCCTTTCTACACGATTTCCCGGGACTTCTCTGTACAGCAACTCGTACCGCTTCAATAGTCTCCGACGAACATAAAGACTTAGGCCGAGGTCGCTTCGCTTCCAATACTGTTCCTTCCTGTACATATTTATCCTACAACCTGTGGATGGTCTCCTTGCAAGAGACCCATCGTGTGTTAAACTGTCGTCGAAAACGCCCCTGAGTCACAACAATGCTTTTCGTTTCACGAAAAAGTAACACAATCGCCGATCGTTGCTGTGTCGTCAGTCTTCCATTGTCGGCCATTGCTGCTTACTAGTCTCCTAGCGGCAGTATGGTGAATTACATGTCATTTCGTAACTCATTTGTTTTTCCAAGCTCTGCTGGTACCGCTGTAGAGATCCCAGAGGGATATCTAATGTGCGTCGTAAATTGTGAAAGAAACAATTGGTAACACATTTCGTGCGCCACCCCGTAGGTATGTACAGCTGTACTTTTTTTTTTAATTCTCATATCATATCCGTGAAACTCTCTCCCCTGTTTTGTGATAAAACACAAAACCGCCCTTTTTGTACCGTTCCGTGCATTCTTTGTCGTCTTTTCTGGTATGGATCGCATGTTGTTGTTGTTGTTGTTGTTGTGGTCTTCAGTCCTGAGACTGGTTTGATGCAGCTCTCCATGCTACCCTATCCTGTGCAAGCTTCTTCATCTCCCAGTACCTACTGCAACCCACCTCCTTCTGAATCTGTTTAGTGTATTCATCTCTTGGTCTCCCTCTACGATTTTTACCCTCCACGCTGCCCTCCAATACTAAATTGGTGATCCCTTGATGCCTCAGAACATGTCCTACTAACCGGTCCCTTCTTTTTGTCAAGTTGTGCCACATACTCCTCCCCAATTCTATTCAATAGTTCATCACTAGTTATGTGATCTACCCATCTAATCTTCAGCATTCTTCTGTAGCACCACATTTCGAAAGCTTCTATTCTCTTCTCATATCGCGGAGCAATGCTCCAGAATAGGGCGGACAAAAATTGTGTAGACAGTGTCTTAAGAAGATTTTTTTTTCATCTTCTGAATATCCTTCCCCACGACGCTTCCCATGCGACGGTTCCAGTCCAAGTTGTCGCAATTGTATTACCTAAAGCATTGAGTTAAGAATCGACAACCTTTATGTTTGTGCAATTTATCTTGCAACCGAAATTTAACAGACTTTTCTTTGACCTAATGACGAGGACTTCTCACCTTTTCCTCTTTAGTGTAAACTGCCACTTTTCGCACCACACAGGTATGTAAATCAATTGCAGACACCTTTGGGGTTTGCGATGAATTTGAATAGTAACGTGAGCATTATCGTTAAGTTGGCTGATAAAGTTAGCGTAACTGAATTTGCTCGTCGCTGGAGCGAGCGAGTTTTGGCTCACGTGATCTACCGGCAGTCGGCTGGAGCGGTTCATAGTCGTTACGTGAGACAAGCCGAACTCATCCATCGATGTATTACCTGCCGAACGATAACTCAGCAGGGCACTCCTGAGGCATATATATCAATTGTTCATGCCACCCCGCCGCCCCATTAGCCGTAACGAACAGTAATCTTTTTTGACGAAGTGCCGGATGGAACTGGGAATCACGGGTAGAGGGCGCTTGAAGTCGCCACCTGTTTCACGCACGACCTGCAGCCCTTTACAGTTCACAGCAACGGCACGTGCAAAACGCTCCACGTATACCAACGCACGGGCATGCAGAAATCAAAAGGCTCCGCGACTTCAAACGCACTGAACAAAAATTTTCTGCCCAGGAAACAGCTCACCGTCCCTATGGAAATCGTATAGCAACACCATATGATTTGCATCAATCTTGATGGGAGAGCTTGATTAAGTAAGTATACGACCCACGACGGACGGATGCGTTTCCACCAGATAGTAATAGCAGATGAAGCGTATGTCATAATAACAAGTATATTAAGTTCATATGCAATAATTCCGACACGTTGCCTCGTGAAGCGAGTCAATACTTCATCATCCTCGTCAGTCTAATCCAAAATAGATGTAGGACAGCATTTTAATTTCCGTTATTTTCTATAGCTTGCACAAAAAAGTACTAAATACAGATTCAGGATATTCAGTCTATTACTGTAGAATGAATATAAAAAAGCGAAAACATTATTAAGTAATACTACATTTTACGTATTTATTCACACAAACATTGCAAAAATTATTTGCATCATGGCAGCGACAACAGCAACCGTTACGAAACTGTCTCGAATGAAAAACAGCCCACAGTTGCACTAAATTATGTTTATTTTAAACCTTGACCATGGTTTCTGCTATAACAATATAGCCTTCTTCAGAAGTCATACACACTACTAAAAGAAAAATGTCTTAGCCCAGTGGCTGCGTCAAGACCAATAAAATAACTTCAACAGACATAAGCCTGTTTCGAACATAAGTAAGGTAGTGGCGGAGGACATACGGTGCCATATGTAATTTTACTTACAGGCGAAGTACTGGTGCTAAACTGTTCGCATTGACCCTGTGCCTATAGTCATGTTGTACAAATGGAGAAGATGTATTAATTATTGACGACGCCTTTGGCACAATTGTTTTATTAATCTCCATTGCATGATGTGATTTTAGATTTTTTACTTCTGATGAAGGTATATTTATACATACCGAAACCTTGGCCAAGAATTTTAATAAATTTTTATCCTGCAACTGTTTTGGCTGTCATCTTTTATCGTGAAGAATTTCAACAGTTGCTGTTGCAGCCATGTTTAAAATCTTGAGATAAAATAGTTATGTATGAAATATCTCTTTACAAGCATGGAACTACTTAAATATTGTATGAAATATCAATTAAAAGCTTTAAAATATCTGTACAGACGATGTATACTCAGTATGCCCTCTATGGGCTAAGGTAGTACTACCACAATGGTTTCAAAGGCAACGAGGTTGTGAAGGTCTTTGCCATTGCGGCATCATATCGATATGTGAGTTGTGACTCGAAAATATGTCATCATAGCATCATAGCAGCTGAGAAGAGTGCTCCACCCACGATCTTCGAAGGATGCCATGGATATATCAAGTCTTATGTATTTTGTCCTTATAAGCATTATGTCGTATTTGTCAATCTCAGTAGGGTTTCTATTACTTTCTAAATTAAATGGTAGGTCTGATGATGGCCATGTGATATGACCGAAACCGGTCTTGTTCTTGTAGCATACGTGGAGCGATCAAGACTGAATCTTAAAAAGAAAAATTTGTTAAAAAATTTTTTGATTGCTGTTCAAAAAATATTTATTACAATTGTTCTAGTTACATAACATGTGGGCGATTAAGGCATACTTCGTCCGTCGTGCACCATCTTTTACCTTGAATCAGAAGGTCTTTTACCATGCAATATGTGATATTTGCAAATCAATTAAACTTTATTGTCTTAACAATTTTACATGTCTTGAAAATTGAAATTTGTGTTAATTTTCGAACCGCTTCAGTTGCAAAGTGTATTTGATTTGCAACTGGTTTTTTACAATACTTCTGCTTCATTTTATTTCACTTACTGATTGTTGCTGTGTAGCAGAGTAATAATCCAACAAGACAGATGACTACACATTTTCTCGACTACAACACTAGCAGCTGGTGACGGGTCACACGCAATTACTGTACCCGGTAACGCTAAAATATTTTTCAAACACTGAAGTAATCGAGATTACCATCAGATGGTCTTCTCCATATTTCGATACTCGTGTACCATTTGCTAGTGGACTACGTTTTCGCAGCCAGGTGCTCGGCGTAGAGGACACGTTTTCTTAGGCTCTCGAAGTAGCATTAATTTTTATCGGTTCGACACGCGGGCCCGTTCCCGGTTTCGTCGTTCGCATCAGCCGCTGCTACAAAAACGGAGAGCGGAAAAAGGCGGCAGAAATGTGAACACTGGCAAAATGTGCCTCGGCCGGACAGGGGCTATAACGCCGCGCGGCCATAAAGACCAACGGGCCGTTCTGGAGCAGCATTACCGGCAAGACGGAACGGGAAGCCGTTGACGAATGGCGCCAATAAAACCTATTTGGCCGTCGGCCCGCTTGGGCGCGCCCCGGGCAGAAACGAAACGCAATCAGAAAATCAAAACTAGAGGCCAATGAGCCCCTTCCAGTCGGCGAGGTCCCATCTCCACGGCCCTGCAATGTTTCATCGCGGGAGAAAAAAAAAAAAAAAAAAAATAGTGCTGTTTCCCTGCGACGAAAGCAGAGTTAATCCGGTTTATCTCTAGAGTATCTGTGGTGGTACGACTTAATAGAAGCAGTTCTGAAAGTGCTGTTTCATGAAAGGCTGTAATTTTTCTCTCTCTAAGTAGAGCGCCGGTGAAAGCATAGGTTCTCTGTAACGGCCATAGCATCTACATCTGCATACCGAAAGCCACCTTATGATGTGTGGCGGAGGTTTTTGTTGAAGAGTGCTATGTTGACACTATAAGAACAGTCAGAACGAAGCACATTTCAAAAGCTTCTATTGCCTTCTTATCTCGACTGATTATTGACCATATTTCACTTCTGTACAATTCTACACTACAGACAAATATCTCAGAAAATGCTATACGCTGTTGTTGTTGTGGCCTTCAGTCCTGAGACTGGTTTGATGCAGCTCTCCATGCTACTCTATCCTGTGCAAGGTTCTTCATCTCCCAGTACTTACTGCAACCTACATCCTTCTGAATCTGCTTGGTGTATTCATCTCTTGGTCTCCCTCTTCGATTTTTACCCTCCACGCTGCCCTCCAATACCAAATTGGTAATCCCTCGATGCCTCAGAACACGTCCTACCAACCGATCCCTTCTTCTACTCAAGTTGTGCCACAAACTCCTCTTCCCCCCAATTCTATTCAATACCTCGCAAAGGAGTTTTGCTATTTGGGGAGCAGAATAACTGACGATGGTCGAAATTAGAGAGGATATAAAATATAGACTGGCAATGGCAAGGAAAGCGTTTCTGAAGAAGAGAAATTTGTTAACATAGAGTATACATGTGTCAGGAAGTCGTTTCTGAAAGTAATTGTATGGAGCGTAGCTTTGTAAGGAAGTGAAACATGGACGATAACTAGTTTGGACAAGAAGAGAATAGAAATTTTCGAAATGTGGTGTGTAACCTCCCCACCGTAATTTTAAAAGAAAAAAGAAAGACAATACTTAATACAAATGGGAGCCGAGTGTAATCTCCCCACAAAATTTTAAAAGAAAGGACGATACTAATTAGAAATGCTGATGGACATTGCTCTATGCGTAACCTGCCCACAATGAAATGTACTGACAATGGCAACAAAAATGTGAAATTCGCAATCTGACTCAAATATAAATTCTTCACAAAATTTAAAGTCCGTTCAGTGACAAGAAAATACAATTAAACCGAAATATCGGTCTTTGGCCCTGTGTAAAACAATCAGAATTAAAGTCTTACCTCAGAATAAATGGATGTCACATATCTGCTCTTGTTGTTGCGCACCGCTTGGAGGAACTGCATTGCAAATAATAATATTCTCTTTTTTTGTGATTTTAGTGGAGTTTTTCTTCAAAAGAAGTGGAATGAAATGGGAAGTGCAACGAAATCTTGAGTTCAATAAAAAATTAAATTTTTGAGAAAATGCTTTTGAAATAAAAAAAAATTATTATTGGGAGACTTGTTGGAGAATAATTACAATAAATAAAATTTTTCATTATCTAATGATTATATTAATTAACAGTATACCTTATTCCTCATCTTGACCAGTGTTGCCGACCGCCTACATCACACAACCGCACTGGGCTGCTACTACTGACCGACCGCTCTGCATGACGACTAAACTGAGCTACCGACTGCCACGACTACAGACAGAGTACTGCTCTCAACTAGACAGAGCTACAGACTCGCAACGACTGAACTGACCGACTCGCAACGACTGACTGACTGCTACTGACTGAGAACCGCTCGCAACACTCGCGCGGTCAAGCGCATACTCTCTGGTCACAGATGCTACAATGCCTCGCCATCGCTGCTATGTTACATACGTGTTTCATAACCCTCCACTGGGGGGGCAAAAATTTGGCAGCGATGGTGAGTCATTTGGACTTGCCAAGCGCGGCAAAATTTTTCTTTAATTAACAAAATTCTACAACTTACAGAGTATTTAAATGTTGTGCACACGCACTAAGTACAAAATATATCAGACAAAGACAAAATGTGAGTACAAAACATAGTAGCAAATCAGAAAAGTATATACAAATTATTTGACAGATAATAAAGTGCACATGCACTGAAAAAATTCTTTAGCATATGCAGAACAAATAAACAGAATGGCAAGAATAATTAGATGTAGTACATAAAGTAAATGTTGTGCACACGCACTAAGTACAAAATATATCAGACAAAGACAAAATGTGAGTACAAAACATAGTAGCAAATCAGAAAAGTATATACAAAATTTTTTTGACAGATAAAGTGCACAGGCACTGAAAAAATTCTTTAGCATATTCAGAACAAATAAACAGACTGGTAAAAATATTATGTTGACAAGTGACATAAGTGTACTCGCATTGGAGTTCAGCGAATCGAAAAATGTATAACCTATGAACATAAATGATGTTACCAAAAAATTTTTTCTTTATGTGACAAGAATCAGGATAGGAAAGGGAAGGATTGCATCATGGTTGTAGCACTTTAGATTGCACACAGCTGCTCTGAAAGTCCATATCTTTCCACAGAAGTACAACACCAAGTGACACAACTTGAAGATCTTTTCCCATCAGAATTTATCAGTGTAGCCAAGACACTGAACTGTCGTAGTAATGTTCCATGTTTTCATTTTGGCAGTACATTACGTACACCAAACAATGGGACCATAATAATGTCTTCATCGCTCATGGTGGTGGACAGCATGTCGTGTCAACACCACACTCTTACAAGGCACACCAACGTAGAATTAGTGCAAAACCAAAGATAGTGCTCCATGATCACTAGGATAAACAGGACAAATGAACATTGCAGTAATTCAGGGTAGTTAGCTTATGAGGAGAAGGACATTATGTCACATAATATTGACAGTTACAGACTTAATTAGCAGTTTGTGGCATTCATAGCCCAGTTATTGAACATTTCTGTACCAAGTATGTAGTATTACAGAAAAATGTTCATTAATTGTTTTACATAGAATCAGTAGCCTTCTTTTCCTGGTTACAAAGCATTATGAAATAATCGCATTCCTTTCAGTTACAGAGTATAATTAAGAATCATTAACCTTCTCCTAATTACAGTTAATTAATCATTTGTCATTCCAATAATCATTAGCCTTTTCCTAATTACAGTTAATTAATCATTTGTCGTTAATTGATCATTTGTCTAATTACAGTTAATTAATCATTTGTCGTTAATTAATCATTTGTCTAATTACAGTTAATTAATTGATCATTTGTCATTTCAATATAGTAAGAATTATTAGCCTTAATTAATTACAAAGCATTATTAAACAGTACCATAGTTAATTAATTATGTGTCATTCCAATCTATTAAGAATCATTAGTCTTTTCCTAATTACAAAGCATTATGAAACAGTCACATTCATTTCCAATAACAAAGTATGGCATCGTTAATTAATCATTTGAAATTCCAATATAGTAAGAATTATTAGCCTTCTCCTAATTACAAAGCATTATTGAACAGTCACATTCATTTCAAATTACAAAGTATCAACATTGGAAACAAGAGCTAATCAATGGCATAATTAATAACAATTCGTGGAGTGACATTAATTATTGGCACTCAGTGGCCAGCAAGTATTGAATAGAATCATCATTCAGTATTATTCAGATTATTACGAAGTCATTATTAAAAATCAGTTAATTACAGTCAAATCATTAATAATCACAGGCATTATAAGTGGTATCATTACAATAAACAGTGGCAGTTATTAGCTAGTGACAAAGCATTATTTTGAATATAGTCTCATTAAGAGGTCATTACTCAAGTGACATGCTATTCATAGTTGATCAGTATTATTCAGAATTATCATAAACTAGTGACATTATGTGCGACTGGTAATACATTTTTTTTGGTAGCAATGCATTGCGTTGGGATCGATAATTAATTGCTGAAACATAACACTATTGGCTTTTGACCTATTGCAGCAAATGAGGATAGGTAACGTCATTCGTCATGAGTCAGCTGTAGCAAGATTATGTAACAAGGCAGTACATGTGATCACATTTATAAACGATAGACACAAATGGGTAAAAATATAAAAATGCAAGTACTAGAACAGGTATAATAAGTAACAGGTTTAGTAAGTATCATGAAAAAAACTTCTCCTGGAAAAATTACAAAAACGGATTATTGACCTGAAAGAAGAAACGCACACTATGCTGAAAAGTAGTGAACTTCGAATTAACAGGCAGTGAAGTGTGTATAAAAATGTGTTCCATAGCTGTCCTTTCCAAAACTTTCAGTCATCCTACTATGCAATGTAACACCTGCTGTCAAAGCAAACTGCAACAAATACTTAAATAACTACGTAGCATAAATACATTACTTCAACATTATCCTCATCTGTAAAGAAAAAACTTCATTATCCATCACTTCATTATCCATATTATCATAACTTCATTATTATCATCACCTGTAAAGAAAAACTTCATTATTCATAACAGCATATCCTTCATCATTATTCATCAGTATTCATTATCATCTGCAAAAAATCACTTCATTACTCATTATTCAACTATTCCTTATCTCTAGCATATTTCATCACTAAAACTAAGATGTGTAGTTCTCTCTGACAGCCTGCATCAATCACCTTGTATTCTGAAAGAAAAAATTAGTTAAGACTGCTATTCTTCGATGAGTATAGTATATTCTTGTTAATGCCTGTTAATCCTGATCCATTTACTCTTCCTCATAAAGTTATTGCATCTCCTTTCGTTTATTCCGTAGGTGAAATTCCATTTATGTTAAATTTATTTCTTAGAATCATCATTCCTTTCTGAAATTGATGAACAAAGATTAATGTCCTGCATTTAAATCATATACCCACTAGATAATGACTGGTTTATGGTAACATAATTAACCCTACAGCATAACATGACAGAAAACGTAATATGTCAAAAACATTGACAGTGTTCAAAAACAAAGATATACACAGAATAATACAATGCAGCAGCAAAAAAAAAAAATGTGAAACAGTCACGATGTTGAGATGTCATAAGGCAAAAAAAAATGTCAAAGTCGACTGGTGTGTGTTATATCTTAACTATTTCATAGTCCATACAAACAAAACTGGAGTACAGTCACATACACAAAAAAATGGAAAATGTGCACGGTCTGATGTGTAACGACAAGAAAAGCGACCTGCTAACCTTACCTTGCCGGGCACTTGCCAAGAAAAAACACGATAATCATCAATAAGTAGTCACATAAATATAATTGCAAAAATAGTCATAAATGTGTAAATTCATCTGGAAAAATATGCACGGTCTGATGTGTAACGACAAGAAGAGCGACCTGCTAACCTTACCTTGCCGGGCACTTGCCAAGAAAAAATACGATAATCATCAGTAATTAGTCACGTGAAATAATTGCATTAGTAAATGGCATCATAGTGTGTTGAATCATACAGTGGTTTCACTCAATAAACGGTTTAATGTTTGAGATATGGTGATTGCCTTTCGATTTTCTGGTTCTCAAAGTTTCGACGTGTACAACATTGGGGTGAGGGATGCTGCGAATCCGATACGGACCTGCGTATAGAAGTTCAAATTTACTGCACTTACCTTTTAATTTGCTGGATAAATAGTGTGTACGTACTAGTATCTTCTGTCCAACGTGAAAGTCTCGGCGTTTACAAACCTGTTTTTGCTGTCTTCTCCGGCGCTCTGCGGCACGTTTGATGTTGTTCAGCGCAATGTCAATTATTTCGTGGTGTCGTAGGCGACGATTTTTGGGGAATTCTATTAATTCTTTAATTTTGTTCGGTGGTTCAACGTTTTTCAGTATAACAGTCGGAGATAGCATAGTGGATTCATTTGGAATGGAATTAATTACATCTTGGAATGAGAGTATGTGTGTATCCCAATCAATATGTCTTTTGTGGCAGTATATTCGGCACAGTTTACCAATTTCTTTCATTAATCTTTCACAGGGGTTCGAAGAAGCGTGATACTTGGATATATAGATCGGAGAAATGTTTCTGGCTCGTAACATGCGTGTCCATACGTTACTACGAAATTGAGATCCATTATCAGAAATTACTTTCATTACATGCCCTACATGAGATAGAAAATGTTTTACAAATGCTTTAGAAACAGTTTTAGCAGTAGCTTTGCGTAACGGAGTGAAAGTAACAAATTTTGAAGTGAGCTCAACAGCGACAAATATGTAGCAAAAACCTCTGTTAGTTCTGGGAATCGGACCAAAAATATCTACTGCGGCCATGTGTCTTAATTTAACAGGTATAATGGGATATAAAGGAGGAATATGTGAAGTGGTGTCTGATTTAGCTTTCTGGCAAATTTTACAAGACGCTAGAACTCGTCGTATACGTTTTTCCATGTTAGTAAAATAACAGTTCTGTCTCAGTATAAGAAAACATTTTCGTGCTCCGTAATGTGCGTAACTTAAATGAGTGTACCAAATTAATTTGTTAACCAGTTCGTCAGGAATGCATAATAACCAATTGTTGCTGTCAGGATGAGAGCGGCGAAACAGAATGTCATTGCGTACAGTGTAGTGGTTCCTAATCGTAACATTATTCTTATCTAGCCAAAGGTGTTTAATTTCTTTCCACACATTGTCTTTATTTTGTTCTTGTGCTATGTCCTGTAATGACGATGAAATAAAGTTTTCAAATGCAACTTGCTGAATGTACATGACACTGAAATTTGTTTTGCAGAAGTTGGTTGCTACGTCTTGCTGATTGTTGCCGAGAGAACGCGATAGTGCGTCTGCTATAACATTTTGTGTGCCGGGAATGTGAACAATCGTAAAATTAAATTCCTGTAAATACAGTTTCCATCTACTTAATCTATCGTGAGTGAATTTGGCCGAAAGTAAAAATTGTATCGCTCTATGGTCTGTGTAAACGGTGGTATGTCTGCCATAAAGAAAGTGCCTAAATCTCGTAAAAGCCCATACAACACATAACGTTTCAAGTTCTGTAACAGAATAATTTCGCTCAGCAGGTGACAAAATGCGGCTTGCAAATGCGATATTTTTAATAACTGTTGAACCATCTTCTTCTATTTCCTGGAAAATATGTACGCCTAAAGCGGTGTTGGAACTGTCGGTAGCAATGGAAAAATTTCTAGTAAGATCTGGGTGCGATAAAAGTGGAGCATTCAACAAAGCATGTTTCAGGTTCATGAATTCAGAGTGTGCTTGCTTATCCCAAGACCAAATACTGTTTTTACCTGTTAATTGGCATAGTCTAGGCGTGTCTAAAGCAGAGTGATGAATAAATTTGCGAAAAAAGTTAATTAAGCCTAAAAAACTGCGTAGTTGCTTTTTTTGTCGTAGGAACAGTAACGTCACGTAGAGCTTGAAGTTTTTCCGGATCAGGTGCAATGCCTTCTGCTGAAATTACATGTCCAAGAAATTTTATAGAAGTTTTGCCAAAGTGCGATTTACTAAGATTAACTGTAAGTCCTTGTGCATGAAAAGTTTGCAACAGTTGTTCAAGAATCATATTGTGTTCGGACCAGTTAGCTTCTGCGATAAGAATATCGTCTACATACGTCGTAATTCTGTCCTTAATGCAAACGTGTGTCTGATGGCGTCAAAATTAATAACATTTTCGTGAACAAGATTCTGCGTGCCTAAATTATTGCTTACGTTACTGGAATATGCAGTCTGTGCTGTATCTGGTTAAAATCTATCGTACGTGTTATTATTTACGGGAGAATGTTGTGGCATATCCACTATATGAACTGTTCTGTTATTTCTTACTGACGTGTTACGCTATGGGTGACACCTATTGTCTGTTTCATTCATGATTATTTGTTGTTGCTGATGTTGTTGCTGCTCATAAGATCGACTGTTATTAAATGTATGCTGAAAATTGTGCTCGTTATTTTTACGTCTGTCATGATAGTAACTTCTATACGGCGCATTGCGATAGGAATTGAAATGGTGTGTTATCTGTACGTAGTTATTGCTTTGCTGCCTTGCGTTACTATTTGTTGGAGCTGGGACTATACGTGCACGCGGCGAAACATTAAAGTTTGGTTGACCTTGTAGACTGCATTGTTGGTTAGATATGCTAAGCGGCTGACTTTCATGCTATTGTGGTGAAAAACATCTATTGTTACAAAAAAAATGCGTTTGCTGTTAATTTTACACATACTGATGATTACGATTTTATCTGTAATTAAAATTACGCTGGTTTTGGAGTGCCTAAAGAATGTTGTCACTTTCAGTAAAAATTTGTCACATCGGGTTTTCATTACATATTCTTAATCCTAGATAGAGCAATAGTTAAAGAGCAGTTTTGATAGATATAAAGGATAGTAGAAGAGAAGGCAGCAGTGCAGAAAACTAAAGATGAAACAGCACTACTACAGCTCGGGGCCCTATGCTCGCTACGGCACATATTCATTAAAGCGTAATGAATCCCCTGAGGTCTATTACGCACTGCAAATAAATTTTAGCTTTTGTGTTACAGGCAATAGCGGTAAAATTTCAAAGGCAAATTGTTGTATCCGTGCTAATTCAAATCTCTTCATTACAGGCAATGCTGTTGTAAATACAAAAATAAATTGTCGTAACAGGTTCAAAGCTCGCTTCTGCATTACAGGTAATAGCGGTGAAAGTACAAAAACAAATTGTCGTATACAGTGCAAATCGTGTATCTGTGTTCTGCCATTATTAAATTCCTTACATTTTCTTGCGGATAAAAATTGCTCATAATCTATGTTCTCGTCACCGAATTTGAGAACACGTTCAGGTTTGTATGTGAATCTGTTCGTCTGCGTCATTTCGTACTTCAAGTTACGTAGCTTTTCAGATTTTAAGTCGCGTGGCTTTTCGGATTTTACGTCGCGTAGTTGCTGTAAATTGCTCACATTATACACGCTGCGTAAGTCTGACAAATCTTCGCAACGTGGCGGGTTCTGTGACGTATTGGTGACTGAAATAATTGTTAATTCTGTTACTTTAATACTTTCGTCAATCTGGTTGTTGTGTCGTGCAAATTTCTCGTCATCTTCCGTATTCGGAGTGTGTGAAACTTCCACTGACTCTAAATTAATTTTGTCGCGAATCTGTACTGCGTTTTTAGGGCATTGTTCAGTAATGGCATTAACTTCGTGTATCTGTGTTGAGTTTGCTGAATATTGTTCAGTGACTGCATTAATCTTGTCTTTATGTGATTCTGTTGTGCTTACACGTGTACTATTTAATTCTTGTGCAACAGTGCCAACTTTTTCATTACTGTTATTAGCACAAGCCTGAGTATCCTCACGTAATTGTTCTTTATTGTCCTGACATTGATCGGTAACAGCTGTAATCTGTTCGCTAGCTTGTCTGTTCTGTTCATTAAGGTTTGCATTAAGTTGTTTATACTGTTCTATAAGTTGTATGAAACTGTTGTCTGTTTTCACACTCGGTTGTTTGATAATTGCACTAAGTTCGTTCTTAAACTGTAGCATTATTGCCCTAAATTGATCCAAACTTAAAGTAACTGTTGCATTCACAGTACTCTGTGATGGAGTACATGCAATTGTCACGTTTTGTGTGACCATTCGCTCATTCTTTGGTTCACAAAAAGCTTTCCCTGTCAAATGTACACTCTCATTCACTATTTCGGAATTAACAGAATTTGTCTGTACGTTACTTGAGTTTTCCGAATCGGGTGTGTTAAGCTGGGTAGCGCTCATTACAATAGACCGCTCTGCGTCATCAATTGTCGTCAAGTTAACAGACGAGACAATTGAGTTCGTTTGTTCATCATTAAGGTGAAAGTCATCTTTAGTGGTTGGAATGCACTGATTATTAGTGAACGCAGGATTGTCATCATTACGTTGCGTATCACAATTACTATCGGTCACGTTGTTTAAGTCGGTAATTTCATTCACAATACTTCGCGATACACTATTCACAGTCTTTCGCGGCATTTTTACAATAGTCAAAATTTTTCACAAAACAAATCAACACAATGCAAAAGCAACACACAAATACAACAAAGCAACAAATTGCCGTTGACCTGTAGAGAGAAAGTCACAAGATTAATAAAAGCGTAGCGCCAAATCCTAATTATACTTAAGCAAATAAGAGCAGATATCTGACTGTTGCTCAAAAGACTCTCAACGAAATACGATCCTGGACTGGGTGTCGCCAAGTGTAACCTCCCCACCGTAATTTTAAAAGAAAAAGAAATGACAATACTTAATACAAATGGGAGCCGAGTGTAATCTCCCCACAAAATTTTAAAAGAAAGGACGATACTAATTAGAAATGCTGATGGACATTGCTCTATGCGTAACCTGCCCACAATGAAATGTACTGACAATGGCAACAAAAATGTGAAATTCGCAATCTGACTCAAATATAAATTCTTCACAAAATTTAAAGTCCGTTCAGCGACAAGAAAATACAATTAAACCGAAATATCGGTCTTTGGCCCTGTGTAAAACAATCAGAATTAAAGTCTTACCTCAGAATAAATGGATGTCACATATCTGCTCTTGTTGTTGCGCACCGCTTGGAGGAACTGCATTGCAAATAATAATATTCTCTTTTTTTGTGATTTTAGTGGAGTTTTTCTTCAAAAGAAGTGGAATGAAATGGGAAGTGCAACGAAATCTTGAGTTCAATAAAAAATTAAATTTTTGAGAAAATGCTTTTGAAATAAAAAAAAAATTATTATTGGGAGACTTGTTGGAGAATAATTACAATAAATAAAATTTTTCATTATCTAATGATTATATTAATTAACAGTATACCTTATTCCTCATCTTGACCAGTGTTGCCGACCGCCTACATCACACAACCGCACTGGGCTGCTACTACTGACCGACCGCTCTGCATGACGATTAAACTGAGCTACCGACTGCCACGACTACAGACAGAGTACTGCTCTCAACTAGACAGAGCTACAGACTCGCAACGACTGAACTGACCGACTCGCAACGACTGACTGACTGCTACTGACTGAGAACCGCTCGCAACACTCGCGCGGTCAAGCGCATACTCTCTGGTCACAGATGCTACAATGCCTCGCCATCGCTGCTATGTTACATACGTGTTTCAGGTGATACAGAAGAATGCTGAAGATTAGATGGGTAGATCATATAACTAATGAGGAGGTATTGAATAGGATTGGGGAGAAGAGAAGTTTGTGGCACAACTTGACTAGAAGAAGGGATCGGTTGGTAGGACATGTTCTGAGGCATCAAGGGATCACCAATTTAGTATTGGAGGGACGGGTAGAGAGTAAAAATCGTACACGGAGAACAAGAGATGAATACACTAGATTCAAAAGGATGTAGGTTGCAGTAGGTACTGGGATATGAAGAAGCTTGCACAGGATAGAGTAGCATGGAGAGCTGCATCAAACCAGTCTCAGGACTGAAGACGACAACAACAACAGCACCTCCTCATTAGTTATGTGATCTACCCATCTAATCTTCAGTATTCTTCTGTAGCACCACATTTCGAAAGCTTCTATTCTCATCTTGTCAAAACTATTTATCGTCCACGTTTCACTTCCATACATGGGTACACTCCACACAAATACTTTTAGAAACGAATTTCTGACACTTAAATCTATACTCGATGTTAACAAATTGCCCTTCTTCTGAAACGCTTTCCTTGCCATTGCCAGTCTACATTTTATACCCTCTCTAATTCGACCATCATCAGTTATTTTGCTCCGCAAATAGCAAAACTCATTTACTACTTTAAGCCTCTTACTTCCTAATCTAATTCCCTCAGCATCACCCGACTTAATTCGACTACATTCCATTATCCTCGTTTTGCTTTTGTTGATGTTCATCTTATATCCCCCTTTCAAGACACTGTCCATTCCGTTCAACTGCTCTTTCAAGTCCTTTGCTGTCTCTGACAGAATTACAATGTCATCGGCAAACCTCAAAGTTTTTATTTCTTCTCCATGGATTTTCATAGCTATCCCGAATTTTTCTTTTGTTTCCTTTACTACTAGCTCAATATACAGATCGAATAACATCGGGGAGAGGCTACAACCCTGTCTCACTCCCTTCCCAACCACAGCTTCCCTTTCATACCCCTCGACTCTTATAACTGCCATGTGGTTTCCGTACAAATTGTACATAGCCTTTCGCTACCTGTATTTTACCCCTGCCACCTTCAGAATTTGAAAGAGAGTATTCCAGTCAACAATGTCAAAAGTTTTCTCTAAGTCTACAATTGCTAGGAACGTAGGTTTCCCTTTCCTTAATCTTTCTTCTAAGGTGAGTCGTAAGGTCAATATTGCCTCACGTGTTCCAATAATACTACGGAATCCAAATACCTCAGAAATTGCTATACGCAGACAGTTAAAATGCGATAACACACACAGAACAAAGTTTATATGTCCTCGATTATTTCTGTCGCGTGGGCATCTGGCCGTAATGTAAGGCAAGTTTTTGTGCTTCTGACAATCGAATACCTTCCGTGAAAGAGTGCATTGTATAACCATAGTATAAGACGACTGATTAACAGACCACGCACACGAATTGGCTTCCCTTTGTTAACTGACGACTGTGACAGATAGGGTGTCATGCCACAAAGCGAAAACAAAATAAATCTGCCGCGAGGTAAATGATCAACCTAAAGAACGAGCAAATGAAAGAAGTAGTGCTCACACTTGTATTAACACACATACTAATACCGGTTGTTTGTTAGCGGACATCATTAGAAGTGACAGGACGTGAAGGGATCGGTTAGTAGGACATATTCTGAGGCATCAAGGGATCACCAATTTAGTTCAAAAATGGTTTAGATGGCTCTGAGCACTATGGGACTTAACATCTGTGGTCATCACTCGCCTAGAAGTTAGAACTACTTAAACATAACTAACCTAAGGACAACACACACATCCATGCCCGAGGCAGGATTCGAACCTGCGACCGTAGCGGTCGTGTGGCTCCAGACTGTAGCGCCTAGAACCGCTTGCCACTCCGGCCGCCACCAATTTAGTACTGGAAGGAAGCGTGGAGGGTAAAAATCGTAGAGGGAGACCAAGAGGTGAATACTCTAAGCAGATTCAGAAGGATGTAGGTTGAAGTAGGTACTGGGAGATGAAGAAGCTTGCACAGGTTAGAGGAGCATGGAGAGCTGCATCAAACCAGTCTCTGGACTGAAGAACACAACAACAACAACAACAAGTATATAGTATAAGTGGATATGGAGAAGAATGGAAAAAGTGAAATGGGAAGAGCAAGTAAGGAATGGGGAAGTATTAAGAAGAGTTGGAGAAGAAAGAAACATGTGAAAGTCATCAGAAAAAGAAAACGGAACTGGATTGGATATCGTTTGAGGATGGACTGTACATTGAAGGAAGGAATAGTAGGAATGGTGGAGGGAAAAGGGGGAAGAGGAAAAAGAAGATATCAAATGCTGGACAATATCAAAGGGGGCAAATGTTCAGAAATGAGAAGACTGGCTATGGACAGACAAATGTGTAAGAGGCTTAACCCATGACAAGACCTGCCTTAAGGCAGAATACCATACATACACATACAAGTATGTAGTACACAGTGATGACGACTACAACATACTTTGAATCCTGCCTCGGGCATGGAAGTGTGTGCTGTCCTTACGTTAGTTAGGTTTAAGTAGTTCTAAGTTCTAGGGGGCTGATGACCATAGATGTTAAGTCCCATAGTGCTCAGAGCCATATGTCTTGAAAATTGAAATTTGTGTTGATTTTCGAACCGCTTCAGTTTCAAAGTGTATTTGATTTGCCAGTTTCGGTTGGAAGAATGTAGAATTTGTTGTGGGACATTGCGGAGTATTCTCACTTCAGCCCCTATAGTTTCATGAAGCTCCGACAGCTGGCGGCGCTTTACGCAGCATTCAAAATGGCGCCTATAACGAAGGTGCGTACCAAACAGAGGACTGTCATTGAGTTTCCTTTGACAGAAAACCAGACAATCGCAGATATTCATAGGTGCTTGCAGAATGTCTGCGGAGACCTGGCAGTGAACATAAGCACGCTGAGTCGTTGGGCGAGGCGTCACCATGGCAACAAGGTCGCGCAAACTTGTCCGATCTCTCGCGTGCCGGCCGGCCGCACACACAGCTGTGTCTCTCGAAAAGTTGGAACGTGCCAGAGACTCTCATTCGATGTGATCGACGGATCAAAAAACAAACACCTCCCTACACAACTCGACTTCTCTCTCGGCAGTGCTGACACACTAGTCCACCACTTGGTTCAAAAAGGGGTCCACTACTTAGGAACACTCATCTTCAATAATTTGCCAGAAAACATAAAAAGTTTAGTTACAAATACAGATCAGTTTAAAAGGAGCCTCAAAGACTTGCTAGTGGCCAACTCCTTCTACTCCATTGTCGACTTTTTTTAATAGAAACAAATGATGTATATATTCATACCATTAGTAATGTTATTTCAGCTTTAATAGTCCGCCCCCGGTAGCTGAGTGGTCAGCGCGACAGAATGTCAATCCTAAGGGCCCGGGTTCGATTCCCCGGCTGGGTCGGAGATGTTCTCCGCTCAGGGACTGGGTGTTGTGTTGTCCTGATCATCAACATTTCATCCCCATCGACGCGCAAGTCGCCCACGTGGCGTCAGATCGAAAGACTTGCACCCGGCGAACGGTCTGCCCGACGGGAGGCGCTAGTCACACGACATTGTTGTTGTAGCTTTAAAATAGAATTGATATGTTCCACATCCACGGGGATCTCCTGAGCACGGATCTATGGAACGAAAAACTAATCTAATCTAATCTTGGGGTTGCTCGACGCCTAACAGATGACCATGAAGAGCAAGGAAGGACCATCTGTGCGCAAGTGCTTCCGCATTACGAAGATGGTCGTGACAATTATTTGTCGAACATCGTCACAAGCTATGAGACATGGGTTGATCACTTCGAACCGAAATAAAATGGCTGTCCAATGACTGGCGCCACATCTCCTCTCCCCGAAGAAGAAGTTCAAAGCCACATCTTCAGCCGGTAAAGTCATGGTGATGGTCTTCCGGGACTCTGGATTGGTTACTGTGTTTGATATCCTCCTCAGGATGCAACGATCAACTCTGAACTGAGTTGTGCTACCCTCAGGAAATTGAAGAAACGACTTCAACATGTTCGTCGCGACAAAAATGCAACGAACTTCTCCTTCACCAACGCAAGGCCTCACAAAAGTCTGCCCAGCCGAGGTAATCTCACAAGACTTCACTGGACTGTTCTTTCTCATCCACCCTACACCCTGGATCTCCCACCTTTCGACTACCATCTGTTTGTCCCAATGAAGGATGCATTCTGCAGGACGCAGTATGTGGACAACGGGGAGGTTACTGCTGCAGTAAGACGATGGCTCCGACTCCAACTAGCAGAACGGTACCCTATGTGGTAGATGCTTTTATGTGTTTGTCTATTTTTTGTTTGTCTGTTGTCGATGTATTATGCTCGCCGTAAAAGGTCGTAACAACGTGATAAAATTGTCGCTGATAGTGCTGTTAAAAGAATTACTGTTTGTTCCGCGTATGAAGAGTCTTGGGAGAGACGGGTGGATATTTTTAGCAGCTATTCATACATGAGATTGCAGGTTCGAGTGCTGTTGTCCACGCCTCTTCACGTAAAATGGTTCAAATGGCTCTGAGCACTATGGGACTCAACTGCTGAGGTCATTAGTCCCCTAGAACTTAGAACTAGTTAAACCTAACTAACCTAAGGACATCACAAACATCCATGCCCGAGGCAGGATTCGAACCTGCGACCGTAGCGGTCTTGCGGTTCCAGACTGCAGCGCCTGTAACCGCACGGCCACTTCGGCCGGCTCTCTTCACGTACACGTCGCATTCAATCAGAAACAATTCTGCTATTTCAGTACTTCCAAAAATACTAATAAAGGTTGTGAAGCTCACCTTTGTTCTACATCTACATCTACATTGATACTCCGCAAGCCACCCAACGGTGTGTGGCGGAGGGCACTTTACGTGCCACTGTCATTACCTCCCTTTCCTGTTCCAGTCGCGTATGGTTCGCGGGAAGAACGACTGTCTGAAAGCCTCCGTGCGCGCTCTAATCTCTCTAATTTTACATTCGTGATCTCCTCGGGAAGTATAAGTAGGGGGAAGCAATATATTCGATACCTCATCCAGAAACGCACCCTCTCGAAACCTGGCGAGCAAGCTACACCGCGATGCAGAGCGCCTCTCTTGCAGAGTCTGCCACTTGAGTTTATTAAACATCTCCGTAACGCTATCACGGTTACCAAATAACCCAGTGACGAAACGCGCCGCTCTTCTTTGGATCTTCTCTATCTCCTCCGTCAACCCGACCTGGTACGGATCCCTTACTGATGAGCAATACTCAAGTATAGGTCGAACGAGTGTTTTGTAAGCCACCTCCTTTGTTGATGGACTACATTTTCTAAGCACTCTCCCAATGAATCTCAACCTGGTACCCGCCTTACCAACAATTAGTTTTATATGATCATTCCACTTCAAATCGTTCCGTACGCATACTCCCAGATATTTTACAGAAGTAACTGCTACCAGTGTTTGTTCCGCTATCATATAATCATACAATAAAGGATCCTTCTTTCTATGTATTCGCAATACATTACATTTGTCTATGTTAAGGGTCAGTTGCCACTCCCTGCACCAAGTGCCTATCCGCTGCAGATCTTCCTGTATTTCGCTACAATTTTCTAATGCAGCAACTTCTCTGTATACTACAGCATCATCCGCGAAAAGCCGCATGGAACTTCCGACACTATCTACTAAGTCATTTATATATATTGTGAAAAGCAATGGTCCCATAACACTCCCCTGTGGGACGCCAGAGGTTACTTTAACGTCTGTAGACGTCTCTCCATTGATAACAACATGCTGTGTTCTGTTTGCTAAAAACTCTTCAATCCAGCCACACAGCTGGTCTGATATTCCGTAGGCTCTTACTTTGTTTATCAGGCGACAGTGCGGAACTGTATCGAACGCCTTCCGGAAGTCAAGAAAAATAGCATCTACCTGGGAGCCTGTATCTAATATTTTCTGGGTCTCATGAACAAATAAGGCGAGTTGGGTCTCACACGATCGCTGTTTCCGGAATCCATGTTGATTCCTACATAGTAGATTCTGGGTTTCCAGAAATGACATGATACGCGAGCAAAAAACATGTTCTAAAATTCTACAAGAGATCGACGTAAGAGCTATAGGTCTATAGTTTTGCGCATCTGCTCGACGACCCTTCTTGAATACTGGGACTATCTGTGCTCTTTTCCAATCATTTGGAACCTTCCGTTCCTCTAGAGACTTGCGGTACACGGCTGTTAGAAGGGGGGCAAGTTCTTTCGCGTACTCTGTGTAGAATCGAATTGGTATCCCGTCAGGTCCAGTGGACTTTCCTCTATTGAGTGATTCCAGTTGCTTTTGTATTCCTTGGACACTTATTTCGATGTCAGCCATTTTTTCGTTTGTGCGAGGATTTAGAGAAGGAACTGCAGTGCGGTCTTCCTCTGTGAAACAGCTTTGGAAAAAGGTGTTTAGTATTTCAGCTTTACGCGTGTCATCCTCTGTTTCAATGCCATCATCATCCCGTAGTGTCTGGATATGCTGTTTCGAGCCACTTACTGATTTAACGTAAGACCAGAACTTCCTAGGATTTTCTGTCAAGTCGGTACATAGAATTTTACTTTCGAATTCAATGAACGCTTCACGCATAGCCCTCCTTACGCTAACTTTGACATCGTTTAGCTTCAGTTTGTCTGAGAGGTTTTGGCTGCGTTTAAACTTGGAGTGGAGCTCTCTTTGCTTTCGCAGTAGTTTCCTAACTTTGTTGTTGTACCACGGTGGGTTTTTCCCGTCCCTCACAGTTTTACTCGGCACGTACCTGTCTAAAACGCATTTTACGATTGCCTTGAACTTTTTCCATAAACACTCAACATTGTCAGTGTCGGAACAGAAATTTTCGTTTTGATCTGTTAGGTAGTCTGAAATCTGCCTTCTATTACTCTTGCTAAACAGATAAACCTTCCTCCCTTTTTTTATATTCCTATTAACTTCCATATTCAGGGATGCTGCAACGGCCTTATGATCACTGATTCCCTGTTCTGTACATAGAGATTCGAAAAGTTCGGGTCTGTTTGTCATCAGTAGGTCCAAGATGTTATCTCCACGAGTCGGTTCTCTGTTTAATTGCTCGAGGTAATTTTCGGATAGTGCACTCAGTATAATGTCACTCGATGCTCTGTCCCTACCACCCGTCCTAAACATCTGAGTGTCCCAGTCTATATCTGGTAAATTGAAATCTCCACCTAAGACTATAACATGCTGAGAAAATTTATGTGAAATGTATTCCAAATTTTCTCTCAGTTGTTCTGCCACTAATGCTGCTGAGTCGGGAGGTCGGTAAAAGGAACCAATTATTAACCTAGTTCGGTTGTTTAGTGTAACCTCCACCCATAATAATTCACAGGAACTATCCACTTCTACTTCACTACAGGATAAACTACTACTAACAGCGATGAACACTCCACCACCGGTTGCATGCAATCTATCCTTTCTAAACACCGTGTGTACCTTTGTAAAAATTTCGGCAGAATTTATCTCTGGCTTAAGCCAGCTTTCTGTACCTATAACGATTTCAGCTCCGGTGCTTTCTATCAGCGCTTGAAGTTCCGGTACTTTACCAACGCAGCTTCGACAGTTGACAATTACAATACCGATTGCTGCTTGGTCCCCGCATGTCCTGACTTTGCCCCGCACCCGTTGAGGCTGTTGCCCTTTCTCATGAAATAATAACGGTTTATCGTGTCTCTTGTACAATTCTGCACATAACATCAAAAGAAGCGAACAGAAAACTCTAGTTACCATTAGTTACGAGTAAACCACAGAGAGAGTAATATTCCGAGTCAACGATATAATTATCATAGAGTCTCTCAGATAACGTCTTTGCGATTTAGCTTTCTCACAGTCGATTCAGTATATTACATATTTATTACACTAGACCTAACTTAAGGAGATGGGACCTGGATAAACTGACTAAACCAGAAGTTGTACAGAGTTTCAGGGAGAGCATAAGGGAACAATTGACAAGAATGGGGGAAAGAAATACAGTAGAAGAAGAATGGGTAGCTTTGAGGGATGAAGTAGTGAAGGCAGCAGACAATCAAGTAGGTAAAAAGACGAGGGCTAGTAGAAACCCTTGGGTAACAGAAGAAATATTGAATTTAATTGATGAAAGGAGAAAATATAAAAATGCAGTAAATGAAGCAGGCAAAAAGGAATACAAACGTCTCAAAAATGATATCGACAGGAAGTGCAAAATGGCTAAGCAGGGATGGCTAGAGGACAAATGTAAGGATGTAGAGGCTTGTCTCACTAGGCGTAAGATAGAACTGCCTACAGGAAAATTAGAGAGACCTTTGAAGAAAAGAGAACGACTTGTATGAATATCAAGTCTCAGATGGAAACCAAGTTCTAAGCACAGAAGGAAAAGCAGAAAGGTGGAAGGAGTATATAGAGGGTCTATACAAGGGCGATGTACTTGAGGACAATATTATGGAAATGGAAGAGGATGTAGATGAAGATGAAATGGGAGATACGATACTGCGTGAAGAGTTTGACAGAGCACTGAAAGACCTGAGCCGAAACAAGGCCCCGGGAGTAGACAACATTCCATTAGAACTACTGACAGCCTTGGGAGACCCAGTCCTAACAAAACTCTACCATCTGGTGAGCAAGATGTATGAGACAGGTCAAATACCCGCAGACTTCAAGAAGAATATAGTAATTACAATCCCAAAGAAAGCGGCTTGTCTCACTAGGCGTAAGGTAGATACTGCCTACAGGAAAATTAGAGAGACCTTTGAAGAAAAGAGAACGACTTGTATGAATATCAAGTCTCAGATGGAAACCAAGTTCTAAGCACAGAAGGAAAAGCAGAAAGGTGGAAGGAGTATATAGAGGGTCTATACAAGGGCGATGTACTTGAGGACAATATTATGGAAATGGAAGAGGATGTAGATGAAGATGAAATGGGAGATACGATACTGCGTGAAGAGTTTGACAGAGCACTTAAAGACCTGAGCCGAAACAAGGCCCCGGGAGTAGACAACATTCCATTAGAACTACTGACGGCCTTGGGAGAGCCAGTCCTGACAAAACTCTACCATCTGGTGAGCAAGATGTATGAGACAGGTCAAATACCCTCAGACTTCAAGAAGAATATAGTAATTACAATCCCAAAGAAAGCAGGTGTTGACAGATGTGAAAATTACAGAACTATCAGTTTTATAAGTCACGGCTGCAAAATACTAACACGAATTCTTTACAGACGAATGGAAAAACTGGTAGAAGCGGACCTCGGGGAAGATCAGTTTGGATTCCGTAGAAATATTGGAACACGTGAGGCAATACTGACCCTACGACTTATCTTAGAAGCTAGATTAAAGAAAGGCAAACCTACGTTTCTAGCATTTGTAGACTTGGAGTAAGCTTTTGACAATGTTGACTGGAATACTCTCTTTCAAATTCTGAAGGTGGCAGGGGTAAAATACAGGGACCGAAAGGCTATTTACAATTTGTACAGAAACCAGATGGCAGTTTTAAGAGTCGAGGCACATGAAAGGGAAGCAGTGGTTGGGAAGGGAGTGAGGCAGGGTTGTAGCCTCTCCCCGATGTTATTCAATCTGTATATTGAGCAAGCAGTTAAAGAAACAAAAGAAAAATTCGGAGTTGGTATTAAAATCCATGGAGAAGAAATAAAAACTTTGAGGTTCGCCGATGACATTGTAATTCTGTCAGAGACAGCAAAGGACCTGCAAGAGCAGCTGAACGGAATGGACAGTGTCTTGAAAGGAGGATATAAGATGAACATCAACAAAAGCAAAACGAGGATAATAGAATATAGTCGAATTAAGTCTGGTGATGCTGAGGGAATTACGTTAGGAAATGAGACACTTAAAGTAGTAAAGGAGTTTTGCTATTTGGGGAGCAAAATAACTGCTGATGGTCGAAGTAGAGAGGATATAAAATGTAGACTGGCAAGGAAAGCGTTTCTGAAGAAGAGAAATTTGTTAACTTCAAGTATAGATGTAAATGTCAGGAAGTCGTTTCTGAAAGTATTTGTATGGAGTGTAGCCATGTATGGGAGTGAAACGTGGACGATAAATAGTTTAGACAAGAAGAGAGTAGAAGCTTTCGAAATGTGGTTCTACAGAAAAATGCTGTAGATGGGTAGATCACATAACTAATACGGAGATATTGAATAGAATTGGGGAGAATAGAAAATTGTGGCATAACTAGGTTGAAGGGATCGGTTGGTAGGACACGTTCTGAGACATCAACGGATCACCAATTTTCTACTGGAGGGCAGCGTGGAGGGTAAAAATCGTAGAGGGACACCAAGAGATGAATACATTAAGCAGATTCAGAAGGATGTAGGCTGCAGTAGATACTGGGAGATGAAGAAGCTTGCACAGGATAGAGTAGCATGGAGAGCTGCATCAAACCAGTCTCTGGACTGAAGACCACAACAACAACACACCTACACTCATACAGGCCCTCCCAGTAAGATGACGCACCGAACGAAAATTATGTTGAAAATGGGGCTTTGCAGCCAAAAGAGTGGGGAACAATATGGTGTATTGGAGTCCTGAATAAAACCAACCTGCTTTCAGAAAAAAAAAAATTATAAATGTTTCACTAATTTTCCTGTGAAAATATTCAGTAGCTATGTCCACCTGTATCGACCGAGACGGTACAGTTTTCAAAGCCCTGGGCTTCCTTCCCGGAACAGCAGGGTTCAAATCGCTATTAAAGCAAGGAGTCTTAAGGGTTCTGTGTTTCACTAAATTTACTGATGTGAATACCGGAATGGTTTCTTTGAAAACGACACGGGTCACTTCCTTCTGGATACACCTCGAATACGAGTGTGAGCTGTGCCCATAAAGACGTCATCTTCGATCGGGCGTTAAATCCTAAACTTGTTACTTCCTTTTTTTGTCTGGGAGCAATAGAGTTTCTGACTGTGAAATAGTCTCTAACAAATGAGCAATTTCTGATTCTCAAACTGGAACACTGCAACTGCTGACTCGACAGAACAACTAAGGATTTTCCTCAATGAAATGCAGCAATTCAGCTAAAAAGAAACCTGCGTCACAATCTTTCGCAGAATGTTAGCAGCCGATGAAAATAATGTTACCGTATCTGTTCGCATTCCATCTGCACCCCGTCTGCGTACCGAAATAAATAAAAGGTCGTGTACTCTGAACTATGGAATTTCTGGATTTCATCACACACTTCCTGTCTACTGAAGCCTTGATGGTATTGTGTGGCAGAATACTCTTCGTAAGTTCACGGAAGAAGTTTCGTTGCGCAAAACTTTTGTCTCTAGCTACTGCAGCAGGCATTTCTCCTAGTCGTGTACCGCCAATGTAGCAGCACTTGCGAAGCCAGGACTAACTAAATATGTATCAACAATTCGCAGAAAAGCACATAAAATATCCTTGTCTTCTTTATTCTGCGACGCTGAGTTGACACAAAGCACAAATTTTTGAAACGTAACTATTTAAACAAAGGCACAAGTTTCTGAAATGTAACAGCTATTTAAACAATGTTAAATTTGCACACTCGATGTGAGTTTTAGTTTTTATTTTTATTTCTTTTAAACTGCAGTAGTGCCATGAAAGAGGTCTCCTGCGTTGCTTGTTTTACTACCTAGAGATTGTCTCGGGGCCGAGGAATTCGCTTATTACTTATTTCAAAAATTTGTCAAGTATTATTTACGCTTAACTGCAAGTTTCGTCATAGAATTATTTAAACAATGCCCCAGAAAAGCCTAACATCCTTAACATCTACGTGGAAGACGTTGTCGCATCCCATAAGAATTGAAATTCCGGTAGTGTAAGTCAAAGCTGAAACAAGAAACTTCCCCCAAAATAGATGTCGCGTGATCACGATAACGGCAAAATTAGACACTTCCAGAGACGCATTATTTTTCGTTTTTTTTCCTTGTTCACCATCTGCGAATGAAATAAAACAGTACCATAGCACTATGTACTGACTTTCCCCCAACCTCCCGCTCCCATTACGCAAATTACGCTGGCTGCTTATCTATGTACATGATGGAGAAGATAAGTTCATTCAGCGAGTGAACAAGACGTTTTCCATAGTTACACTATGTGATCAAAATATCCGGACACCCCCAAAAACATACTTTTTCATATTAGCTGCGTTGTGCTGCCACCTACTGCCAGGTGCTCCATATCAGAGACCTCAGTAGTCATTAGACATCGTGAGAGAGCAGAATGGGGCGCTCCGCGGAACTCACGGACTTCGAACGTGGTCAGGTGATTGGGTATCTCTTGTGTCATACGTCTGTACGCGAGATTTCCACACTCCTAAACATCCCTAGGTGCACTGTTTCCGACGTGATAGTGAAGTGGAAACGTGAAGGGACACGTACAGCACAAAACCGTACAGGCCGACCTCGTCTGTTGACTGACAGAGACCGCCGACAGTTGAAGAGGGTCGTAGTGTGTAATAGGCAGACATCTATTCAGACCATCACACAGGAATTCGAAACTGCTTCGGGATCCACTGAAGGTACTATGACAATTAGGCGGGAGGTGAGAAAACTTGGATTCCATGGTCGAGCGGCTGCTCATAAGCCACACATGACACCGGTAAATGCCAAACGAAGCCTCGCTTGGTGTAACGGGCGTAAACACTGGACGATGCAACAGTGGAAAAACGTTGTGTGGAGTGACGAATCACAGTACACAATGTGGCGATCCGATGGCAGGGTGTGGGTGTGGCGAATGCCCGGTGAACGTCATCTGCCAGCATATGTAGTGGCAACAGTAAAATTCGGAGGCGGTGGTGTTATGGTGTGGTCGTGTTTTTCGTGGAGGGGGCTTGCATTCCTTTGTCCTTGGCGTGGCACTATCACAGCACACGCCTACACTGATGTTTTAAGCACCTTCTTGCTTCCCACTGTTGAAGAGCAATTCGGGGATGGCGATTGCATCTTTCAACACGATCGAATACCTGTTCATAATGCACGGCCTGTGGTGGAGTGCTTACACGAGAATAACATCCCTATAATGGACTGGCCTGCACAGAGTCCTGTCCTGAATCCTGCAGAACACCTTTGGGATGTTTTCGAACGCCGACTTCGTGCCAGGCCTCACCGACCGACGTCGATATCTCTCCTCAGTGCAGCACTCCGTGAAGAATGGGCAGCCATTCCCCAAGAAACCTTCCAGCACCTGATTGAACGTATGCCTGTGAGAGTGCAAGCTGTCATCAAGGCTAAGGGTGGGTCAACACCATGCTGAATTCCACCGTTACCGATGGAGGGCGCCACGAACTTATAAGTCATTTCTAGCCAGGTTTCGGGATACTTTTAATCACATAATGTAAGTTTGTCATTTGGTAAAAAAGTCCTGTGTAAAGTAGAGTTGTACTGATACATTTGTCACAGCTGTGAGAGGGAAAAAACACTACCACAGGCGACTCGTAAATCATAAATCGCATATGTTAGAGTTGAGAAGTAATTAAGGCAGTCAGTAAAGCACGGATTCAATCTCACCGGCATTCTGTATGGTGTACTCGCTGTGCACTGCAGTGGAAGGCCCTTTTGGAGAATTCGCGTACCTGCAACACAAAGACAAACGTCACGCTTCAAAAGACTGCGTATATATGGCGCGAGCAGCTTCAAAACACACACATAGTACATAAGCACGAGTATAAACATACCTAAATGTTTGCTTATGTTATCTCCAGTACGTGTCGAGGGACTAACTGAATTTTTCTCCTTTTATACTCACAGACATCTTAGTTGTACGTGCGAGGCCTAGGTATTTTTGAAGAGTGCAATAATGTCCGATTAATGTTGTCTTCGGACTAGCACACACAGAAGCAGTAACTGATCGCACAGTCAAACTTACTGGTAAATATAGAACGACAATCACACATAAACAGACAGCAGTAATGAAACCAGCTACTCATCTCTGCGAAAGTCAAACAGGTGGATATAGGAGGCGTCTAGAGATTTCCATGTGTTGTGCAGTTAAATGATACGTACAGGAGGTGTCTACCACGGTGGGTACAAGAGTACAGCATCTGGCGATTGGAGACTCTTTAGTGGATACCTTGACTTGTTTTGTATCTGCTTTTTTTTTTCTCTGGAAAATCCTTGCGTGGGTTGCACGTCGTGTTTGAATGGGGCATTGCCGAGCGCTCTCGGCGATGTTCAATGATGCTCGGGGAGTATACCCAGTCTTACACAGTCGGTTGTCATATTTTAAAACGTGGCGAAATGATGGCAACAGTCAGATAAGGAAAGTAATATGTTTCTAAAGATACGCCCGTGAGCGCAAGCAGTACATTTCGTTATGAGAGCGGAACTAGAACGTGAATTACTTAGTAGCGACGTGATTTATCAAATGAAAGAATACCTGTAACACAGATTAAACAGTGCAAGCGCATTTCAACAATTACGGTTGACAAAAATCTAACACAGTTAAATTTAAGAGCGCGGGATCTCAACATAACGCACTTTTTTTTTTTTAATATGGCTAGATAGCTACAATAATTTCGGAGCGACCGGTTTTATTTCACATGACAAGTTATGGTTTGTAAAATGTCACAGGTAATAAAACGTTCCGGGGTATTATGCCGTCGTCGAATGGACACATTAAAACCCAACCTTTCGTCCCCCATCTGCGAGGTCGCCTTATAAATTGTAGCAGTCTAAACTGCTTTTATTTTTGAATACATTGTGGGAGTATGCAGTGATCACTGTTGTTACAAATATTTACTATTGAAAACAGTCTTGATCAGAAATTATTGAGTAGAGATTTACCACCAGAAGGACGTTCTTACTCATTGGTCTGAAGATAACCACAGTTGTGGTCGAAACCGGTCACCGGAATAAATAATTTGTGATCAAGACTGTTTTTGATAGTAAATATTCTTTTATTCTGATTAGTGTTGACTTCAATTATGGATCGGGAAAATACAAACACAACATCCAGACAAACGCCTTTTCATTTCAGAAATCCAGTCACTTTTTAAGTAATAACTAGATCAGTTATGAATGCCGTGATGTAGAACAACAAGGTACTCAAGTTCCAACCAAGCGTTATCCACAATCCCTTTATCTTTGCCATCCAGCTAACCTAGTGCGCATTTTGCGACATTATAAACAATAAATCAGACAGTAGACAACAATCACTTTACCCCAATTAGCGAAAACTTTTTTAGGAAAAAAAGAAAGACAACACCTGATTTTACATGAATTACAAAAAAAGCTTAAATCGAGACAAATTTCAAAGACCACATGGGTGGTCCTGCCAAATATTACTTTCTACGACCACCAGTGAGCGAATATGTGTGGTGCCAAGTAATCAACTCTCGGAGACCAGTAAAGATGCCTGTCTTACGTCCACGCGAAACGTCGCGAATTAGATTCACACTTTGCAAAAACAGACTTAATGTCTGATAAGATAGCCGAAGTCAATGATTTTACAATGTTACTTATAATCCGTCTTGATTGCAAAATGTTTATTCATATGACCAGTTTCGGTTCCTCTAGAACCAGTTTTTATGTCACGCAGCATGTGAAAGATGCTGTATTTGGACGGGTTACTTCTGTAACCAAAATATCAGATCTGAAGATGGTTCTAGAGGAACCGAAACCGGACATATGAATAAACATGTTGCAATCAAGACGGATTATAAGTGACACTGTAGATTCACACTTGATAAACGAAGCGCTTTTCATAGCACAGACATACTGTCAGCTAAAAGTCCTCATGTCAGTCATATGCGTATTTCGACATCCTGTATTAATCAGTCTTTCTTTCTAAATAGTAATACCGAAATGTAGCGACAGCCTTCTCTTTACTGACCGAATTTTCTGCGCCCGACTGCATTATTTGTAATTAATAAAATCAATGAACTGGTCGAGACATTAACTGTCTTCCAAACGCCGGCCGCGGTGGCCGAGCGGTTCTAGGCGCTTCAGTCCGGAACCGCGGACTGCTACGGTCGCAGGTTCTAATCCTGCCTCAGGCATGGATGTGTGTGATGTGTTTAGGTTAGTTGGGTTTAAGTAGTTCTTAGTTCTAGGGGACTGATGACCTCAGATGTTAAGTCCCATAGTGCTCAGAGCCATTTTTTTGTCTTCCAAACGTAGAAATAACTGGTTGGATCAAAATATAATAATACGCAACGGTACGCCAAACGGACTTTATTGGCGTAGGTTTGCGGCATTACGTTTCTGTTCAGTGACATGTCTACATAACTGTCGTGATTGTGTCCTTTACCAATCAGATATCGGCACGGAATGTAACGGCTACCTCGGTAAGCTCAGCAGCGCTACTTTGCAATATGGCGCCGGGTATGATCCACCTCTCCTGCTGTTCCCGTGACAGCTCACCTCATCATCGCAGACTTCTGGAAGCGGCTGCGAGTTGCCCATGAAGTGACGCCTCGTGCTGACAGTACATACAGCCGCGGCGTGTTCCGCAGACTGAACACGCGCCACGAGTGCCGTGTCAAATTAAACAATTTCCTACGTGCTCATAATAGATTAATTTCCAATTAGGGCGACGTCAGCTGTATAACGCGGACCAGCGCGGTGTGAAATTGAAATGAATTTCGTGTAGGGGTGGGGGGGCCGTCTGTGTTGCATCGTAATTAATACAGTCCCTTATTGCGCGTGAAACGCATCAAAATTAATTACTGTATGTCAGGAATTAAAAGTTCCCCCGTTCGTAAATTGTGACTGGTTGTCGATAGCGTGCTGATACCTACGACCTTGAACGGGTGATGAACGCCAACCGGCCAAAAAGGAGAGTCCACACTACATTCTGGGAGTCATTATGCGCACACGTATGTGTATGGAATAATTATGCAACAACTACGAGGGGTCATTGAAAAGTCCGTGCAAAGTACGAGAGATGGCACCACCGGCGCGTATCGAGGTCATGTCTACTTAGTAGCATCTTTGGAAAGAACAAACACCACATTTCAGCCATATTGGTGTATTTCTTTGTGTTTGGCATTCGTGTGAATGAAGGAAGTCGAGCGATTGTCAAAAAATGGTCGAAAAAGGATTTCGTGATTAAAGATTACTTTATGAAAGGCAAAACGCCTCAGGAGACTAAAGAGAAGCGTGATAAACATTACGGTGACTCTGCACCTTCGATTGGAACAGTTTGTACGTGGTTTCAAAATTTTCGGAGTGGTCATATTGGCACAAGTGATGTTGAACATTCTGGACGCCCTGTGGACGCTACGACTGCAGGAAACATTGATAAAATCCATGATATGGTGATGGATGACAGAAGAGTTAAGGTGCGTGAGATTGCTAGTACTGTGGGCATCTCGAATGAACGGGCAGGCCTACATAAAATTTTCCATAAACATTTGGACTTGAGAAAGCTATCCACAAGATGGGGGTTCCGCGATTGCTCACGCTTGACCAAAAACGGAATCGTGTGAAGTGTTGCAAGGATTGTTTGCAGCTGTTCAGGAAGAATCCACGGGACTTTAAGCGTCGTTTCGTCACTTTGCATGAAACTTGGATACATTACTATACTCCTGAGACCAAACAACAGTCTAAACTATTGGTTACCAAGGGAGAATCTGCACCAAGAAAGGCGGACACCGTTTCTTCGGCCAGAAAGGTTATGGCGTCTGTGTTTTGCGATTCGCAAGGGATAATCCTCATCGACTATCTGGAAAAGGGTAAAACTATTACAGGTGCGTATTATTCATCGTTATTGGACCGTTTGAAAAACGAGCTGTAAGAAAAACGCCGGCGATTGGACCGCAAAAAAGTCCTTTTCCATCACGACAATACACCAGCACACACCTGAGCAGTTGTGGTCGCAAAATTAATGGAAATAGGATTCCAACTCGTTTCACATCCCCCCTATTCTCCAGACTTGGCTCCCTCGGACTTCTATTTGTTCCACAATTTGAAGAAATGGCTGGCAGGACAAAGATTTTATTCAAACGAGGAGGTGATTGCAGCAAATAATAGATATTTTGCAGACTTGGACAATTCCTATTATTCGGAAGGGATCAACAAATTAGAACAGCGTTGGACGAAGTGTACAAGTCTATAAGGAGACGATGTCAAAAAATAAAAAAAAAGGTTTCCCCCAAAGACGTAAGTAGTTTTTATTTTTGCGCGGACTTTTCAAACGCCCCTAGTAGACTGAACTGTGGCTATGTGTCCTTTTTAGTCCGTCGAATATTCCAGAGGAAGTTTATGTTCCAGTTATCTGTCCTACAGCCTTCTAGAAAACTGGGAACAACAGTACCGCTAGAACCTTAGAACTGTAACCCTCCCCCTCCTAGGGTAATGTAATGCTTAACGTAAAGAACGTGTTTTACAAGTAGTTTCATATTCATGATTTCTTTGTAAAATGCTCCTACCTGTGCTAAGCCCTAATAAATTACGACTGGCAATTTTAATTCATTCAAAATATCTGCGTATGACTATTATATGTACTTCTGCGTTGATGTTCATGTGACAGGCATTGCTAACTATAAGACAGTTTCATTAATGTGAGCTGCCTCTATTTAAAACATGTAGTACTACACGGCTACTTGGGTAAGCGAGTTTGAGGACTGCGCAACAAAGGTAAATTGGAAATTTGTAGTAAGGACTATGGAACCAAACTGCTGAGGTCATCGGTCCCTAGGCTTACGCACTATTTAATCTAACTTACGCTAAGGACAACACACACACCCATGCCCGAGGAAGGGGGGGGAGCCGCGCGAACCGTAGCAATACGCTCATACCGCACGGCTACCCTGCGCGGCACCAAAGGTTCAAATGGCTCTGAGCACTATGGGACTCAACATCTGAGGTCATCAGTCCCCTAGACTTACAACTACTTAAACCTAACTAACCTAAGGACATCACACACATCCATGCCCGAGGCAGGATTCGAACCTGCGACCGTACCGGTCGCGTGGTTCCAGACTGTAGCGGCTAGAACCGCTCGGCCAGGCACCAAAGGTAACAGAGCACCTATACATTAAGGTTGCACTATACAAAAATACACTACTATGCAAATCTTAACGACGAGATAGATAAAGTAACAGAACATATTAACTACTAGGTGGAAATGAACGAAAATGCGGGAGCTTTTCATATGAAAACGTGACTTTGATGTGGCAACATCAAGTTTTAAAAAAATCAAGGGATAGGTTAAACTCGCTGATAAAATTCACATTTACATCGTCTGGTTTCCAGATGACAAGCCATGAGTGCAGGACACCAGGCAGATCGTCCTGCAAAACCATATTACGTAAAATCAAGGTAAGAACATAAACGAGGAAAACCTGTCTATAGGCCTCATTTTGTTAGATAAGTTACAACCCAAAAAATGTTTCCTGGAGTTGTCTAATAAACAAAACCCACTGGTGATGGCACAGAGGTGCTGAAACACGTTTGGGTAACAAAGAAAAACCAGTGATTTGAAGAATAAAAAAGGTCGGAACCTATATCGCATAGTTTAACTGCAAACACAGAAGAAATACACGAGCTGCAAACCCAAAAGATGAATATTAGCGGGTGCTCTCTGTTGCTGACGGACGACATATGACGCCGACTGAAAGGTATGTGCTGAGATTCGATCAGGATAGAGCCAGTGAAAAATGTCGATAGTTCCCAACCGCAAGGTTGGACGAGAAGTACATCTTCGAGTAGTAAGATCTTTGACAGCTAACAGAGCTAGGTGCACGCGGTAGAAGTTTGAGTAGCGGTGAGGAGATGCGCAGAGACAGCAGACGTGTTTCGAGTCGGAGCTAGGTGCCTGCAGGAGGCAGCCGGGTCGTGACAGCATCAGAGTAAGAATTGGCGCTACACACATAATAAGCTATATATTGAGCGAAACTCGGCACATACCTGGGGAAACTAGAAAGAATAATTAATAAAATACGTTTTCTTTGTTTAAACAATGTCTAAAAGCTAGATAGAAATCCCACTGTTGATGCAATAAGCGTTTTGTGAAACTTTCTCGTAAATCCTTGCCATAGAAGCTTTTTTTTTTAGTTTTTCACATGTGCCTTAAAAGTTTGAACAATAAATATTTTTTAGATAAAATTAGAGTTTCATCAGACACCTTATGTCGTGCTCCGCATCCTGTGCTTGCATCGAACCAAAAGGTACATTAAAGTAAAGTTCCCATGAGCAAAGCTAATAATTTCATTTACCAGAGTAAAATAATCTATATTCCATTGCACAGTTGGCAAATTATTCAGATCAGGACAGAATTTTTATTAAGTAACAAACAGGGCCAAAATGAGTAAAGTTATCTAGAATGACAATTTTATGCCATCGCACTACGGCTGAGTTGAATATACGTTTTATTATTGGCTAAACGGGAAGGAGTGCACGAGCCAAGTCCACAGACGCAGTCAGATGCAGGTTGGTGACTTTCATTTATTTTTACCACTAAACTTTCATGCAGTCAGATGTGTATTTTGAGTATTAAGTTTCCAACAATATTTTCATGCAGTCAGATAAAGTTCAGTTCAGTTAAATAGGCAGTCAGATCTACATCTACATGACTACTCTGCACATTTAAGTGCTTGGCAGAGGGTTCATCGAACCACAATCATACTATCTCTCTACCATTCCACTCCCGAACAGCGCGCGGGAAAAACGAACACCTAAACCTTTCTGTTCGAGCTCTGATTTCTCTTATTTTATTTAGATGATTATTCCTACCTACGTAGGTTGGGTTCAACAAAATACTTTCGCATTCGGAAGAGAAAGTTGGTGACTGAAATCTCGCCGCGACGAAAAACGTCTTTGCTTTAATGACTTCCATCCCAACTCGCGTATCATATCTGCTACACTCTCTCCCGTATTACGTGATAATACAAAACGAGCTGCCCTTTTTTGCACCCTTTCGATGTCCTCCGTCAATCCCACCTGGTAAGGATCCCACACCGCACAGCAATATTCTAACAGAGGACGAACGAGTGTAGTGTAAGCTGGCTCTTTAGTGGACTTGTTGCATCTTCTAAGTGTCCTGCCAATGAAACGCAACCTTTGGCTCGCCTTCCCCACAATATTATCTATGTGGTCTTTCCAACTGAAGTTGTTCGTAATTTTAACACCCAGGTACTTAGTTCAATTGACAGCCTTGAGAATTGTACTACTTATCGAGTAATCGAACTCCAACGGATTTCTTTTGGAACTCATGTGGATCACCTCACACTTTTCGTTATTTAGCGTCAACTGCCACCTGCCACAGCATACAGCAATCTTTTCTAAATTGCTTTGCAACTGATACTGGTCTTCGGATGACCTTACTAGACGGTAAATTACAGCATCATCTGCGAACAACCTAAGACAACTGCTCAGATTGTCACCCAGGTCATTTATATAGATCAGGAACAGCAGAGGTCCCAGGACGCTTCCCTGGGGAACACCTCGATGATTTTCCGTCTATTACTACGAACTGCGACCTTCCTGACAGGAAATCACGGATCCAGTCGCACAACTGAGACGATACCCCATAGGCCCGCAGCTTGATTAGAAGTCGCTTGTGAGGAACGGTGTCAAAAGCTTTCCGGAAATCTAGAAGTACGGAATCAACTTGAGATCCCCTGTCGGTAGCGGCCATTATTCGTGCGAATAAAGAGCTAGCTGCGTTGCACAAGAACGATGTTTTCTGAAACCATGCTGATTACGTATCGATAGATTGTTCCCTTCGAGGTGATTCATAATGTTTGAATACAGTATATGCTCCAAAACCCTACTGCAAACCGACGTCAATGATATAGGTCTGTAGTTAGATGGATTACTCCTACTACCCTTCTTAAACACTGGTGCTACCTGCGCAATTTTCCAATCTGTAGGTACAGATCTATCGGTGAGCGAGCGGTTGTATATGAGTGCTAAGTAGGGAGCTATTGTATCAGCGTAATCTGAAAGGAACCTAATAGGTATACAATCTGGACCTGAAGACTTGCCCGTATCAAGCGATTTGAGTTGCTTCGCAACCCCTAAGGTATCTACTTCTCAGAAACTCATGCTAGCAGCTGTTCGTGTTTCAAATTCTGGAATATTCCATTCATCTTCCCTGGTGAAGGAATTTCGGAAAACTGCGTTCAATAACTCCGCTTTAGCAACACAGTCGTCGGTAACAGTACCATCGGCACTGCGCAGCGAAGGTACTGACTGCGTCTTGCCGCTTGTGTGCTTTACATATGATCAGAATTTCTTCGGATTTTCTACCAAATTTAGAGACAATGATGCAATGATGCAAGTTTTATTAAAGACTAAAGCAGTCACATGCAGTTAAGTCTAGTTTAAATAGAGAAGTTTTATTAAGAACACTTTCACGACTTAACGGGGACTGGAGCACACTCGCGCAGCTACGTTACGGACGCGGAGAGGCTATGGGACCGTGTGAAGCACCCTCCGCCTCCTAGAGCGCCAGCTGACGGGCAGACGGAGACCAGCTAACGACGCCGCCCGTGTAAATTCCATACCGCGGCTCCTCCGGCCGCCATTTAATACGGGCAGCGGATACGGCCGTCGCGACGCGCCGTCAATGTGCAGACTGTATTACGCAGTCTGGCAAGAGGCACTTGCTATCGAGCGCGCACCGCCACCAACCGCCCAGACACTGAATTTGCAATTCCGCTCGCGTTCCGGAGATAATAAACCTGCTCTCTGTGTCGCTGCGGAACATTTTTGTCCTCCTATTCGTCACTGCGCGCGCTCATTGGTTCGACAGAACGAGTGTTATGCGATCAGGAAACACGGGCGTTCGATAATGCATGCGCTCGATGTACACCCTGCCGGGGCAATTAGTTTTAACTGCGGACTCTTTTGATGACTGTGATGAACTAAACTCTCTTTTTTCCCCCCACCCCCCCCTTTTGTCGCGTTCCATACGCTCTATGCGGTGGACTGCAAGCATTGTGTCCACTGTGGACAACAGCCATAGTATTATTCTGATGTAGCCTCGGAAACACACGCAGACAGGATACTCTACGTGCATTTTAGAGATGATCACACTCTTTCATCTTTCAGAAGCAGTTGACTACCGACCGGTCCATTTTGGGACCCGCTCAGTTTTATTGGTTCAGCGTCCCTTTTTTTATGCAATGCTGCATGTCTGTACCAGATTCTACTTTATTTTCATAAGGTCAGTAATCAAAAATAAAGACGTAATTATTATTAGTGAATTTAATTCCATATCTGTTGATTAAAATTTCCATTTGGTAATGCATAGGAAACTTAAGCCAAAGAAAAACCGTTTCCGCTAGTGAGATTTGAATCGGCGACTTATGGTTACTAAGCTTTTTGCTACTGTTTTTTTTCTGTGAAATGATATTTAAATCAAATGGTGTCGGTCTTTTTTTGTCAATCTAATGGTAAGTGATGGAAGTCACTTTTTAACAGTTCATTTTATTAATTACTTTTTATTTGATCTTTGTCAACTGCATCAAGCTTCACACTCAGCAACCAACGACTGAGTTCATGGTTGGGAACTGTTTTGTCAAACTACACACATCAAAAAAAGTTTTGCATCACTTTGGTTCACAGAGTTACGGAACCTGTACAGAAAATTGGAATAGAGATCAACATAAACATAATTTCCGCCCGTTTTATTGCTCATGAGAACCCCACATTGCATGTTGTACCACCATACAGCGAGACCTTCAGAGGCGGTGGTCCAGATTGCTGTACACATCGGTGCCTCTAATACCCAGTAGCACGTCCTCTTGCATTGATGCATCATGCCTGTATTCGTCGTGGCATAGTATCCACAAGTTCTTCAAGGCACTGTTGGTCCTTATTGTCCCACTCCTCAACGGCGATTTGGCATAGATCCCTCAGAGTGGTTGGTGTGTCACGTCGTCCATAAACAGCCCTTTTCAGGCAATCACAGGCATGTTCGATAGGGTTCATGTCTGGAGAACATGCTGGCCATTCTAGTCGAGCAATGTCGTTATCCTAAAGGAAGTCATTCACAACATGAGCGCGATTGGGGGCGCGAATTGTCGTCCATGAAGACGAATGCCTCGCCAATATGCTGCCGATGTTATTGCACTATCGGTCGGAGGATGGCATTCACGTATCGTACAGCCGTTACGGCGCCTTTCATCATCACCAGCGGCGTACGTCGGCCCCACAGAATGCCAGCCCAAAACAGCAGGGAACCTCCACCTTGCTTAACTCGCTGGCCAATGTGTCTAAGGTGTTCAGCCTGACCGGGTTGCCTCCAAACACATCTCCGACTATTGTATGGTTGAAGGCATATGCGACACACGAGAACGTGATGCCAATCCTGAGCGGTCCATTTGGCATGTTGTTGGGTCCAGCTGTACCGCGCTGCGTGGTGTCATGGTTGCAGAGATGGACCTCGCCATGGACGTCGGGAGTGAAGTTGCTGCATCATGCAGCCTATTGCGGACTGTTTGCATCATAACACGACGTCCTGTGGCTGCACGAAAAGGATTATTCAACATGCTGACGTTGCTGTCAGGGTTCCTCCGAGCCATAATCCGTAGGTATTGATCATCCACTGCAGTAGTAGCCCTTGGGCGGCCTGAGCGAGGCATGTCATCGACAGTTCCTGTCTCCCTGTATCTCATCCGTGTCCGAACAACATCGCTTTGGTTCACTCCGAGACGCCTGGACAGTTCCTTTGTTGAGAGATCTTCCTGGCACAAAGTAACAATGCGGACGCAATCGAACCGCGGTATTGGCCGTCTCAGCATGGTTTAACTACAGACAACACGAGCCGTGTACCTCCTTCCCGGTAGAATGACTGGAACTGATCGGTTGTCCGACCCCCTCCGTCTAGTATGCGCTGCTCATGCATGGTTGCTTACATCTCTTGGCGGGTTTAGTCACATCTCTGAACAATCAAAGGGACTGTGTCTGTGATACTACATCCACTGTCACCGTCTATCTTCTGGAGTTCTGGGAACCGGAGTGATTCAAAACTTTTTTTAATTTTTTTTTTAACAGCGTCTTACTGCTCTAGAAAACCCACACTGCCTCATGACATACACAGGGCGAGCTCAACTCCACCGACAAACTTTCAGAGGTTGGCTTCTGCGTATTTTGATAGAAGGATCACTCGGTGTCCGGCAGCTTGTTAAAGAGTAGTTATGTAATAAGGATTTATTCGTCTTTTGCCGCAATCACGCTTCTTTCTGTGAAAATACTGTCACAGCAGTGAAGAACCCTGTAATATGCAGTAACCAAAACGTACAAGAGACAACGCACAACACAGAATAATGCAAAAACTCACAGACGAAACAGTTACAGTTTTACCGCAGTGTCTTAAATGCGTTTAGTCAGTGCACAGTACGGCAGAGGGTGTTACAGCGACGCACCATCGACTGGCGTAACACGATGAAAAATTCAAAGACTTTAGCGTACTACTTCAAAGGCTGCGTGCATGCTGTTCACATGTTCCTGGAAGTGCTCAAGAGCTCCCCTCAGAATGTATCCCTGAACAACCTCCGAAAATTTGTCGGTGATGTTCTGATTCATTCTGAACACTGTTTCCAACTTTTAATCCTTGCGTTACAGCGTTGAATCTTAAACGTAAAATCACGCCTCTTAATGAGTACATATAATAGAATTTGAAACTTTTAAATTCGGTCAGTAATTATACGAAATACTGTAAAATCAAATTTTTATTTCCCCTTGAAGCCGTTAGGTAGGCAAACTTCAACTGGGACAGCTTGGCCGGCCGACCGTTGTGGCCGAGCGGTTCTAGGCGCTTCAGTCCAGAACCGCGCTGCTGCTGCGGTCGCAGGTTCAAATCCTGCCTCGGGCATGGATGTGTGTGATGTCCTAAGTTTAGTTAGGTTAAAGTAGTTGTAAAGTTCTAAGGGACTGATGACCACAGAAGTTAAGTCCCATAGTGCTTTGAACCATTTGAAGCAGGATGGCCGGTTTTGCCACTTGGTAATACAGAATTCTCTGGCTGTCTCCTACTGTTACTCCAATCACTTTTCACAGTGACTGGTGATTCTTACACTTTAGTTGATTTTTAAGAACCATGTTACGGATAGTGGTTCAAATGGCTCTGAGCACTATGGGACTTAACATCTATGGTCAGAAGTCCCCTAGAACTTAGAACTACTTAAACGTAACTAACCTAAGGACAGCACACAACACCCAGCCATCACGAGGCAGAGAGAAAATCTCTGACCCCGCCGGGAATCGAACCCGGGAACACGGCGTGGGAAGCGAGAACGCTACCGCACGACCACGAGCTGTGGACTTACGGATTATAAACGATTCTGGTCGTAGTCGTCTAATACCGCATCCAGCTATGTAGCTTACTGGATAGTTAGTACCTCGTTGTCCCGAGTGCATAACAAAAATGAGCAGGAGTGTTGCGACTGTATGTGTTTCTCAGTGTTGTAGACGTGTAAAGGACGCGCAGACCTGGGTGTGCGAGATCAGAGGCAGCTTACTTTCTAATTACTGCCGCCAGGGGCGCTGACGCGGCATTGCTGTAATAGCTGACGAGCCGCTTTCAGATCTACTCTAGATACACGCACGCCGGCCGGCGTACCGGAAAAGCTACCTGTATTTAACTGAATACCCCTTTGTAACGCTGAAGTATTACAGTAATTGTGAGTAGTGCGTAAAACAGCTGTGTAGGGAGCCACATGAGGAAACAGAAAGAGATCTGGGATAACGACTCACATTCGTTACGCAATACTTTCCACTGCTGGGGGACACATTTCACTGCAGAAACCTAGAATTTTGAGATCTCGTCATTAATAGTAGCAACAGAGATTCTTTCATTACTGACGTAGACAGAGCTTTTCGTCAGACAAATTTGTAGAGTTGTATAGAAAAAAGATAAAAACGACGTGTAGCTGATTTGTTCTAGACTGTCAACTAGTCTCTATCAGTGACGAAACTGACCTATCAAATACACATCACCGCAGAGAGCAGTTTTTTGCTGGACGGAATGGTCCACGTTTGTAAGCCGGTAGTGTTTCAGATACGCGGGACTGTAACTGCCCAATGTGCTTTCGTTTATACGAGTAAAATAATTTTACCGAGTATTCGAAAGGGTAATGCTACAGTATTCAGAACCGTCAAAACTACAATGGTCTAATGGAAGCAGGAACGCGGAAGTGAATAATCAATACAATGTAGGCACACTCTCTGACCGCCTCCCTCGCCTGAATCCGTCTAACACCAAACACACACACACACACACACACACACACACACTAGTATTTTTAATATTATGTAAAAAAAAGTAACGTCTTTCGTCATATAATAATATAAGGAAATAAAATAAATACATATATTTTACAAGTGTGTTATGTTTTAACACTCCCTGCTGTATTTTCGCACATTGCGCAGCCGGTATTCTAATTGGCGTCCAGTCAAGATTATCTTTTCGAGGTTTTTCTTTTCCGTGGAGGCAGTAGTTTTACGTTCCCCGAATAATGATTTTATGCCGCATGCAATCCTGATGGAAGGCGATCGGACTTTTTTAGATGTGCTCTTTCCTCTTCCGTCGCTGATTAATATTTGCATACTAGGACACTTATTTTACATTATTCTCAGACCATGTTTTGACTTCCTTGAGGTATATTTCAGTGAAATATAAAAATTTTATCGTGAATTATTTAGAGAAGGACTACTTAACGTGCAGCTCGTACGAGAACACAAAACAAAGACAGAAGATAAAAAGAAGATCATTTTTAATTAAGAGTCCTTTGACATCTTCAGCGATATTATATCTTAATTTTCTCTTATATATTTATAAAATATACTTAAAAATTTTCAATTAAAATTTGCTTTTTATCGTCAGTCCTTGTACTATTTGTCATTAAAATTGTCATCTCATTTTTCCCGCAGATACGTAACATGACAAAGAGACATACTGGATGTACACATGGAGTGTAAACAAATTGTCACTTTTTCTACAGGAGCTAGTATTGGTCAAAACACATCCTTCATTCCTTCTTCTCCGTGACTCGAGCACTCTTTCTACAGTTATCAGCTTCATGCGGATTGCCTCACATGCATTGATCACACGCTCCTGTAACGTCACTCGCTATCGATGGGTCGGACATACACCAATGCTTTCGAAAGTCCCCAAAGCCAGAAATAAAACGGATGCACGTCCGGTGAACGGGGAGGCCAGCTACAAGATTCTTGGCACTATGGAGATGACGTTGCTGGACGCACACGGTTGGCAGAAACGGCGATCCGCCTGCCGCCTGTGGGGCAAGTTGCGGAACTATCGGAGATGACCAGCAGATTTTTCGATTTTTTTCTGAGTTGCGGAGTTCGTGTCTCTCCCGCCACTCCGACGGCCAGTCCAACGGGGTCCCGCGAGAAATACGGGCCCCGCAACGGACTCGTGACGTCACACCAGTCGGCTTGTGCGCCACATTTCGCTGAACGGTCGGCTTCGTGCAAAGCCCACCGCAAATCAACAGGTAATTGAAAAGGTAGCCACTAAAAGTCTTAATTTTGTCGTGTGCTATCGAGTGCTTGAATGATTTTAAACGCGCATTTATTCGTCCTCCCCCCCGGCACTCGTGCTGCAGTATCACGCGCTGTGACGTACGCGCCACTGCCTTGCTAGTGCGCCTCGCAGTCTAAATTGTGACGTCACATCACTCACGTGACACGCCGGCCTGTGCTATTCGCCGTAACGGCACTAGCGTTCGTCCTCCAACACATCGGCTGTCTCTGGTTCATTTGTTCGCGAGTGCGCACGTTATAGATAAGGCAGTGCCCGCAGAACCTGTGCACAGTGGAAGCCCGCTTATGACAGAGCTCTTTGCTCGCTTCCATGACGAAAATGTGAGTCCAGCAGTGAAGACGGCAAGAGCAAAGCCGTCGGCACACGGACCGTGCATCCGAACGTTGAGCGTGCCGAGATTCTGACGTCACAGCATGGAATAGCACGCTCGGGAGTCTTTCCGAACGTGCAGATCAATATCTGGCATGTCAGATATTCTGAGCGTTGACCAATGAGATGGCACAGCGCCACCTACGTCACACACACGCCGCCTCCCTTCAGTACAGAGTTGTGAGGCGCCATATTGGCATTCATTTCAAGCCTATACGTATATATGCCGTTCCGAGCACCAGCAAATTGAGAATCACTGCAAAACCCGTTGTTAACTGTGTGATTTGTTCCAATAAAATAATGAGAAACATCATATTCGCGGCAAAAGAATTATTGTAACTTGCGTATAATGAGAGTAAGCTATTTGAAGGCAGCGACACACTGAAGATCCACCCAAGACGCATTGTTGTTGGTACAATTTGTTATAATTAAATTTCAATTAGTAACATATCTACGATTAATGTTTTTAGCAAGCGCTAAGATACTATGATTAGTGCCAATACGGGGGACGCTGGTTTAGCGTAATGAAGAGCGTCAGTGTTCTGAAAAGAGTTCTTTTTGTTGGGGCGGTGGTTCGCGTCCTGAGACAACCAAATTTTTTTTCTTATCATTCGCGTTTTTATTAGGTTCCGATACTTTATTATTAGTTTAATACAAGTGTAGACTATAATATTTGATTTTATGTAAATACAAGTTCACCTTTTTTTTGGGGGGGGGGGGGGGGGCTTTGTTCGATTGGCTTAATCTAAAGGACAGTTTGCGCTACTTGTGTAAAGATATTTTACTCCTTCTTCTTTTACGCTTCGTAATTCACATGTTGCAAAAATTCTGCTACTGGGTAGGAACAGTGATCAAGTAAGACTGACCTTGGAGTTTTACTAAAATGTGGGAATCATGAAGTAACGTTTATCTTACGCGGAGAAGTATTCCAAATTTTGTAACGCACTGTCTGTAACGGAACTTTTATAAGCCTGTGTCCTTACTGATTGGACATGGTACTTTCCTTTTCGTGGACGATGGAGGAAACGTGCGTTTTAATAGAGCTAACGTGGGAATTTTACGCCCGCCCGCTGAGTAAACAGTGTGATTTACGAACTACAAACATCCCTCAACTGCCGCTCGAGTGCGTAGCGATCGCGTATACCACGTTGGGGCCCACGTACCGTGTGCACAAGTCGCATCGCTCCTGAGCGTTCAGCAGCATGTTGAACTCGGCACGCTCAGCGTTAACGTTCGACAGCACGGCCCGTGTGACGACGGCTTAACGTGCAGGCGAGACTGACGTGGTGCCCTGCAGTCCCAGGTGGTGCTGTGAATACTGGAGGTCGTCGGCAGCCGGCGGCAGCTGAGAATTTCCCAGGGCGCCGAGCAATAGCAGAAGCAAAGGAAACGTGTCTCCCACGGGGCATGCTGCACCAGAACCTGTTACGATCCCTTCCTCCTCCTCCCAGCTGCACCAAGTAGCGAAAGCATGCAAATACCGCGACTCACGTTCTCCCAAGCCTTTGTGACGCACGTGATTTCGCGCTACGTGAAGTAACTGCACAGCCGTCACTTCGCAGCAAGTGAACTGTTTCTGTACATTTGATGGAGCAGCTATTATCTGTATTAATTTCGAAAAATTGTTTCAAATCGTTTTTATGTATCTTTTACCATCATCAATCACTTGACTGGATAAATACTGCACAGGACATGTGTTAAGAAATGAGCCAATAACTTCCGTGGCGCTAGAGGTTCCCTAGAGATTAGAATACATCCAGAAAATACACTACTGGCCATTAAAATTGCTACACCACGAAGATGACGTGCTACAGACGCGAAATTTAACCGACAGGAAGAAGATGCTGTGATAAGCAAATGATCAGCTTTTCAGAGCGTTCACACAAGGTTGACGCCGGTGGCGACACCTACAACGTACTGACATGAGGAAAGTTTCCAACCGATTTCTCATACACAAACAGCAGTTGACCGGCGTTGCCTGGTGAAACGTTGTTGTGATGCATCGTGTAAGGAGGAGAAATGTGTACCATCACGTTTCCGACTTTGATAAAGGTCGGATTGTAGCCTATCGCGATTGCGGTTTATCGTATCGCGACATTGCTGCTCGCGTTGGTCGCGATCCAATGACTGTTAGCACAATATGGAATCAGTGGGTTCAGGAGGGTAATACGGAACGCCGTGCTGGAACCCAACGGCCTCGTATCACTAGCAGTCGGGATGACAGGCATCTTATCCGCACGGCTGTAACGGATCGTGCAGCCACGTTTCGATCCCTGAGTCAACAGATGTGGCCGTTTGCAAGACAACAACCATCTGCACGAACAGTTCGACGACGTTTGCAGCAGCATGGACTATCAGCTCGGAGACCATGGCTGCTGTTACCCTTGACACATCACATACAGGAGCGCCTGCTATGGTGCACTCAGCGACGAACCTGGGTGCACGAATGGCAAAACGTCATTTTTTCGGATGAAACCAGGTTCTGTTTACAATATCATGATGGTCGCATCCGTGTTTGGCGACATCGCGGTGAACGCACATTGGAAGCGTGTATTCCTCATCACCATACTGGAGTATCAACCGCCGTGATGGTATGGGGTGCCATTGGTTACACGTCTCGATCAGCTCTTGTTCGCATTGACGGCACTTTGAACAGTGGACGTTAGATTTCAGATGTGTTACGACCGTGGCTCTACCCTTCATTCGATCCCTCCGAAACCCTACATTTCAGCAGGATAATGCACGACCGCATGTTGCTGCTCCTGTGCGGGGCTTTCTGGATACAGAAAATGTTTGACTGCTGCCCTGGCCAGCATTCTCCAGGTCTCTCACCAATTGAAAACGTCTGGTCAATGGTGGCCGAGCAACTGGCTCGTCACAATACGCCAGTCACTACTCGTGATAAACTGTGGTATCGTGTTGAAGCTGCATGGGCAGCTGTACCTGTACACGCCATCCGAGCTCTGTTTGACTCAATGCCCAGGCGTATCAAGGCCGATATTACGGCCAGAGGTGGTTGTTCTGGGTACTGATTTCTCAGGATCTATGCACCCAAATTGCGTGAAAATGTAATCACATGTGAGTTGTAGTATAATATATTTGTCCAATGGATACCCGTTTATCATATGCATTTCTTCTTGGTGTGGCAATTTTAATGGCCAGTAGTGAAACAGCACAGCTGACACTTCGCGGCAAGTGAACTGTTTCTATACTTCTGATCGAGCAGCTATTATCTCTATTAATTTCGAAAAATTGTTTCAAAGCGTTTATTTTGTTATCTGATGTATCTTTCACCATCATCGATCACTTGACTGGATAAATGCTGCACAGGTCATGTGTTAAGACATGAGCCAATAACTTCCGTGGTGCTCGAGGTACCCTAGAGGGTAAAAAGAGGGGGGCAGAGATTAGAATACATTCAGAAAATAGTTGAGGACGTTAACTGTAAGTGCTGTTCTGAGATGAAAAAGAGAGGAAGTCGTGCCGTGGCGCATCAAACCAGTGTAAAGAAGGGCTAAAACAAACTCACCCTTCTCTTACAGTGGTTGATACCTACCTTCCGGTAACATGGAAATTATTGCCTGGTGTCAAAACAAGTGTTCTATCATCCTGTTCCTATTTTTTGTCTGTATTTTCCACATATTCCTTTCCCCGCCGATTCTGCGTAGTCTTCTCAGTCCGTTTAATTTTCAGCTTGATTCTGTAACACTGTTCCGGCGTAACTACAAGTGCCGGCAGGACAATGGAGAACGGAAGAGGAGAGAAGGCTGTGAGACGACGAAACCAAGACAGGAGTGGAAGAAGTGCCGTCATACAACCGCTACAGCAGTGGTTTATGAACTGTTTAGTTTGGCTTGCGCTGAAATTGTATTTACCGTCGGCCGGGGTGGCCGAGCGGTTCTAGGCGCTACAGTCAGGAACCGCGTGACCGCTACGGTCGCTGGTTCGAATCCTGCCTCGGGCATGGGTGTGTGTGATGTCCTTAGGTTAGTTAGGTTTAAGTAGTTCTACGTTCTAGAGGACTAATGACCTCAGAAGTTAAGTCCCACAGTGCTCAGAGCCATTTCAACCATTTTTATATAGCGAAGGACACTGATTATTTGCGTGTAGCCATTTGCTTGCGACACACCTTTGTGAATACGCAAAGTTAAATTTTTTTCAGTTTAACTTACTGTAATAACTCCATTCATAAGATTTGCTTCAATTGTTGCCTAGCTTCCCGGGTTCGATTCCCGGCGGGGTTAGGGATTTTCTCTGCCTCGTGATGACTCGGTGTTGTGTGATGTCCTTGGGTTGGTTAGGTTTAAGTAGTTCTAAGTTCTAGGGGACTGATGACCATAGCTGTTAAGTCCCATAGTGCTCAGAGCCAATTTGTTGCCTAGCGATTCGAGAAAACAGCTTCCTAGGCACGCTACAGTAGACGAGTTGGCAGGCTACTACAAACGCCACATTCAAACGCTTCAGGTCTATTCTTTTTCAGTTTTCCCAAAATCGTTCTCAGGGGCAATGTTGTGGTAAAAGAAAAAAATGATCAAATGTGTGTGAAATCTTATGGGACTTAACTGCTAAGGTCATCAGTCCCTAAGCTTACACACTACTTAACCTAAATTATCCTAAGGACAAACACACACACCCATGCCTGAGGGAGGACTCGAACCTCCGCCGGGACCAGCCGCACAATCCATAACTGCAGCGCCCCAGACCGCTCGCCTAGTCCCGCGCGGCGGTGGTAAAAGAGAGGGAAATCAGCTCCTCATATAACATCTGATCCTGCCTTATTCAATTACGATGCACTTGAGACGTTGTTTTCGTATGACGATAGCCGTCTATACCGATTAATCGATGAACAGTTTCATTATTTTTTATTCATCTAAGAGAAAAAAAGGCAACGGCCTTGCCGCAGTGGATACACCGGTTCTCGTGAGATCACCGAGGTTAAGCGCTGTCGGGCGTGGCCGGCACTTGGATGGGTGACCATCCAGCCGCCATGTGCTGTTGCCGTTTTTCGGGCTGCACTCAGCGTCGTGATGCCAATTGAGGAGCTACTCGACCGGATGGTAGTGGCTCCAGTCAAAGAAAACCATCATAACGACTGGGAGAGCGGTGTGCTGACCCCACGCCCCTCCTATCCGCATCCTGAACTGAGGATGACACGGCGGTCGGATGGTGCCGATGGGTCACTTGTAGCCTGAAGACGGAGTGTTTGCTTAAGAGAAAAAACGTCGAAACAGACGTCTCTTTTAAGTAACAACATTTTACCACTACAGAACACAGTTAAGAGCAGAAAATAACGGCATTACAATTCGTTGTAATGCTCGCGCTCGAAGAGGACAGAATGTCTCGCCTGCGTGATGACGAAGATAATCTACACACTGGCAGGAAAGTTTTTCTAGCAAAGCAGTCATATTTTTGTAGAACATTTGTGGACGCTGAGATTTATCGTAAGTGAGGAATTAGAAGATTAATATTCGTATATCCATAATTGCAATGGACGATTTGGGACGTCAGCCAGTATAATATATATTAAAAAATGACGAAATTCCTCCAGCTGTATTAAGGTGTTGGTTTCATTGTCGAGTAGTTTCGATGTTGTCACAACACCATCTTCAGGCCCATACTTGTTGACAGCAACCGTATGTGTCTGACACTAGTAGTCAGTGGTGAGATAGGCGTGTTCCATGCGGAAGGCAGGTTACCTCACCTACCCTCCGCGTGGACAACATCGAAACTACTCGCCAATAAAACCAACACCTTAATAACATATAGAAGATTAATAAGCCTTGTTCAAGTTAATTTTAGAAGACGTAGAGACCTTCCCATTTCTCAGTACTGATAACCCTCACCCACTAAAGAGTTGTTAGAATTTACTTCGTGTTACATACCTTGTTGAAGCAGACAACTGGGTGGGGAATTCGAGGAACGAGACGGGTCGGCAAGGAAATATAGTAGCAGTCGTTTCTGAGAATCGAGGGCAAGCGGAAGACCAGTCGTCCCACGCGTTCCTCGCCGCCCAAGGCGGAGACAAAGAGTCTTATTAGCGGCAGATCTCGGCCTGTTGGCGGCGCGGCATTCGGCGCCGTATGCAAATAAACTGTTTAGCATTCGGCGGCGCTGCGGCGGGCGGCGTGTTAACGACCCGGCTTTAATTTGCACTGGCCTGCCACGGGGCCCCGGCCTGTGGAATTCGATTACCGCGCCGGCCGCCAGGGGCGTTGCAGTAGCCACCACGGAGATTTCCCCCGTCTGCCCTTTCCAACCAACTCCATGTACGGGGGGTGGGGGGCGAGTCACCAACGCCCAGCCGCTGCTCCAAATGATCTGTGGTCGTGCGAAGCATACGAACCGAAGTACGTATACCGTAATTCATACTCTCATTAAAGGCAGTGGACTTCCAACTACCAGTACCCAACTACTCAGCATCTCTCTGTATTGCGCAATTTTGTTCATGTTCAGTCGTGGGTCGTCCACCCCTTGTAGCTGAGTGGTCAGCGAGACGGAATTTAAAACCTAACGGCCCGGGTTCGATTCCCGGCTGAGTCGGAGATTTTCTCCGCTCAGGGACTGGGTGTTGTGTTGTCCTAATCATCATCATTTCATCCCCATCCACACACAAGTCGCCGAAGTGGCGTCAACTCGAAAGACTTGCACCAGGCGAACGGTCTACCTGACGGTAGGCCCTAGCCACACGGCATTTTATTTAGTCGTGGGTCGTGGTTTACATACTGGGGAAGGCTATAATCTCCTACCAGTGTCCTATCATTTTTTTTCCTTTTGTCCCCCTCAATTGTGAGTAAAAATAAATCTTCTGAAAGATCTACCTAACGCAAACGTTTCGAAAACCGTCTTTTTGGACTAGTACACACGAGGGTGAGTCAATTATTATCCGCGAAGTAGTTATAAAATTTTATTGTAATCAAACAGGAAACTTACAAGAACATCACTTTTCGACATAGTCTCCTTGCGTTTCAATGCACTTGGTCCATCGTTGTACAAGCTTCCTGGTGCCCTCGTTAAAGAAGGTTCTCGGTTGAGCTGCGAGCCAGGAATGCACCGCAGTGAAAGAAGCGCACTGCTTCGTCCGAGGCAAATCGACGGCCCCTTTTAGTGCCTGTCTGAGTGGAGCAAACAAGTGATAGAAGGGGGAAGGTCAGGACTATATAATGATCCAGTACCTCAAATTTTAGTTTCTGGAGCGTTTCAGCAGTGTGGGCAGCAGTATGTGGACGGGCACTGTCGTGCAACAACACAACACCTTTTGACACCAATCCTCGGCGTTTGCTTCGGATTGCAGTCTTTAGCCTGGCAGTAAGCATCTCACTGTAACACACACTGTTTATTGTTGTGCCCCTTTCCTCATAATGTTCCAGTACTGGACCTTGTGCGTCCCAAAAAACCGTAAGCATCAGTTTTCCTGCGGGACGGTAGGCTCTTGAACTTTTCCTCGCACGGCGAATTTGGATGTTTTCATTCCATACTCTGCTGTTTACTTTCCGGCTCGTAGTGATGGATCCATGTTTCGTCACCAGTGATGATCCTGTCTAAGTAGTTGTCCCCTACGTTACCACAGCGATCCAAATGTTTTTTTTTTGTTTTTTTTTACATGTCCAAGCGCGTTTGTTTATGCAACTGCGTGAGTTGTTTTGAGACCCATCTTGCACAAACTTTATGTTGCGGATGATTTCGTATCTAAGAAGTTGTGCCCTTTGTTACCTTTGCGATCCAAATGTTTTTTGTAGGTGTCCAAGAGCGTTTGTTTATGCAAATGTGTGAGTTCAAATGTGGTCCCGGCGGAGGTTCGAGTCCTCAAAAATGGTTCAAATAGCTCTGAGCACTATGGGACTTAACATCTATGGTCATCAGTCCCCTAGAACTTAGAACTACTTAAACCTAACTAACCTAAGGACAGCACACAACACCCAGTCATCACGAGGCAGAGAAAGTTCGAGTCCTCCCTCGGGCATGGGTGTGTGTGTTTGTCCTTAGGATAATTTAGGTTAAGTAGTGTGTAAGCTTAGGTACTTATGACCTAAGCAGTTAAGTCCCATAAGATTTCACAAACATTTGAACCTTTTTTTTTTACTTCAAATGACTCTCAGCACTATGGGACTTAACATCTGAGGTCATCAGTCCCCTAGACTTAGAACTACTTAAACCTAACTAACCTAAGGACATCACACACATCGATGACCGACACAGGATTCGAACCTGCGACCGTAGCAGCAGCGCGGCTCCGGACTGTAGCGCCTAGAACCGCTCGGCTGCTACAAAGGCGTACGAAAAACCGAAGCTTCTCAACTCCAGATCGGTGCTGCATGTTTAACACCACAGATTCTCCACTCTCAAGCAGCTGCTAATAGTCGGAAGTCATCTCTTTGGAGCGGCCGTAGGACGTAACAACATGACAAGCTCTGCTAACGCCGAGACTGCTACAGCGTGCTATGGTATGAGTATTTACAGTAATACATCATTTTTAATCGAATGCACATAACATCGACAGAGACAAAACCGGTTGGTCGGATGTTGAAACACGGATGCGGTGACGAAAAAAAAACCTCCTTTTATTTTCATTCCATCATATTTATTGGAAAACACGGCACGCGCGAAATTTCTGGAGCCCAGCCGCGTGCGTTTCAGATCGTGTGAAATCCGATAACGCCACAATAATCGTCCAGAAATGTGAGCAAAAAGGGCGACGGCAGAGCGCATTCCCCCCCAAACGACATCCATCAGGACCCGCAATAATCACCCTTTTTAAGCCTACGGCATCATCAAAAGCAATGATAGCGGCGGGCGCAGATTCACAATTAATGCTCTCAGCACGGCTGTTTCGCAAGTTTACATATGTAATTCAATGTTTAATGTGTGTGCCGTTCCATAGAGCCGTGCGAATTTTGATCACACCGTTATTTTGCCTAATTATTCATTTACGAGTCTGACTGGTGGAGAACACTATTTGGAAAACGAGGCGACGAGATAAAAGGCCACTAGGACAAAGATTATGTCAGAGATGGAAATGAAGTCGTTTGGTAATACCAACAGTGTTAGGATTCAGTGCCAGTGAAGTAACAGTATTTGCATTTTTTTCCTTTAATGAATGCTTCCTGTTAACATGTTTTCGTTTGCTGGTTGACAGATATTTCGAGTGATAATACCCCAGTCTGTGTTCGTACAAGAGACATGGCAGGAACTTAAATCTACACTACTGGCCATTAAAATTGCTACACCAAGAAGAAATGCAGATGATAAACGGGTATTCATTGGACAAATATATTATACTAGAACTGACATGCGATTACATTTTCACGCAATTTGGGTGCATAGATACTGAGAAATCAGTACCCAGAACATCCACCTCTGGCCGTAATAATGGTCTTGATACGCCTGGGCATTGAGTCAAACAGAGCTTGGATGGCGTGCAGGTACAGCTGCACATGCAGTCAACACGATATCACAGTTCAGCAAGAGTAGTAACTGGCGTATTGTGACGAGCCAGTTGCTCGGCCACCATTGACCAGACGTTTTCAATTGGTGAGAGATCTGGAGAATGTGCTGGCCAGGGCAGCAGTCGAACATTTTCTGTATCCAGAAAGACCCGTACAGGACCTGCAACATACGGTCGTGCATTATCCTGCTGAAATGTAGGGTTTCGGAGGGATCGAATGAACACGAGTCGTAACACATCTGAAATGTAAAGTCCACTGTTCAAAATTCCGTCAATGCGAACAAGAGGTGACGGAGACGTGTAACCAATGGCACCTCATACCATCACGCCGGGTGATACGCCAGTATGGCGATGACGAATACACACGCTTCCAATGTGCGTTCACCGCGATGTCGCCAAACACGGATGCGACCATCATGATGCTGTAAACAGAATCTGGATTCATCCGAAAAAAATGACGTTTTGCCATTCGTGCACCCAGGTTCGCCGTCGAATACACCATCGCAGGCGCTCCTGTCTGTGATGCAGGCCAAGGGTAACCGCAGCCGTGGTCTCCGGGCTGACAGTCCATGCTGCTGCCAACGTCGTCCAACTGTTCGTGCATACGGTTGTTGTCTTGAAAACGTCTCCATCTGTTGACTCAGGGATCGAGACGTGGCTGCACGATCCGTTACAGCCATACGAATAAGATGCCTGTCATCTCGACTGCTATTGAAACGAGGAAGTTGGCATCCAGCACGGCGTTACGTATTACTCTCCTGAACCCACCGATTCCATATTCTGCTAACAGTCATTGGATCTTGACCAACGCGAGCAGCAATATCGCGATACGATAAACCGCAATCGCGATAGGGTACAATCCGACCTTTATCAAAGTCGGAAACCTGATGGTACGCAATTTTTCCTCCTTACACGAGGCGTCACAACAAAGTTTCACCAGGCAACGCTGGTCAATTGCTGTTTGTGTATGAGAAATCGGTTGGAAACTTTCCTCATGTCAGCACGTTGTAGGTGTCGCCACAGGCGCCAACCTTGTGTGAATGCTCTGAAAAGCTGATCATTTGCTTATCACCGCATCTTCTTCCTGTCGATTAAATTTCGCGTCTGTAGCACGTCATCTTCGTGGTGTAGCAATTTTAATGGCCAGTAGTGTACTAGTGCAGTATAATCCGTAACGGTACCGTACCGCGTTGCTACTATCACTTTCCCGTTGGATCCAAAAATTCTGCCGTTTCTAGCGTACACAACAGCAAAACGAACTCCACGAGACCAATTCAGGTCCTGCGTGGTACGTGGAACCTCGCGATCTGTGGCTGTACCGACAGGAGTTTAAACCTCTGATTATGTCCTGCATATCAAAAATAATGCCACAGCGGTTTCTGAAGGCGGACATTGTCCTTATCGTAGGCAGGTAAATGTAGGCCTGCGACAAAATTTCGTCATTTATAAACTGATTTTACTGGTGCCGTTCCGTGCTATTGCGTTAAGATGTTTCATCCCCTCACTCCACAAATTTCATTTCAGTGACTTAATCAACAGGACCATCCAATACTGTTTCAATCATTGGCGAAGTTCATCACTTCAGTCAGCTTAGTGGGCGAATACCCTTAAATCACCAGTAGTCATAATATCATCACCAACTTTCTCCTCCGAATGCGAAAATATTTTGTTGACACCGAACTACATAAGGAGAAACGATCACCACGATAAAACAAGGGAAATCAGAGCTCGTACGGAAAGATATAGGTGTTCGTTCTTTCCGTGCGCTATACGAGATTGGAATAATAGAGAATTGTGAAGGTGGTTCGATGAACCCTCTGCCAGGCACTTAAATGCGATTTGAAGAGTAGATGTTGATGTAGATGAGTTAACTGTTCCCGAAAATATCGTGTTTGTGCAACGATATCGTGTTTTTGCAACGTAAAGTCGATCAGGTAGATTTTCATCCATTGAGACATTTCCAAATGTCGGTCGAAAACAACCAACTTCCACAACAATCCTTATTTTCAGAGAAACTTAAGATTGATAGGTTTCAAGGTTCCACAAGCATATTACTTGATACTTAACTGGCAGGTAGCAACTGCCCTTTTCAGCAGTTGCTTCTGAGAGGCGATTAATTACTACAGGTGTCTCACAGGATTCAATATTAGGACCGCTGATGTTCTTCCTATATAATTATAAATAAAATTCTGTCTTGCACTGACAAAGCAGAAATAGTGCTCTTTGCTAAGGATGCAAACATCACAATAAAGCACAACAGAGACGCAAGCATTGAAAGTACAAAAATTAAGAATACAGAAATATTACTGAGTTCCTGTTCATGAGAACCTTTTAATCGAGAATGTACACAGCTCAATTAATTATGTACGTGGGAGGATTATCGCCACAAGTGAGGGGAACGTAAATATGTAAAACTAATTCCTTGATGTATCCATTGATCATAATCTGAACTGGAAATCACGTATTATCTCACATTAATACTGTGTTCCATAAAATACAAATGTTTGTTTTCTCCCTTCAACAAATTTTTCAGTTAATATTTACGTAGCATTTAATATTCTGCACCTAGTCGGTGTAATATGTATTTTGGGTATGGTAGAAAGGTGGAAAGAAAATCTATTCGTTGAACTCACCAAACATTGCGAAGAACAAAATCCGACTACTGTGTGTGCGTCGGTGGGGATATCGTAGCCACGTGCTGGGTTTCCCGAACAATGGACTCTCCCCGCCCATTCCGTGTCGCTCACTCCAACTGGTTACGCCCCTGCTTTCCATCCCCCCCCCCCCCTCCCATCGTATGCAAACAGTAACAGAGAGGGGGAAGTGCGTGAATGCTACCCGGAAGCGGAAACGTAACCAAACTGCAGCTCCGTGGGTCTATGGTACCCATGCATAGTACGAAATTGAATTAATGCCAAGAAAGTTACATAAGTCTGGTTTAAGAACTAGAAATTTTTCTGGTGGGAGATATCTACATCTCGTAACTAATACAAGCAGGTCAGTAGATTATGTAAGGCCGCTCGTGATCGATAGATATATTTTTATGTCGCCACTCTTTAAAATGGTTGTCATCATCCTCCGTTTCATCTTGTGTAAAATTTTCTGAATCTTCATACCTTTTGCACTCAGCATCCCCAGTAATCTGGCTCGCATATTCTACTTCTTGAAACACGTGTTTAGACTGTGTGCTGGGCCGAGCAGCATCTGGAACCTCGCTTCTCGCAGGCAGTATTCTAATAGAATAACTAGTTCAGGCATAGCTCACAACCCTTCTAGGTGCAGTCATGGTCGACTTCAAACACGATAGGTCCCTTCTGCCGTTCCATCAAGTGGCACATAGACATCGCATCATTGCCACTGTTTACGTAAGTAGTGGAGCGTCACATGACTGCTTACAAGGGGACCACGCCGACTCATCACCAATTTCGTCCACATTTTGTTATCTGCAAGGCTTGGATATCGGCGAAAGTGACAGAACTGGGAACTGCCGATAGCCAAGCGTTTAGGGGAAAAAATATCATTTTTGGCATAGCTCGGGCGATGCATCAGCCATTTACGTGAGCAGGCAGCGGTTGACGCAGCGGAATCAGTACAGAATGGTAATCCAAGGGTCTTGGGGCCGGGTCCATACGTGGGCACTTTTCTCATTTTCAGTTTTTTCGTTACTTACACTGTAAATAACCCGAAATAACACTGATTATATTGTATTTACCAATGTTTTCATAAAAGGCACGAAAAGGAAAGCCAAGGAGAATTTGGGCTGGCAAATAATTTCCAGGAAGCGATTGTACCAACAACGCCCACGAGGGCTCTGCAAACTTCCGAGGAATGGATTCTAATTAAAGCGTACAGGACTCCGTATTCCGTTTGTTTCTTTTAATCGTCGAGCACCCTCCGGGAGCTAATGCAACCCTGCGATATCTATTTTTGTCTTGAGTAAATAATTTGATCAGAAAGCTACAAAACTGCTCTTATCGAGAGAGAGAAAAAGAAGTCACACTCCGAGAATACGGCATCAAAATACAGGGTGTTAATAAATGAATATCGGAGTTTTACCGCTTTATAATATTTATTACGTTAAACTTACAGTTATAAATGATATTTCAAATGAAAGAGCAACTCAAACAGTTGTGTTTGGCACCAGCAAAATGGTGCGCCACCTCACTGGCATAGCGAAGTAAGCGATTGTTTGAACTTCACTGTACGCAAGCTCTGGAAAAGCCAGCAAGGGGCCCAATGACAGGGCTTGCGTTATATGGCCTCCACGTTCACCCGACCTAAAGCCATGCGATTTTTTCCCTTGGGGCTTCATCAAGGATCGTGAGTACGTGCCTCCGCTACCAGTAGATCTCCCTGAATTAAGAAAACGGATTGAAGCAGCTGTTGCTACAATCACTGAAGACACACTTATCAACGTTTCGGAAGAACTCGGCTGTAGACCTGATGTGTGCCGTATGACAAATGGTGCTCATATTGAACATTTATAAGCTTCTTGGTAAAACTGTCTGAGTTGCTCTTTCATTTGACATATCATTTATAACTGTAAGTTTAATATAATAAATATTATAAAGCGTTAAAATCCCGATATACATTTACAAACACCCTGTACATTCCGTTGTAGACCACCAGCTATCCTCGCCAAAATCTGCAAAATTATGCGTTATGCATAGTTTGCTGCCGATCTGTGCTATGAGAGACAAGCTTTTATTTATGTAAACCAAGTTCGTTTTTCTATAGAAACTTTAAAATAGCCATGTAACGGAAACATTGCGACGTTTATAACGTAGGCAAGACACCGGGAAAATTATTACTCCCCCTGTTTTTAAGGGAATATCACCCAAGCTCGTGCAAATTGTCAACTGAAAATACTAAAAGTATCTAATATTAAATATGAAGTTCTCGTGTAGGCGTTATAATACCTTCCTGGAAATTTATTAGCAGTCCCAAACTTCCTTTGCCTTTCCTCTTCATGCCTTTTGTGAAAATAGTAACAAATGCAATATACTGAGCATTATTTCGGTTTATTTGCAGGAAAGTAACGTAAAAATTGAAAGTAAAAAAGTTCTTTCGTAGGGACTCGACCCCACGACCCTCGCATTACCGATCTGCCTGTAAACTAAGCTGTCACAGTCCGACCCGCGTCTGAGGTCCTCACTTGTTCTAAACGCTTGGTCATTCAGAGCTGCCACTTCTGTCATTTTCATTCCTGGTCAAGTCCTCAACTTTCGCAGAAATCGGTGATAACCAATAGTCGCGGTCCCTTTGTTAGTCCCAGATCTACACATCTACAGCACTACAAAGCGGCCTGTTGTGGTCTTTAAGGGAAGGGGAGGGCGGGGCTAATGGACTAACATTTTGTCCGCTAAGCCTTACTAACAGATATCTGACAAAAAAAATTGACACGAAACGTTGATCTTTTAAATGCAAATACCATATCAATAAAAACCTCGCCGCTGGACGTTATAGCGGTACGGAGCACGCAGCTACGTTGGACCACTGCCAGCGCTGGAGAATCGATACGTGGACAACTTCCAAACCGCAACAAGTAATGAACATTACACGGATCGAATACCGAAGGCTGCGGTTTGGCAGGCCAGCGGCAATATGCAGGTTGTCCCTGTCGGCCTTATCTGAAAGAGGCCTATTGACTGAATTTCAACCGTATGGAACACACCGAAAAAAAAAGATACGTACACCAAACACGAACCACCTACGGTACATTACTTCCTTTGTAGATAGAAACAGTTCTGGCCTTATGAAGGCGATAAGGCACAAACTTCGAATTGTATTGAATCGAACAACACGCTTCTTTTTCCTTTATTGTAATTTCATTCCCCTGCCCCATATGGGCACAGTCCACCGCTCTTCGGCCAAATGACTTTACAAAAATAGAGATGGATGATTACATAAAAAAGGGGGGACAAAAAGGGGGACATAAAAAACACAGTAAACGGAGATGATGGAAGTTAAAATATATACTAAGATGGGGACATGCATTGGAGGACAGTTAAAAGTCGACATAAAGTTAAAAGAACACAGCTGGCAAATCAAAGTGCACTTAAAAAACACTGGAGGCAAACACAAGTCAGAAGTCGGCCACAGGATAAAAATCACACAGAGGAAGATACTTAGAAGAAACTGGCAAACGATGGAGCACTCATGAAGAATAAACACCGCTGGGAGGGACCTGCCGAGGGACTGGAGGCTGGACGGGTGGGGAGGGGAAAAAGAGGGGAGGGGAAAAAGAGGGGAGGGGAAAAAGAGGGGAGGGGAAAAAGAGGGGAGGAAGGTGCATGGAGGGGGGGGGGGGGACGTCTGGGGGTCACACCAAGAGGCAGCAGATGGGCAGACAACACGCCTTGATGTCCAAATTATTTGCATTTCGGCGCAACCGAACAAAGTAGGTACGAGTAATTCTGTTTACGTTCTGGATATAAGGAAACATTACGCACCGCTTTTCTCGCCCAGAAATAGCGTGGGCAAGTTGTTTGTTTGTGACTAGATCTTGTTTGTTCTCGATTAAGAAGAAGAAATGATTACTAGCACGATGGCGGCAGGGTTGTGGCCTGTCGGCATTGCGGTTTACCGTCGCGAGATATCGCTGCTAGCGTCGGCCGGGATCCCAGCACTACCACGTGGGTGTGGAATCTGTCGATTCAGGAGGGCCTTATGCAATGCCATGAAAGATCACACCGTCCCCACGCAACTAGAGCCCGAGAGGACACACACACTGTGCGCTCGCCCGTGCAGGATCCTACAGCAACGACGCGTACTTCGATGCAGGAAATGAGCTCCTTTGAAGCGAGACAAGTGTCCACGTGGACATCTACACCTAACATTAAAATCTGAAGCCACTACCTGAAACACAATTAAGTGGGCAGTATTATTAAACAACTCCACTGTACCTATTATCTAACGGTAGCGAATGCCTTATTTACTGTCTAATAACATTTGGATTGGCCACTTACCGGCCCTGGCTGATCCTGGACATTGCCCGTCCCGACAGTCTTGGAAGTGGGTCTTTGCTATTAGCAAACCATTGCTGTCTCACAATAATTTTGAAAAATCCTTCCTCCATCCATTTAAAAACAATTTCAACAATTAATTACAGTCAGAAAGAATTTAACTTCAATTTGTTTAGAGCATTTTTCACACATTATTAAATACAAAAGTACGTAGTTTAAATGTATTTACAATTAATAAACTATGGGAGAGAAGGAAAGGTACGTTATTGAAGAACTGTTCTCTTCTTGTGCTAGATCAGTTTAGTAGTCATTTGAAAAATTCTGTGGAAGAGAAATTGAGTTAGAAAAATACAGAGCTTACTGTTATTCCGGGAGGACTTACTACACAATTGCAACCTCTCGATGTCTCGATAAATAAGCCCTTCAGGGTGTACATGAGAGAGGAATAGAACGAATGGAATGACAGACGAAACTCAACATGTACTCACGCCGAAGAGAGCTTTAAAACGACCTACTGTCAAACAAGTGTGTCAGTGGATACGAGTAAAACAGTCGTGGTTTTGAGTGAGAGAAGACGTTAAACCTTTCAAGAAGAGCGGCATAAGTAACGCTCTCGATGGCAGTGAAGACTGTCTAATACATGAAGAAAACAACGATGATGTTGAAAAAGAAGAGGAAGAGGACGAGAAAGAAGAGAAGTTCAAATGATGATTTTCAGGGACTTTAAAGGTCAGTTCGGTTTCATAAACTAATTTTTTTTAGTCTGGCTTTGCAATCCAATAATAAACAAGGTAAAAATGTTACTTTGGTAACAATTGCTTAAAAAAGTAAGGCGCGTCTTGTAGTCCGTAGCACCTTACAGTCCGTATAAAACGGTAAGAAACACATCCCAGCGGCCTTACGGCCCATCTAACAGGCGGAATAGCTCCCATCTGCCTGTACCCAGCAACAGGCGTGAGCCGCGTCCCAAATGGATTAAGACGCCTGGAACTCTTTTTCTTATCGTATGCAGTTCTGTATATATATAAATCACAGAAAAGAACGTATAGAGTAAATTAATGAAAAGAAAACGAGGAAACGTTCCAGAACAGAAATATAAAAACTGCGGCTGGCAGGTAATGAGACAGAGCGTACACAATCGCGACCTTCCATCCGAAGTCAGAGCTCTGTGGTGTCGCGCTGTGAAGAGAAAAGCTCACTGATATAAAGCTGGGTGTAATACATCTTGCAACACTTCCAAATGCAGTACCTGGGATCTGGTAGACAGCGAAGAACACAAATTCGCCTGCAAAATCATCAAAGGAATATAAGAGAACGTCCGAAAAATATTAGCAACTATAAACAGAACTACGCTCAATACTGTCGTGCTAGCATACTTACAGGCTCCATACACTAAAACCTGCCCCAACTCAGAAAAAAAGAGTGCTGTCAACTTAACAAAGAGTCATATAACTTGTTACATCCTAATAGAACACAGCAAAAGTAAAGAAGATTTCTGGTGCTACATAACATAGCAACACCACAACTAGGACAGAGTAAAAATACAAGGAGAGATATGCCAACTTCCTTTTGAGGTAGATCTGAGTCAGTTTGCATTCGTAACAGTCTTGCGGGCCAGCACGAGGTGTGATTGTACACTCCTGGAAATTGAAATAAGAACACCGTGAATTCATTGTCCCAGGAAGGAGAAACTTTATTGACACATTCCTGGGGTCAGATACATCACATGATCACACTGACAGAACCACAGGCACATAGACACAGGCAACAGAGCATGCACAATGTCGGCACTAGTACAGTGTATATCCACCTTTCGCAGCAATGCAGGCTGCTATTCTCCCATGGAGACGATCGTAGAGATGCTGGATGTAGTCCTGTGGAACGACTTGCCATGCCATTTCCACCTGGCGCCTCAGTTGGACCAGCGTTCGTGCTGGACGTGCAGATCGCGTGAGACGACGCTTCATCCAGTCCCAAACATGCTCAATGGGGGACAGATCCGGAGATCTTGCTGGCCAGGGTAGTTGACTTACACCTTCTAGAGCACGTTGGGTGGCACGGGATACATGCGGACGTGCATTGTCCTGTTGGAACAGCAAGTTCCCTTGCCGGTCTAGGAATGGTAGAACGATGGGTTCGATGACGGTTTGGATGTACCGTGCACTATTCAGTGTCCCCTCGACGATCACCAGTGGTGTACGGCCAGTGTAGGAGATCGCTCCCCACACCATGATGCCGGGTGTTGGCCCTGTGTGCCTCGGTCGTATGCAGTCCTGATTGTAGCGCTCACCTGCACGGCGCCAAACACGCATACGACCATCATTGGCACCAAGGCAGAAGCGACTCTCATCCCTGAAGACGACACGTCTCCATTCGTCCCTCCATTCACGCCTGTCACGACACCACTGGAGGCGGGCTGCACGATATTGGGGCGTGAGCGGAAGACGCCCTAACGGTGTGCGGGACCGTAGCCCAGCTTCATGGAGACGGTTGCGAATGGTCCTCGCCGATACCCCAGGAGCAACAGTGTCCCTAATTTGCTGGGAAGTGGCGGTGCGGTCCCCTACGGCACTGCGTAGGATCCTACGGTCTTGGCGTGCATCCGTGCGTCGCTGCGGTCCGGTCCCAGGTCGACGGGCACGTGCACCTTCCGCCGACCACTGGCGACAACATCGATGTACTGTGGAGACCTCACGCCCCACGTGTTGAGCAATTCGGCGGTACGTCCACCCGGCCTCCCGCATGCCCACTATACGCCCTCGCTCAAAGTCCGTCAACTGCACATACGGTTCACGTCCACGCTGTCGCGGCATGCTACCAGTGTTAAAGACTGCGATGGAGCTCCGTATGCCACGGCAAACTGGCTGACACTGACGGCGGCGGTGCACAAATGCTGCGCAGCTAGCGCCATTCGACGGCCAACACCGCGGTTCCTGGTGTGTCCGCTGTGCCGTGCGTGTGATCATTGCTTGTACAGCCCTCTCGCAGTGTCCGGAGCAAGTATGGTGGGTCTGACACACCGGTGTCAGTGTGTTCTTTTTTCCATTTCCAGGAGTGTATTTTTCTGGTACCACTACATACCCTAGTCGATTACCTTTGGTCTGCACAGCCGACAATAATCTGAATACCAGGTGATCCATCTTATGTCGTGTTAAGTCCGGTGGCTGTGCCCTGTCTTCGATTCCACCATGACACTGTCTGTCAACAAGATAACGCAAGATCGCATGTTGTCCGAGCTGCCCACACCGGCACACGGAAAACGGTGATAGAAGTTTTCCAAAAGTTTGTTGACCAAGGAAAGAAACGTCCGCACTGACGACAACAAAAAAAATAACAGTTACATTGTCTCACAGGTATGAAGACTTGAGAGTATGATGATTTGCAGAGTCTGCCAAAGTAACACACTAAGGATCTTCACAGACAAATACATTTGTACGGAAAATAATCCAAGTCCGATGAAGCTATCCAGAGCGGCCCTGTCAGCAACTGGATAGAAATCAATTATAAAAAACCAACAGCCTCAGTTGCAAAGTTTACCTAGATTTACCTAGGTTTCAGTCGGGATAACCCAACCTTCTTCAGAATAAAAGTGACTACTGTTTGAAACTTCCTGGCAGATTGAAACTGTGTGCTCGACCGAGACTCGAACTCGGGACCTTTGCCTTTCGCGGGCAAGTGCTCTACCAACTGAGCTACCGAAGCACGACTGCCAGGAAGTTTCATATCAGCGCACACTCCGCTGCAGAGTGAAAATCTCATTCAGGAAACATCCCCCAGGCTGTGGCTAAGCCATGTCTCCGCTATATATCCTTTCTTTCACGAGTGCTAGTTCTGCAAGGTTCGCAGGAGAGCTTCTGTTAAGTTTGGAAGGTAGGAGACGAGATACTGGCAGAAGTAAAGCTGTGAGTACCGGGCGTGAGTCGTGCTTCGGTAGCTCAGATGGTAGAGCACTTGCCCGCGAAAGGCAAAGGTCCCGAGTTCGAGTTTCGGTCGGGCACACAGTTTTAATCTGCCAGGAAGTTTCGTATCAGCGCACACTCCGCTGCAGAGTGAAAATCTCATTCTGGTAACTACTGTTTGTCCATAGTGGACATGGTCTGTACAGCACTCGTGGCTGCCGCATCGTGGTCACGAAGTGGGGCCGAGGCGGTTTCAGATAAGTTTGTACAGTCTGACGACAATTTACGGATTTGTTGTTTTAGCTTGACGATGTCCACTATGGAAAAACAGTAGTTAATTTTATTCTGAAGAAGGTTGGGCTATCCCGACTGAAACCTAGGTAAATTCTAGGCAAACGGTGCAACTGAGGCTGTTGGTTTTTTACAATTAAAATTAATGTCCGGAGTAACACAAACATAGGAACAGAAAACTCTATCCTGGATACAGAGCAATTACACCAAGGGAACTACGACGAATGTTGAATACAGTGACGTCGGTCCCTACGATGGGATTCGAAAGTATCTCCAGACGATGGGGTAAGTGGCACCCGTTCGGAGGCTAGGAGAGGCTCTCGAAGCTGGAAGAACTGACTGCGGCATTTACAGCGGCCGACGGCGGAATACTCGCGGCACTATTTTCTGTTTACGTGTGTGGCGGACGCGAATAGGTCCCTCGGAAGTGGCGGCCTCCGCTAGCACTGTTACCGCCACCTGATGTCCGTCCGTTACTCCGACAGGGCGAGTTCGGGTGTGCAGGGGCAGTGTAGGCTGCACGCGTGCCCGAGGTGCCGGAAGGGTTGCCGATGTCTTTTGCGAAGATCTCCGGTATAGCAGTTCGATTCTTGCCCTGGCCAGCACGTTCTCCATAAATCTCTGATTCTAACATCTGCTCGTCGGTCACGAAGGGACTGGCGCGTCACCACTGGCCAACCAGTCAGCGAACTCTGAAACCGGGTTGAAGCAGCTCGGAATGACATTTCGTTAATCCAGCTGTTGCTATGAGTGGCAGCTCTTTGGACTAAATCTCCCAATGTACCTACAGCCAAATAACTACAAATTTCATCATGTATTCTTCCTACTCTAATGTACACGCAGAATTGGAAAAATTTTTTCCTTAGCTATACTTTCCGGTAAGCGATACTGATGCTGTCAGATGGCTGACATCGAAATAAGTGTCCAAGGAATAGAAAAGCAACTGGACTCACTCAACACATGGAAAGTCCACTGGACCTGACGGGATACAAATTCGATTCTACACAGAGTACGCGAAAGAACTTGCCCCCCTTCTAACAGCCGTGTACCGCAAGTCTCTAGAGCAACGGAAGGATCCAAACGATTGGAAAAGAGCACAGGTAGCCCCAGTCTTCAAGAAGAATCGTCGAGCAGATGCGCAAAACTATACACCTATATCTCTGACGCCGATCTGTTGTAGAATTTTACAACATATTTTTTGCTCGCGTATCATGTCGTTCCTGGAAACCCAGAATCTACTCTGTAGGAATCAACATGGATTCCGGAAACAGCGATCGTGTGAGACCCAACTCGCGTTATTTGTTCATGAGACCAAGAAAATATTAGATACAGGCTCCCAGGTAGATGCTATTTTCCTTGACTTTCGGAAGGCGTTCGATACAGTTCCGCACTGCCGCCTGATAAACAAAGTAAGAGTCTACGGAATATCAGACCAGCTGTGTGGCTGGATTGAAGAGTTTTTAGCAAACAGAGCACAGCATGTTGTTCTCAATGGAGAGACGTCTACACACGTTAAAGTAACCTCTGGCGTGTCGCAGGGGGTTGTTATGGGACCATTGCTTTTCACAATATATATAAATGACCTAGTAGATAGTGTCGGAAGTTCCACGCGGCTTTTCGCGGATGATACTGTAGTATACAGAGAACTGGCAGGAATAGAAAATTGCAGCGAAGTGCAGGAAGATCTGCAGCGGATAGGCACTTGGTGCAGGGAGTGGTAACTGACCCTTAACATAGACAAATGTAATGTATTGCGAATACATAGAAAGAAGGATCCTTTATTGTATGATTATATGATAGCGGAACAAACACTGGTAGCAGTTACTTCTGTAAAATATCTGGGAGTATGCGTGCGGAACGATTTGAAGTGGAATGATCATATAAAATTGATTGTTGGTAAGGCGGGTGCCAGGTTGAGATTTATTGGGAGAGTCCTTAGAAAATGTAGTCCATCAACAAAGGACGTGACTTACAAAACACTCGTTCGATCTATACTTGAGTATTGCTCATCAGTGTGGGATCCATACCAGATCCGATTGACAGAGGAGATAGAGAAGATCCAAAGAAGAGCGGCGCGTTTCGTCGCAGGGTTATTTGGTAAGCGTGATTAGCGTTACGGAGATGTTTAGCAAACTCAAGTGGCAGACTATGCAAGAGAGGCGCTCTGCATCGCGGTGTAGCTCGCTGTGCAGGTTTCGAGAGGATGCGTTTCTGGATGAGGTATCGAACATATTGCTTCTCCTTCTTATACCTACCGAGGAGATCACGAATGTAAAGTTAGAGACATTCGAGAGCGCACAGAGGCTTTCCGGCAGTCGTTCTTCCCGCGAACCATACGCGACTGGAACAGGAAAGGGAGGTAATGACAGTGGCACGCAAAGTGCCCTCTGCCACACACCGTTGGGTGGTTTGCGGAGTATAAATGTAGATGTAGGTTTCTGGAATACTCGAAGGAAATGAGCTTGTCAAAACGGCAGTGACGCGTCGTTAATTTTATGCGAGGTGCACTTATAGAGACAGTGGGTACTTGTCGTCAGCGCGGGCGAAGCTTCTGGTGACGCCGGCAGTGGTGGAGTGGGCACCGGAGGAACGGCTGGGAGCGAGGGGTCGGCGAATGGCTCCATTAGCGGCGGGAGCACTCTGGCCCTCATATGCGACGGCGACGGCGACGGCGGCTGCAGACGAGAGCTTATCGGACAAGCGCGCCGATATTAATGGCTGTAATCAGAGGCGCGCGCCACACGTGACAGGCTCTCGGCGGGTGGGTCGGGCCGACACCGCCCTAGAAGCGACGCCCCGGACCCTGCTTCCGCTCCTCAAACACGTGCAGACACGCTGTTGAAAGCGGGTAGCTCTGGCACTTGTACTTCACGGAACGGAATCTTACTATCGGGTATAAAGTACACTGTCCGATAAAAGAAGTAAAGGACGCAGAAGACAAGATCGCATGTTAGTGTAACTTTGTACATGTATACACCATCCGCCGATATTTAAATGATTAGAGTTAGATTTCTCTGTGACTGGTACAACGACCACCAGTGTGCATTAGCGGTGTTGATGTTTAGTACTGTCACCAGGCACTGTAGCGTACAGAAAGCGTTCGGAAATTCCAGTTACTAACTTCTAGGGCTTGTATAGAGGAATGAGCAGATAATACAGAGGCGTCCAAAAAAATGTATCCACTGTTTTTAAAAGTCTATAACTTGCAAACTAATTGACGGAGTCGTCTCATTTTTGGTGAAAGTGTAGCTTGAAGTCCAACTTAATGATATCACTGTAGGTGTTCGAAATGGTCACCATTAACATCCACACACAAACGATGCCGCCGAACTGCAGCACGAACTACTGACTGCAACGTGTTCAGTTGGATATCTGCACATGAATGAACGATGGATTCTCGAAGTTCATCCAATGTGCGGGGCTTTTGTCGATAAACGGCGTCCTTTAGTGTTTCCCACAGGTAAAAGTCCAGAGGAGTTATGTCTCGGGAACGTGGTGGATACTCCACAGCTCCTTGACGGCCTATCCATCTTCCTGGTAGATTTTCGTCGAGATACGCTCTAACACGATTTTGGTAGTGGGCTGGGGCACCGTCTTGTTGAAAGTAAACTATTCCGTCTCCATACAAGTCTCGGATGGCAGGTAAAACGGATGTCTGAAGCTTCTGAAGGTACACCTCACCAGTAACTGTGCCGTCAAAGAAGAATGGCCCAATCAAGCCCTGGTAAGACAACCCACACCACACATTTACTCCTGGCAAATTCACGGCTTTGTCTACAAGCACGTTCGGATTTTCGGCGGCCCAGTAGATGCAATTGTGGCGATTTACTGTACCATTGAGTTTGAACTGTGCCTCATCATACCACACAATTCTCTCTGCAAACTCTTCATCGTTGCGCACCATGTTAGTATATCACTCGCAGTACTCCATTCTACGATCTGGGTCGTCCTCGTTCATTGCGTGTAGCAATCGTGGGATGTAGCACTTCCACTCTGCTGTCTTCAAAATTCGCCGAACACTGGAGCGACTCACTCCAGTTTCACGGGCACACTGTCTCACAGACTTCTGTGGTGAGCGAGTGAATTGTTGTAACACACGACGGGAGTTAGCTGGACTTGTTACCGTTACAGGTCGTCCAGATCTTTGTTTGTGTACATCTTTAACACAGCCTTCGGCTTCAAATTCGTCTCGAATGCGACAAATCGTTAAACGTGTCGGCGGCTCTGTTTGATACTCATTTCGCCATTGCCGTTGAACCTCATTAATGTTTTCGTACTTAAAATACCACCTCAAAACCGACTTCCTTTCATCGAATGTAAGCCATGCGCCAGCCATGTTTACTCGAGTAACTAGGTGCAACTAAATATGAAAGTGGTCTAGCGGTTCTAGGCGCTCAGTCTGGAACCGTGCGACTGCTACGGTGGCAGGTTCGAATCCTGCCTCGGGCATGGATGTGTGTGATGTCCTTAGGTCGGTTACGTTTAAGTAGTTCTAAGTTCTAGGGGACTCATGACCACAGACGTTAAGTCCCACAGTGCTCAGAGCCATTTAAATATAAAACACTGACTATCTGGCGACAGTCATCTGACAAAACAAACAACGCAATACAACGCTTGTGTGGCGGCTGTCGGAATTACAAACTACTACACTATCAAAGATGAGACAACTCCGTCAATTAGTTTGCTAGTTATGGAGTTTAAACAGTGGATACATTTTTTGGGACCCTTCTGTATTTTGAATTGAAACCCATGTCCGGAAACATACCGTTTCCGTGGTGCAACCATTTGAAAACATGTTGGTAACGCGACCACTTCTAGAAGTAATTGGTTAGCTGTGACTCAGTACGTCACTTGTTTTACAGTTCCACCCGTTAACAGCCAAAGAAATCGCTCGTGTAGTCGTTGGCGGGTTCTCTCCAATTCGAGTGCGTGGCGTCTCCTTGGAGCAGCATAGTGATGTCTGCTGACGGTGTAGGTATCCTTTCTCGAAGCCGTTGTGTAATTGTGGCGAAAAGGGCATGTGATGGAGTCGGATGTTGTGCAGAACGATCTTGGTGAAGATGAAGAGCAGCTTTTCAATTACCGTGAGCCTCCCCATTTAGAAGGATCATATCGGGATGTTCTGCAAACGTGTACTCAGCCGTGTTGCCCTAGCACTCACAGACACGCGAATGAGGCTCGAACCAGGGCAGCGAGGCAGGACAGACGTCATATGACGTCAGCCGATTCTGCGTAAACATCCCCCGCCGTAGCTATCTTCTTGCATACCTACACAGCAAAAATGTCTTCAAACGGCTGTAGCACGGAAACGGTACGTTTCAGCTCATCTGTTCCAATTCAAAATATTATGTACTCACTTCTCTCTACAAGTCCTAGAAGCCTGTAACGGGAATTTCCGAAAACCATTACAAGGGAAGTGAAATCCGCCAGATGACGTGTGGTCACTGTGAAGTACTTGGAGTTGCCGTGCACTCGTGTGAGAGAGGATTATCAGCACCTGACAAGAGTTGAACAGGGCCCTCATTGTTGTACTCCATCTGGTCGGCTGGTCAAATCGTGCATGTCCTAGAAGCCTGTAACGGGAATTTCCAAAAACCATTACAAGGGGATTGAAAAGCGCCAGATGACGTGTGGTCACTGTGAAATACTCGGAGTTGCCGTGTACTCGTGTGAGAGAGCATTATCAGCACCTGACAAGAGTTGAACAGGGCCCTCATTGTTGTACTCCATCTGGTCAGCTAGTCAAATCGTGGAAAGTCCAGATTTATGGGGCATTCGCATGTGTCAGTGGCCCGATTCGGGCTGCATGTGAACGTGAGAACAGGTATATTTGTTATCGTTTCCGGTCTACTACCACTGACCACCACAAGGCATGATCGCCACAAAGTTCACCAACCACACAGTAGCCCCTTAACATCCGATCTATGTCTATGGTGCTGTTAACGCCACAACATAAACGGCTGCATTTGGAGTGGATCTGGACTGTGAAATAGTGTCGCATTGTGTTCAGCCGTGAATCACTGTTCTGCTCTATCCTGGATGACAACCGATGGTGAGTATAGCGGTTGCCTGGAGTAGGTCCCATTCTTCCAATGTTTTCGAGAAGCACAGCACTGTTACTCCTGGGGTCATGTTCTGGAGAGCCATTGATTATTATTTCAGGTTACAGCTGCTACTGATTGCGGATACTGCGTCCTGAAGTGTCACCTCTCATCCGTAATTATGACATTACAGATGCCATTTTCCAACAGGATAATGCTCATCCAAACATGTCTCTACGAGCTCTCTATGTGACGTTGAGGTACTCCAGTGGGCAGATCTCTCCCAAATAGAACTTTTACAGGACCACCCCCGACGTGAAATCCGTCCCTGTGTCTGTATTCACGACATCAAGGATTGCTTCAGCACAGCAAACAACGACTTGATGACATTCTTCCCAACAGAACATATGTTTGCATTAAACAACAGAAGGGGTGGAACGTAACGTCACACTGTTAAGGGGGCTCATATTGCAAAGTCCTTATCGTAAATTTGATTCGATTTGGAGTCACTGCAACAGCATCGCGTGCTCTCCCAAGCGGTAAAGTTTCATTTGGTTTCTTCCTCCTATTCATTTTTTGTCGGGAATTGTAATTTTCGCCATGTGAGATAGTTAAGTTTCCAGATAAGTAAGGTCACTGACAGAATACACGCCTCGACAGCCAGTGAAGCTAAGGCACGCTTGTTGCATTATCAGCACCTGAAAAGAGTTGAACAGGGCCAAACCGAGAGACCGCTGGTTCGAATTCTGATGGTGTAATTAGTTTCCATAATTAATATTTGATAGCAAGGGGAGGGGAAATTATTTATTTCAAGTTTCTGCTACCAGTCACTTTTTATTTTATGATTAATCTAACATAATGCAACGCGTTTCTAACATGTTTTGTTCATCTTCAAGCGTTTGTACATACATACATACATATATGGAGAAATGTTACTTAAAAATAAACACATCGAAGCAATTTGTGCAGTGGCAATCAGTGACAAAACATAATATGCAATAGTGTAATGCCAATCAACAGCTCCGCCATTACACACGTGATGCGAGTGAAGCAGCAAGATGAAGTAATTGTAAGTGATCAACTGTCATACAAAAGCCTTTCATACTATTTTCGTAACACATAACTGATGCAAATCTATCTGGATCCGATACAGGCTGTGATATACATAGCCAACAACAGAGAAGAAAACCAGCAGAAGACATCACTGACTTCGATTTATAGATATACTTGCCCCCCTCCTTCGCCCCAAATGCCACACCAGCGGCTACAGTAAAAAACAAAGTGTTCTACATTACTCTAGTTTTAGGGGCTCCGGAACGCCCTATACTTGCAATGTTAAAATAACGCTTATAAATTACATTTTTGAAGTAGGAAGTTGAACTTTTTACAGATTATTTATTGCAATATGGGCTACAACTTAACACAGGGATTTTACAAAATTTTAGTTCAGTTATTAAAGATGATTTTTTTTTCAATTGTAATGAAAATTCACAACATTTTTTTGCAATTTTTTATTTATATATTCAAAAATATACAGTTTTTTGGAAAAAGGCTGTGTTAAATTATGCAGAAGGTACTGTGTAACATTTACTGCAAGTTTGAAACAAATATGTTTGGAAGATCCTTAGAAAACATGTAATTACTATGAGAAAATAAAAGTTTTGGGAATCGAGCGACAAAGATTGGATTAACTTTTTAGTGCATTCCAGGTCCGTAGGATGGATTATCTTCATCCTCTGCAAACTCCTCCTCCAGCTTCCTCTTGTTCCTCCTCCTGTTTACTCTTGCTTGTATTTCTAGACTCTTTACAGCCCTGTCTGCAGCCCGAAGGCATTCCTTGTCTAAAGCAAGCATCGCTCGTTGTTGTGTTCGTAGATTTTGCTACCATTTTCTTCAGTTGCAGTTACTGCAACACTGTTCCAAAAGGTGGTCATGTATGAACACTTATCACATTTCAGTTGATTTCACTAGCAAGTCCTACGTGCTTTATTATGGAGAGTTCCAGACCAACTTCACTACAATGAATACATCTTACACAGTTTGAAAAAATTCCTTTGAGAACCGACATATCAAATATTTCATTCACATCCGATTCGCCCATAAAACATGCATAGTTTTCACTCATTGAACCAAGCTTCTTCTGTGAAGTATTTTCTTTCCCACTTTGACTGCTATGGGCAGGTGTACTTGAGAGGTTAGGTTCACTCACTTGGTTATCGTCTTTATTGTTTACAGTAATAACACATACCTTCGGCTTTCCAACATTTCTCCTTTTCTTAAAAGCCTTCAGAGGACTTCTAATAACTTTACTTTTACTCATTATTATACTTCAACAAAACAGAGACTCAAGAAACAGAATTAATTACGAATATTTTCGAGATAACGACAGAGTAAATAAACATGAAACAATCGACAATCACACCAGCTACATATATTGAACCATCACAGGTTAGCGACAACACATACTTTATCTCACATCACTAAAATGTACCTGATGAACACGGACGTTAATAATAACACCATTTGACAGCAGTTTAACAGCGCCACAGTGGGTCACGCCCATGTAGAACACATTTCAAAAAAAATTTAAAAATAGTTGTAGTCTTCGGAATTGAATAAATTATATGGCTATTAAAAGGTAATAGTCTACAGATTCAGAAAACGCAAAAAAGTAAAAATTGAACTTTTCATGATTTTGAGCCTTTCCGGAGCCCCTTGTTTATTTTTAAGTAACATTTCTCGACGTATGTCTGTATGTACAAACGATTGAAGATGAACAAAACATGTTAGAAACGCGTTGCATTATGTTAGATTAAGCATAAAATAAAAAGTGACTGGTAGCAGAAAGTTGAAATAAATAATTATGCCACACAGTCACGGTTCACAAACATAGCCACTATGGCTGAAAATAATTAAGGGGAGGGGAGATGGTGGCTTTCAATTTCTAATCACCAGTCTTGGATTAAAATCCAAATGTCTCCAAGACATCTCACGGAGTAAAGGCATGTGTCAATGTTGGTGGAGATCCGTCGGTCAGGTAGGGACGTCAAGCTGAGTGGCGACCTCGGTGTTATTCGAGAGGACGAAGCTGTGTGCTGAGACCAGGTTTCACTTTTTCGCCTCCCTCCTTCTCCAGCCTCATCAACAACAACCCAAACGTGGCGGGACACGCATTTACCAGAGTGGCCAGCACCGCACAGGTTTACTTACGACCCCAGACTCGCTCAGGAAAGATGCCCTTGTGGCTTGAGGAAGGAAAGGCTGTTGCACTGGACTGTTTAGCACATTCTCGGTTGTCTCCCAGCCAAAACATTCTCTTACACTCGTACACCACGAATCCAACCTGATAACGTAATGTACGGCGTGCATTAATGTATCGTTTCCATTTGGTGACTACAGCGTGGTGGCATATACCCCTAGGCCAGAGCTTCACAACATACGTGCTCGCGGAGCAAGCTGTGAGCAGCAAGGCGCGAGCACGGAGCAGCGCGAGCACGCTACCCCCACTACCGGACCAGAGCGGAGAGTGGGGCACACAACAGCTGCCGCCAGTCAATGTAAATCCGCGGCCACCTGCAGGGACATCACTCACGAATTATTACTGCGACAAATGAAACAAATAAAGGAGAATGTACACGTGCCACATAATTTTATTAGCTTAGTGTATGCCTCTACATTCGCATTAATTTGTGAACTGTTACACAATAAAAGGTGTCACTGAAGTGTGGGATTCTCGGTTATCTTGTACTTTTTGCCCTTTACAATTGCGTCTATGCTCGGAGTAATTGTTCTTGAGCATTTTAGGCGCAGCGTGCGGTTTAAATTTCGATCAGACAATGCGTTTCTCAGGCGCGTCTTGTTACATTTCATTGTAGAGAACAGTTGTTCACAAACATACGTGGAACCGAACATTGATATTATTCTAGCCGCTAGTTTGTGCAAACGAGGAAATCTATCCTGAGGAAAGTGTCTGTAGAATTCCAAAATGTTTTTCTTGTTCTGAAATTTGTCTCTGTATTCTCTGTCACACTGCAGGTCAATAATTTCTTGCTGCAGCTCAGGACTAATCTCTTAAATATTCGCTGAATATGGAGAGAACACATCAAAATCGCTGTCTAGTGCTGTCAGATCTTGAAAGCGCTGATCAACTAAGCTATGTGAATAACGTTCACAGTCTTTGTGAACATCTTGCATGGATGATAATTTAGGAAAATGAGCTAGGTTTCCTGTTTCCAGCTGACTCACCCAAAGTGTCAATTTCATTTTAAAAGCTCGTATTCGATCTATGAAATGAGTAATTAGCAGATCTTTACCTTGTAGTAAAATGTTCAAAGCATTCAGATGGCTAGTTGAATCTGCTAAGAACGCGAGATCACATTCAAACGTGCGCGCGCATTTCCCCTCCCTCCCCTACCCCCCCCCCCCCTACTCCGCGACCTTGCAGCTGCTCGCGAGCACGTGCCTGAGCAGAGCCTGAGCTCAAAACCGGCCAGTTGTTAAGCCCTGCCCTAGGCCATTTTGTCGACGTCACTTTAGGCAACACGTAGCTTCCAGTACGGTTCTGGCAAAAATTGGTCCCCTTTATAGTTACGCGCTACTATACAGAGATTCACGGGTTTTTATAGCTATAAAACTTCAGCCAATAATAGAAATCCACATGAACGCTTAGCACAGTCACAGATAAGAATAGCTGCAGATGACAGTGTGGGGGACGGTAGTCGTGACTCCAGAGAGTACCGCACCGCGCTGGAGACATTCGGAGCACAGCAACTGCACCGGCTGGCAGTACGAACTACACCGAGGTCCGCCAACAGGAGGAGTAGATTTGTGTTTAACGTCCCGTCGACAACGAGGTCGTTAGAGACGGAGCACAACGTCGGATTAGGGAAGGATGCGGAAGGAAGTCCGCCGTGCCCTTTGAAAGGTAGCATTCCGGCATTAGCCTGAAACAATTTACGGAAATCATGGAAAACCCATGGGTATCACGTGTGTGGATAGCGACTGGTCGATGCCTCGTTAAATACCAGAGCACTGAGCTACGGCGGGGAAGTTCTCTTCCGTGCGCCGCGGCGTGTACAGTCTCCAGTTACCGCCGACTCCACAAGCTGCAGTGACCGTCCGTCGGCGCCGAGACAACTTCCGTAGGCATCGTACACCAGCTCTGGGCTCTACGTAGGCATCGCTTAGAGGCACAGTGACAGAACTTTAATATTTTAGAGGACTTGTAATAATTCCAAAAAAAACGGTTCAAATGGCTCTAAGCACTATGGCACTTAACATCTGAGGTCATCAGTCCCCTAGAACTTACAAGGGAACCTCCCCATCGCACCCCCCTCAGATTTAGTTATAAGTTGGCACAGTGGATAGGCCTTGAAAAACTGAACACTGATCAATCGAGAAAACAGGAAGAAGTTGTGTGAAACTATGAAAAAAAAGCAAAATATACAAACTGAGTAGTCCATGTGTACGATAAGCAACATATAGGATACAGCGAGCAAAGGAGCGCGGTGGTCTCGTGGTTAGTGTGAATAGCTGCGGATAGAAGGGTCCTTGGTTCAAGTCTTCCCTCGAGCGAAAATTTTACTTTCTTTATTTTCTCAAAGCTATGATCTGTCCGTTCGTTCATTGACGTCTCTGTTCACTGTAATAAGTTTAGTGTCTGTGTTTTGCGACCGCACCGCAAAACCGTGCGATTAGTAGACGAAAGGACGTGCCTCTCCAATGGGAACCGAAAACATTTGATCGCAAGGTCATAGGTCAACCGATTCCTCACAGGAAAACACGTCTGATATATTCTATACGCCACTGGTGACGGCATGTGCGTCACATGACAGGAATATGTTGTCGACCCACCTATTTTGTACACTTGGCGAATGGGTAAAAGGATTCTTATACCTAGCCCGATTTAGGTTTTCTTGTGGATCTGATAATCACTCCCAAAAAAGTGATAAAAACATAAGAGTTTGTCACGTAAACTGAAAATAAAAAATTAAAATTTTCATTCGAGGAAAGGCTTGAACCGACGACCTCTCGTCCCACAGCTGCTCACGCTAACCATGGGACCACGGCGCTCCTTTGCTTACGCTTTCCTAGATGTTGCATATACTGTGCATGGACTACTCAGTTTGTATATTTTGCTTATTTTTTTCATAGTTCCACACAACTTCTTCCTGTTTTCTCGATTGATCTGTGTTCAGTTTTTCAAGGCCTATCCACTGTGCCAACTTATAACTAAATCTGAGGGGGGTGCGATGGGGAGGTTCCCTTGTTAGAACTAGTTAAACCTAACTAACCTAAGGACGGCACACACGGCCATGCCTGAGGCAGGATTCGAATCTGCGACCGTAGCAGCAGCACGGTTCCGGACTGAAGCGCCTAGAACCGCTCGGCCACAGCGGCCGACTGTAATAATTTCAAACGTCTAATTGTACTGGACTTTTCACAAGAAGAAGCATCATTTGAGTTGAGTATTTCTTCAAATTTAACAAATATCATTTTATTACTAATTATTGGGAATCCTTCTGATTGAAGGTAACCTACTCTGTCGTCCTGCATTCCCAACACACAAGAGGTTGTGCACACTCACACCGGTGACCTCTGACCTGTAAATCCCGACCCACCATACGGTGTGTGGCTAAGACTAGACAGTGTAGCGTAGCAGTGAACCCCCCACCCTTACTCCCTCCCTCTAACTAGTCCACTCGCGGATCGTGCACAGGAAGAGAGACCGAGGAAATCTTTCTGTGTCGGATCGAATTTGCTTAATTTTATCTTTGTGCGTAATCATTTAGTGATGTGTCTACTTGTCACATAAGTGCATTGAATGGAAGGGTGAGGAAAGAGTGAATTGTGTACCAGCCGCGTGACACATTCACATGAAAAAATCGCCGTGTATCTCAACGAACTAAAACTTCATTTCCGACAGAGTTATTAACGCCAGCTGTGTCACACGCCTTCATACGACGAAGTGGAAATGTCTGGAGCATAGCCCACACACTTGCGCACAGCAAGCCGGTCAGCGACTGTAAGCTCGCATTTCTTGCGCGCAAAATTCTAGCTAATCTCCGTCGCAGGGGACGGTGCTAAAACCAATGAAGTTACAGATGCTTTCAATCTACAACTGGGGTTTTTCGCGCGGCGTTTCGTGAATTCTTATGCGGGAGTACATATCAAATTGAATGCTATCTTTTCGTCGCATTTTCCCCAGTGTTGGAAACGACATGTGAAGTCTTTAAAACATCATCTACTGCTATTCGCCGTGGTGCTCAAATTAATCTGACGCGTTTAAAAAACGCCAGTTTCATCAGTATTCATTTATTCGATGCATTTCATCACCCTACAACTAACGACCCAAGTGCCGCAGTAATGAAAATGGAAATGTTGGCAGCGTTTTAAAACAATTTATTTGATCCCTGTTTCCATAAAACATGTGAAACGCGCATGTTAACAAAGACGCAACTAGCCACGTGCTGTCACTACAATATACTGTACAGCTACACAAATACTGCCCGAGGAACGGTACATGGTGAAGGTACTTCTATACGAATATTACCCATTCCCTATGCTGCCCTGTTCGCATACAGCGAACAAGTCCGTATGCGTTCGTAATCGACCCTAATGGACCCTCCATAAATTTTGAGAAAACATATTATATTCACGTCATTTTTAGTTCTCTGTCGCTCCTTAGTTGCTTCAAAATTCATGGAGATGTGTTCCGTCTTTGCAACTAAATGAAAGGCAGTTTGTTTTTTGCCATGCACGTTTCGCTTCTTTCATTTGTGCAACATCTTCAGTAGCCTGTTACGACGTGCGGCTAGAAAAAAACCGGACTGATGCTGGAAAAAACATTTATTTACAATTATTTACAATTTCATGTTATCTCCTTCAATGTACTCTCCTCCTCGGTCTCTACACCGCTCCATACGAATTTTCCACTGTTCATAGCAATGCTGCAGATCATTTTCGGTAAGTCCATACATTACTTCCGTCGCTTTTTCTTTTACTGCTTCAACAGTCTCAAATCTAGTTCCTTTCAAAGCTGACTTGACTTTAGGGAAAAGAAAAAAGTCACAGGGGGCCAAATCAGGTGAGTAGGGTGGATGATCTAAGATGGGAATGTTGTGTTTTGCCAAAAACGTCTTCACTGACAACGCATTGTGAGCTGGGGCATTGTCTTGGTGATGGATCCATGACTTTTTTCTCCACAAATCGTTCCGTTTTCTCCGTACTCGCTCACGTAGGGTAGCCAGGACGCTAATGTAGTAATGCTGATTCACTGTTTGTCCCTCTGGTACCCAATCAATGTGCACAATCCCTTTGATGTCAAAAAAAAAACAATCATCATTGCCTTGAATTTCGATTTTGACATTCGTGCTTTTTTTTGTCGTGGAGAACCAGGAGTTTTCCAATGCATCGATTGGCGTTTAGTTTCGGGATCGTTAAGGAAAAAACCACGATTCATCGCAAGTAATAACATTTTGTAAGAAGGTGGGATCACTTTCAATGTTTTCCAGGATGTCAGAACAAATCATTCTTCGGCGCTCCTTCTGTTCAATTGTGAGACACTTTGGAACCATTTTTGAACACACTTTGTTCATGTTGAAACTTTCATGAAGAATCTGCCTAACACTTTCCTTGTCAACTCCTGTTAACTCAGACACTGCTCTGATTGTTAAACGGCGATCTTGTCGAACAAGTTTACCGATTTTTTCAATGTTTGCATCAGTTTTTGCTGACAATGGTCTGCCAGTGCGAGTGTCATCACTGGTGTCTTCGCGGCCATCTTTAAATCGTTTAAACCACTCAAACACTTGTGTTCGCGATAAACAATCATCGCCGTACACTTGTTGTAACATTACAAACGTTTCACTTGCAGATTTTCCTAGTTTGAAACAAAATTTGATGTTAACACGCTGTTCTTTCTGTACACTCAACATTTTCCGACGCACAGACAAAACGTCAACTACTTAAAACAGACGCCACGGGCAGACTGAGTGCAGGAGGCAGATGAAACTCGAGCAGTAGGCGGAGCGAGAGTCACGTGACAGGCCACGCGACTTTCAGCCTTATTGCATTCGTTTTATTGTTTCACCAGTACTAGTCCGGTTTTTTTCTAGCCACACCTCGTATATACAAAGTTTCTTTTTATACGCACAATAACTGTGTTATAGCAGGAGTTACAATAAGTCACTAAGTTACACTTTGTCATGGTTTTTCTCTTCTTTTCAGATCGGAAACAACTTTTGCAGCACAAATATCGCTATGAGCTATCTTTTGGTATCACTTATGATTTCCAGTGTTGTTATTCCATATGTGTGGTCCTGGAGATGTGGTCACTCTGTCCCCACGCTCCAGCTGGCAGATTTTCGGCGTTTTCTCACCCACAACACATCGCACAGCGACAGTTGGCAACACTACACTCCGTGCATCATAAGAATACATCTGATGTAAACAAATACAAACGCCATTTTTGATCAGAAGCCGTAGCACACGTAGACTGGTGTTGTTACGCTTTTGGAAGTAGGTCCTACTTATGTACGAGACACATTATTACTAAGGTACCTTAAATGAAACTTTAAGATACTCAAATGAATTAACAGTCATCAACGTATTTCTTAAGATATGTAGCTTTTATTTCAAAAATCGCGTACAGTCACAGTCTCTGCATTGTTGCGCTCTGATTGTTGCGTTGTTAATACGCAGTATGAAAATGACTGAGACTGCTTACCGTCCTCCATTGAAACACGCGTGTGGAACGCGGTTAGAAAATACCAAGAAATAGATTGTTCTTAATGTTTTTCATAAATTCACAGAGATACCCGGCTTTCAAGTTTTTCCATGACCTATATTACATACAATTGAGAATCAGCTCACAGTGAATGTATAGCGATATCGGTAGCGCAGTAGTCTGTTAATTTGCGGCAGTTCATAGCTCACTGGTTCGAGTCTCATTTCGGTCATTTTTTTTCTCGTTCAATTTGAAATACCTACGTCTCGTAATTGTAAAATTCCTCATAATTGTTTATGAATAACGCACGTCTTATTGTATCTAATTACATATTGCACGCGAAATTAATTATCGATATTTGATGAAAGTTCGATAATAAAGGTTGCTTAAATTAAGAGAACGTAATAGTTTAATTTTTGAAGGCAAAAATGAAAATCCAAGTACTCTTTATTTGGACTAAGTCCATTGTTCTATACCGCAGATGTACATGAGTGTCGCAGAAACATGGAAAACAACCATTTTCACAGCATCGAACACATCGGACAAATGCTGCATTTTGACATTTGCCGCCGCCCGGTGTGGGCGAGCGGTTCTAAGCGCTTCAGTCTGGAACCGCGCGACCGCTACGGTCGCAGGTTCGAAACCTGCCTCGGTCATGGATGTGTGTGATGTCCTTAGGTTAGTTAGGTTTAAGTAGTAAGTAATGACTGTATTGTCAAATATGTCGAATGCATAGCTAGGTCTAAGAAAGGCACTGGTGACCCTATCTTGCTGGCAAAATAAATCAGTAAGGCAAGTGAAAAAAGGTAATGGAAGTTGGGTAGATGACATCAGAAACATGAAGAAAGAAGATAGAATAATGGCTGCGAAAATCTTACACACAAAAGGTAGTTACTGCTGACGGCTGAAGGCGCGTCCGATCTCATCGCCTGCTGCCGCGTGAGCTGGCAGTGTACTGGGAGGGTAGACGGGGGAAGCTGTTCGCAGAATCCACGTACCTGCAACGTAACAGAAATGCAGCACGTCAGAACATAAAATAAATGACATAAATTTGCATGTATTCTCATCCGGGCAGCTACAAAACACGCACGCACACACACACACACACACACACACACCCGTATATGCACGAACATGGAGCCTACGCCGGGCTTGTGGTGTCTTCTTGTGGAATACAAAGGCTACAGCCAGGTATTGGAAATGACAGGATGTACGTCAGAGGCAGCTTTTCAGTACGGGCGTAATTCTGCAGGAAGAACTTTAATGTTTAAGCTTCAGACCGTCAAAACCATTATATCACGAATTCGTTTTTCTTGTACAGCGATGAATAAACGACGACGTTATATGAGAATGCAGGTTTTTTCGGTGAATCTCGATGATCAAATCATCTCGGTTTGACAGCCGAGTCAATGTGTTGTTCTCCAGCAACGTTTCTTACTTCCTATCATCGTTTTATGAGTAAACTCGCAAAGTTTTTTTTTTTTTTTTTTTTTTTTTTTTTTTTTTTTTTTTTTTTTTTTTAGAAAAACAAACATTATTAACATTCTAACCTTCATTCTTCGTATCAACATACACTGCTGGCGATTAAAATTGGTACACCAAGAAGAACTACAGATGATAAACGGGTATTCATTGGACAAATACATTATGCTGGAACTGACATGTGATTACATTTTCACGCAGTTTGGGTGCATAGATCCTGAGAAATCAGTACCCAGAACAACCACCTCTGGCCGTAATAATGGTCTTGATACGCCTGGGCATTGAGTCAAACAGAGCTTGGATGGCGTGTACAGGTACAGATGCCCATGCAGCTTCGACACGATACCACAGTTCATCAAGAGTAGTGACTGGCGTATTGTGACGAATCAGTTGGTCGGGCACCATTGACCAGACGTTTTCAATTGGTGGAAGATCTGGAGAATGTGCTGGCCAGGGCAGCAGTCGAACATTTTCTGTATCCAGAGAGGCCCGTACAGGACCTGCAACGTGCGGTCGTGCATTACCCTGCTGAAATGTAGGGTTTCGCGGGCATCGAATGAAGGGTAGAGGCACGGATCGTAACACATCTGAAATGTAACGTCCACTGTCCAAAGTGCCGTCAATGCGAACAAGAGGTGAACGAGACGTGTAACCAATGGCACCCCATACCATCACGCCGGGTGATACGCTAGTATGGCGATGACGAATACACGCTTCCAACGTGCGTTCACCGCGATGTCGCCAAACAGGGATGCGACCATCATAATGCTGTAAACAGGACCTGGATTCATCTGACAATATGACGTTTTGCCAGTAGTGCACCCAGGTTCGTCGTTGAGTACACCATCGCAGGCGCTGCTGTCTGTGATGCAGCGTCAAGGGTAACCCCACGGTCTCCGAGCTGGTAGTCCCTGCTGCTGCAAACGTCGTCGAAGTGTTCGTGCAGATGGTTGTTGGCTTGCAAACGTCCCCATTTCTTGACTCAGGGATCGAGACATGGCTGCACGATGCGTTATAGCCATGCAGATAAGATGCCTGTCATCTCGACTGCTAGTGATACGAGGCCGTTGGGATCCAGCAAGGCGTTCCGTATTACCCTCCTGAACCCAGCGATTCCATATTCTGCTAAGAGTCATTGGATCTCGACCAACGCGAGCAGCAATGTCGCGATACGATAAACCGCAATCGCGATAGGCTACAGTCCGACCTTTATCAAAGTCGGAAACATGATGGTACGCATTTCTCCAGCTTACACGAGGCATCACAACGCCGGTCAACTGCTGTTCGTGTATGAGAAATCTGTTGGAAACTTTCCTCACGTTAGCACGTTGTAGGTGTCGCCACCGGCGCCAACCTTGTGTGAATGCTCTGAAAAGCTAATCATTTGCATATCACAGCATCTTCTTCCTGTGGGTTAATTTTCGTGTCTGTAGCACGTCATCTTCGAAGTGTAGCAATTTTAATGGCCAGTAGTGTATTTGCAGCCCTGTGCCACCACAGGCCTTGTAGCGTGTAACGTGGCGGTGTTTAACGTAAATATGACAGTTCGTCAATAGCAGCGTGCTGCAATCGGGTTTCGATGATGATGATTGGTTTGTGGCGCGCTCAATAGCGCGATTATCAGGGTCCTTACAGATTCCCACCCTGCGCTCAATCCAATTTAGCCACTTCCATGAATGATGATGACATGATGAGGACAACACAAACACCCAGTCATCTCGAGGCACGTGAAAATCCCAGATCCCGCCAGTAATCGGACCCGGGATCCCGTGCTCGGGAAGCGAGAACGAGACCGCGAGACTAGGAGCTGCGGACTCGGGTTTAGAATCCGAAGGTTTGGTCCACGCGTGGAGCACGCTATCTTCCAGCACGACAACGCCCGACCACGCACCAGCACAGCGACATCTGCAACAACCCGACGCCTTGGGTTCACAGCCATCAGTCATCCCCCATACAGTCCCCATTTGGCTCCGACTTTCATCTCTTTCCACAATTTAAACAAAACCTTAGAGGAATTCACTTTTCATTCTGGTGAGGCAGTGCGAGTAGAAGTGAGTTTGTGGCTCCGTCAACAGCGCGTAACGCTCTACGGTGACGGTATCAACAAACTTGTCTGTCGCTGGGACAGATGTGTTCGTCGCCATGGTGACAATGTTGGGAAATAAAAATGTACACATGAAGAATAAAGGTAAAGAATGATTACAATATATATTTTATTTAAAAAGCATTCAGAGGTTTCGCATAGAACACTCGGAGGCATTACATTTCAGCTCGTAATTGGTACCGACCGCCCAAATTCGCAATAAAATGGTGAAGGATTTCTTGAATTACGAGGAGGCGTGTTTATTAAGTACCGTTTTGAAATTCAAAAAAGACGTGCTAAGATATCTCAATAATTTTATTTTTGCATGAAAGCCTGTACCTTAATCTACGCGCTGACGCCATTACAGTCTGATTCTTCCTTGTTTACGTTGTGTACTGAGTGTTTAAGGTGCCTCCGATAATCGTTGAGTCCCGCCGACTGTGAAGTACGGCCTGTTATACGATTTGTTAGTGCTAAAGGCGTAAAAGCGATCGATATTCATCGTGAGATCTGTAAAGTTTACGGAGAAAACATTATGAGTGATCGAATGGTAAGAAAGTGGGTGAGAGCATTTAAAGATGGCCGCACAAATGTGCATGATGAACAACGGAGTCGGCGTCCTTCGGTCGTTAATGAAAGTTTGGTGCAGGAAGAGGACAATAAGGTGAGAGAAAACAGACGCTTTACGATTTCCTCCTTGCGGGATGACATTCCTAATGTTTCTCGTAGAGTTTTGTATGGCACTGTGACCGAGCACTTGAATTACCGAAAATTGTGCGCACGTTGGGCACCAAAAATGTTGACGGATGTCCACAAAACCAAACGTTTAGACAGTGCATTGACTTTCCTTAAGCCAGATTGTTACAGGCGATGAAACATGGGTGGCCTACGTCACACCGGAATCAAAGCAACAGTCCATGGAATGGCGGCATTCAGATTCACCCAGGAAAGTGAAGTTTAAGCAAACAATTTCTGCCCTGAAAATCATGTGCACAGTGTTTTGGGACAGAAAAAGGAGTATTGCTTGCAGCAATGAGACAATCAATGCAGCAGCTTACTGTAATACATTGCACAATCTGCGCCGTTCAATTCAGAACAAAAGACGTGGCAAGTCGAGCGAGGGCATCGTTTTGCTGCAAGACAATGCCCGTCCGCATGTGGCGAATCAGACCAAAGATCTCATCACATCTTTTCGATGGGAAACTCTAGATCATCCTCCGTACAGCCCCGATCTTGCGCCCAGTGACTACCATCTGTTCCTGCACTTGAAGAAACACCTGGGCGCAGTGGTGATGCAGTGGTTAACAAGTCAGGCGGCAGACTTCTATGAGGAGGGTATTCAGAAACTGGGACGACGTTGTGACAAGTGCCTCAGTATTGACGGAAATTGTGTAGAAAAGTAGATTAACGTACAGGCTTTCACGTAAAAATAAAATTATTGACATATCTTAGCACGTTCAAATGGTTCAAATGGCTCTGAGCACTAGGGGACTAAACATCTGTGGTCATCAGTCCCCTAGAACTTAGAACTACTTAAACCTAACTGACCTAAGGACATCACACACATCCATGCCCGAGGCAGGATTCGAACCTGCGACCGTAGCAGTCGCGCGGTTCCGGACTGCGCGCCTAGAACCGCTAGACCACCGCGGCCGGCTCTTAGCACGTCTCTTTTTAATTTCAAAACGGTATTTACTTAAAAAACACGCCTCGTATGTTATGCAGTCGCTTGCTATGAGTCAGTGTTAATCTACAGGGTGGCGCATGAAACGTGTTACCAATTGTTTCTTTCACAATTTACGACGCACGTTAGATATCCCGCTGGGATCTCTACAGCAGTACCAGCAGAGCTTGGAAAAACAAATGAGTTACGAAATGACGTGTGATACTGCCGCTAGGAGACTAGTAAGCAGCAATGGCCTCCTAATTTACGAAGGGGCTAATGACTGTCCATCAGTAAAAATAATGAAATCTATGTCGCTGTGTTGAGAGGAATACGAAAGCTGCTTCGGTCTTTATAAGAGATACATTTTCAAACAACTATTGGCTAATAAAAACTCTTAACAGACTTTGTTTCAACTTTATTTTGTAATTTTCTTCATTATGGGTGGAACGATGGCTCTCAGCGGCCACACAGTACTGGTAATTTTGATATATACGAGAGTCAGATGTTGTGCAATTAAAATGACCGCATTGTATACAAATATTAACACATCGAAAATAATCATTTACATACTCGCCAACGGTCTACACGTGTACGAAGCTACACAGACATCCGAACAAGTCTTCTGGGTGCTGTTTTGCTTGTCAGACAATATACTATTTTGAGCAAGATACAGTGGGATTTCTCCGAGTCATTGTAGTAAGACGAAGAAGATGACCCACTGGAAGTAGGGTGCAAGACAGTCGAAGGCATGTAGGAATAGCGTGTATGTGTTGCTGAATATTCCGCAATGCACGGAGAAGTCCAGTGGACACCTTCATGCAACAGTGGAAGTCAAACTGCGGATGATACGGACGATGGTGAACAAACACGGCTGGTCCACTGCAACAGCCGTCGCCCGGAATAGCGTCGGCTTCGACAGGGCACAACTGGTGCGAGAGGTCGTGGGCGGCGAACAGGTTTCCGCGGCCGGCCCACGCTTCCGCCTTTGGCCGCGGCTAACGGTGTCCATCCGCCGAGCCCACCACACGGCACGCAGCCAACACCCAGCTCTGAGCTTCTGCTGCCTCCTTAAGGGGCGACGGGCCACGCGAGGATCGCCGGCTACTACCTACACGTAGAGGCCGGACGAGAAAAGTGGGCACGTTCATTTCTGCACTCTGTTCGAAACAAGCGGGGAGCAGAGTTGCGGTATCCCACACGGAAAAGCGCGCGTAGTCTTACATTTCATTCGACTCCACCAGACTCGAAAGCTACTCGGTGTTAAGACGGAAACGACAACATAGTGGGCCGGTCGGGGTGGCCGAGCGGTTCGAGGCGCTTCAGTGTGGAACCGCGCGACCGCTACGGTCGCAGGTTCGAAACCTGCCTCGGGCATTGATGTGTCTGATGTCCATAGGTTAGTTAGGTTTAAGTAGTTCTAAGTTCTATAGGGCTGATGACATTAGAATTTAAGTCCCATAGTGCTCAGAGCCATTTGATGACCTCAGATGTTAAGTCCCGTAGTGCTCAGAGCCACATGAACCATTTGAACAAAGCGGCCTAAAAGAAAATTTTATCTCGCGACGCGTTTCGAAGGCTTAGGCCGTCGGCACACGGGACGAGTCAGTTAAAGTTGACGTGGCGCTCTACTAGTTTTCTGACGTCGCTTCCTGCTATTTCTCGTTGAGGAGCCACGTCGTCACGTGAAACACAAAGTAAGTTCTGTGATATTTCAGCAACGTGCCACGTAAAGTAGAACCAGTAGGAAGCTGGAACTCTCCCTGCAGAAAGCAAGACGCTATACTACACTACTAGCCATTAAAATTGCTACACCAAGAATAAATGCGGATGATAAACGGGTATTCATTGGACAAATATATTATACTAGAACTGACATGTGATTACGTTTTCACGCAATTTGGGTGCATACATCCCGAGAAATCAGTACCAAGAACAACCACCTCTGGCCGCAATAACGGCTTTGATACGCCTGGACATTGAGTCTAACAGAGCTTGGATGGCGTGTACAGGTACAGCTGCCCATGCAGCTTCATCACGATACCGCAGTTCATCAAGAGTAGTGACTGGCGTATTGTGACGAGCCAGTTGCTCGGCCACCATTGACCAGACGTTTTCAATTGGTGAGAGATCTACAGAATGTGCTGGCCAGGGCAGCAGTCGAACACTTTCTCTATCTTCACAACAACGTTTCAGCAGGCAACGCCGGTCAACTGCTGTTTGTGTGTGTGAAATCGGTTGGAAACTTTCCTCATGTCAGCACGTTGTAGGTGTCGCCACCGGCGCCAACGTTGTGTGAATGCTCTAAAAAGCTAATCATTTGCATATCACAGCATCTTCTTCCTGTGGGTTAAATTTCGCGTCTGTAGCACGTCATCTTCGCGGTATAGCAATTTTAATGGCCAGTAGTGTATATTTGTCGTGTTCAGTAGGAGCCAGTGTTCGGCAGGTTTTATGTTATACGTTATACCCTACGAATTTCTGCTGTTTCTCGGCATCAGCACATTGAATGTCTCAAGAACTAGTCTATACTGGTACGATCTGTTCTAATAAAATGACGGGAAACATCATATTGGTGGGTAAAGAATTTTCGTGTTTAGTTATAGCTTGCGTATTACGACAGTAAGCCGTTCTTAGGCAACGAGCCATTGAAGATTCGCGAAAACGTGTCGTTCTTGTTAGCATTCGTTATAATAAAATGCAATAATTTTCTGCGAGTAAAGCTTTAGGCGACTGTAACATAAAATAAGAGCGCTGTTACACATAGTATTGTTCAAACATATGTTATGTGTGAAGACCACGCGAAGCTTTACTCTGTTTTCTTGAATACATGTTTCATTCTTAAATCGATGTCTCGGAATATCATTTCATATAAATAGTTACTCTCTCCACCTCGTTATTTATCATTAAGCATTACCACATGTGGTATACAACATTTGGAAATTTTATTTATAAACAGAAATCTAACTGCCGCGCAGAGTAGCCGCGAGGTTTGAGGAGCCATGTTACGGACTGCGCGGCCGCTCCCGCCGGAGGTTCGAGTCCTCCCTCGGGCGTGTGTGTGTGTGTGTCGTTTTTAGCATAAGTTAGTTCAAGTAGTGTGTAAGTCTAGGGACCGATGATCTCAGCAGTTTGGTCCCTTAGGAATTCACACACATTTTTTGAGAAATCAGACTTAGCCGCTGCCTTTTTGCTGTTTGCTGTTGTACTTTCGAGAAATTTCCAACAACGTTGTCAAGACGCGAGCTAAGTGGAATTTTTTATTACGGCCAGATAATTGTTGTACATTTAATATATAGACAAGTTGGATTCAGATGAGTTATAGTTCAGTTCAAACTAGGTTCTGTTTAGTCGAAGGTTAGCATATGAGTTTAAGTTGGATAACAGTTTGTGGGTACATAGCTTTGGTAACACGTAGACTTTTATGGAGCAGGAGGTGAAATTGGGTTAAATTTCATACAGAAACAAATATAGTGGGGAGGTTGGATGTACACCTGATCCGAACCCACTCGCTTTCATCTTGAGCGGTCGTACGGAAAGTTTGTACCACTACGTGTTGGAAACGCACGTTGTGTCCCGATCATGTCAGCTGACGTATTAGAAAATGTCGATAGACGTTTGAAAAATGCAATGAATCGTATTTCGCAAAGACTGTCACGTGCCGTATTTGACAACTTCTTGATAACACTTGGAAACGTCCTCTATATAGCCGATACTGGTCAGCTGTAAATACAAGAACAGATATCAGTTCTTGATTTTTTAACAAAAGCTTAGATGAGCCTTTTGGAACCTTAATGTCTGTGGAAACTAAAATAAAGAACACGGCTACGTAAGAAATCTCGTATTTGCGAACGGAAACTTCATGGAAATGTTAGCGGACAGGGAGCGCCTGCAATTCGGCGGCTATGTTACCTGCCACGCACAACAGCGTTCTATCTGGCCTGAAGCCTGAAGGGGCTCTGTTTAATCTGTTTGCTAATCCTATAACACATGCCCCTTCACACTTCAGACCGGATAGGACGCTGTTGATGTTGTGTCTACACCTCATGGTCTAATCATTAGTGTCGCTGCCTTTAGATCGCTGGGTCCCTCGTTTGACTCCTGGCCGGGTCGAAGAGTTTCTTCGCTTAGTGATTGGATATTGTTTTGCCCTAATCATTTCTTCTCATCTTCGTCAACGCACAAGCCGCCGAAATGGCGTCATATAGAAAGACTTGCACAAGGTGGCCGAACAGCCCAGACAGGGTCTTCCGGCCAATAATGTCACACGATAATTTTGTATAGGATCGGATATGTACTGTGACTAAAAGGCTAACCAATACATCAGTGGTTTTCCAAAGCTTTCACCTCAGCTTCACAAGCACAGGCGTATTTGTCTTCAACAGAGTTCACTTTCTGATACAGAATGGAAGGAAGGACGCGTGACAAAGATTCTTTTAATACAATACAAAAACTCACCATTTTTTTCTGTGCAGGTGAACATACTTTTTTTCAAAAGACAAATAAATGCTCTTTAGCGAATTAATGTCTTCCTCGTAAGCGTTAGGTCAAAGTATACCTCTTTTGGATGTTGTAAGTCTCTCGAGTTTCCCGATTTTCAAACAAAAATTCATATGCAACACACGATTAAAGTCGGCAATTAGTTGATTTAGTGTATTATAATGACACGGCCTAATACCCAAAATTACTCAGTTCAAAGTGACAGTGGCTGTGGATGCCCACCAACTTACTCTACTAACTTAATTTTCTTCGCCAATGATTTTTTAATAGCTGCGGAGTGTTCTGACAGTTGTTACTCCCACTTTACTGCTTGGACAAGTTCTGAGAATCTTTAATAAAATTACACCTACAATGAACATCGTTGGTGTAATTTCTTTATAAAAGTCTAGCTAATGTCTGGTATACACATTTGGTTTGAGCTATGCAATGTTATCGTCTCTTATAAAATGAATTCAACTGTCTGGTTTAATTATGAGCTGTGACTAGTATGTGTCATACAGTCTTCGCGAGATGAACAAGACGCCAATGGGGAAATAAATACGCCTCAGAGAAAAAACAGTAATAGTAAAATAATGATATTTTTGGCGCCGATGCAGTGATTTGCATATTCCTTTCCGACGCCGCTATTGCTTTATTACACCGTTAGTCATTCTACACTACTGGCCATTAAAATTACTACACCAAGAAGAGATGCAGAAAACAAACGGGTATTCCTTGGACAAATATATTATACTAGAACTGACATGTGATTACATTTTCACGCAATTTGGGTGCATAGATTCTGAGAAATCAGTACCCAGAACAACCACCTCTGGCCGTAATAACGGCCTTGATACGCCTGGGCATTGGGTCAAACAGTGCTTGGATGACGTGTACAGGTACAGCCGCCCATGCAGCTTCAACACGATACCACAGTTCATCCAGAGTAGTGACTAGCGTATTGTGAGGAGCCAGTTGCTCGGCCACCATTGACCAGACGTTTTCAATCGGTGAGAGATCTGGAGAATGTGCTGGCCAGCGTAGCAGTCGAACATTTTCTGTATCCAGAAAGGCCCGTACAGGATCTGCAACATGCGGTCGTGCATTATCCTGCTGAAATGTAGGGTTTCGCAGGGATCGAATGAAGGGTAGAGCCACGGGTCGTAACACATCTGAAATGTAACGTCCACTGTTCAAAGTGCCGTCATTGCGCACAAGAGGTGACCGAGACGTGTAACCATTGGCACCCCATACCACCACCCCGCGTGATACGCCAGTATGGCGATGACGAATACACGCTTCCAATGTGCGTTCACTGCGATGTCGCCAAACACGGATGCGACCATCGTGATGCTGTAAGTAGAACGTCGATACATCCGAAAAAATCACGTTTTGCCATTCGTGCACCCAGGTTTGTTGCCGAGTACACCATCGGAGGCGTTCCTGTCTGTGATGCAGCGTCAAGGGTAACCGCAGCCATGGTGTCCGAGCTGATAGTCCATGCTGCTGCAAACGTCCATGAACTGTTCGTGCAGATGCTTGTTGTCTTGCAAACGTCCCCATTTCATGATTCAGGGTACGAGACGTGGCTGCACGATCCGGTACAGCCATACGGATAAGATGCCTGTCATCTCGACTGCTAGTGATACGAGGCCGTTGGGATGCAGCACGGCGTTCCGTATTACCTTCCTGAACCCACCGATTCCGTATTCTGCTAACAGTCATTGGATCTCGACCAACGCGAGCAGCAATGTCGCGATACGATAAACCGCAATCGCGATAGGCTTACAATCCGACCTTTATCTAAGTCGGAGACGTGATGGTACGCATTTCCCCTCCTTACAGGAGGCATCACAACAACGTTTCACCAGGCAACGCCGGTCAACTGCTGTCTGTGTATGAGAAATCGGTTCGAAACTTTCCTCGTGTCAGCACGTTGTAGGTGTCGCCACAGTCGGCAACCTTGTGTGAATGCTCTGGAAAGCTAATCATTTGCATATCACAGCATCTTGTTCCTGTCGGTTATATTTTGCGTCTGTAGCACGTCATCTTCGTGGTGTAGCAATTTTATTGGCCAGTAGTGTATGTCGGCAAAGTTCGTTTATCTTGTGATATGTGAATTTTTAGTGAGCACGCAATTGAAGGATATTTCCGTAATTGTGAACTCAATTGTATTGTTTTCTTTTTACACCAAAGGTCGGGTAATTTTATTAGTGGAAGTTTTCATAGCTGTTTTACGTCCCATTTCCCATTTTCTCTGACCATGCAGGAGAATTGAAATTCTCAAAACCCTATAAAATATCATAGAAAACAGACACCTTTCGTTCTCTTGGTCACAATTTTACTATTCTGGTCTGTTAATAATACCCTTCCTTGGCGTTACAGTTTCAATGAATCTGCTGCAATAAAATTCTTCTGAATAGGTAACTGCGTCGATATGTTATAGACCAATGCTTCGGTCATTACTGCACGTGAAATTGGCGTATTTACTTAAAATTTCTGCGACAGCAGAAGTATACTGTCGCATTTACCTTTCTTTCTTAGTCACGTTCTTATTTCTTATCCGAAAAAATGGTTCAAATGGCTCTGAGCACTATGGGACTTAACAGCTGAGATCATCAGTCCCCTAGAACTTAGAGCTACTTAAACCTAACTAACCTAAGGACATCGCACACATCCGTGCCCGAGGCAGGTTTCGAACGTGCGACCGTACCAGCTGCGCGGTTCCGGACTGAAGCGCATAGAACCGCTCGGCCACAGTGGACGGCCGTAATTTGTCGGAATTGCGTGCTCTGCGGGTATATCCGTGGTTCTACATACCCATAGTAACCAACCAAGGACTCACCGAATGCATGTCACGCACAATCGCTGCTTTATAGTGGTCCAAAGGTAAACGAACGAGCTATTAAGCGCGTACTCGTAATGTTTTTGGCCCGACAGTATATTAACTGAAAACGCCGCGGCACAGTATCTGGAATGCCACTAAAGGGGCCAAACCAAAATGGCACAGCCCACTGGAGAACTGTGCGGTAATTGGTTTTCTACAGTAGTGGGAATACTGCTGCTGTGTCAGACAGGTCCAGATGGCTGAAGGAGTCACTTGTTTCGGCCCGCCAGCTCGCCTCTGAAGGCGGGAACGTGGCACTGTGTCGGAAGTATGGCGGCGGTGGCGGTGCGTACACAGCAAGTAGCGAGGAGGCGGCGGCGCGGGACGCAGCTGGGAGTCTGGTCTGTTCTCACAGGGCGGCACGTGACCTGGCCGCCTCAGCGTGGCCCAGCCGGGCCGGGCCGGGCCGAATCCGGGCTCATTAGATGATGACGGTGAATGGCCGGCCTCCGCAATCTTCCTGTTAGGCCGGCTGACTCACCCAGAGGCACCGGCCAGGAGCCGGCGGCGGGCTATAGCCCGGCCATGGCGCCCGACCGTCGCCCACTAGCCTCTGTCACGCAACGACCCTCTGGTCTAGAGGCTGCAACGTCTCCTCGCTTCTAAACTGATACTGTTACTACTCAGCGTAGCCGCGAGTCCGTAGAGGGTGGTATATGTGACGTACAGTACAGCTGGTCAGCATTTCCAGCCGGAATTTGCGAGTGTATAACTCGGACCTTCCTTGATCCGCCTCGGTGGGTCGTGTCGTCGGATTTCCTCATCTACACCTGCATCTACATACATACTCCGCAATCCACCATACGGTGCTTGGCGGAGGGTACCTCGTACCACAAATAGCATCTTCTCTCCCTGTTCCACTCCCAAACAGAACGAGGGAAAAATGACTACCTATAAGCCTCTGTACGAGCCCTAATCTCTCTTATCTTATCTTTGTGCTCTTTCCGCGAAATATAAGTTGGTGGCAGTAAAATTGTACTGCAGTCAGCCTCAAATGCTGGTTCTCTAAATTTCCTCAGTAGCGATTCACGAAAAGAACACCTCCTTTCCTCCAGAGACTCCCACCCGAGTTCCTGAAGCATTTGCGTAACACTCGCGTGATGATCAAACCTACCAGTAACGAACCTAGCAGCCCGCCTCTGAATTGCTTCTATGTCCTCCCTCAATCCGACCTGATAGGGATCCCAAACGCTCGGGCAGTACTCAAGAATAGGTCGTATTAGTGTTTTATAAGCGGTCTCCTTTACAGATGAACCACATCTTCCCAAAATTCTACCAAAGAACCGAAGACGACTATCCGCCTTCCCCACAACTGCCATTACATGCTTGTCCCACTTCATATCGTTCTGCAATGTTACGCCCAAATATTTAATCGACGTGACTGTGTCAAGCGCTACACTACTAATGGAGCATTGAAACATTACGGGATTCTTTTTCCTATTCATCTTCATTAATTTACATTTATCTATAATTAGAGTTAGCTGCCATTCTTTACACCTGTCCGCCGTGTCGTCCCGTGCAGATTCTTCATTGGCGCACTGGATGTCTCTGTAGGCGGAAGCTAATTAATTGAAATTGCTGTCGATTAACTTTGGGTTATCTACACTACTGTCTATTAAAATTGCTACACCACGAAGATGAAATGCTACAGACGCGAAATGTAACCGACAGGATGAAGATGGTGTGATATGCAAATGATTAGCTTTTCAGAGCATTGACACAAGGTTGGCGCCGGTGGCGACACCTACAACGTGCTGACATGAGGAATGCTTCCAACCGATTTCTCATACACAAACAGCAGTTGACCTGCGTTCCCTGCTGAAACGTTATGGTCATACCTCGTGTAAGGAGGAGAAATGCGTACCATCACATTTCCGACTTTCATACAGGTAGGATTGTAGCCTATCGCGATTGCGGTTTATCGCATCGCGACATTGCTGCTCCCGTTGGTCGAGATCCAATGACTGTTGGCAAAATATGGAATCGGTGGGTTCAGGAGGGTAACACGGAACGCCGTGCTGGATCACAACGGCCTCGTATCACTAGCATTCGAGATGACAGGCATCTTATTCGCATGGCTGTAACGGATCGTGCAGCCACGTCGTGACCCTGGGTCAACAGATGGGGAAGTTTACAAGACAACAACCATCTGCACGAACAATTCGACGACGTTGCAGCAGCATGGACTATCAGCTCGGAGACCGTGGCTGCTGTTACCCTTGACGCTGCATCACAGACAGGAGCGCCTGCGATGGTGTACTCAACGACGAACCTGGGTGCACGAATGGCAAAACGTCATTTTTTCGGATGAACCCAGGTTCTGTTTACAGCATCATGCTGGTCGCATCTGTGTTTGGCGACATCGCGGTGAACGCATATTGGAAGCGTGTATTCGTCATCGCCATACTGGCGTATCACCCGGCGTGATGGTATGGGGTGCCATTGGTTACACGTCTCGGTCACCTCTTGTTCGCAATGACGGCACTTTGAACAGTGGACGTTACATTTCAGATGTGTTACGACCCGTGGCTCTACCCTTCATTCGATCCCTGCGAAACTCTACATTTCAGCAGGATAATGCACGACCGCATGTTGCAGGTCCTGTGCGGGCCTTTCTGGATACAGAAAATGATCGACTGCTGCCCTGGCCAGCACATTCTCCAGATCTCTCTCAATCTGGAAACGTCTGGTCAATGGTGGCCGAGCAACTGGCTCGACACAACACGCCAGTCACTACTCTTGATGAACTGTGGTATCGTGTTGAAGCTGCATGGACAGCTGTACCTGTACACGCCATCCAAGCTCTGTTTGACTCAATGCCCAGGCGTATCAAGGCCGTTATTACGTGTGGTTGTTCTGGGTACTGATTTCTCAGGATCTATGCACCCAAATTGCGTGAAAATGTAATCACATGTCAGTTCCAGCATAATGTATTTGTCCAATGAATACCCGTTTATCATCTGTAGTTCTTCTTGGTGTACCAATTTTAATCGCCAGCAGTGTATTTACTGGAAATTAACATTCAGAATGCCGTAATATCACTTTTATTCCTACTAGATAAATAATGAAACACCCTTGTCAGAAACTACTCATAACAGAGAGCATGGCTACCATCGAACAAGGCAGGAAGAGCTCTTAACGCCGACTGCCGACTTTGGCGCGCAGTCCGTATCTATTACTAGTTTCGTCACAGTTCGTGGATTTCCGATCAAGTTCGTACTTACTAAAATGTACATTTGTTAATGAACGGGCTGTAGGGTCTGCAACAGCGCGGAGGAAGCATGAGATTGGCTTGGCCCACTTTGTTCCTTCACGATAGCCAGAAGGTAGCCGATACCGGGGCCTAGGTTAGTGGCTTCCAGAAGGCGCCATAGTTGTGCACTGCCACCTAGTGAAGAAAATACGAGAGTGCGAAATATCACACCAGCTCAATGGAGAAAAACTTTCAGTCGTGAAAACAATTTCGTGTGGTCTCTAAGGAAGAATTATAGGACCAACACTCCTCATAATTGCAGGCTGTAACAGCTGGAGAAGAGAATAAGAAGCAGTATTGAAAGTAGACTGCAAGAGGAGCAGTATGGTTTCAGACCGGGAAGATCAACAACGGACCTCATATTTGCGGTAAGGCAACTGCAGCAAAGGCACTATGAGTACGGGAAGGACTTAATCATGGCCTTTTTAGATATTGAGAAGGCGTATGACAGTATCTGTAGGGACAAGCTCTGGGATGTGCTGAACGCAAAAGGGATAGATGAAGAGATAACACGAAAAGTCAGAAAAATGTATGAGGGAAGTGAGAGTTGTGTGAAAGTGGGGAGGGAACGTACTGCACGGTTCAAGCTGGAAAATGGGCTGCGACAGGGAAGTGCACTTTCGCCTTTATTGTTTATTATTGTTATGGATGAAATCCTACAGCAAGTATCAGATGCAATTGGAGATCATAAAATGAAAGCAGTGCTTTTTGCCGATGACCTGATGTTATGGGGAAATTGCGAGAAGGAGGTGCAAGAGCAGTTAGATGTATGGGAGGCAACGGCAGCATAATATGGAATGCATTTCTCTGCAAAGAAAAGTGAAATAATTGTCACAACAAGGAAGAAGAATAGGCCAAATGTGGATATAACTTGTGGAGGGGGAAAACTGCAAGTGGTAGAGAACTTCAAGTACCTGGGAAGCATGATTGAAAGTAAGGGGGGAAACGCAATGGAAATAAATGAAAGGTGCAGAAAAGCAGGGCAGTTCTTCAAATGCATTAGGGGGCTTATTTGGAGCAAGGAGGTGCCACAGAAATCCAAGGGAATTATATACCGAACCTACTTTGTCCCCATATTGACAAACGGAAGTGACACATGGGTAATGCACAAAAGCGACAAAAGTAGAATACAGGCTAGTGAAATGAAGTTCCAGAGGAGCAGGTTGAGTGTAAGAAGACGAGACAGATTGCGAAATGTGTATGTGAGGGAAAGACTAAAGGAGGAACCAGTACAGGACAGGACAGAAAAATCAAGACTGCAGTGGTATGGACACATGAAGAGAATGGATGAGGGAAGAATTCCAAAGAGGATGTTTGATCTGCAACTGGAGGGGAAGAGGCCCAGAGGAAGACCAAGAGATAGATGGGTGAAGGGAGTGAAGGAATGTGTGACGAGAAGAGGAGAGAACTGGACGAAGGTGGAAGAGGGGGAATGGTGGAAAGACAGAACACGATGGAGAGGCTTGTGTTCCCGACAGACCCAGCCAGTGGCTGGAAACTGTCCAAGATGATGATGGACAGCTTTAGGCGCAGATATTTCTGTTGACGACTGAGGACGGGGTACTGAACAACATAACATTTGCAGACTAATAATTATAGTAATTAGGAGTAGCATGGTTTCAGATTGGTTACTACGTAAGAGTACAAATGGCAAGAGCAACTCATTAATGAACATTTTACCTCGTGCAATAAGTAAGTGTTGAAGTGTGGATGCGTGGACGGAAAACGGTTAAATCTATACTGTGAGGCACTTACAACTCCCCATCGCAGCCCTCTAGGATTTAGTGCTAAGAGGGTCCAGTGAGCACCCCGTCAAAACCTGAACACAGATCGAGCACGAAAACAGGAAGCAGGTGTACTGAAGTGTGAAAAAAAAGCAAAATAGAAACAGTCAACGGTCCAAGCGCAAACGTTTGATGATAAGACGACATGTCAGTCGGATCCCCCACCGGAAAACACGTCTAGTGCGTCAAACGCGGCATTAGTGACAGTACGTGTGTCATATGATAGGAATCTCTTATCGACGCACCAGCTTGTGCCTTGTACGCCTCGTGAATGAGTGAGATATGCCTCCTTGCCCGATTTACGTGTTGGTACGGATGTGAATGTGACCACTCCCAAGGGAATATTTTGTCTGGCACACAGCAGTAATAGTTTCAAAAACAAATTGAAATCATACCTCCTTGACAACTCCCTGACAACTCCTTCTATAGCATAGATGAATTCTTGAATATGAGTAAATAAATCTGGAGATATAATATATGCATTTTGTGCCATTTAAGGGAATGGGATAGGTAATAGAAATATTTAGGTATAACACTTAAATGTAAACAAAAAAAACTTGTTTCCTGTGCGCATTTCTTGTGCATTTGACACGTTCCACATGATAACAGTTTTCCGTGCTACTGATAAATGGAACACGTAACTAACTAACTAACTAGCATAAACTGCAACAAATGAACGCAACTGTTTCACAATCACATAGTTTCCTCATGCTCTGTCAAAACACAGGTTTTTGAGGTTGGGTTCCTGTTTGGAAATTTCGACTCTTGAATTCCTCTGCTGTAATGAAGTTCACACCCGTTTATTTATTTTTTTCCTTCATTTGTGTGAGACGTCTATTGTGGTATATCGCCTGCTTCTCACTATTCGTCACATTTCCTTGCAACGGTGATTTGTTCTTACCACGTGACTCATATTCTATCACCAATGTACAGTATGACAACTGCCAAGACTACAGAAAGAGAACAAACATTTGAATGACCAGACGAACAGTTCATAATTTTGTGAGAAAAAAAACTAAGTGCGACGGGGGAGTTCTGAACACGACTCGTCCGCTTTGTAATTCAACACTGTGACGACTTAACGACGACGTCATAGATGTTCCACTTCCCTAGATTGTTGCAATTGTTAAGCTTGGACCGTTCATTGTTTCTATTTTGCTTCCTCTTTTCACAGATCAGTACACCTTGTTCCTGTTTTCATGCTTGAACTCTGTTCAGTTTTTGACGCGCTATCCGCTGGGTCGTCTTACTGCTAAATCTCAGGGGGTGCGAAGGGGAATTTCCTTGTTAGGCGTGCAGTAACGACTATGCAGAAAACATCAGATCCTAAAATTTGTGATGTGTTTGTCGCAGGACCGTTCGACGCAGATAAAAAAAAAACAACACTCTGATGTGTGTACATATTAAGGTACCACAAATGTAGAAATATCTCCACTTATACCGGTTACAAAATGATTCAGATGGCTCTAAGCTCTACGGGAGTTAACATCTGAGGTCATCAGTCCCCTAGAACTTAGAACTACTTAAACCTAAGGACATCACACACATCCATGCCCGAGGCAGGATTCGAACCGGCGACCGTAGCAGCCGCGTGGTTCCGGACTGAAGAGTGAAAACCGCTCGGCCACAGCGGCCGCCTACCGGTTACACGCAGTATATACAGGGTGTTTCAAAAATGACCGGTATATTTGAAACGGCAATAAAAACTAAACGAGCAGCGATAGAAATACACCGTTTGTTGCAATATGCTTGAGACAACAGTACATTTTCAGGCGGACAAACTTTCGAAATTACAGTAGTTACAATTTTCAACAACAGATGGCGCTGCAAGTGATGTGAAAGATATAGAAGACAACGCAGTCTGTGGGTGCGCCATTCTGTACGTCGTCTTTCTACTGTAAGCGTGTGCTGTTCACAACGTGCAAGTGTGCTGTAGACAACATGGTTTATTCCTTAGAACAGAGGATTTTTCTGGTGTTGGAATTCCACCGCCTAGAACACAGTGTTGTTGCAACTAGACGAAGTTTTCAACGGAGGTTTAATGTAACCAAAGGACCGAAAAGCGATACAATAAAGGATCTGTTTGAAAAATTTCAACGGACTGGGAACGTGACGGATGAACGTGCTGGAAAGGTAGGGCGACCGCGTACGGCAACCACAGAGGACAACGCGCAGCTAGTGCAGCAGGTGATCCAACAGCGGCCTCGGGTTTCCGTTCGCCGTGTTGCAGCTGCGGTCCAAATGACGCCAACGTCCACGTATCGTCTCACGCGCCAGAGTTTACACCTCCATCCGTACAAAATTCAAACGCGGCAACCCCTCAGCGCCGCTACCATTGCTGCACGAGAGCCTCTCATCACAACATGAATTCTTTAGACGATGACCGGTTTCAGTCTGGCAATAATCACTATGTGGACGATGTGGCCTATTCTACACCATATTTTAAATCTATGTGACGATGCTATGCTGATTATATTTATATGTTTCGACATGGTGTAAAAAAGATCTGGGGATGGTCGTTACAGACTGAAACCGGTCATCGTCTAAAGAATTCATATTGTGATCAGAGACTGGAATAAAAAAGCATATTACGAAGATGCTTTGGGAACTCAAACGGGATTCCCTGGACGGAGTGCGACCATCTTTTGGAGGAACCCTACTGAGAAAATGTAAAGAACCAGAACGTCTCTAATGCCGCCAGTATATTTCGCGTAAGGGCCACAAAGATTAGACATCAGAAATTAGAGCTCACCCGGAGACTTACAGACAGTCGTTTCTCCCTCGCTCTGTTTGGGTGTGGAACAGGTTCAAATGGCTCTGAACACTATGGGACTTAACATCTGAGGTCATCAGTCCCGTAGAACTTAGAACTACTTAAACCTAACTAACCTAAGGACATCACACACATCCATGCCCGAGGCAGGGTTCGAACCTGCGATCGCAGCGATCACGCGGTTTCAGACTGAAGTATCTATAATCGCTCGGCCACACCGGCCGGCGCGAGTGGAACAGGAAAGGAAATGACTAGTGGTGGTACAAGGTACCCTCCGCCACGCACCGTACGGTGCCTTGCGAAGTGTCTATGTAGATGTGCATGAATCGTTCATCAGCATGTGTAGAGTAGCCACGAAGGTGGTAGTTTACAGAAATCGCGTTCAACAAATACTTGAATATTGCTCGTGAGTCTGGGACTCGAATCCCAGATGAGTCTGACAGAGGAAATAGAGAAGATCCAAATAAGAGCAAAGCTTTTCTTCACAGATTTGTTTAGTAAATGCGAAAGCGTCATGGTGATGCTTATCCAACTCCAGTGGCAGACCGTACAAGAAAGGCAAATTCTCGTTAAAATCTGACAGCGTAAGTTCATGGAAGAGTCAACGAATACACTGCTTCATGCTGCGCAAATTTCGTGAAAAGACCAAGGAGGTAAAATACGAGACATTGAAGGTCACACGATAGCTCACCAACAATCGTTCTTCCCAGGCACCATTCGCGACTGGAACAGGTAAATGGGGAGAGGGGGAGGGGGGGGGGGGGGGAAGGGGGAGTTCCAGTGGTGCGCGAAGTACTCTCTTCCACATACTTGCGTAATGTGGATGAAGAAGCAGATAATAGGAAATTTAAAGGGAAATAAAAACACCTCATATAATGCACACGGCCGTCCGGTTTTGCCGAGCGGTTCTAGGCGCTTCAGTCTGGAACCGCGCGACCGCTACGATCGCAGGTTCGAACCCTGGCTCGGGCATGGATGTGTGTGATGTCCTTAGGTTAGTTAGGTTTAAGTAGTTCTAAGTTCTAGGGGACTGATGACCTCAGATGTTAAGTGCCATAGTGCTCAGAGCCATTTGAACCATCCTCTAATGCACATGGTTAGATTTTAAAACTAGAAAGGGCAAGGGGTAAAAATTACGAAGGCAGATGAAGGCGTACTTACAGTAAGGAGGTACAATTAGATAGAGATTGAACTTTCCATACACAGATGAAAAGATTTGTACAGTGTATACAGACGTGGAGAGCTGTATAATGCCAGTCTTTGTAATCTAGATCCAACAACAACAACAACAACATTTCGTACCTGACCAGACGACGGCGAATTCATAGATACATTTTCTGCCACAATTTCTTCCCTCCTATCAGCACGGGAGTCGCTGCGCGAATCGAAATCGATTTAAATCTGGGACGGCGCTTTCCTATCGCCTTCGAGAGTCTCCAGCGACCACAGCTACGGCTTCGCGTCCGCCGCCAGCCGGGAACGTACGAGTTCAATCCATAGCTGAGTGGACGCACTCGTAATTCAGGCCAAAGCGAAACCCGCTACTGCCCTGCAAACGCTTACGCGATGGGTTTCACGAGATTGGAAATAATCGAGTTAAAAGCTGGAAAATTGAATCTGCTAATAAAATAACACGTGACAGAGCTCTCTCCAGCAATTGCGTCGTTTAACTTAATTTTTTTCTCTCTATCTGCAGGTTTAGGAAATGTATTAGGTCGAACCTTTTTATCTACTGCCGTTCTTGATATAGCAATCAGAAGTTTTACTGCGTCTGGAGTCTTCTGAAGAACGAAACTGTTACAGCCTGTAATTTCTGCGTGGGGGCAAGCAATCACAGATAACTCTGCGCGGAAAAAAGAATTTCGTTCCGTCTGATGTCGACATAGAGGTATTACGAGAGTTGTCCAGAAAATAAGTTCCGCTAAATCGAAACCACAGAGAAAATTAGAAACATTTTATTTGAAAAGGTTTAGCTATACAGGGTGATTCAAAAAGAATACCACAACTTTAAAAATGTGTATTTAATTAAAGAAACATAATATAACCTTCGGTTATACATCATTACAAAGAGTATTTAAATAGGTTTTTTTCACTCAAAAACAAGTTCAGAGATGTTCAATATGGCCCCCTCCAGACACTCGACCAATATCAACCCGATACTCCAACTCGTTCCACACTCTCTGTAGCATATCAGGCGTAACAGTTTGGATAGCTCCTGTTATTTCTCGTTTCAAATCATCAATGGTGCCTGGGAGAGGCGGCCGAAACACCATATCCTTAACATACCCCCATAAGAAAAAATCGCAGGGGGTAAGATCAGGGCTTCTTGGAGGCCAGTGATGAAGTGCTCTGTCACGGGCTGCCTGGCGGCCGATCCATCGCCTCGGGTAGTTGACGTTCAGGTAGTTACGGACAGATAAGTGCCAATGTGATGGCGCTCCATCCTGCTGAAATATGAATTGTTGTGCTTCTTGTTCGAGCTGAGGGAACAGCCAATTCTCTAACATCTCCAGATACTGTAGTCCAGTTACAGTAGCACCTACGAAGAAAAAGGGACCAAAAACTTTATTGGCTGAAATGGCACAGAAAACGTTCACCTTAGGCGAGTCACGTTCATACTGAGTTGTTTCCCGCGGATTCTCAGTGCCCCATATACAGACACTGTGACGGTTGACTTTCTCGTTAGTGTGGAAAGTTGCTTCATCACTAAACACAATCTTTGAAACGAAAGATTCATCTGTTTCCATTTGAGCAAGGATAAAATCACAGAAATCGATTCTTTTAATCTTATCAGCTGCAGACAGTGCTTGAACCAATTTCAGACGATAAGGTTTCATAACTAACCTTTTTCGTAGGACTCTCCATACAGTTGATTGTGGAATTTGCAGCTCTCTGCTAGCTCTGCGAGTCCATTTTCCTGGGCTGCGAACAAATGCTTGCTGGATGCGTGCTACATTTTCATCACTCGTTCTCGGCCGTCCACAACTTTTCCCTTTGCACAAACACCCATTCTCTGTAAACTGTTTATACCAACGTTTAATACACCACCTATCAGGAGGTTTAACACCATACTTCGTTCGAAATGCACGCTGAACAACTGTCGTCGATTCACTTCTGCCGTACTCAATAACCCAAAGAGCTTTCTGTTGAGCGGTCGCCATCTTAGCATCAACTGACGTTGACGCCTAGTCAGCAGCGCCTCAAGCGAACAAATGTACAACTAAATGAAACTTTATAGCTCCCTTAATTCGCCGACAGATAGTGCTTAGCTCTGCCTTTTGTCGTTGCAGAGTTTTAAATTCCTAAAGTTGTGGTATTCTTTTTGAATCACCTTGTACTTTCCAGATACTTCTCTACATAGTCGCCGCTTCGACTTAGACATTTGTCGGAGCGTCATACCAAATTTCCAACACCATCGTCATAGAAGGCAGCCGCCTGTGCTTTCCGATAATTCTCTACGCTGGTCTACAGCGCGTAGCCTGCCCCAAGTGTTGTCTTCATATCCAGCGTTTCATGTGAACAGAGATGATACTCGGGACGAGCCAATTAGGGCTGTGTTGTGGGTGATCGAACACTTCCCATCGAAAAGGCTGCAGGAGCGTCTTCACTGCCCCTGCAGAGTGCTGCTGAGAATTGCCACGAAGAAGGAAGTGCGTGGCAGTTGTGTTAGGTGGGCTGCATTCATTAAGGCGAAGTCTCTTAGAGGGCCCTCCTACTTGGCGGGAGACGTCGATGTTCTAGGCACCTTTACTCGCTCGCAACTGAAAAGAGCGTCTTGATGCGATCGACGGTCATACTGGAGACACTGCCCAACACATCTGTGCAAAGCTTCATCAGGTTTTCACAGTGGTGTCCATTTCGCGACCAATCGGAACTTACTTTCTGCACAATCCACGTATTAAGGCGAGGTGTCGCTACGAACTTAGGCTGTACATTGCTCTGAAGCCGGTGCCGCCATGTTAGTAGCCCCTAAACATTAGCACACAACTTGTTACAGTTGCTTCTTGTTCTTAATTTCTGTCGTGTGCACGCAACAGTTGTTTTAAAAAGTAAATATTACAGTGCTTTCGTGAATAACACAATGGCAGGAATACATTTTCAGACGTTTTTCTGGTCTTACATGCGTATTTGATCCGGCAATACGACGCACGAGTAACCAAGGAGCGAAGTATGTGAAGTGCAAAAGCTGCTTTCGAAATCAAGCATTTTCTTTAACATCAGACGACCAAAGTGATGTTCCCTGTACGTTCTCTTCCGGAAAATGCTGATAACGTATTTTACTGCGTCTCGTTAGTTCGCAATATTTCATTATTACAATGCAACCAGAGGGCTCTCCGGGTTGTATTAATACGAAATGTAAAGTCAAAGTACAGAAAGAAAAATACTACAGTAAAAGTAGCCAGCGCAACTAAAACTCATGTACATAAAAGAAAATGTAGATTGAACGAGTCCACTTACGTGTCAAATGTGATTCCTTTACAGTTTAGACTATAATCAGAACGACTAGTGTACTTGAAAATGATGCAAACTGACATTTCTTATAAAAATACTTCCATCAAAAGCTAATGTTTGAGGTTACTAACATGGCGGACGTCAGCTTCAAGTTTGCGAAGTCATGACAATTCCCCGTATTATATCTCCATAGGTGTCGATGATCTGGACGTTTGATTCGAAGACAGACAATAATGTTAATATTTGGAAGCATTCTTCCTCGCCTTCTATTTCAAATACGTTTATCGTGACGTTCAGAGTAAATATTATCAGCCTTTTGCTACTAAGTGTTCATTCTGTTTTTAACCAAACGTGTTTCACTTATTCTGGTTAGGCAGCACCAGTGGTCTGCAAACGATAACTGTTTAACGGTACAAATTTTGTTAAGAGGCACGTAGCATTTTCTGGCAGCACATTTATATTTCACTATTTTGTCATTGAGATAACTTTTCTTAAAGGTTTCAAATTATGTGTAAAGTTTGTTGAAAGTCGCTAAGTGCAGTCATTCTGCAATACTGGACGAATATAGTCTGGTAATTTGCAGGCCATAGCTTACGTTGCCTAGAGACTTCTACACAGTTTCTAGCTTTAATATTTGGCTCACTTTGTTAAACCTTTACCGTAAGATTATACCTGCTAAAAAGTAGATTATGACAACATTTTTAAATTCAGTCAATGATTATATAAATCTCTGAGAATCAAATTTTTGTTACCACGGAAGGCGTTACGTAGGCAACCCGCAACGTATACTGTGCCCCGTGCACCGGCTTCGCCACTCAGTAATGTAGACACGTGTACTGCAAGTCGGTCTATAAACATGATCTCTGCGTTTGCGTGTTGATTGTCACACCACACACGCAGAATAGTACGTACTAACGATGTCTGGTCATTCACTCATTTGAATTCGCGCCCTATTAATGCAACCTGGAATATTTTACAAGCTATCTTTGTGTAAGTCTACATTAAAAGAGAACAGCATAGAATTAAACAAAAGGTTTAAACAAGGAGGCAGTGGTTTGTTATTCACAGACAAGAAGCCATGAAGAATAGCTCCTTGTAGTCTCATTAAAATCTCCCGCCTTGAACAGTAGCTCCGGCGGTACACACACACGACCTGCATCCCGTCCCACGCTCGTGTCAGTATAGAGAGGTCGTATCCGGCTAGACAAAGGACTGTCGCCTACACCGGTTACAGAACAATGTGTTCTTGGAAGCGCCGTTACCCGCTATCTGAACTCGGCGGTTCCTTTGCAATCAAAAAGCGAAGTGTATTTTTCTATATGTACCAAGAACTAGAAAAGTATATGCCTGCATTGAGGACTAGCGGTGGTCCTCGCCCCTGCGCATCATTCGCGGATTTGATAGCAAGGCTTATAAGACAAGTCTTCCTTTCGCTCTGTAAGGTTTCCCTAACGACAGGATTCGATTTACTTCAGGGCGCAACGAGGAGTTTAAGCAGCCATTCTTTCCCAGCTTCAGAAGCGAATAGAGCGGGAGAACCCCAGTAAATGGTACAATGGAAAGTACCCTTTGCCAGCCGGCCGCTGTGGCCGAGCGGTTCTAGGCGCTTCAGTCCGGAACCGAGCTGCTGCTACGGTCGCAGGTTCGAATCCTGCCTCGGGCATGGGTGTGTGTGATTTCCATAGGTTAGATAGGTTTAAGTAATTCTAAGTCTAGGGGACTGATGACCTCAGATGTTAGGTCCCATAGTGCTTAGAGCCATTTGAACCATTTTTGAAGTACACTTTGCCAGCCACTTCACAGTCTACATCTGCATCTACATGGTTACTCCGCAATTCACACTTAAGTGCCTGGCAGAGGGTTCATCGAACTATTTTCATACTACTTCTCTACCATTCCACTCTCGAATGGCGCATGGGAAAAAGGAACACCTAAATCTTTCCGTTCGAGCTCTGATTTCTCTTATCTTATTATGATGATCATTTCTCCCTACGTAGGTGGGCGTCAACAAAATATTTACGCTTTCGGAAGAGAAATTTGGTTTTCGCCGCAAAGAAAACCAGCTTTGTTTCAGAGACTGCCGCCCCAACTCGCGTATATCAGTGACACTCTCAGCCCTATTGCGCGATAACACGAAACGAGCTGCCCTTCTTTGCACTTTTTCGATGTCCTCCGTCAATCCTTCGCAGAGTAGGGATGCAGGTGTAGATAAAGTACTTGTAAGCAAGTGGAAGCTGCAAATGATCGTCGTCATAGGAGGCCACTATTGTTATGACGTCAGAAGCGAACGGAACATCCGGCGAACGTGACGTGGAAGTAGTGGAAAAGCAGCGCTACGGTCCACGGCAAACTTAACTGACCTGTTAGATGATGTAGGTGGGACTGTTTGCAGTAACGCAGTCGCTTATAGGGAGGGGACTCATTACGAATTTGTTATAAAATGAGAGAAACTTTTGCGTGCCTACACTACGCTTGTCCGTCCTCTTTTGGAGAACTCCTGCTCGGTGTGGGATCCATACCAGATAAGATTAACGGAGCGCACTGAGAAAGTTCAGAGAAACAGGCGAGAGAGTGTCATGAACATTGTACAGGACTTGGGGTGGATATTGTAACCTCTCCGTCCCTAATCAGCCTACTGGATATAATTGATCGTGATCGCATATACCTAATGAAATTTTACAGTGAGGAAAGCCATCGTTACCGAAGGATAATAACGCGGGTTAGTTGGAGGAAAGTGTGCAACAGACTCTTCTGAAGGAAGAGTCTATTCTAATACTGGTGACAATTTTGAAATGAGTGTAGTGCAATCGCTCACGAACCGCACAGGGAGGAAAAAGGGCGCCACGTAATATTTACTACAAAAATCACTCATAAGACGAATAAAACGCTGATTAGCTAATTAGGGGATAATTAAACGGTCGCCAGTCCAGTAGGGCAATGAATCTCCAACATCTCGAGAAAGGCAATGGCAAAGAAATTTAAGGGGAGACGGAAGGCAAATGGGCTTCAAAAATTCGATTTTTAGATTTTAGCATATTTGAAACGTCTGGTCTTTCCTGCGTGAAACAGTTTTTGCTTTATATAAATACGACAATTTTTTCGTGGGATATGATGGTTTTCCTGACGCTCTGTGCAATCTGGGGACGGTGACAGCAAGACCTATAACCGGGTATGTGCAGAACAACCCTATGGTCCTAATGCCACAATTTCTAAATTAGAGTGCATTGGGCATGTCCAGAAGAGAATGGGGTCCAGGTTGAGAAGATTATTGAAAGGAAAGTCAAAAATAGTTTTGGAAGGTGGCAAGACGATACGTGGTGAAGGTCGCCTGACAAATGTTGAAATAGATAGATAGCAGAATTATTATGGATTGGCCATAAGAAGAAATGTGGGGCATTTAGAAAACATGAAAAAAGCTGTATGGGCTATCTTTTTCCATAAGCTTTCCACAAATGAAACTCCAGTGCACAGTCTTTGCCCGAATGATCCTGACACTTGGTGCAACTACAGGAGAGGTGCCAGATATGTCCACAAACATTCTTTACCTGCTTCAGTAATGAATGAAATTAAACCCATATTTACAGACCTTGTTGAAGAAATGTCTTCATGGAAAAACCCAAAATTTGAATGACTGTGTGAATTCTGTCATTTGGAACCGGTTACGGAAAACTGTATTTGTTCGGCTTACAACCTCCAAATTTGGTGTTTATGGGAGCTTTTTATGCTTCAGCGATAGTGTAAATAGAAAAATGGATGTTTTGGAATTACTGGGCATAAAATTAGTGAAAATACTGCAAAATACTTGGTGCAAAGAGATAAAAAAATAGATAAAGCAGATATTGTTAATTTAAAATGCACAAAAGAAGGCAGACAGGAAAGAAGAGGGACAAGGGGAAGAAAATGAGATCAGTATGATACAGATGATGGTCAGTATGGTGCAGGAAAATATTAGTGGTAAGTGATTCTCATCAATAACTATACTAGAATTGTAATATTAAACTGTAATGGATTTTTCTCAAAACTACATTTTTTTACTTTGAGGTACCATTATTTGATAAACTAATGGGGTTAGAAACATGAAATTTGGTCAATTTGTACTGGAGATGGATTTACAAGTAAATCGAGAACCACCAAACAATCATAAACTGTTTTATAATAATTAATGTACAAAAAAAGTTAATTTTACTAGTCAAAGAATAAACTTTTTCTTTCTTCAAAACCATACGAGGTGTTATGTTCATTTTACTTGTAAATTGAGGCATATATGTTATATACAGGGTGGTCCATTGATCGTGACAGGGCCAAATATCTCACGAAATAAGCGTCAAACGAAAAAACTACAAACAACGAAACTTGTCTAGCTTGAAGGGAGAAACCAAATGGCGCTATGGTTGGCCCGCAAGATGGCGCTGCCACTGGTCAAACGGATATTAACTGCATGTTTTAAAATAGGAACCCCCTTTTTTTTTATTACTTGTCGCAACCATCGTGGATTTTCCGTTTCCTAGCAGTGCATATTAAGCCGGTATACGTTACCGCTGTTGGTGATTGACGCTTCGTCGCCAAATAGAACGCGTGCAAAAAATCTGTCATCGTCCCGTAATTTCTCTTGTGCCCAGTGGCAGAACTGTACACGACATTCAAAGTCGTCGCCATGCAATTCCTGGTGCATAGAAATACGGTACGGGTGCAAACGATGTTGATGTAGCATTCTCAACATCGACGTTTTTGAGAATCCCGATTCTCGCGCAATTTGTCTGCTAGTGATGTGTGGATTAGCCGCGATAGCAGCTAAACACCTACTTGGGCATCATCATTTGTTGCAGGTCGTGGTTGACGTTTCACACCTGGCTGAACACTTCCTCTTTCCTTAAATAACGTAACTATCTGGCGAACGGTCCGGACACTTGGATGATGTCGTCCAGGATACCGAGCAGCGTACACAGCACACGCCCGTTGGGCATTTTGATCACAATAGCCGTACATCAACACGTTATTGACCTTTTCCGCAATTGGTAATGGGTCCATTTTAACACGGGTAATGTATCACGAAGCAAATACCGTCCAGAGTGGCGGAATGTTACGTGATACCCCGTACTTATACGTTTGTGACTATTACAGCGCCATCTGTCACAAAGCGAAAAAAGTGGTCCAACTAAAACATTCATATTTCTTTACGTATTACGCGTATATGTAATAAAAATGGGAGTTGCTATTTTAAAAAAACGCAGTTGATATCCGTTTGACCTATGGCAGCGCAATCTAGCGGGTCAACCATAGCGCCATCTGGTTTCCCCCTTCAAGCTAGACGAGTTTCGTTCTTTGTAGTTTTTTCGTTTGATGCTTATTTCGTGAGATATTTGGCCCTGTCACTATCAATGGACGACCCAGTATACGCAGTAAAAATTTCATTGTTTTAACACTTAAATAGTTCTTTTGAAAAGTGTACCTATTCAAAGGGTAAAATAACATTGGCAGAATAGGGATAAAAATTGCCTTCCGTCTCCCCTGCAATCTGTTACCCTGCTTTATCTTTGTGGAGATGTGCAGTGGAAGTTGACAGGAGCCAGTTTGAGGCGTGTTTTAGCTGTTAACAGAGGCGTCTTACAGTCCAGCGGCTGGGTCACGGAGTCTTTGTGAAAACTGTTGGATGGCTAATTTATGGGTAAGGAGTGGAAGAGCACGCGAGCGTCGACAGGCAACGCCGACGGCCGGAACTGGTGCGCTCTGCTCTCTTCTCTTGCACCAACTGCCGCCGCCGCCTGGCAGCTCTGCTGTTGACCTTTGATGCGATGCCGCCTCTGCCGCAATCACGATTCCCATCGAACAGAAGGCGTGGGGAGTCACGCCGCTTAAAGCTAATAAGAAACGCGGCCGACAGTCGGCGAAAAAACGCGAGGCAATAAGTTGCGGTAATTACTGCGTAGTCACGGGCTGTGGGCAGGTGGTACGCCCTTGACAAGAAATCTTGGCAGCGGAGGGCGGCCCTGCAGCTCCCAGCACTGCCAGCGCACCGGCCTCTTCAGTGGTGAGTCCTGCTTCGCGCTGGGCCCTGAAAGCGGCGGAGTACCAACCTGACTGTCGCCCAACATCCAGGACTGATGACGTGGGTGAGCCGGCCGCGGTGGCCGAGCGGTTCTAGGCGCTGCAGTCCGGAACCGCGGGACTGCTACGGTCGCAGGTTCCAATCCTGCCTCGGGCATGGATGTGTGTGACGTCATTAGGTTAGTTAGGTTTAAGTAGTTCTAAGTTCTAGGGGACTGATGACCTCAGCAGTTAAGTCCCATAGTGCTCAGAGCCATTTGAACCATTTTTTTGATCTGGGTGTACCATATCATTTCATAGCAGGACCGCTTTGGTTGTCTTATGCGGCAGCCTTATAGCACAGTTGTGCGTCGGCGATATTCTACGCCACGTTTTGTTGCCCTTCACAGCAAGCCAATCTGGGCTTACATTTCAGCAAGATAATGCCCGCCCGCACACGGCGACTGTTTGTGACGCGTGTCTTCGTGCTTGCCAAAGCCTACCTTGGCTTAAAACGTCGCCGGATTCCTCCACAATTGGGAACGTTTGGGGCATTTCATGCGCAGGACCCTCCAACCAGCTCATCTAACGCGCCATTGGGCAGAATTTGGCACGATACCCCTCACGAGGGCATCTGACAACTCTATCAATCAATGACAAAGCCGAATAACTGCTCGATTGAGGGCTAGAGGTAGACCACCGCATTACTGACTTGCTCTATTCGTGAAGCCCGGTCTCTGAATAGGTCATCCAATTTTTCTGAAATTGTGATAGTTTGATTGTCTGCCCATTTAGATCACACAAGTCCGCAAGTTACTGTAACCAATGCTGATGAACAATGTCGCACTGTGTTCATTGATGAATCGTGGTTCTGCACTACCTTGAATGAACATCATCGATGGGTGTTGAGGCGAATTTGGGGCAGGTGTCATTTTATAATGTGTTGGACAGGCAGAGCGGTGTTATGGTGTGGAGCCCCATTGGGTATCGCTTCAGGTCACGTCTGGTAATGACTGAGGGAACTCTGATGAGACAGCGGTACGTCACGTATATCCCACGTCCTAATGTGTTACCTGCCATGAGAGTGTATCGTGGTACCATTTTTCAATAGGTATCACGGCTCTCCATGAACTGTCTCTATGTTGGTGAGATACTGAACGACCCCCACATTTGTCACTGATGGAACAAGTCTGGCACCACAACTCCATCCCACCGCCGGCATCCAGGATCAGTTAGTTTCGGGCCGACTTTCCTCAAGGAAACGATACAGAGCAGGCATCCAGGCTAGAGGGAGGGGGGGGGAGGTGCAATGTCACGCTGATAGGTGAATTGATATTGTAATTTTTTTTGTAAAACTGACTCGGTATTTTTAATTACTGAAATAACATCACATATTCTGTCAACCGTTGTTTCATATAATTTCCTACTCCACCTTTTGGGTGTGACACTTTTCTTGTCAGGCTCTGTAAGTTATTTCTATTTACTCGCTCGGTGCGTTGTCCATTCATAGTTGTTTGGAAGGGGGGGGGGGTGTTTGGGGAAGGAGACCAGACAGCGAGGTCATCGGGGAAGGACGGGGAAGGAAGTCGGCCGTGTCCTTTCGAAGGAGCCAGCCCAGCATTTGCCTGGAGCAATTTACGGAAATCAAGGAAAACCTGAATCAGGATGGCCGGACGCAGGATTGAACCGTCTCTTCTGTTAAGCTCCATTATGGTCCTGGTCGTTTTGGATTTGGATGTAGGTGCCACTTGTAGTAGAAGGGGTGTTCAGTGCTTCCAGAACCACATTCAACGATCTGTCACGGCCGTTAAAATTTTTACTCTGATATTATGTGGTGCGGCTGATTCGCTACTTGCTCCCACTGCGGAACGTTTCGTGGCCAGCTCTGGGTCACCAATGCGACGCCGAGAGCGTGAACCCGCGCCGGTGTGTGTGTAACAAAGTGCGCGCCATCAAATATGAAGCACCTGACATTAGGGCGGCCGCTGCGAATGGCCCTACGTGGTGGGTGCTGCGCTTCCGGCAGGAAGGGAAACCAGGTAGGCCTCGCAAAACCACCGCTGCGTGGGAGGAAAAAATGTGGGTGGGTGTGTGGGGGGGGGGGGGTCAGGGGGTGGAGGGGGGTCAGGAGGTGCCGGGGGTGTGTGGCGCATGCGCGCAGCACGCGCCGGTGCTTACATTCCATTACGCCGGACTGTTGTTGCAGCGCTCGGAGGACGTTTGCCGGTGCGAAGCGACCACCCGGGTACCGTAAAACGCCGCAGCCAGCCGGGGCTGTACGACGCCGGAGTACACTCGTGGGGACGATTCGAATGAATTACGCTGGTTACGGCCGCAGCGTCAGCCCGCCGAGCCGACAGCGCAGAAACTGTTAGCAAAACGAAACGCACGACTACTCGCAAACACTCCGGCTGTCATGTGTGTGACAGCTGACTGCACACCGCAGTCGCCGCCCGACGTAAACACGGCACACGCAGCGACGAAAGCTCATCTGAAGAACCATTTCCGTCACTGCGTCTCCTAGCAAATGTGAGAACTGCGAACCATATCGCTACCTGACTCTCGCTGCCTATGAAATGTACAGGTAAAAGATACGACGGTGAGGCAAATGAAAACCTTAAATTTGGAATAACAAACCGAAATTTCGCGCCGTTATCCTGTAAGCAAAGAAGGGAAAGCAGAAAGGTGGAAGGAGTGTGTAGAGGGTCAGAAAGCTGGAAGGAGTACATAGAGGGTCAATACAGGGGTGTTGTACTAGAGCACAATATTATAGAAATGGAAGAGGGTGTAGATGAAGATGAAATGGGAGAGACGGTACTGCTGGAAGAGTTTGACAGAGCACTGAAAGATCAGAGTCGAAACAAGGCCCCGGGAGTAGACATCATTCCATTAGAACTACTGACAGCCTTGGGAGAGCCAGTCCTGACAAAACTCTATCATCTGGTGAGCAAGATGTATGAGACAGGCGAAATACCCTCAGACTTCAAGAAGAATATAATAATTCCAATCCCAAAGAAAGCAGGTGTTGACAGGTGTGAAAATTACAAAACTATCAGTTTAATAAGTCACGGCTGCAAAATACTAACGCGAATTCTTTACAGACGAATGGAACAACTGGTAGAAGCCGACCTCGGGGAAGATCAGTTTGGATTCCGTAGAAATGTTGGAACACGTGATACAATACTGACTCTACGACTTACCTTAGAAGAAAGGTTAAGGAAAGGCAAACCTACGTTTCTAGCGTCTGTAGACTTAGAGAAAGCTTTTGACAATGTTTGGAATACTCTCTTTCAAATTCTAAAGGTGGCAGCGGTAAAATACAGGGAGCGAAAGGCTATTTACAATTTGCACATAAACCAGATGGCAGTTATAAGAGTCGAGGGGCATGAAAGGGAAGCAGTGGTTGGGAAGGGAGTGAGACAGGTTTGTAGCCTGTCCCCGATGTTATTCAATCTCTATTTTGAGCAAGCAGTAAAGAAAACAAAAGAAAAATTTGGAGTCGGTATTAAAATTTATGGAGAAGAAATAAAAACTTTGAGGTTCGCCGATGACATTGTAATCCTGTCAGAGACAGCAAAGGACTTGGAAGAGCAGCTGAACGGAATGGACAGTGACCTGAAAGGAGGATATAAGATGAAGATCAACAAAAGCAAAACGAGAATAATGGAATGTAGTTGAATTAACTCGGGTGATGCTGAGGGAATAAGATCAGGAAATAAGACACTTTAAAGCAGTAGATGAGTTTTGCTATTTGGGGAGCAAAATAACTGATGATGGTCGAAGTGGAGAGGGTATAAAATGTGGACCGGCAACGGCAAGGAAAGCGTTTTTGAAGAAGATAATTTTGTTAACATCGAGTATAGATTTAAGTGTCAGGAAGTCGTTTCTGAAAGTATTTGTATGGAGTGTAGCCATGTATGGAAGTGAAACGTGGACGATAAATAGTTTAGACAAGAAGAAAATAGAAGCTTTCGAAATGTGGTGCTACAGAGGAATGCTGAAGATTAGATGGGTAGATCATATAACTAATGGGGAGGTATTGAATAGAATTGGGGAGAAGAGGAGTTTGTGGCACAACTTGACAAGAAGAAGGGACCGGTTAGTAGGACATGTTCTGAGGCATCAAGGAATCACAAATTCAGCATTGGAGGGAGACCAAGAGATGAATACACTAAGCAGATGCAGAAGGATGTAGGTTGCAGTAAGTACTGGAAGATGAAGAAGCTTGCACAGGATAGAGTAGCATGGAGAGCTGCATCAGACCAGTCTCAGGACTGAAGAGCACAACAACAGCAACAGGATCCTGTAAGTTGGTAAGCGTGCTACAAACAGCGTGCAGAATGGCCTGAAGGTGGCAGCATAGTGCAGATGCACACATTCCGTCGCAGTATCAGTATAAAGATGGCCGCCCCACTTGCGACTTGCACCAGGGAAGAACAGCGTTCTGTTATTCGGTTTTTGCGTAGTGAAGATGGGAAACCTATTGTAATTCATGGACGAATGAAGGTTCAGTACGGTGATTCATGTTCCTCACAGCAGCAAGTCTACGAATGTAGTAGGAAGTTCGTAAATGGTGTGACTTCAGTGGAAGATGCTCCTCGTCCAGGTCAGGCGCAACGAGTTGTGACTCCACAGAACATTGCAGAAGTTGAAGCGATAGTGAAGGAAAACCGCCGAGTGACACTGAATGACATTGCAGCATGTTTACAGATTAGTCACGGGTCAGCACACCACATTGTCCATGATGTGCTCAAGTTTCACAAAGTGTCTGCAAGATGGGTGCCACGGCAGCTCACTCCTGAAATGAGAGACCGACGTGTTGATGCTTTTGAAGAACTTCTTCGGCGCTTTGGACGAGAAGGTAATGGCTTCCTTGCAAGAATCGTTACTGGGGACGAAACCTGGGTTCACTTCCACCAACCGGAAACGAAGAGAGCGCCATTCCTCATCACCAAAACCAAAGAAGTTTCGAATAGAACCAAATGCGTCATTTTGGAGCATTACATGCCTAGAGGGACCACTGTCACCAGTGCATCATACACAGATCTCCTAACAAATCATCTTCGGCCTGCAATCACATCAAAAGCGACGTGGATTGCTGTCAGCAGGTGTCCTTTTGCAACATGACAATGCAAGGCCCCACACTGCCCGTACAACAGTTGCAACAATCACAGACCTGCATTTTGAGTGTCTTCCTCGTCCACCATACTCACCAGACCTAGCCCCAAGTGATTTCCATATGTGTGGACCACTCAAAGACGCAATGCGAGGAAAGAAGTTCCGTTCTGATGAAGAGGTACGCCACGCAGTGCATGAGTGGTTGCGCGGACTACCAAAAGAATTTTTTTCTAAAGGAATTTATGCACTTTGTAAGCGCTGGAGGACTTGCATTGAGCGTGGGGGAGATTATTTTGAAAAGTGATACAGCTTTGTACCACTTCTGCACAATAAATAATATTTGAGGTTTTCATTTGACTCGCCCCCATATGTCACGGTTCTCCGGCCAAAATTCACATAGACTTGTGGCTTATCTATTGTAGCCCACTATGTTCATAACAGCAATGGACATTTATAAATAAAATTACATTTATATGAATCTTTTCGATAATTTCTTTCTTTCTAGGGTTCCATACCTCCGTCGGTAAAAACCTTGTAGTGCATCGGTCTGTCTGTCTATTTTCTCTCCGGAACGGGTACACATATCAAGTTGAATTTTATGTCACATGCTAAGGTCTATTGGTTTTTGGCGTTATACAAAGCTGAAGGTTCTAAATCAATGAATTCAAAAGATACGGCGATTTACGTGACATTTTTTGATACTCGCAGACTCACTCATGGAAACCTTAGCGTAAGTTAGTTTAAGTTGGGTTAAGTAGTGTGTAAGCCTAAGGACCGATGACTTCAGTAGTTTGGTCCCCTAGGAACTTACCACAAATTTTCCCAAGACACTGTATAATACATGGAGCTTAAACAACACCAATCAAAGCAGAATTATACCCATTCCGTGGTAACATATAATGAAGCTGAATACCAATGCTGTCAAAAGGTCCTAACATGCAGTTCTCCATTATATGCAAGAAAGTGGGGAAAACTAATGCAAACAAAAATAACGTAGAATACGAGCGACATATTTACAATGCGTTTAAATTGAGCAGTTCACACTCAGATTCGTAAGCAATAACAGACACACAAAAGTCCGCAGACCACCATGCAATGAAAGAGGCTTCTCTTTTATATGAAACAAAAACAAATTTGATATCATTTACCCCGCCCGAAATTGAAGATGCGAGAAGAACGTAGTCAGAATACGAGTAACATATTTACAACGCAATTCAGAGTGAAATACTTACGATAAGTCGTAATCAGAAGCACACTGTGATGAAACCAATTCCTGTTAACTATGAAATGAAAACAAACATGTTGTTGTTGTTTTTGTTGTGGTCTTCAGTCATGAGACTGGTTTGATGCAGCTCTCCATGCTACTCTATCCTTGCAAGCTTTTTCATCTCCCAGTACCTACTGCAACCTACATCCTTCTGAATCTGCTTAGTGTATTCATCTCTTGGTCTCCCTCTACGATTTTTACCCTCCACGCTGCCCTACAATACTAAAATGATCATCCCTTGATGCCTCAGAACATGTCCTAGCAACGGGTCCTTTCTTTTTGTCAAGTTGTGCCACAAACTCCTCTTCTCCCCAGTTCTGTTCAATACCTCCTCATTAGTTATGTGATCTACCCATCTAATCTTCAGCATTCCTCTGTAGCACCACATTTCGAAAGCTTCTATTCTCTTCTTATCCAAACTATTTATCGTCCATGTTTCACTTCCATACATGGCTACACTTCATACAAATACTATCAGAAAGGACTTGGCTCTGAGCACTATGGGACTTAACATCTGTGGTCATCAGTCCCCTAGAACGTAGAACTACTTAAACCTAACTAAGCTAAGGACATCACACACATCCATGCCCGAGGCAGGATTCGAACCCGCGACCGTAGCAGCCTCGCGGTTCCGGACTGAGAAAGGACTTCCTGACACTTAAATCTATATTCGATGTTAACAAATTTCTCTTCTTCAGAAACGCCTTCCTTGCCATTGCTAGTCTACATTTTATATCCTCTCTACTTCGACCATCATCAGTTATTTTGCTCCCCAAATAGCAAAAGTCCTTTACTACTTTAAGTGTCTCACAGCTACGGTCGCAGGTTCGAGTCCTGCCTCGGGCATGGATGTGTGTGATGTCCTTAGGTTACTTAGGTTTAAGTAGTTCTAAGTTGTAGGTGACTGATGACTTCAGATGTATATCCCATAGTGCCAAGAGCCATTTGAACCATTTTTTAAGTGTCCCATTTCCTAATCTAATTCCCTCAGCATCACCCGACTTGAAATTAAACTACATTCCATTATCCTCGTATTGCTTTTGTTGATGTTCATCTTGTATCCTCCTTTCAAGACACTCTCCATTCCGTTCAGCTGCTCTTGCAGGTCCTTTGCTGTCTCTGATAGAATTACATTGTCATCGGCGAACCTCAAAGTTTTTATTTCTTCTCCGTGGATTTTAATACCTACTCCGACTTTTTCTTTTGTTTCCTTCACTGGTTGCTCAATATACAGATCGAATAACATCGGGGATAGGCTACAACCCTGTCTCACTCCCTTCCCAACCACTGCTTCCCTTTCATGCCCCTCGACTCTTGTAACTGCTATCTGTTTTCTGTACAAATTGTAAATCGCCTTTCACTCCCTGTATTTTCCTTTCACTCCCTGTATTTTACCCCTGCCACCTGCAGAATTTGAAAGAGAGTATTCCGGTCAACAAACATGGAAAACTAAAACTCAAGTCAATAAGAAAGCGGGATGACGGAATGATAAACTTGCAGCGCCCCAAGTGGCGTGGCAGGGAACCACGAGCGTGTCACCAGACGTCACTGAATGAGACCCACCCCCGTACGTTGACCTGAACTATTACAGCGTGTACGACTAGACGTCGTTAGGAGTGGCAGAGAACTCAACAAGCCGTCGGGTGTCTTGGACGACGGCCAGATGCCGGGAAGATCTCCGGGCTCAGTCGTCGTAATGTGTCCACCCCGGCGGGCAGGCGCTCGGTAACAAGTGGCAGCGAGCAGCAGCATCCTCGGAGTCCATTTCCTCGGGCCCACCGCCGCGCCGTTTCGCGGTCACTCGAAGGGACGCTGGCAGTGCCGCCGACCCACCCTCCGCCGCCTGGTGAGCGACGGCATCTGGCGCACAATCGCGTCGCCCCGAGCTAATGGCGCGCGCCCCGCGGCAAAACCTCGCTACATATTTCAGCCGGCGCGCCTTTTTCCCGGCTCGACGACGCTCATTTGTCCGGCCGGCGGAGTGCCTTCATCTGTTAGAGCTCGCGCCGCGGCGCCGAAAGGCGACGGCGGACGCCGCCGGCGCCGTAAATGCCTGACGCCGGCGAACGGCGTTTACCATCTGTCCGGCGTGTTAAACCCGCTACTGCAGCGGTAGAGCGAGACATAACCGTGACACGGCAGCCGGGGCGTTTCCTTGCCGACGCAGTTTCGTGAACGGCGGCAAGAATGGGGAGGGACAAAAGAAGCGGGCAAAGAAGGAAAGCGAATTACGAGAGAAGAAAAAGAAGAAGTGTATGGCGTTAGCGAGAAACAATATCTTTACCAACATCCAGCATGCTGCAGTAGCTTAGGTTAGCAATTTCTGTTAATCAGCAGAACGAAAAGCCGATCCGACTCGTAAATTCTTACTTTTTATTCATTCGATGGCAAATTCTTACGTTTCAGACATTCGATGACTAGTCTCGGGCCGAGGCCCATTTTCAAATCATCATAAAAAAGTCGAAAATGTCGCTATCTGTATGCAGCGTAAATGTTCTTCAACATTTGTGAGATCTTCGCAAAATGCTATTTCTTACTTCGCTATGATGATTTGAAAATGGGTCTCGCCCGAAACTAGTTATCGTATGAGTAAAACGTAAAATTTGCAACTTGAATTGCTTTTTCGTTTTACTGGATAACATCTTTGATTACAGAACCACTGCCGGCCGCTGTGGCTGAGCGATTCTAGGCGCTTCAGTCCCGAACCGCGCTGCTCCTACGGTCGCGGGTTCGAATCCTGCCTCGGGCATGGATGTGTGTGATGTCCTTCGGCTATTAGGGTTTAAATAGTTCTAACTCTAGACGACTGATGACCTCAGATATTAAGCTCCGTAGTGCTTAGAACCATTTTAACCTTTCTTTTTTTTTACAGAAGCACTAAATAACTTCAACTCCACATGATAACACCTTTTTACTGGGTTTTTCACTGACGCACATGTACATTACCGTGAGGAGTGAGGTACACGTACACACGTGGTTTCCGTTTTCAATTACGGAGTGGAATAGAGTGTGTTCCGACATGTCAGGCCAATAGATGTTCAATGTGGTGGCCATCATTTGCTGCACACAATTGCAATCTCTGGCGTAATGAATGTCGCACACGCCGCAGTACATCTGGTGTAATGTCGCCGCAGGCTGCCACAATACGTTGTTTCATATCCTCTGGGGTTGTAGGCACATCACGGTACACATTCTCCTTTAACGTACCCCACAGAAAGAAGTCCAGAGGTGTAAGATCAGGAGAACGGGCTGGCCAATTTATGCGTCCTCCACGTCCTATGAAACGCCCGTCGAACATCCTGTCAAGGGTCAGCCTAGTGTTAATTGCGGAATGTGCAGGTGCACCATCATGCTGATACCACATACGTCGACGCGTTTCCAGTGGGACATTTTCGAGCAACGTTGGCAGATCATTCTGTAGAAACGCGATGTATGTTGCAGTGCTCTCCGATACACACGATCGAAGAGCGGAGGAGTGGTACTCAAGCGTCAACTTTAGGTTACAATATCTCCGTATGTAATTAACATTTTACAATGCAACAAACGGCACTGATTGCGTATTTGTTTATATGTTCAGATGTGCTAACAAAACTAACGTGGTTCCATTTAAAAAAACGTAGGTTTGTGTTAAAAAACATACTTCCGTGCATTTTTGTATGGTTTGTATTAAACAATTACACTAGCCCCTCTCCTCACGTTCGGTCTGTGGAATCGGTTCGTCAGTATTTGATGTGGTTTACGAAATATATCCAGCGGTAACGTTAGGTGACTCACCCTGTATTTCGTTAAGATTCCTGCTATGAATCTCAGTCTGCCATTTGCTTTTCCCACTATTTGTTTTATATGGCCATTCCACTTACGCTCGCCCTGGATAGTTACTCCGCAAATGGTTCAAATGGCTCTGAGCGCTATGGGACATAACTTCTGAGGTCATCAGTCCCCTAGAACTTAGAACTACTTAAACCTAACTAACCTAAGGACATCACACACATCCATGCCCGAGGCAGGATTCGAACCTGCGACCGTAGCAGTAGCGCGGTTCCGGACTGAAGCGCCTAGAACCGCTCGGTCACAGTGGCCGGCTGATAGTTACTCCTAGATATTTTACGGTAACTACTATGTCCGGTGATTTTTCATCGATAGTGTAGCTGTAGAGCAGTCGATTTCTCTTCCTATGTATGCACAATATGTTACCTTTATTTACGTTCACGGTCAACTGCCAGAGCCTGCCTCTGGAGGTCATTCTGCAAATCTTTACTATCGTCTGGCTCTGCTACTTCGTTATGGACAACCACATCATCTACGGACAGCCTTAAAGAGGACTCCACACTTTCTACTAGATCATTTATATTGTAAACAGTAACGGTTCTATCACACTTTCTTGGGGTACTCCGGAAATTACCTTTACATCTGTCGATTTTGTTCCGTTAAGAGCGACGTGTTGAGTTCTATCTGCAGGGAAATATTGAATCCAGTCGCAAATCTGCCCCAATACTAGATAAGCTCGTATTTTTTCACTAAACGGCAGTGCGGGTTGGTGTCACATGCCTTCCTGAAATGAAGGAACACGTCATAAACCTGAGGAGCTGAGTGAGCCGACTTTCGCAGAATCTCTCTTTACGGAATCCATGTTGATTTTTAGAGAGCAGATTTTCATGCTCCAAAAACATCATAAGAAATAACATTGGTACTGTTCAAAATTTTGTAGGAAATCTGTTGTCTGCAAAATACAAGCTGCTACAATGAAAAAACGTAAGCGTTCGAGATTAATTTTGGTGAAACCTGCATTCAGTAATACGCATTACTACGTTGTGCTATACAGATAGTTCGGGTTAGTGCAAACTGAATCGGTGGTTCGAACCTGCACACATGATCACGCTCACATGAAAGAAAATTTTTGTTCTTTTCAAAAATATTTAATGAAACCCTGTTTACGGACTCAGAAATAGAAAACAGGCAAATTTTCTAAGTTTCTACGATTACTTCTTTCTCCTTTTCCACCATTTCTCCTATAATTGTGACAGTTTTCGGTCTTTGTGGCTGTACTTTTTTTTTCGCTATATTGCTGTCCAGGAACATCTTTCTGAACAAATGGTTCAAATGGCTCTGAGTACTTTGGGACTTGACTTCTGAGGTCATCAGTCCCCTAGACTTAGAACTACTTAAACCTAACTAACCTAAGGACATCACACACATCCATGCCCGAGGCAGGATTCGAACCTGCGACCGTAGCGGTCGCGCCGTTCCAGACTGTAGCGCCTAGAACCGCTCGGCGACCCCAGCCGGCCCTTCTGAACAGCTGATTCGTATCATCACCGTAATTGATTGGTAACTTGTGTTCTAAAATAAACGAAGTAAATAAGCATTCACCGTTCGTCAACTCATCACTTCCACTTTTAACACCGAATTCCTCTTTCTTATAATTATACACATACTTAACATTGTCTTGGTGCTTTTACGTTCACCCGTGTTTTTAAACATAATTTTTTCGACCATGCGACATACAAATGTCACATCGCGAAGACAAGAAAGTGGTAGCGATAGTCCTTTCCTAAACTTGATAAAGAACAGAAATTGTTCCGAATGCTGCTTCAAGAAAATTGCGTTGCATACTTTTGGCCATAGTGAGAAACGAAACATTGAACCAAAATCCTGTGAATATGTTGAATAATATACATATTAAATAACCGCTTACACGAAAATAAAGCCTTTCAGGGATTGAAGCAACAAACTAATGCGCTTAATCATCCATTCTACATATTTAGCCGTTTATAAAAACGTTGAGTAATAAGCGACTTCACTTAAGCCCAGAACACAGCACTGAGCAATGCGAGTATACACTTTACAAAATGCGCAAGAATGAGGAAAATAACAACCGATATACAGATCTCGCGCGACATTCTGATTTCCATGAACATTATAAAATAGTAACGAGTGAAGTATATCCGATCACCGGCCGAAATTGGCGGGTTTTCAAAACAAATATATTAGGTTGACGATAATTATCTAAATATTGGGAGAAATAATGGAATAATCGGGAGGCAGGAGAAAAAGTGAAAAATCGGGAGTCTCCTGCCTAAATCAGGAAGGTTGGTAAGTGTATCTTGTGTATTAAAATAGGTGGCTGACGTCACATAAAAGTACTGATCGGTGTTTGTTACAAAGACCGCTTTCAACATTTTGCCTTTGTAGGTGTCGTGTTTCTCTTTCGTGTCCATATGAACACATTCATAGCTATGACACAATGGAATATTATCTCACTGCTAACCTAAACAATGTTACTTGGCTCTGGTTCGGCATTTGTGTATTTCTTTTTAATTGCGGAGCACGGGAAAGTACGGTAAATGTATTGCAGTTTTTCACAATCCAGCTTTGTTTGCAACGACAGTGTCGGCAATATAAGAAAGCATGCAGATGTGGCCTTTCTATACATCGGAATGCGAGGAAGTTTGTTTCGTGCCATATTCGTTTCGCTAGCGTTTAATTTACGGAGCATCTTCAGTGGTGATTTTGTGATCTTATTCCTTACGTGTCGCACAGGTAGATTGCCTTCGTACACCAGGAAGCCCGCCAACTAAGTGAAATTCCAGGAGGATACATACAGAATAATAAGATCACAAAATCGTTACTGAAGATGCATCATAAATAAAAAGAATTGAAACATATGTGGCATAAAGCATCGTTTCATGTATTTTTACTCTGCACGTCCCTGTCGTGACTTCGATCTCAGCTCGCGCCGAAGCTTTGTTGAATATCCGACAATGTAGTTGCAGAGAAAGCTGCATTGTGAAGGAACTGCATTAAACTCACGTTGGTTTAAAGTACGTCGCTGTTAAAAAAAAATACGCCTAACCAGTAGCAAAAACATGGTTTAGGTTAACATTACGAAAATATACAAGTGTTAGCTGTGTGTGAATGTGTTTATATGAGCATGGAACAGAAATACGACACACGCGAATGTGAAGTGTGCAACGCACAGAATACGGAAGTACTGACCGCCGGGCTGGTACACAGTACGCGTCCCTGATAATGTAGCAGCACTCGTGACAAACAATGGTTTAATTTCGATTTTGTAATATCGTCTTCACCTCACAAGGCGCTTCAGCTTAGAAGTGTACCGTATATAATTCCGATTTTTATAGGACTTAACTATTTAATTTATCTTTAATTTTGGCCAATCACTTTTTGTGAGGCTTCGATAGCTTGTACGCATGATTAACTACTGGAAGCTGGGTATGTTTTGCCATTCGAAGTCGTTCGAGCGAAAGGAGCCCCTGCGTATACAAAACTGGAGTGCGGTGCAGGAGTTTCAAGGGGCGGTGGTGGTAGGGGGGGGGGGGGGGGGGAGAGGAACTGAGTGTCGCTGTCAGGCTGTTGTCAGCGTATTATGGAAACGTCGTTTCTGGGTGGTTGACTAAGCTAATTGGCGCGCCTCAAACTCTTCTGCCAATTACGGCTTTATTGCCAGCAACAGACCAGAGAGCTACTCGTCAAGTTTCCTGAATGCGGTTTTTCCTATCTTTGTCTCCATTCAACGACTTTGTTTTTTAGACGAATCTTTTTTTTTTAACATATTGTATCTGAAGCAAGACGCGAATTCGGCGCTGCAAATAACGGGCGTGTTATAAAATTCCAGAAAAATTACAGTTAAATTCTGGGATAATTCTCCGTTCAGGTCAACCGACCAACTGGCATATCCAGCATCACGGAGAATAAGGGGGAAAAATGGCAACAGTACCATAACAGCTCAATACCTGTTGAAGGTTAGCACCAGTCCTTTGCGATTCAATACTGCAGTATTTCTTTATTCGAATGTCTTAACCCTATGGTTTATCTGTCGCCGGCCAGAGTGGCCGAGCGGTTCTAGGCGCTACAGTCTGGAACCGCGCGACCGCTACGGTCGCAGGTTCGAATCCTGCCTCGGGCATGGATGTGTGTGATGTCCTTAGGTTAGTTAGGTTTAAGTAGTTCTAAGTTTGAAATTAAGTCCCATAGTGCTCAGAGCAATTTGAGCTTATCTGTCGTGTATTGGTAAGGTCCGCTTTATGCTGAAAACGATGCTTGTGCAAGGTATTTAAACTCACAATGTGCATTTAAAGTTAAGCCGAAATGAAAAATTAAGAAATACGTTATAGGAAAACATCAACCGATGCTTCATAAATTATTTTCACTCCCGTTAAAAATGTAGATTTGTAATTGGGTTAGATACTGGTGTATTGTACAGTATATGCTATTTTTCAAATGACGATATTGCTTTAGAACTGTAGTTCGTAGTGGAACACAGTAACCGGCCGTAATTTAGTTTTAAATCGTTACACATAACGCCCACAGGTATAGCTTTTTTTAAATTTAAACTAAATATCTTCAAATGGCTAACACGCATGGAGCTAGTAAAAGAATCATTTGTAGGTGAAAAGCACCTGCGTTGCGAGGCATATTCTTTTTATTACAAAAATACTAATTACAGTATTTCTGGAGTTCCGAAAGTACGTGCGTGCGTTCATGAGATTCTCAATTCTCCACTTACCCTCTCTTTTTGTGACTGGTAGTGTTGTATTTAATCTATGGTTCTACGCGATACTGGACTAATGACGCTGCAGATGATATTATTCAAGAATAACCGTCATAAAAATGTGATATATTGTGAAGTTATTCCAAAATATACAACTCAATGCTAACATAATAGAAGTTGCCAATATTTTAGTAATTATTTTATCGGTTTGTATTGTTTCGGTTTATGTTCGTAATTACCAAACGAACGGTGACCTACTTTTGATCATCAGCCTTCTGACTTGTCTGATGCTGCCTCCCTCGTGCCAACATCATCTCAGAGTAATATTTCCACACCCAGCATCCTCAGTTTATTGTCCGATGTATTTCAGTCTCTGTCTTCGTCTATAGTTTTTGCTCTGTACATCTCCTCTCTGGTACCATAGAAGTTATTCCTCGATGTCTAAACACATGTGCATTCATCTCGTCCCTTCTTCTTGTCAGTGTTTTCAATATGTTCCTTTCTTCGTCGAGTCTGCTGAGAATCTGCTCATTTCTTGTCAGTTCTCTATTCTTTAACATCCTACACATGCCAAACATTTCGATTATTTCCTTTTCCGATTATCCCTCAGCCTGGTTTGCTCTCACACCGTATTCTGTACTCACTAGAAGTTCTTTACATTCAACATGTGCTGCAAAGTTTCTTGACTTTCACTGAGGTTAGTAATGTGCTCCAAGCGCACATTTTCAAAACTTTCCTCCGCAGATTAAGACCTGGCTTTGACCCAAGTAGACCTATTTTGGCCAAGAATGGCATTTTAGCCTGCGCTAACGTGATTTTCATGCCCTCCTTGCTTCTTCAATCGCGTGTGTTTGCTTCCAGTAGCAGAATTCCTTAACTTCATCTGCGTCATGGTCATCAATTTTCACATTAAATTCACTGCTAATCTCATTTCTGCTACCCCACACTACTTTCGTCTTTCGTCGGTTTACTCTCAATCCATATTCTGAACTCATTAGACCGTTCATTTCATGTAATGCTTCTTCACTTTCAATGAGGTTAATAATGTCATTAGCGGAACTCACATTGATATGAGCGATTCTTTTAATTTCGTCATTGATTCTTCGATGTATAAATTGAACATTAGGGCGAATGCATCCCTTCTTCACACTCTTTCTAATACGAGAAATGGGTTTTGGTATTCTTTTTTTATTGTTCCCTCTTGGTTCTTTCACATAACGATATTACAAAAGTTTTTGTGATCCGTAACTGGGATAAAATATATAAATTACACTGCTGGCCATTAAAATTGCTACATCAAGAAGAAATGCAGATGATAAACGGGTATTCATTGGACAAATATATTATACTAGAACTGACATGTGATTATATTTTCGTGATGACTGGGTGTTGTGTGATGTCCTTAGGTTAGTTAGGTTTAAGTAGTTCTACGTTCTAGGGGACTGATGACCACAGATGTTAAGTCCCATAGTGCTCAGAGCCAATTGAACCATTTGATTACATTTTCACGCAATTTGGGTGCATAGATCCTGAGAAATCAGTACCCAGAACAACCACCTCTGGTCGTAATAACGGCCTCCATACGCCTGGTCATTGAGTCAAACAGAGCGTCGGTGCAGTGTACAGGTACAGCTGCCCATGCAGCTTCAACACGTTATCACAGTTCATCAAGAGTAGTGACTGGCCATCATTGACCAGACGTTTTCAATTGGTGAGAGATCTCGAGAATGTGCTGGCCAGGGCAGCTGTCGAACATTTTCTGTATCCAGAAAGGCCGGTACAGGACCTGCTACATGCGGTCGTGCATTATCCTGCTGAAATCTAGGGTTTTGCAGTGACCGAATGAAGGGTAGAGCCACGGGTCGTAACACATCTGAAATGTAACGTCCACTGTTCAAAGTGCAGTCAATGCGAACAAGAGGTGACCGAGACGTGTAACCAATGGCACCCCATACCATCACGCCGGGTGATACGCCAGTATGGCGATGACGAATACACGCTTCCAATGTGCGTTCACCGCGATGTCGCCAAACACGGATGCGACCATCATGATGCTGTAAACAGAACCTGGATTCATCCCAAAAAATGACGTTTTGCCATTCGTGCACCCAGGTTCGTCGTTGAGTACACCATAGCAGGCGCTCCTGACTGTGATGCAGCGTCAAGGGTAACCGCAGCTGATAGTCCATGCTGCTGCAAACGTCGTCGAACTGTTTGTGCAGATGGTTGTTGACTTGCAAAAGGCCCCATCTGTTGACTCAGGGATCGAGACGTGGCTGCACGATCCGTTACAGCCATGCGGATAAGATGCCTGTCATTTCGACTACTAGTGATACGAGGCCGTTGGGATCCAGCACGGCGTTCTGTATTACCCTCCTGAACCCACCGATTCCATATTCTGCTAACACTCATTGGATCTCGACCAAAGCGAGCAGCAATGTCGCGATACGATAAACCGTAATCGCGATAGGCTACAATCCGACCTTTATCAAAGTCGGAAACGTGATTGTACGCATTTCTCCTCCTTACACGAGGCATCACAACAACGTTTCACCAGGCAACGCCGGTCAACTGCTGTTTGTGTATGAGAAATCGGTTGGAAACTTTCCTCGTGTCAGCACGTTGTAGGTGTCGCCACCGGCGCCAACCTTGTGTGAATTCTCTGAAAAGCTAATCATTTCCATATCACAGCATCTTCTTCCTGTCGGCTAAATTTCGCGTCTGTAGCACTCAGCTTCGTGGTGTAGCAATTTTAATGGCCAGTAGTGTATAATATACTGACACTTACTTAGATGTGTGTTGTATTTAACAGGTGTTATTCCATAGCTCACGGAAAGTGTATGGTGTGAAGAAGGAAATCAGTCTCTTTGATTGGGCCGATAACATGTGTTTTCATTTTTCAAATGGCTGTAAGCACTATGGGACATAACATCTGAGGTCATCAGTCCCCTAGACTTAGAGCTACTTAAACCTAACTAACCTAAGGACATCACACACATCCATGCCCGAGGCAGGATTCGAACCTGTGACCGTAGCAGCAGAGCGGTTCCGGAATGAAGCGCGGAGAACCGCTCGGCCACAGCGGGCGGCTTTTTATTTTTTAATTATTTCATTAACAGTGAACATTTGTGGCTTCTGTGTCTACTATAGTGAAGTGAAAAAAATAATGTTCAACTTCGAATGAAAGTAAAATGTTTATTACTGTCTCCGAGGATTTTATTAAACATGTTCGTTAGGTGGCCCCGTCGATAGCAGCCTCCTTGTAAGGTACAGCATTGCTTATCTTTGCTTGTTTACGGTGTGTATCGTTCTTCTGCATATGTCGTCTTTTGTCCACCAAGGGTTTGAATTGCCACGCACAGTGATCTCTATAAGTGCCTTGAAAGTGGGAGGGGTGGGGGCGTGGTTCCTCTGTCGAAATGTCGTTGGTTGTCGAAGATGTCACGCGACCGCATCCCCGAAAGTTTTTCGAACGAAATCCCAGCTGTTTCCACCCAGCACGTCCCATCCCGTCGGTACACCCACGGCGAGGTCTCTCCCGCTTTCACCGCCAGAACAAATCGCATTCCGCGCCGGCCGATGCGCCCCGACAATGCCTTCGTTAGAGTAGGTCCGATGTCGCAGGATGCGTCGATGGCGCGCAACACACAGGACGCGCCTATTTAAAATTCCGTGACGGCGTTATCTGGCGCCGCGAGTGGCTGCGGCGACAAAGCCGGCCCGCATGCATTATTCAGCCGGCATTCTGCCCGGGCCACGCGCCACGCAGCCCGCGTCTACGCGCCCAAATACGCAGATCAATCATGGCGGACCGCTGACAGCGCCATCGCGTCTACCGACCAGCGGCCGGTCCGCGCCGATAATTTATGCGCGCAAGTCAATAGCCGCGTCGACTCGGCTACTTCTGTCCCTCCGAGCCCGAAGAGGCACTCACTCCGTACCGCTCGTTTCCCAGCGGGGTGCGTGCGTGTCAGTGCAGAGTGGCTGTCAATCTGTAGAAAAAGAGAGCGAGCTCTTTTTTTGACGACATCGCTACATGTACCTGATATTTCTGCGACGTGTTCACTGTCTTTGTGCATCTGCTCCTTCAGAAGTTATCAGCGACAACATGCAGGGAGCCAACCCGCAATTAACACAGACTCCAGACTGCAGCAGTGAGTCCGAAGCGACTTCAAAAAAAGCGCACGTGATGCTAGTGTTGGTTCGACCATAATGTTAATTCCATCTTACCAAAATAGTGTCAGGCCAAGTTACAGCAGAGTACAGATTCTGGTAGTGTATCGGAATATGTTGGCAGAAAGTTAAAAAAGAAAAATATCCATTCAGCATTCTTTATTCCAAGGAAAGTTGGTATTAGATACAGGAGCAGTGAAAAGGCCGAATACAATAACTGCAGGAGAGCTTCTGTAAAGTTTGGAAGGTAGGAGACGAGGTACTGGCAGAAGTACAGCTGTGAGTACCGGACGTGAGTCGTGCTTCGGTAGCTCAGTTGGTAGAGCACTTGCCCGCGAAAGGCAAAGGTCCCGAGTTCGAGTCTCGGTCGGGCACACAGTTTTAATCTGCCAGGAAGTTTCATATCAGCGCACACTCCGCTGCAGAGTGAAAATCTCATTCTGGAAACATCCCCCAGGCTGTGGCTAAGCCATGTCTCCGCAATATCCTTTCTTTCAGGAGTGCTAGTTCTGCAAGGTTCGCAGGAGAGCTTCTGTAAAGTTTGGAAGGTAGGAGACGAGGTACTGGCAGAAGTAAAGCTATGAGTACCGGACGTGAGTCGTGCTTCGGTAGCTCAGTTGGTAGAGCACTTGCCCGCGAAAGGCAAAGGTCCCGAGTTCGAGTCTCGGTCGGGCACACAGTTTTAATCTGCCAGGAAGTTTCAACTGCACTCATGCTCATAAATGAAGGATAATGGTGATACATGGCGAAACAACGCTCTGGTGGGCGGTTTGCGGGTAGGACCATGTGGTGCATCAGGATGTTGGTACATCTCCTAAATTCATATGATCTGATGCAAACTGTGTTTTTTCCAACTTGGGTGCAGGGGAACAGTACCACAGTCATAGACAATATTTTTATTCATTCTTCATTACTAGATGGGCATTCTGTTAATAAAAGGGTGAATGGCCTTTCAGACCATGATGCACAAATTTTAACACTAAAAGGTTTTTGTACTCTAACCAATGTCGTATTTCATTAAAAACTACGTAGGAAAGTTAATCCAACAACAATAGAGAGTTTTTCAAAACTCGTCAAGGAACGAGAGTGGCAAGACGTTTATAGTGCCGATAATATAGATGATAAAAACAATGCTTTCAATAACACATTTCTCATGCTCTTTGAGAGTTGCTTTCCATTAGAACATTCTAAACGGGGTACTAGCAGTAATGGACAGCCCGGTTGGCTGACTAGTGCGATAAGGATATCGTGTGCAACAAAGCGGGAATTATATCAAAATGTTAGAAGTAGTCACAATCAAGCTACAGTAGCCCATTACAAACAGTATTGTAAGGTGCTTAAAATGTTATTAGCAAGGCAAAAAGTATGTGGTATGCAAATAGAATAGCTAATTCACAGGATAAAATTAAAGCCGTATGGTCAGCTGTGAAGGAAGTGTCTGGTCAACAGCACAACGTTGACGATATAAAGTCAGTTTGCAGTAATAATATTTCTATTACTGATAAATCAGATATATGTACAGTATTTAACAAACATTTTCTGAGCATTGCTGGTGAATTAAATAAAAATTTAGTATCTACAGGAAATCATATAAATTTCTTAGCAAATGCCTCTCCGAGATTGACGTCTGAAATACTCCTCTGTGATACAGACAAGAGGGAGATAGAGACAATAATGAAATCACTGAAGACTAAGGACTCTCATGGTTATCATGGAGTGTCTAGTAGAATTATAAGTACTGTGCTGCACATGTTAGCCCTGTATTTAGCCATATTTGTAAATTTTCCTTTATGAATGGTCAGTTTCCTGAGCGATTAAAATACTCAGTAGTAAAGCCGCTTTATAAAAAGGGAGAAAGGGATAATGTAAATAATTTTAGACGTATTTCTATGCCATCAGTGTTTGCAAACGTTATCGAAAAGGCTGTGTATGTAAGGTTAATTGATCATTTTATATCACACGATTTGCTATCAAATGTACAGTTCGGCTTTAGAAGTCGTTTGACAACTGAAAATGCTATATTCTCTCTTCTCTGTAAGGTACTCGATGGGCTAAACAAAAAGTTTCGAACGCTTGGCGTATTTTTTGATTTAACAAAGGCATTCGACTGTGTTGATCTCACAATATTGCTCCAGAAGTTGGACCATTACGGAACAAGGGGAGTAGCTCACAACTGGTTCATCTCTTACTTTAGCAACAGGCAGCAAAAGGTCATTATTGACAATGTTGATAACGGCTGTGATGTGGGGACTGAGTGGGGTACTGTCAAGTGCGGGGTGCCCCAGGGATCAGTGTTGGGGCCGCTCCTGTTCCTTGTTTATATAAATGATATGCCCTCTAGTATTATGGGTAACTCTAAAATATTTCTTTTTGCTGATGACACCAGCTTGGTAGTAAAGGATGTTGTGTGCAACATTGACTCCGTTTCAAGTAGAGCAGTACATGACCTCAGTTCATGGCTTGTAGAAAATAAACTAACGTCAAATCACAGTAAGACTCAGTTTTTTCAGTTCCTAACACACAATTCAACAAAACCTGACGTTTTAATCTCACGGAACGGGCGTATGATTAGTGAAACTGAACAGTTCAAATTCCTAGGTGTTCAGATAGATAGTAAGCTGTCGTGGAAAGCCCACGTTCAGGATCGTGTTCAAAGACTTAATACTGCCATTTTCACTATTCGAACGGTATCGAAAGTGAGTGATATTTCGACACGTAAATTAGTCTACTTTGCTTATTTTCATTCACTTATGTCGTATGGTATTATGTTTTGGGGTAACTCTTCCCATTCTAGAAGGATATTTTTGGCTCAGAAACGGGCGGTTCGGGCAATAAGTGGTGTGAGTTTACGAACCTCTTGTCGATCTCTGTTCACGAGACTGGGTATTTTGACATTGGCCTCTCAATATACATATTCCTTATTGTCGTTTCTTGTTGCCAATATTAGTTTATTTCCAAGAATATGCAGCTTTCACTCAGTTAATGCTCGGCAGAAATCAAACCTCCATTTGGATCGGACTTCCTTAACTCTTGTGCAAAAAGGTGTGCAGTACACTGCTGCATCCATTTTCAATAAGCTGCCACTCGAATTCAAAAATCTTAGCAGTAATCCCGCGCTTTCGAATCGAAACTGAAGAGTTTCCTCATGGGTCACTCCTTCTATTCTGTCGAGGAGTTCCTTGAAAAATTAAGATGATTCTCATTGTATTGCTGATAGCGTTTGCTTAAACTTATGGACTGATTTTCTTTCAGGTTCATGAACATTTATTTTTATCTGTTATTACTTTTTACGTTGTAAGTTCATGTACTGACACGTTCCATGACCTTGGAGATTTGCTCCTCAATTTGGTCCTACGGAACTTGACATTTAATTTAATTTAATTAAATCAGACCTGCGGTCGTCGCACCACATACACAGAGGTGTGTTGGTGCATGTCAGAGTACGGTTCAGCGAGAAAGTGTGCAGACGTTTTCAAACCTGCTGATAGTGACTGTGTGTTGAAAATCGCTCAAAGAACACATATTAACGACGTTATGAGGGGTAGAATACTAGGGCGACTGGAGGCCGGTCAAACACAGCAGGTCGTAGCACGGGTCCTCCGTGTGCCACAAGTATGATCTCAAGATTCCAGCACACTGGAAACGTGTCCAGGCGCTACAGTATGGGATGTCCTCAGTATACAACACCACAAGAAGACCGATATCTCACCATCAGTTCCCGCAGACGGCCACGAAGTACTGCAGGTAGCTTGCTAGGAACCTTACCGCAGCCACTGGAACAGTTGTCTCCAGACACACAGTCTACAGGCGACTGAACAGACATGGTTTATTCACCCGCAGACCTGTAAGTTGCATTCCACTGACCCCTGGCCACAGGAGAGCCCGTAAAGCCCGGTGTCAAGAACACAGTAGATGGTCATTGGAACAGTGGTCCCAGGTTATGTTCACGGACGAGTCCAGGTACAGTCTGAACAGTGATTATCGCCGGGTTTTCATCTGGCGTGAACCAGGAAGCAGATACCAACCCCTTAATGTCCATGAAAGGGACCTGTATGGAGGTCATGGTTTGATGGTGTGGCGTGGGATTATGATTGGTGCACGTACACCCCTCCATGTCTTTGACAGAGGAACTGTAACAGGTCAGGGGTTTCGGGACGTCATTTTGCACCAGTATGTCCACCTTTTCAGGGGTGCAGTGGGTCCCGCCTTCCTCCTGATGGATGATAACGCATGGCCCCACCGATCTGCCATCGTGGAGGAGTACCTTAAAACAGAAGGCATCAGGCGAATGGAGTGGTTTGCCTGTTCTCCAGACCTAAACCCCATCGAGCACGTCTGGGATGCTCTCGGTCAACGTATCGCTGCACGTCTTCAGACAAATAGGACACTTCAGGAGCTCCGACAGGTACTGGTGCAAGAATGGGAAGCTATACCCCAGCAGCTGCTCGACCACCTGATCCAGAGTATGCCAACCCGTTGTGCGGCCTGTGTACGTGTGCATGGTGATCATAACCAATATTGATGTGGGGGTACATGCGCAGGAAACAGCGGCGTTTTGAAATGAAATGAAATGTGTGTGAAATCTTATGGGACCCAACTGCTAAGGTGATCAGTCCCTAAGCTTACACACTACTTAACCTAAATTATCCTGAGGACAAACACACACACCCATGCCCGAGGGAGGACTCGAACCTCCGCCGGGACCAGCTGCACAATCCATGACTGCAGTGCCTGAGACCGCTCCGCTAATCCCGCGCGGCGGCGTTTTGAAGCACTTGTGTTTCGGGCCGGGTTCTCAACTTATCGCCAATACCGTGGACTGTGTTGTGTGTGTTCCCTATGTGCCTATGCTATTAGCGCCAGTTTTGTGTAGTGCTACGTTCTGCAATCATCCTTAATTTATGAGCATGGGTGTATAAGGGCTCTGGGGTTCATGAGACCGCCTGCAATGACTGCCCCACAAATACGTAGGTCAGACTGGGGGCAATTTTAACATACAGTTTAAAGAACACTTAAACGTCGCCGGCTCCAAATCAGCTATTTCAGCTCATCTAAAAGAAACAGGTCACTCCATTTCCAATACTGAAAAAAACTGCATATTTAAGGAAACAAAAGTAAATGTTTTAAATGCTTTGGAAGAAAGAAATACACATCATGACGGCATTGAAGCAAGCCGCAGGTTCAACTCTGAATGATCAGATTGAATTGAGACACTTCAATATACTATTGAATTTTTACTATCTGAATTGTCTCCGTTAGCTACTAAAGTGATTTTCTCTTTAATTTAGCAACTGCATAATACTCAAATAGTACACCTTTGCTAATTTTTTAATATTCAGGTACTGATGTAAAGAATATTATGTTTCATTTTTCGTTTTACATCTATGCCAAATAAAGGCTTTTTGAAGTTACGTAATGCGGTTCACAGTCTCCAGTTGTTTCCCTCCTCGCAGCTGCTCGTGTGTTTACTTTCTTTTCCTCTCAGACACTGTGGCCTTCCGCCTTCCAGTAAACTGCCAGCCTCCACGGGCTGCATACACCACGTCGGCCTGTTGGCAATACCGCGAACGCACGCGCATTACGCGGCATTTTAAGCTTTACTTCACTGCTTTTATAGAGCTGGTGTCTAATGGATATTATAATACATCCTTCGGGGTTTTTTCCAGTAAGTTACGAGGGCAGTTCAATAAGTAATGCAACACATTTTTTTTCTGAAACAGGGGTTGTTTTATTCAGCATTGAAATACACCAGGTTATTCCCCAATCTTTTAGCTACACAACACTATTTTTCAACGTAATCTCCATTCAATGCTACGGCCTTACGCCACCTTGAAATGAGGGCCTGTATGCCTGCACGGTACCATTCCACTGGTCGATGTCGGAGCCAACGTCGTACTGCATCAATAACTTCTTCATCATCCGCGTAGTGCCTCCCACGGATTGCGTCCTTCATTGGGCCAAACATATGGAAATCCGACGGTGCGAGATCGGGGCTGTAGGGTGCATGAGGAAGAACAGTCCACTGAAGTTTTGTGAGCTCCTCTCGGGTGCGAAGACTTGTGTGAGGTCTTGCGTTGTCATGAAGAAGGAGAAGTTCGTTCAGATTTTTGTGCCTACGAACACGCTGAAGTCGTTTCTTCAATTTCTGAAGAGTAGCACAATACACTTCAGAGTCGATCGTTTGACCATGGGGAAGGACATCGAACAGAATAACCCCTTCAGCGTCCCAGAAGACTGTAACCATGACTTTACCGGCTGAGGGTATGGCTTTAAACTTTTTCTTGGTAGGGGAGTGGGTGTGGCGCCACTCCATTGATTGCCGTTTTGTTTCAGGTTCGAAGTGATGAACCCATGTTTCATCGCCTGTAACAATCTTTGACAAGAAATTGTCACCCTCAGCCACATGACGAGCAAGCAATTCCTCACAGATGGTTCTCCTTTGCTCTTTATGGTGTTCGGTTAGACAACGAGGGACCCAGCGGGAACAAACCTTTGAATATCCCAACTGGTGAACAATTGTGACAGCACTACCAACAGAGATGTCAAGTTGAGCACTGAGTTGTTTGATGGTGATCCGTCGATCATCTCGAACGAGTGTGTTCGCACGCTCCGCCATTGCAGGAGTCACAGCTGTGCACGGCCGGCCCGCACGCGGGAGATCAGACAGTCTTGCTTGACCTTGCGGCGATGATGACACACGCTTTGCCCAACGACTCACCGTGCTTTTGTCCACTGCCAGATCACCGAAGACATTCTGCAAGCGCCTATGAATATCTGAGATGCCCTGGTTGTCCGCCAAAAGAAACTCGATCACTGCCCGTTGTTTGCAACGCACATCCGTTACAGACGCCATTTTAACAGCTCTGTACAGCGCTGCCACCTGTCGGAAGTCAATGAAACTATACGAGACGAAGCGGGAATGTTTGAAAATATTCCACAAGAAATTTCCGGTTTCTTCATCCAAAATTGGCCGAGAAAAAAAAGTGTTGCATTACTTATTGAACTGCCCTCGTATTTTTCAAATTTCTTCCATTCTCGACGTTTTGGTTCCATACTAGAGTAATACAGGGTTATTACAAATGATTGAAGCGATTTCACAGCTCTACAATAACTTTATTATTTGAGATATTTTCACAATGCTTTGCACACACATACAAAAACTCAAAAAGTTTTTTTAGGCAGTCACAAATGTTCGATATGTGCCCCTTTAGTGATTCGGCAGACATCAAGCCGATAATCAAGTTCCTCCCACACTCGGCGCAGCATGTCCCCATCAATGAGTTCGAAAGCATCGTTGATGCGAGCTCGCAGTTCTGGCACGTTTCTTGGTAGAGGAGGTTTAAACACTGAATCTTTCACATAACCACACAGAAAGAAATTGCATGGGGTTAAGTCGGGAGAGCGTGGAGGCCATATGAGTTGCTGATCATAATTTCCACCACGACCGATCCATCGGTTTTCCAATCTCCTGTTTAAGAAATGGCGAACGTCATGATGGAAGTGCGCTGTCGGTCTCCAGTTGTGGCATGAGCCAATTTTCCAGCATGTCCAGATACACGTGTCCTGTAAAGTTTTTTTCGCAGAAGAAAAAGGGGCCGTAAACTTTAAACCGTGAGATTGCACAAAACATGTTAACTTTTGGTGAATTGCGAATTTGCTGCACGAATGCGTGAGGATTCTCTACCGCCCAGATTCGCACATTGTGTCTGTTCACTTCACTATTAAGAAAAAATGTTGCTTCATCACTGAAAACAAGTTTCGCACTGAACGCATCCTCTTCCATGAGCTGTTGCAACCGCGCCGAAAAGTCAAAGCGTTTGACTTTGTCATCTGGTGTCAGGGCTTGTAGCAATTGTAAACGGTAAGCCTTCTGCTTTTAGCCTTTTCCGTAAGATTTTCCAAACCGTCGGCTGTGGTACGTTTAGCTCCATGCTTGCTTTATTCGTCGACTTCCGCGGGCTACGCGTGAAACTTGCCCGCACGCGTTCAACCGTTTCTTCGCTCACTGCGGGCCGACCAGTTGATTTCCCCTTACAGAGGCATCCAGAAGCTTTAAACTGCGCATACCATCGCCGAATGGAGTTGGCAGTTGGTGGATCTTTGTTGAACTTCGTCCTGAAGTGTCGTTGCACTGTTATGACTGACTGATGTGAGTGCATTTCAAGCACGACATACGCTTTCTCGGCTCCTGTCGCCATTTTGTCTGACTGCGCTCTCGAGCGCTCTGGCGGCAGAAACCTGAAGTGCGGCTTCAGCCGAACAAAACTTTATGAGTTTTTCTACGTATCTGTAGTGTGTCGTGACCATATGTCAATGAATGGAGCTACAGTGAATTTATGGAATCGCTTCAATCATATGTAATAGCCCTGTATTTTTTGGATGATATTTCCCGTCCAACTTGCAATAATTTGCATAGACGTTAGTTAATTTTTTTAGGCATTTTATGACCGTTCACAATTGTATCCCATTCATCGTTACTTTCTTTCTCCCCTTTCTTCTGGGCCTGGCTCAGCACTCATGATTTGTACTGTTGACAAACATCTGTTGGGTGTACTCAATTTTATTATGACACCCACAACTGTGGTTTTGCCTCTTAAAGTGGATAACCTGCGCAAAGCTGGGACTCCGTAATTGTCCATCTATATTATGAAATATCAAACAATGGAAAATCGAGGACGGAATGTAACAATATTAGAGAGGGAAAGTTGCTACGCACCACATAGCGGCTATGCTGAGTCGCGATAGGCACAACAAAAAGTTTTACACAATTATGGCTTTCGGCCATTAAGGAATTATATTATGGAATATATGGCTGGCTCTGAGCACTATGGGACTCAACTGCTGTGGTCATAAGGCCCCTAGAACTTAGAACTACTTAAACCTAACTAACCTAAGGACAGCACACAACACCCAGCCATCACGAGGTAGAGAAAATCCCTGACCTCGCCGGGAATCGAACCCGGGAACCCGGGCGTGGGAAGCGAGAACGCTACCGCACGACCACGAGATGCGGGCTATGGAATACATCCATTGTCAGTGCTCGGCATTGTTTGTTGTTGAATGTCAACACTATGTCTCCGTTTTCCGCCATTTCAAGATTTTCACTCACTGATTTGTATTCTTGACACACAAACCTGAAGATGTGCCTGTACTGACGTGAAACCAGTAGTTGCGAATAAAGCTATATGGTTTTTGAAAACGCCTCATCATTCTTGACTTTTTAATGTCTATAATTTTTATGATAATTTGAATGGTTACTGAGTGGTGAGTGTTCTTATTGTCATTCATAATATCTCTGAACTGTGGTTGCCCTCCCAGAAAGTTGTTTGTATGCGAAGGGTAAAAGAACGGACCGCCAAAATTACGCGCGAATATCCCGAATGTCAGTTTGATGCAGAATTCTAGAGTATAGTCTCAGTTTGAATACGGGATAGCTTCCAGCCACGAACCAAAACTGATTTACAAAGCATCACTCATGTGAAGCACTGCTTGCTCTTTTCTCGCAAGGTATGCTCCGAACAATAGACTAACGGCAACAGGCAGGTTCCATATTTCTAGTTTTCTGGTTCAAATGGCTCTGAGCACTATGGGACTTAACTTCGAAGGTCATCAGTCCCCTAGAGCTTAGAACTACTTAAACCTAACTAACCTAAGGACATCACACACATCCATGCCCGAGGCAGGATTCGAACCTGCGACCATAGCGGTCGCGGGGTTCCAGACTGTAGCGCCTAGAACCGCTCGGCCACCCCGGCCGGCCTAGTTTTCTGAAAAACGCATGGCACACTGGAGACTCTCGAAGCAGGTTCGAGCATGTGTAACAAGCTCACGTACCTGGAAATGGAAATGAGCGTTTGGCGTCAATGGCCGGGAGGCCCCTCGCGGGGCAGGTCCGGCCGCCATATCGCAGGTCTTATTACATTCGGCGCCACATTGGGCGACCTGCACGCCGGATGGGGATGAAATGATGATGAACACAACACAACACCCAGTCCCTGAGCGGAGAAAATCTCCGACCCAGCCGGGAATCGAACCCGGGCCCAGAGGACGGCAATCCGTCACGCTGACCACTCAGCTACTGGGGCGGACCTCACGTACCTACGTGAGTATGACTGCGTGTGAATGAGGAAACCGTAGCTTAAGATTAGCCACAGACTTGGAGGTGTTTTGTATCAAACAACTCACAATAGACTGAAGTTTTCACTCGCAAAATACCTTTCAGTTAATCGCTCACCTAACCTGATACTGGAAATCTTTTTGATGCGACCTATACGGATGTGTAGTGCGTCTAGTTTCCGCTACAGCTTTTTGCAGCCGGTGAACATTACGCATTTTTCTGACAGGAAAGGCGTGTGGACAGGAATGCAAAAGAAGGAATCACCGAAAGATGAGTAAAACTGTATTCTGTCGGACGAAACACAAATAACCGCGCCTATGCAGCCCTCACGAAAGAACACTGTCAAAGAAACAGCGGGGAGCGGCAAACATGAACGGCTAACAGGAATAGAGTAATTCATATTTTCCGCCTATTTTCTGCCTCACGCTAAACAAGAGATTTGATGTAAATCGTTGATGGATTCCGGTTTGCTACGTGATGAACTAGATGTCTCTCGTTGCCGATTTATGAGTAGAACCATAAACAGAAACAAGGATGTCGAACGCCGACGTCATTATCTTCGGTATAAATTTCTCGGTCTGGGGAGAAAAGGGAGGGGGAGAAAGTGGCGCTTATTGGAGCAGAGGACTGCACACCACGGCCAGACCCTGAAAAATGATGCACAGCTGTTGAATATTAAGCGCAGAATTATGCCCAACCAAACAAAGAGAGAGAGAGAGAGAGAGAGAGTGAGTGAGAGGGAGGAAGAGAACATAATTTTTTATTGCGCGCCGACTGTGGGCGAGAGGGTACGAAAAACGCCGGCAGGCCACACTGGGGATTTAAATTTCGCGGCTCGCCATTCCGCCGTGAATACTAAAAATCGTAAAGAGCACGGGACTCTCTCTCCCCCGCGCGGAGTTAATGCGGTGCGACTATTACGGCGCGCTTGAAATATGGAAACAGCGTCAACTAACAGCGGGTGGTGGGGGATGGTGGTGGGGGGGGGAGGGGAGCGGGAGAGGGGGAGGGGGGGGGGGGGAGTCGTGAGAGCGGCTGCTGCGACTCGCGTGTACAGAGCGCGGCCGCTGACGCCTCTGCAAACGACACACCGCGCCATCTCGACAGGGAGGCAGCGACAAACCATCAATCGGCGCTTTATGCCCGTCATCAATGTACCGCAATATCTCAAACGTCACTGCGACACCCCCCTCCCTCCCTCCCCCCTCCCCCCCCCCCCCCGCCCCCCCGTATTCCCTCGCACAACCGAGTGCCGTATTTCCCGCCCAAATACTAACTGGTAAGAATCCCAGAATCTGTATATTGAGCAAGCAATAAAGGAAACAAAAGAAAAGTTCGGAGTAGGTATTAAAATCCGTGGAGAAGAAATAAAAACTTTGAGGTTCGCCGATGACATTGTAATTCTGTCAGAGACAGCAAAGAAGGACTCGGAAGAGCAGCTGAACGGAATGGACAGTGTCTTGAAAGGAGGGTATAGGATGAACATCAACAAAAGCAAAACGAGGATAATGGAATGTAGTCGAATTAACTTGGGTGTCTGCTGAGGGAATTAGATTACGAAACGAGACACTTAAAGTAGTAAAGGAGTTTTGCTATTTGGGGAGCAAAATAACTCATGATGGTCGAAGTAGAGAGGATATAAAATGTAGACTGGCAATGGCAAGGAAAGCGTTTCTGAGGACGAAAAATTTGTTAACATCGAGTATACATTTAAATGTCACGAAGTCGTTTCTGAAAGTATTTGTATGGAGTGTAGCCATGTATGGAAGTGAAACGTGGACGATAAATAGTTTGGACAAGAAGAGAATAGAAGCTTTCGAAATGTGGTGCTACAGAAGAATGCTGAAGATTAGATGGGTAGATCACATAACTAATGAGGAGGTATTGACGAGAATTGGGGAGAATGTGGCACAACTTGACTAGAAGAAGGGACCGGTTGGTAGGACATGTTCTGAGGCATCAAGGGATCACCAATTTAGTATTGGAGGGCAGCGTGGAGGGTAAAAATCGTAGAGGGAGACCAAGAGATGAATACACTAAGCAGATTCAGAAGGATGTAGGCTGCAGTAGGTACTGGGAGATGAAGAAGCTTGCACAGGATAGAGTAGCATGGAGAGCTGCATGAAACCAGTCTCAGGACTGAAGACCACAGCAACAACAAGAATCCCAGTGTTGAGTCCTATTCTATTTGCTGTTAAAAGCAGCATGATTATCTATACATTTAATAAAATTGTAACTGGCGGACACCTGTACTTAGGAAATATTTAAGAAAACTTCATATGAAGTCTCTTTATAACGGCAGCAGAAGCCAAAATAATTATTTGTAGGATTTTTGTTTTTCTGTCTGTATGTTTGTACGTGCATCACGCAAAAGCTACTGCACTACACTGGACGCAGTTTTCACAGTTGCGTTGTTGGAGGTCTAACTTAAAATGTGGTACACGATTCAACGTGATACGCTGCCTAGAAAACAAGCTATCTATACGTACAGAGTGTTTTCTTTAACTGGGTCAGTTCAGGGAAACCGGAATAGGAGATACAGGGAAACAGTCTTCTGAAACTTTAGATGCTCTTTTGTGAAAACAATTGTGCCATAATCAAAGTTTTGGTCAAACGTGTGTTGTCCATAAAAACGAGTAACTGGCAATTTTTTGTTTTGTTTTTGGATCGACTGAGTTTCGTGTAAGGATCATCTCATTGTATTGAAGGAAAAAAAATCTGGCGGCAGGGATCACCATGCGAAAATGAAGCCTACAAACGGTTTGAGTTGATTCAAAGATTTAAAAGTGCTGAAAAGGCGTACAGTTTCACCGAACTGCTGAAAATTCTTGGGCTAACAGCCCAGCAGCTGTCTCCGTATGTCTGTGAAGGCTGAAGGGTTGGTATGACCGAAAGTTGAAAGATGTATAGCGAAGAAATGGGGGAATTACAATGGAAAAGCTCAGTAAAGTGAGAAAAGAGTGCTGCTATGTGACCGCAATAAACTGTGGCAAACGTGGTCAACTTGTCATCAGTGCAAAGGATGTGGTCTGGTAAACCGGCGGATACGTGGAGGGTAATATGGACGAAATTGTAATGAATTTGGGTCGAATGGTGTCTGACAACGATCACGAAGTCGTCCGTAATAATAGCAGTATCTGTTCGGAGTGCCATTTTGCTCAGATGTTGGATGAAAACGGGTACGATTGAAGGAATGAAATTTGTTTGCCCCTTAAAAACCAGTAAACTAGGATGAATTACAGAATGAAGTGCTCGAGCGAGTATACGAGTCGCTTATGGTTAACTCAATCTGTGTGCGGCATTTAATTGTTATACACACAAAAGGGCAATGCAAAGCACATTCTGACCGATATTGGTCTGGAATTAGAGTATGTTGTAAAGTTTTGTTCTCTGGAGTCCGCAGTGCAAAATATGTCTTTTAATGACTTATTACGAATAATAGCCAACTACAGTGCTATGTAAATTGTTTACATTTTATATCATTCACGATGAGCCCATTTCAGCAAATATATATAATGGTCTTGTACCTAAGACCTGAAAAACTATATTACATCATTACGTGTTTTACCTTACGTGTAACATCATTGCTGTCATGTCCTCTCTTTTTTTATAATTGTTACTTCCTCCCAAACGTACAATGGAGACATATATATCAGATTTTCTGTATGGCGTATTATAGCTTTTCAGATCATAGTTACAAGACCACTGTATTACGACCGTCACTTACTTATGTATTTACAGAGCACCTGACGATGGCTATTTGCCGAAATGGGCTCATCGTGAATGATATAAAATATAAACAATTTACATAGCAGTGTATCTGGCTGTTATTCATAATATGTTGTAAAGAAGTGACAGTTTAACATCACTACGTCTCTGGAACTTATGCTCATCACGAAACTGAGTTCGTGAAAGTATTTTCAGAACGGCATGTAGTATTCTGCTTTAGACCGCAACAAAGTCTACTCCCTTACATTGTTGCCGCGATTTGTTTTTTGTCAACAGCTCATAATACTTCTTTTGTCTCCCAACTTCTCCACCGAGTGGCTGTGTCCTGCAAATCCAGAGATAATGCGATTCGACCACGTACCAGTCTGCACGTAATATTTATATACCCACTGAAATCGCACAGAGTAGCAGTTGCTACTTTACAGCCGTAAAAGAGTGCCTTAATGTGATCTCTGTACAACTGACTGCTGACAAGTTGCAATTTCGACGTCTAAATAAATTTCCCCATTATTAACAGAGGGCTTCCCCCTGATCTCTCGTTTGCCATTACAGCGAGCAAGCGGCGAGCTGTATGCGTACAGCTGAACAGAACTGTAATAAAAAGTCGTTAGGCGCGTAACGGATTGAGCACAATGCGGAGGGGAAGAAAGAAAGGATCCTGCTAGCGAGCGCAGTTCCAAAAAGCAGTTACATCTCCTAATGTACGGTGAATATCTGCATAAAAATGTTCCCGAGGAGAGCTTTCGGAGCCCAGCTTTCAATATTAATCAATGCCGCATCGCAACGACTGAGTCGGCTCTCGGTGAGGTACTCTGAAGCGGAAATCATTTAAATTATTTAACCGACGGAAAAAAATGAACGTAACAGAGACCGTTCCGCTCGATTCTGAAAATGTTTTCGGTCGGCTAAGGCTGCGTTGTGTGTGCGAAGTGAGCGCGCTGATCGAGCGGTAGAGTTCAGCGAATAAACAGCGAAAAAGAGGAAGAATGGGAGGGGCGGGCGGAGAAGAAACGATAATTAATGCTTGCAGGATGGATACCGCGCTTGTCAGTGGGACTGATGTATATGTTTCCTGTTGGGTGGGAGCGTCACGAGTGTGAATAGATTGCTAGCTGCGACAGTGGCGCCGCCGGGCTAGGTGCGATGCTTTACTATCATCTGCGCATGCGCGGACGAAACAAAAATGTGCGGACGAAACAAAAGCGCAGCTCTCTAGAAATTACTGGCATTGCGCGCATGCTGTTCAAAAAGGACGTGTTATGTGTGTAAAAGGCAACATACACAGCCAACAGGTACGAATGTCTTTGACGTGCAGAACATTCAGTACAGAGAAGCAAAAATAGATAGCACAGCCGCTGCACGCGGTAAGTATTCTACTGGAAACAGTTACTCACATAACAGCTCTCAGCGATGCTTGGTTGGGATCAGTCTCACCTGCGAACAGAAAAACACATGACATTCAGCTCTCTTACTACATACAATACATGTACATAAAACTGTAAATAATCGCTTGTTCAAACGCTTAAATCTCCGAAAGTTCTTCAATGTCTGTGTTGAAATTTTGACACGACATTGTGTTCGAACACGGGCGTGTTTATGTCCCTACTGGAGTGCCGTCTTATGTATATCGCTTTTTATGTATTTTAGAAAAATAAGGTGTTTAACGTTATTACCAAAACTCTTAAAAAGTTCCTGACCGATTTACTTACGATTTTTATGCAGTACTGTAATAAAAAATATATAAGGGAAAATGGAAATGGGCGTTTGGCGTCATTGCGGGGCAGGTCCGGCCGCCTTGGTGCAGGCCTTATTACATTCGACGCCATATTGGGCGACCTGCGCGCCGGATGGGGATGAAATTATGATGAAGTCAACACAACACCCAGTCGCTGAGCGGAGAAAATCTCCGACCCAGCCGGGAATCGAACCCGGGCCGGTAGGAAGGTATGGTGTCACGCTGACCACTCAGCTGTCGGGGCGGACATATATAAGGGGAAACGTTGTTAGCAAAAATCGAAACTTTCTTGACTGATTTACTTCTAATTTTATACGACACTCTAACAAACATTTCGACAAACATGTGCTACTTTTTTAAGTATATATAATGTAAAAATACATATATTGTGTAAAAGGTAAATGTTATTAGTAAAAAACACGATAAGGACTTGACCGATTTACTTCACAATTTCACACGGTACTCAAATAAACATTCAGACGGACATCGGCTACATATCTTTTTAATATATATGTTTCATAAAGGTAAGTACAATACATAAAGGGGAAAAGTTGTTAGCAAAAACCTAAAAAACTTTTCTGTTTTACTGCTAATTTTTACGCGATACTCCAATAAACATTGAGACGGGCGTAGACGACATATTTTCTTTTTAAACAACAATGTACAGATGTAAGAGCGTAGGCTTCCGCGGCCGGTGTCATAGTGATTAAAATTCTTCTGGGTATTATGCCGCGTCATTGCTGTTATTTTGTTGTTAGGCACGTGCCCTGAGGAAGGCCGTTGCAATTCGGCCGAATCGTCGGTTTTAGTTTGTTATTGTTGTTAGTTTTTAGCAATGACGCGGCATAATACGCAGAATAATTTTAATCACAATTATGTACAGGTTTTCTGTTGAAAGGGACTGCGAGAAAGAATAAACTGTTCTGTTTCGTGGTATGCTGTTCTCTGAAAATGTGCGGTTTAGTTTTCATTCTCGTAGCTAATGTTAACTACGATAGTAGGGCATTTAAATCATTAGACAAATCGTTTCTCCCTACATAATGTTCTTTACAAAAATTGTATACACAACAATATGTTGTTTTGTCTCCTTTCTCGCATATAGTTTTACAGAAAACTTGTATTTATGGCCCACTGACTTACGATTAGAATACAACCACGGAATCTGAATCGTCCGAAGCTTAGTAATTCTACTCACTGCAAATTAAAGCCGCGCGGGTTTAGCCGAGCGGTCTTGGGCGCTGCAGTCATGGACTGTGCGGCTGATCCCGGCGGAGGTTCGAGTCCTCCCTCGGGCATGGGTGTGTGTGTTTGTCCTTAGGATAATTTAGGTTAAGTAGTGTGTAAGCTTAGGGACTGATGACCTTAGCAGTTAAGTCCCATTAGATTTCACACACATTTGAACATTTTTTTGCAAATTAAAACTACGCGAAAAACTGACTGTGAAGCTGATAAGCCAATATACAGTAGTTGGAGAGGGCTTTCTCATACCCTAGTTATACCAATGACCCCAACCGATTTACCCTCTCATTTTTAGCGACTTCAATTCTCAAAAAATGGTTCAAATGGCTCTAAGCAGTATGGGACATAACATCTGGGGTCATCAGTCCCCTACACTTAAGCCTAATTAACCTAAGGACATCACACACAGCCATGCCCGAGGCAGGATTCGAACCCGCGACCATAGCAGCACCGCGGTTCCGGACTGAAGCGCCTAGAACCGCCCGGCCACAGCAGCCGGCCTTCAATTCCCAATCAACATTTTATTTGGAACGACAATAAACAAGGCTCAAGGTCAAAGAGGGGGGGGGGGGGGGAGTTCAAATGGCTCTGAGCACTGGGACTCAACTGCTGTGATCATCAGTCCCATAGAACTTAGAACTACTTAAACCTAACTAACCTAAGGACATCACACACATCCATGCCCGAGGCAGGATTCGAACCTGCGACCGTAGCGGTCTCGCGGTTCCAGACTGCAGCGCCAGAACCGCGCGGCTACTTCGGCCGGCAAAGAGGTGGGGGGGGGGGGGGGGGAGAGGAGATCGACAGAGAGAGGGAGGAGATGAAATAGAGTGTGGGAAGGAAGAGATGGAAATAGAGAGCGGGCGAAGAGGAGGTGGAGAGAAGTAGGAGGAGACAGACAAGGGGAAGGGGATGAAAGGATACGAAGGAGGAGGAGGAGAAGAAAATGGGAAAAGAAAGGAGACGAGCAGGGCGGAAAGAGAGAAGGTGTAGGAGGAGATTACGGCGCTTACCCAACCAATTCCAGTAGATCCAGAATGCGATTTTCACTCTGCAGCGGTGTGTGCGCTAATATGAAACTTCCTGGCAGATTAAAACTGTGTGCCGGGCCGAGACTCGAACTCGGGACCTTTGGAGGGTAGGAGACGAGGTACTGGCAGAAGTAAAGCTACCCAGAGCACAGTTTTCGCAGTGGTACCTGCAACAGTGTGAAATGCATCCTACATTTCCATGCTCTGTGTTGTTTACCGATGAAGCAACGTTCGGGCGTGATGGAGTCTTCAGCATGCAGAATTCGCATGTTTGGAGTGGAGATAACCCACATGCCACAGTTACTAGCGCTCATCAAGTGCGGTTCTTCGTTAATGTGTGGGTCGGTGTCGTTGGGGACTGTTTAACTGGGCCGTATCTGCCACTTAGGCCATTGAATGGTAGGCACTATTACAATATTCTCCCGAGAGCGTTTCCCTACAAGACAACGCATGTGGTTCCAACATGACGGGGCGCCGGCACATTTCAGTCGTCGTGTGCCTCGATTCCTGAGCCGACGGTTCCCAGAAACGTGGATTGGCAGAGGTGGTCCTGTACCGTGGCCTACTCGATCCTCAGATATGTGTGGGGAGAGATGCGTAACCTCGTTTATGCAACTCCTGTAGCATCAGAAGAGGATCTGGTTGCCCGGGTAGTAGCAGCAGCAGGAACAATTCAGGATACTCCTGAGGCTTTTGTCCGTGTCGGATAGAATATGATCCAACAGGTAACCTTTGTTTACATGTCAATGGAGACATTTTTCAAAATCTACTGTAATTGAAATTGGGTTGTGTTAATGTGTTATCTCTTGGTCATAAAAAAAATGGAAAAGTGTTTGTGGGTTTAATTAATTTGCCGCCAGAGAAATGTTCCTCTACTGGTTTAAATACTCCTCATAGGAAAAAATGGCACTAGTGAAAAATATTTGTTTTGATGTCCCCTACAACCTCCCAGAGTTTGTCGGTTTAAATACTTTTCACCCTGTAGAGAGCCCAAAGAGTCCTAATCTGAGTGTTTTGAGATAAGGAATTACTACTGGTCACAAATTAATATATCAATCGGTACGAGCGTGACTCAGAAGCTCTATGGCGCGGGAGTCGATTCTCTTTCGCTCCTAGCACTTTTTTCTGTCACTTATTTTTCCTCTGAAAATGATTTGTTAAATTTCAAATGCAAAGCTGCACAATGGTTTCTGGTAACAATGTTTCTCTTTTCTATCTTAAATATGTATTTATACGTTAATAGCGAACCCACCAATGCTTCGAAATTGCTAAATATGTACTGGAATTGAAACGTCCTGGCAGATTAAAACTGTGTGCCGGACCGAGACTCGAACTCGGGACCTTTGCCTTTCGTAGGAAAGTGCTCTACCATCTGAGCTACCCAAGCACGACTCACGCCCCGTCCTCACAGCTTTACTTCTGCCAGTACCTCGTCTCCTACTTTCCAAACTTCCCGAGTTCGAGTCTCGGTCCGGCACACAGTTTTAATCTGCCAGGAAGTTTCACATTAGCGCACGCCACGCTGCAGAGTGAAAATCTCATTCTGGATCTACTGGAATTGGTTGGATAGGCGTCGTAATCCCCTTTAAATACTTTTCACCCTGTATAATCGGGCCCTCAGCATTTTAGGACTGACGTGGAGTAAAATGAAGATTATGGGTGCAACTTGGAAACTGTGGTACCAGAGCGATGGAAAGACGCGGAACTGAAACGGGGAACACGGGGTGCCCGGTTGGGCAGCTGGGGCTCAGTAACGACCCCAAACAGCCGGCGGAGGGTTGTTTGCGCCGGCTGTATCACCGCCGCGCAGGCCATATTGTTTCCCTAAGTAATTGCCTCCGATTCAGGAATTAATTGGAAGGGCCAGAGTCGGGACAAAGCGGTGCCCACAATGGGCCCGCCGCTCGCCGCGTTTATTGGATCCGCCGAGACGAGACGAGTTTACCGGCGCGGGGTCTGGTCGGCCACTGCGGTGGCAGTCCGGCCGAAGCCGCCACCTGCGCCCGCCAGAGAACAGTGGCCGCCCCGCCTCCAGCTACTCTAGGAGCGACACAGCACTTCGCACAAGTACTCCGTTACGTCTTCGCCGGCGGTGCGACTGTTACTGCGGGAGACCGCGACGGAACAACACAGAAAACCAATAGGCAGTCTGCCAACTAGTGGCCAAGAAAGCCTTAACAATTTTGTACAGGGTGGCGCAGGGGAACAGGAAATTTTGAACGTTGCAGTTGGCAGCACTGTAGCGCCGGCAGATGTTCGAAACTTTGCACATTTGATGTGAACCCATTGCCATTTAGTAGAGATGGGCAAACTGAAACACGTAACTGTTTCGAAACAAATGAAACAGTACAATGTAATGTTTCGATACGCTGTTTCGAAACAGTGAAACAGTTTGTGTTTTGTGATCTAATAAACCTACACATTTTATCGTCTTGAATGTCCACTGTATAAGTATGTCCATATAAACACAAATGAGGTGCGAGAGCGCTAATGATATCGCAGAATGGATGGAACTATCACTTAGACGTCTTGGCAGTTTCGTATTTCCTGCAGCAAATGCGCTGCTTTTGTGTCGTGTGACTTTCATACTTTTCAATTGGCTGAGGACAGCCGTAGCTGAAGACAGAAGAACCACCACGAACGGAACTGGAGGTAGGAGCAAACTGCAGAAACAACGGATAAGCTACTGGGATTCCCACATTCCGTTAGTATGGGTAATATACCCATCCTGCTAATTTCCATGCACACAAAGGGAATCATTGTGGATAATAGGCACAGTGACTATAGACTCACAAATAACGCCAAATAATTCCAAAAAATAACAAAATATAATAGAAAAAATTTTGCCTTTCAAGGTGTTTCGAACCGTTACTATAAATTCACCATGCTTCCCAGCCCTTCCCGTTCACCATTACACTATCAGTGATACGTCAGATTGCTTGCAATTATACCTACATCAAATTTGTATACATGTGTAATAACTGTCACTCTACGCCTTTTTTTATTCACAATGTTGTAGGCTTACTTGCGTTTCTTAATATGATTACTGTACATGAACAGAGAAACGTATGTTATAAAAAAGTGTAATTTAACTGAATGATTTTCACATATTTATTATTTTGAATGTGAATAGTATGCGTTGTTTCCTAGTTTTGTTAGTGTTTATAAAGCAGATGTTACGCCATTTCGGGGTAGGACAGTCAGGTAAAAACAAAGCTTTATTTTCGGATATCTTAAGCTTCATGCTATTGCTTGTCAAAAAGATTTCGACACTCTTGAAAGTGTTTCATGAAGTGTTATGTTGTGTTTCAGTACCTGTGCCGAGCCCGAATCTCGTCCGACACACAGCGGAATGAAACATCACTGTTTCGACACAATTAGTCCCTTCCAAGCACAGGTGGACTGAAACAGCCTTATTTTGAAACAGCGGTACAGTTTCTGTGTCTGGCTCGAGATCGAATCTGGTTCGGTTATGCGAGACAGGGGCGGAGTGAAACACCAATGTTTCGAAACAGTGAACCACAGCCGTTCCGAAACACTGACACAGTTCCACGTATCGATACACTGTATCGAAACATAGAAACAGTGGCCAAGTCTACCATTTAGTAATCATGGAGAACTGGACTGGTGCGTAACGTGCAGTAGCTGTGAGGGCGTTTTACAAATATGGCGATAGTGCGACTGCCGCGCAGAGAACATTTCGACAGCATTACCAGCTTGGACGTCATGGACGTGGCCCATCTGCGCATGCGATTACAGCGTGGGTGCGTAATTTTGAATAAACAGGATCTGCCTTGAAAAAGAAACCTCCAGGTGGCATTCCAACGGTACGTACCCCAGAGAACATTGCAGCTGCTAGAGCTGCAATCGAGACAAGTCCTCGCCGCTCCGTTCGACAGCATGCACCTTCGCTAGGGATTAAGCGACGAAGCTTACAAAGAATACTGCACGAATTACACTTCCATCCCTATAAGTTGCAGATTGTGCAACACTTACATGAACGAGACCCAGCGTCACGTACGGAGTTTAGTAGCCACATATTGGCTAAAATCAACGAGGACGCGAATTTCCTTGGTGACTTGTGGATATCAGACGAAGCCCATTTCCACCTGAACAGAATATTCGTTATTGGGCACGGGACAATCCTTGTGAGTTTCACCAGCGACCACTACATAGCGCCAAGGTCACAATATGGTGTGCTGTATCGTGTCACGGTGTTATCGGCCCTTATTTTTTTTGAACGTGAGGATGGTAGTGCAGTGACGGTAACATCCGCTCGATATGTTAAAATGCTTCAAACATTCTTTACACCGAGACTGCACGAGCTCAATCTTAACGTCGAAAACATGTGGTTTCAGCAGGACGGAGCCACGTCACACACTGCTCGACAATCGATGGCAGCAGTTCGTCAATTGTTTGGAAGACGCATTATTTCACGTAACGGTGACATTGCATGGCCTGCGAGATCCCCTGATCTTAGTGTGTGCGACTTCTTCCTGTGGGGATATCTTAAAGGCAAGGTGTACCGTACACGTCCTGCAACAATCCATGAAGTGAAGGAGAACATTGAAAACGAAATCACTGCCATTCCCCAAGATTTGCTACACCGCGCATTCCAGAGTTTTCATAACAGGCTGTTAGAGTGTGAACGCCGAATGGGAGCACATCTTTCCGATGTCATCTTTAAAAAGTAAACAGACACTTTTGGACATTTTGATTGTAAAGACACACTGAATAATGGCGTACTGAATACATTCACTTTCGTTAATAAATTACTAGTTTTATGAATTTATTCATGGAAATGACGTTATTTCGAAATTTCCCGTTTCCCTGCGCCACCCTGTACATTACGATTCTCGAACATATTCTCAGTTAGAATATAATGAATTTCCATGAATTTGCTTGAGACAGAGAAGTTGCTGTCCATGCATCAGCACGGCTTTAGAAAGCATCGCGCCTGCGAAACGCAACTCGCCCTTTTTTCACATATCTTGCGAACCATGGATGTAGGGTATCAGACGGACGCCATATTTCTTGACTTCCGGAAAGCGTTTGACTCGGTGCCACACTGCAGACTACTAACTACGGTACGAGCATATGGGACTGGTTTACAAATATGTGAGTGGCTCGAAGACTTCGTAAGTTATAGAACCTAGTACGTTGTCCTCGATGGTGAGTGTTCATCAGAGGTGAGGGTATCAGCTGGAGTGCCCCAGGGAAGTGTGGTCGGTCCGCTGTTGTTTTCTATCTACGTAAATGATCTTTTGGATAGGGTGGATAGCAATGTGCGGCTGTTTGCTGATGATGCTGTGGTGTACGGGAAGGTGTCGTCGTTGAGTGACTGTAGGAGGATACGAGATGACTTGGACAGGATTTGTGATTGGTGTAAAGAATGGCAGCTAACTACAAATATAGATAAATGTAAATCAATGCAGATGATTAGGAAAAAGAATCCCGTAATGTTTGAATGCTCCATTAGTAGTGTAGAGCTTGACACAGTCACGTCGATTAAATATTTGGGCGTAACATTGCAGAACGATATGAAGTGGGACAAGCATGTAATGGCAGTTGTGGGGAAGGCGGATAGTCGTCTTCGGTTCATTGGTAGAATTTTGGGAAGATGTGGTTCATCTGTAAAGGAGACCGCTTATAAAACACTAATACGACCTATTCTAGAGTACTGCTCCAGCGTTTGGGATCCCTATCAGGTCGGATTGAGGGAGGACATAGATGCAATTCAGAGACGCGCTGCTAGATTTGTTACTGGTAGGTTTGATTATCACGCGAGTGTTACGGAAATGCTTCAGGAACTCGGGTGGGAGTCTCTGGAGGAAAGGAGGCATTCTCTTCGTGAATTGCTACCGAGGAAATTTAGAGAACCAGCATGTGAGGCTGACTGCAGTACAATTTTACTGTCGCCAACTTACATTTCGCGGAAAGACGACAAAGATAAGATAAGAGAGATTAGGGCTCGTACAGAGGCATATAGGCAGTCATTTATCCCTCGTTCTGTTTGGGAGTGGAACAGGAAGAGAAGATGCTAGTTGTGGTACGAGGTACCCTCCGCCACGCACCGTACGGTGGATTGCGGATTATGTATGTAGATGTAGATGTAGCTGTGTAATCTCCTTCTACTCCGTTCCAAGCGGTTACGTTTCACATTGCAGTGAACAGGAGACGAGCGACTTTTATGATAAAATCCACGGAGAGGCTCTGTCGGGCGTGGCCGGTACTTGGATGGGTGACCGTCAGGGCCGCTATGCGCTGTTGCCATTGCTCGGGGTGCACTCAGCCATGTAATGCCAATTGAGGAACTACTCGACCGAATAGTAGCGGCTCCGGTCAAAGAAAACGATCGTAACGACCGGGAGAGCGGTGTGCTGACCACACGCCACTCCTATCCGCATGCTCAACTGAGGATGACACGGCGGTCGGACGGTCCCGATATGCCAGTCGTGGCCTGAAGACGGAGTGCTGCTGTTACCAAGAGGCTCTAGATTTGATCATACTTCTCCGACGAAAGACGAGGTTTGACAAAGCTTCCTATTACACTGTCAAATTTCTTTGACATAAATACTGGACATATCAATTTTGACATGTGTAATACCGGCCTTAAGCCAGAAATATTACACACTCGCTGGAATTTGCAACCTGTTCTAATCAACTTAACTGAGTAGTTTTAATCAAAACCGTAGTTACTCCGGATCTAATGACATTGAAACTGCCCCTTCGAATGTAAAGAAATATGAAACTTCCCCTTTGAATGTAGAGAATGACTTTGCTGGTAAATTTCTACGTTATTTGATGCCGAAACAGCTGAGTAAAATTGCACGCGCTCAGACAGTTTTCTCTTTACTTATTCTGACCATTTCTAAACTGACACACAATATTTTAGCGCAACGCAATCTGGCTTTCAATAATCCCTACAAAAGAATAGCCCCGACTAACAATAACCTATACCTATCATGAATCACTTACCTCACAAAAATCTTCGTTACTCGAACTACTGCAATACAGCGAGGGCCAATACTGCCAGCTAAATATGAGATTCGACACTACTTGCTATTAAAATTCCTACACCACGAAGATGACGTGCTGCAGACGCGAAATGTAACCGACAGGAAGAAGACGTTGTGATATGCAAATGACTAGCTCTTCAGAGCATTCACACATGGTTGGCGCCGGTGGCGACACCTACAACGTGCTGACATGAGGAAAGTTTCCAACTGATTTCTCTTACACCAACAGCAGTTGACCGGCGTTGCCTCGTGTAAGGAGGAGAAATGCGAACCATTACGTTTCCAAATTTGATAAAGGTCGGATTGTAGCCTATCACGATTCCGGTTTATCGTATCGCGACATTGCTGCTCGCGTTGGTCGAGATTGAATGACTGTTGGCAGAATATGGAATGGGTGGGTTCAGGAGGGTAATACGGAACGCCGTGCTGGATCCCAGCGACCTCGTATCACTAGCAGTCGAGATGACAGGCATCTTATCCGTATGGCTGTAACGGATCCCTGAGTCAACAGATGGGGGCGTTTGCAAGACAACAAACATCTGCACGAACAGTTCCACGACGTTTGCAGCAACATGGACTATCAGCTCGGAGACCACGGCTGCGGTTACCCTTGATGCTGCATCACAGACAGGAGCGCCTGCGATGGTGTACTCAACGACGAACCTGGGTGCACCGATGGCAAAACGTAATTTTTTCGGATGAATCTAGGTTCTGTTTAAAGCATCATGATGGTCGCATCCGTGTTTGGCGACATCGCGGTGAGCGCACATTGGAAGCGTGTATTCGTCATCGCCATACTGGCGTATCACCCGGCGTGATGGTATGGGGTCCCATTGGTTACACGTCTCTTTCACCTCTTGTTCGCATTGACGGCACTTTGAACAGTGGACGTCACATTTCAGATGTGTTACGACCCGTGGCTCTACCCTTCATTCGATCCTTGCGAAACCCAACGTTCCAGCAGGATAATGCACGCCCGCATGTTGCAGGTCCTGTACGGGCCTTTCTGGATACAGAAAATGGTCGACTGCTGCCCTGGCCAGCACATTCTCGAGATCTCTCACCAATTGAAAACGTCTGGTCAATGGTGGCCGAGCGACTGGCTCGTCACAATACGCCAGTCACTACTCTTGATGAACTGTGGTATCGTGTTGAAGCTGCATGGGCAGCTGTACCTGTACACGCCATCCAAGCTCTGTTTGATTCAATGCCCAGGCGTATCAAGGCCGTTATTACGGCCAGAGTTGGTTGTTCTGGGTATTGATTTCTCAGGATGTATGCACCCAAATTGCGTGAAAATGTAATCATATGTCAGTTCTAGTATAATATATTTGTCCAGTGAATACCCGTTTATCATCTGCATTTCTTTTTAGTGTAGCAATTTTAATGGCCAGTAGCGTAACTGCTGAAGGCACTAACTACTGATAGACATGTAGTTAGCAAATGAAAGATTTTGATAGAAAACAAACTATTTACCTTAATAGTGTTCAAATATATATATATATATATATATATATATATATATATATATATATATATAAATTCTGGTAAATTCTTGACATCAATTTTGACAAATTTCCTTTTTTTGATGGACACACGTCCTGATCGTCCACTCATATTAATATCTCAAAACTTTGGCATCTCTCTCCCGAAATCCACCACTGCTGGCGGCTCACATCCAACTGCCCAACACTACACTAGCGAATATTCCAACAATGAGTCAAACCAGCCACAGACTGCACACAGCACAGTCAGCGATCTTCATACAGAGCGCTACGTGGCGTCACCATCATAAAAACCTAAACAGCCTAATTACAAAGTTCCAGTCGAGCTATGTTAGCGTGAGTTCAGTTTCAGTCTGAAATACTGTTTACGGTAGTGCTGGTTGACCAGTAGTATAATTTAAAGTGTTTTGCTATTATTATTTATAAAAGAAATCTCAATTAACAACTAGAGCCCAACACTGCTACATTGAACTCGCTAAGTCAAGGCGCTCAATTTGACACCCTCATTTAACACATATGTGTATTACACTGAAACTGCTACACCTCCCTAATATCGTGTAAGGCCCCCGCGACCACGCAGAAGTGCCGCAACACGACGTCCCATGGACTCGACTATTGTCTGAAATAGTGCTGGAAGGAACTGACACCATGAACCCTGCTGGGCTGTCCATAAATCCGCAAGAGTACGAGGGGATAGAGATATCTTCTGAACAGCATGTTACAAGGCATCCCAGATATGCTCAAGCGGAAGTATTCCAACTCAGAAGAGCGTTCCTGCAGCCAGTCTGTAGCAATTCTGGGCGTGTGGGGTGTCGCATTGTCCTGCTGGAATTGCCCACGTCCTCGGGAATGCACAATGGACTTGAATGGATGCAGGTGATCAGACAGAATGCTTACGTACGTGTCACCTGTCAGGGTCGTAAATAGAAGTATCAGGAGTAGTCCCATATCACTCCAACTGCACACGCCCCACACCATTAGGGAGCCCCTGCACCAGCTTGAACAGTGCCCTGCTGACATGCATGGTCCATGGATTCATGAGGTTGTCTCCATACCCGTACACGTCCATCGGCTCCATACAATTTGAAACAAGATTCGTCCGAACAGGCAACATAAACTATGTGATCAAAAATATCCGGACGCCTGGGTGAAAACGACTTACAAGTTCGTGGCGCCCTCCATCGGCAATACTGGAATTCAATATGGCGTTGGCTCACCCTCAGCCTTGATAACAGGCATACGTTCAATCAATTGCGGGAAGGTTTCTTGGGGAAGGGCAGCCCATTCTTCACGTAGTGCTGCACTGAGAAGAGGTATCGATGTCGGTCGATGAGGCCTGGCACGAAGTCGGCGTTCCAAAACATCCCAAAGGTGTTCTGTGCGACTCAGGGCAGAACTCTGTGCAGGCCAGTCCATTACAAAGATGTTATTGTCGTGTAACCACTCAGCCACAGGCCATGCGTTGTAAACAGGTGCTCGATCGTGTTGAGCCGGCCGGGGTGGCCCAGCGGTTCTAGGCGCTACAGTCTGGAGCCGCGCGACCGCTACGGTCGCAGGTTCGAATCCTGCCTCGGGGATGGATGTGTGTGATGTCCTTAGAGTAGTTAGGTTTAAGTAGTTCTAAGTTCTAGGGACTGATGACCTCAGATGTTAAGTCCCATAGTGCTCAGAGCCATTTGAACCATTTTTTCCTATCATGTTGAAAGATGCAATTGCTCTTCAACAGTGGGAAGCAGGAAGGTGCTTAAAACATCAATGTAGGCCTGTGCTGTGGTAGTGCCACGCAAAACAACAAGGGGTGCAAGGCCCCTCCATGAAAAACGACCACACCATAACACCACCACCTCCGAATTTTTTACTGTTGGCACAACGCACGCTGGCAGATGACGTCGACTGGGCATTCGCCATACGCACACCCTGCCATCGGATGGCCACATTGTGTACAGTGATTCGTCACTCCACACGACGTTTTTCCACTGTTCAACCGCCCCATGTTTACGCTCCTTACACCACGCGAGGTGTCGTTCGGTATTTACCGGCGTCATGTGCGCCTTATGAGCAGTCGCTAGACCATGAAATCCAAGTTTTCTCACCTCCCGCCTACGTGTCATAGTACTTGCAGTGGATCCTGATGCAGTTTGGAACTCCTGTGTGATGGTCTGGATAGATATCTGCCTATGACACATTGCCAACCTCTTCAATTGCTAGCGGTCTCTGACTGTCGACAGTCGAGTTCGGCCTGTACACTTTTGTGCTGCACGTGTCCCTTCACGTTTCCACTTCACTATCACATCGTAAACAGTGGACATAGGGATGTTTAGGAGTGTGGAAATCTCGCATACACGCGTATAACATAAGTGACATCCAATCACCTGACCACATTAGTAGTCCGTGACTTCCGCGGAGGGCCCCATTCTGCTCTCTCACGATGTCTGATAACTACTGAGGTCGTTGATATGGAGTACTTGGCAATAGGTGGCAGCACAATGAACCTAATATGAAAAACGTATGTTTTTCGGGGTGTCCGGGTACTTTTGATCACATAGTGTATATCGATAAAACGAACATATCGCTAGGCTAATTTGTGAGCGCTCCATCGAACAGGCACGTAAAATTCAGATTTAAAAATATTGTTTGTAATGGTAAACAAACCGTTGCTTTGTGTTGACAATGAGGATCGCATGAAGGACGTGACGAGCAGTAAATGTTTGGGCTGACTCCAGTTACACAATGCAGGGCCGGCCGCTGGTGGCCGAGCGGTTCTGGCGCTACATTCTGGAACCGCGCGACCGCTACGGTCGCAGGTTCGAATCCTGCCTCGGGCATGGATGTGTGTGTTGTCCTTAGGTTAGTTAGGTTTAAGTAGTTATAAGTTCTAGGGGACCTATGACCTCAGCAGTTGAGTCCCATAGTGCTCAGAGCCATTTGAACCATTTGAACCACAATGCAGGAAGCGAAATTGTAAATATCTGCTGAAACGGTAGAGAGTATGCGCGTGACGAGTCTCACGAGAGAAATCCGGTATAAGGGCTTGCCAGAAACTCACTGGCAATCATGCCATGTGACAGAGGCCAAGGAGTACTTGGCCGAAAGAGCGTGTAATTTTAATGACTTGACGCAGCTGGGAACCCGAGATCTTTTTACTCAATGACACCCCCCCCCCCCTCTCCCATGCCAAGCTCAGAGTCAGCCAGGCTTGTATAAATTTTACTAAAGGACACAGCCGCAAATGTCGAACAGTGTTTACATCAACAAATGTAGATGTAACTAGCTTTCAAAACATATTCATGTGTGTCGGAAAAGTAAGCCTGTCTACAACGGTATTTGGATTTCGGTACAACTGGCACGGTGGTTTGGGACCAATTACGAGAGCGATCCCGGGAGACGCTTAAACGTAATTTACGGATGCCGAAAACGAGACGCAGCGTTTGCACGGCACGGATCCTTGACGTAGCATCGCTGGCGATCAGCGGGCTGTGCGGCGTCTTTTGAACGTTCAGCCGGGACGCCAGTCCGGACAGAGGGGAAAGGGCCGCACCCAGGGAGGAAGCGGAGGCGGTGTTAACGAGGGCTCCTGTCAGCCGCCCCCAGCCGACCGCCTTTCGACACTCGCCACCCGCCCATTCCGTATTCTTTTCACAGCCGGCGTTCGGAAGCGGGGCTCACAAACACGGCGGAAGAGGAGACCGGAGGAGCGCGGAGAATTCTAACCGGTATTTCATCGACCTATTTATGTGCGTCTTAAAGGTTTCATAAATGTCCCCCCGACGCGAATCCGCAATTTTCTCTTCCTTTGAAAGGCGCCGCTAAGGCAACAAATTTCATCTGCGGACTCCAACCGATATGGCCGCATCTCTGTTGTTAAAATATTCCGGCTGACGGAGTTTGCTATGTGCTGCACCATTCGCCGTAGCAAACTTCCCGTCTTCTTTCTAGGGAGCATTTGCTTTTTCTGCGGACCAGCACAGCACTACGTTTCCATTCCTTCCACACCCCACTGCCTCAAATCTGGCGCACTTTTCACACGCCAAACCAAATGGAAGCAGCAACATAAAGGCGTTCTGACAACAAAAGCAAGGCAGCGACTAGGACAGTTAGAGCTGGTCACAGAAAAATATTCACTGTCCTTCTGTGGAAACGCTCCTGTACAACTACCCAGGGTTTTCCTACAATACGGCTTGCTCTGGCGCAATTTTCTGCAGAACACATGCAGAAAACGTCAGTAGTTTTCAAACTATGCAAAAGCAGCTGCGTCCATGACCAAGGAACAGCACTTATACTCAATATCAACTTGTCAACAAAGAATAAATGCACAACTCATTACAGCATCTTTAACAAGGAATATAATTGTGCGGTCGCACGGAGTGGCCGCGCGGTTAGAGGCGCCTTGTCACGGTTCGGGCGGTGCAGTTTATACCTGAGCAGCCACCCATATTTACAACGAATTCTTCGATATATATTTAATTACACATCTCCAACCGTATCGTGACTCAAACAAGTGTGAATATCCTTTACTTTGGGAAAACCATGGCGGAAACTCCTGGTCTGGTTATAGGAGTCTTAGGCATACCATTACTTGAATTTTATCCGTAGTGGATGCTGTTGAACTCCGTGACTGCTCCTTTATAGTGTGTAGAAAAATTTCCGCTACCAGTCACAATAAAAGGTTATTTATTTGTCACACGAACGTGTTCGGGCTTGCGCCCATCCTCAGGTGTTTATACATTCATTTACATGTTTATATTGCTGGAGATCACTGGATAAATATGAAAACATTTATTTGCTGGTGACTTAAACAGAAACAAGTGGGGCAATTGTAAGTGGCAAGGCGAAAATATATCTGTACTTACGTAAAGATGTAGCGTCATTATTATAGTTACGCTCTGGTGACAGTTTTTCACTTAGTTGCATACTTATTGTCATTTTCAAGTCCATATTTCAGTTTTATGAAGTTTAGCTGCATATTTCACTATTACTATGTGCACTCGTGAAATACACTGTGTTTACATACAATCATGTGGGCTATGGTCAAAGAACTATAACCTACTTGTTTCTGTATGAGTAACATCTTTACATCTGCTATAAGTTCTTTGACCATAGCCCACATGTTTAAACACAGTGTATTTCACGAGTGCAACTATAATAATGATGCTTCATCTTTACGTACGTACAGATATATTTTCGCCTTGCCACTTACAATTGCCCCACTCGTTTCTGTTTAGCAGTCCGTCTTCAGGCCACAAGTGGCCCATTGGGACCATCCGACCGCCGTGTCATCCTCAGCTGAGGATGCGGATAGGAGGGGCGTGGGGTCAGCACACCGCTCTCCCGGTCGTTACGATGGTTTTCTTTGATCGGAGCCGCTACTATTCGGTCAAGTAGCTCCTCAATTGGCATCACGAGGCTGAGTGCACCCCGAAAAACGGCAACAGCGCATGGCGGTCCGGATGGTCACCCATCCAAGTGCCGGCCACGCCCGACAGCGCTTAACTTCGGTGATCTCACTGGAGCCGGTGGACCTGTTTAGTCACCAGCAAATAACTGTTTTATATTTATCCAGTGATCTCCAGCAGTATAGACATGTAAATGAATGTATAAACACCTGAGGATGGGCGCAAGCCCGAAACCGGTCGTGTGGCAAATAAATAACCTTTTTTTTTTTTTTGTCATCAGTCTACTGACTGGTTTGATGCGGCCCGCCACGAATTCCTTTCCTGTGCTAATCTCTTCATCTCAGAGTAGCACTAGCAACCTACGTCCTCAATTATCTGCTTGACGCATTCCAATCTCTGTCTTCCTCTACAGTTTTTCCCTCTACAGCTCCCTCTAGTACCATGGAAGTCATTCCCTCATGTCTTAGCAGATGTCCTATCATCCTGTCCCTTCTCCTTATCAGCGTTTTCCACATATTCCTTTCCTCTCCGATTCTGCGTAGAACCTCCTCATTCCTTACCTTATCAGTCCACCTAATTTTCAACATTCGTCTATAGCACCACATCTCAAATGCTTCGATTCTCTTCTGTTCCGGTTTTCCCACAGTCCATGTTTCACTACCATACAATGCTGTACTCCAGACGTACATCCTCAGAAATTTCTTCCTCAAATTAAGGCCGGTATTTGGTATTAGTAGACTTCTCTTGGCCAGAAATGCCTTTTTTGCCATAGCGAGTCTGCTTTTGATGTCCTCCTTGCTCCGTCGCCCGCATCTCGTGGTCGTGCGGTAGCGTTCTCGCTTCTCACGCTCGGGTTCCCGGGTTCGATTCCCGGCGGGGTCAGGGATTTTCTCTGCCTCGTGATGGCTGGGTGTTGTGTGATGTCCTTAGGTTAGTTAGGTTTAAGTAGTTCTAAGTTCTAGGGGACTGATGACCATAGAAGTTAAGTCCCATAGTGCTCAGAGCCATTTGAACCATTTTGCTCCGTCCGTCATTGCTTATTTTATTGCCAAGGTAGCAGTATTCCTTACCTTCATTGACTTCGTGACCATCAATCCTGATGTTAAGTTTCTCGCTGTTCTCATTTCTACTACTTCTCATTACCTTCGTCTTTCTGCGATTTACTCTCAAACCATACTGTGTACTCATTAGACTGTCCATTCTGTTCAGCAGATCATTTAATTCTTCTTCACTTTCACTCAGGATAGCAATGTCATCAGGGAATCGTATCATTGTGACTGGTAGCGGAAATCTTTCTACACCCTACACACCATTATTGTCACTTGCTGAAGCATCCAGCACACGCTGACAACTACGCTTCCCCTCCAATCGCTCCGTACAGAAGTGTCAAAAATCGCATCTAATTTTAGACGCACAACACGTTGAAAACAGCTGTGCCAAACACAACAATACCCGGGAAACGGGCACTCAGAGGACAGTTGCCGATGTAAACAGTAACCAGGCGAAAATGCTCCAACTGGCGATGTATTAAACGAATAAAACGAAACTCGATGGCCGTCAGACTTTGAGCGCTAGGTCCGCTGCCCTCTCATAGAGTCGGACCGCGCATGTTTTATTTACTCCAGCCCGCCCCACCCCCTCCCGCGGGGTTCTCCGCTCGTCGCACGCCCCTGTGTGGCGCCCACAACTGGGGAGAGTATATACCGAGTCACCCCGAGGCCGTAAAGGGTAACCGGATCGTTTATTTACGCGCGGCGTTGCGCCAGTCTGGGTTGTTGAGTCCCCCATTGTCTTCTGGCGGGCGACTTCCCAGCTCATTCCCGAGCTCCCGAGAACCGGCAATGACGCACTCGGGGAAGACGCGGCAAACGCGCGGGGGGGGGGGGGGGGGAGAACAGTAATGCGAGCGACAGTGCGTAATGGAGATGCCGGTGGAGGTCGAAGCACCTTAGTTCGCGAGCGCAGGACACCGTGTGGAAAAGGCAGCTTCCCTTCCCTCGCGCCATCTTTAACAACTCTTCGGAACCGGTACATCTTCTCAGATGCTTATCTTCAACTCTACTTTTCCTTATTGGCTGTCATTCAATCAGTTCCAGTGGGTATGTGAGGTAAATAGATTTATGAAGGAGCGATTTACCTGTTATATCTGATACATATGACCATGGAGAAAGACTGAACAAAATACGCAACACAGTATTAACTGCAAGAAAATCAGACTGTAGAGCATGTTTACAAATGAACAGTATTATTATAGAAGGTAATCATACAGACGGGGGGTCATTTGACGAAAGACAGTGGACGGACATTGACACTGTGTATCTCCTATATACCAGGTGTAGAAGTATGAAACTAGAATTTCTCTATAGGTGGTGCTAACCGTCCATGTAGGGCCCGTGCGATTGCGTCTGCAGCGCCATCTTCTTCCTGTAACGGCTGACGACGAATGTCAACACACAGTAACCGAATCCACTCGTGTAGATGACGTCACACTTTTCGTTATTCAGGGTCAACTGCCACTTTCGCAATATTCAGATATTTTTGGTTTTGATCTTCTGCTGGCTTTATTAGTCGATAAACGACAGCGTCGTCTACAAACAACCGAAGACGGCTGCTCAGATTGTCTCCCAAGTAGTTTCTATAGATAAGGAACAGCAGAGGGCCTATAACACTACCTTGTGGAACGCCAGAAATCACTTCCGTTTTACTCGATGACTTTACGTCAATTACTACGAACTGTGACCTCTCTGACAGGAAATCACAAAATGGTTCAAATGGCTCTGAGCACTATGGGATTCAACTGCTGTGGTCATAAGTCCCCTAGAACTTAGAACTACCGAAACCTAACTAACCTAAGGACACCACACACATCCATGCCCGAGGCAGGATTCGAACCTGCGACCGTAGCGGTCGTGCGGTTCCAGACTGTAGCGCCTTTAACCGCTCGGCCACTCCGGCCGGCGAACGGTTGTATATGATTGTTAAGTACGGAGCTAATGCATCAGCATAGTCCGAAAGCAACGTAATTGGTATACAGTCTGGACCAGAAGACTTGCTTTTACTGAGTGATTCAAGTTGCTTCACTACTCCGAGGATATTTACTTCTACTTTACTCATGTTGGCAGCTGTTCTTGATTCGATTTCTGGAATATTTACTGCCGCGCGGGATTAGCCGAGCGGTCTAGGGCGCTGCAGTCACGGACTGTGCGGCTGATCCCGGCGGAGGTTCGAGTCCTCCCTCGGGCATGGGAGTGTGTGTTTGTCCTCAGGATAATTTAGGTTAGGTGGTGTGTAAGCTTAGGGACTGATCGCCTTAGCAGTCAAGTCCCATAAGATTTCACACACATTTGAACATTTTTTGAATATTTACTTCGTCTTCTTTTGTGAAGGTATTTCGGAAGAGACATTGTGAGTAGTAGTCAGAATGAAAACAGATCATCATTGTTGTTGTTGTTGTGGTCTTCAGTTCAGAGACTGGTTTGATGCAGCTCTCCATGCTACTCTATCCTGTGCAAGCTTCTTCATCTCCCAGTACCTACTGCAACCTACATCCTTCTGAATCTGCTTAGTGTATCCATCTCTTGGTCTCCCTCTACGATTTTTACCCTCCACGCTGCCCTCCAATGCTAAATTTGTGATTCCTTGATGCCTCAAAACATGTCCTACCAACCGATCCCTTCTTCTGGTCAAGTTGTGCCACAAACTTCTCTTCTCCCCAATCCTATTCAATACTTCCTCATTAGTTATGTGATCTACCCATCTAATCTTCAGCATTCTTCTGTAGCACCACATTTCGAAAGCTTCTATTCTCTTCTTGTCCATACTAGTTATCGTCCATGTTTCACTTCCATACATGGCTACACTCCATACAAATACTTTCAAAAACGACTTCCTGACACTTAAATCTATACTCGATGTTAACAAATTTCTCTTCTTCAGAAACGATTTCCTTGCCATTGCCAGTCTACATTTCATATCCTCTCTACTTCTACCACCATCAGTTATTTTACTCCATAAATAGCAAAACTCCTTTACTACTTTAAGTGTCTCATTTCCTAATCTAATTCCCTCAGCATCACCCGATTAATTTGACTACATTCCATTATCCTCGTTTTGCTTTTGTTGATGTTCATCTTATATCCTCCTTTCAAGATACTGTCCATTCCGTTCAACTGCTCTTCCAAGTCCTTTGCTGTCTCTGACAGAATTACAATGTCATCGGCGAACCTCAAAGTTTTTACTTCTTTTCCATGAATTTCAATACCCACTCCGAATTTTTCTTTTGTTTCCTTCACTGCCTGCTCTATATACAGATGGAATAACATCGGGGAGAGGCTTCAACCCTGTCTCACTCCCTTCCCAACCACTGCTTCCCTTTCATGCCCCTCGACTCTTATAACTGCCATCTGGTTTCTGTACAAATTGTAAATAGCCTTTCGCTCCTTGTATTTTACCCCTGCCACCTTTAGAATGTGAAAGAGAGTATTCCAGTCAACATTGTCAAAAGCTTTCTCTAAGTCTACAAATGCTAGAAACGTAGGTTTGCCTTTTCTTAATCTTTCTTCTAAGATAAGTCGTAAGGTTAGTATTGCCTCACGTGTTCCAACATCTCTACGGAATCCAAACTGATCTTCCCCGAGGTCCGCTTCTACCAGTTTTTCCATTCGTCTGTAGAGAATTCGCGTTAGTATTTTGCAGCTGTGACTTATTAAACTGATAGTTCGGTAATTTTCACATCTGTCAACACCTGCTTTCTTTGGGATTGGAATTATTATATTCTTCTTGAAGTCTGAGGGTATTTCACTTGTCTCATACATCTTGCTCACCAGATGGTAGAGTTTTGTCAGGACTGGCTCTCCCAAGGCCGTCAGTAGTTCTAATGGAATGTTGTCTACTCCCGGGGCCTTGTTTCGACTCAGGTCTTTCAGTGCTCTGTCAAACTCTTCACGCAGTATCGTATCTCCCATTTCATCTTCATCTACATCCTCTTCCATTTCCATAATATTGTCCTCAAGTACATCGCCCTTGTATAAACCCTCTATATACTCCTTCCACCTTTCTGCCTTCCCTTCTTTGCTTAGAACTGGGTTGCCATCTGAGCTCTTGATATTCATACAAGTGGTTCTCTTCTCCCCAAAGGTCTCTTTAATTTTCCTGTAGGCAGTATCTATCTTACCCCTAGTGAGACAAGCCTCTACATCCTTACATTTGTCTTCCAGCCATCCCTGCTTAGCCATTTTACACTTCCTTTCGATGTCATTTTTGAGTCGTTTGTATTCCTTTTTGCCTGCTTCACTTACTGCATTTTTATATTTTCTCCTTTCATCAATTAAATTCAATATTTCTTCTGTTACCCAAGGATTTCTATTAGCCCTCGTCTTTTTACCTACTTGATCGTCTGCTGCTTTCACTACTTCATCCCTCAGAGCTACCCATTCTTCTTCTACTGTATTTCTTGCCCCCATTGCTGTCAATTGTTCCCTTATGCTCTCCCTTAAACTCTGTACAACCTCTGGTTTAGTCTGTTTATCCAGGTCCCATCTCCTTAAATTCCCACCTTTTTGCAGTTTCTTCAGTTTCAATCTGCAGTTCATAACCAAGAGATTGTGGTCAGAATCCATATCTGCCCCTGAAAATGTCTTACAATTTAAAACCTGATAAAAGAATATCTGAAGTGAAATTCCTGCTCGCTCGATGTCACAGAGGGCGACTCCTTGAAATACCCTCCCTAGCTGTTCAACTGGAGGAAGTCCGTATTTGGAACTGAAAAAAACTCACCGGAAAAGTAGCTGCTTGAGTGGCGGTAGTTGCGAGTGATGGTGTAGCGGTCACGAATGGGTATGGCGGGCTGAAGTCTTTGCCATTAGGTGTCGCCGCTGCCATCAGGTTGAAAGGCTATCAGGTTTGCGGCTGTAATTAAATCGCTGGCGAGTGTATTTGCTTTGGCACCCTGTCACTCACAATGCGTGGGACACACGGTGGGCTGACAGCTACACGTCCAACGAACGGCCACGGAAGTAGGTCACAAATTTCTTCATTCTTTTTCGCCGTACACCGAATGAGCAACGGCCGACATACAGAGGGAGCCGAATGAATTTGCCTAAATCACTTGATGACATCCGCAACAAGGAAAACAGTGTTTGTAAACACCTCCGCATTCTGCTGAATTCGCCGTCCGCCTTTTACGGGTTCGCCGGCAGCTCTCCTGGGAAATATAGTCGCCAACGAGCCCAACTGCCATTAAGAAAATTGCGCGGGACGAGGCAGCAAGCGCAGCGGGGAGGTGGGCGCAGAAATCTGCGCACAAGTACACAGGAGGCAGAGACCAGACAGCGCTGCTGTCTGCTGTCTGCTGTTTCCCGTCTGCCGCTCGTGCTGTTTTCTGCCCGTCGCTGCGTGTAGCGCCAGCAGGGGCGCAGCTGTTGGCCCGACACACTGGGCGGTTATGTGTGTACCGGAAGGCGCGTCTCTGAATGTAAAGCGCAAGCGGCTTAATGGGGGTGGTACGTCAAACGGGTGGACTTGGAGCAGGAGAGGCACCACAGGACATTTTAATTTCCACTGTCTATACTTTTACAAATAAATTCATAAAACTTTGTCAGCATGACCAGGAAGGATTCAGAATTTACACTCATAGCAGTGGAAGTTCGAAAACATAACAAAGTAATTTTTTTCACATGTGAAATATCATAATTTTTTTCACTTACTAATGGCAGCATTTGTTGCTACATCTACATGATTACTCTGCAATTCACATTTAAGTGCTTGGCAGAGGGTTCATCGAACCACAATCATACTATTTCTCTACCATTCCACTCCCGAACAGCGCGCGGGAAAAACGAACACCTAAACCTATCTGTTCGAGCTCTGATTCCTCGTATTTTATTTTGATGATCATTTCTACCTATGTAGGTTGGGCTCAACAAAATATTTTCGCATTCGGAAGAGTAAGTTGGTGACTGAAATTTCGTAAATAGATTTCGCCGCGACGAAAAACGTCTTTGCTTTAATGACTTCCATCCCAACTCGCGTATCATATCTGCCACACTCTCTCCCCTATTACGTGATAATACAAAACGAGCTGCCCTTTTTTGCACCCCTTCGATGTCCTCCGTCAATCCCACCTGGTAAGGATCCCACACCGCGCAGCAATATTCTAACAGAGGCCGAACGAGTGTAGTGTAAGCTGTCTCTTCAATGGACTTGTAGCATCTTCTAATGCTATAGGTACACTTTTCTTCATAAGTAAGAGAGATGGTTAGATGAATTTTGCACAGCAAACAAACCATACTTAAAGGTGTATGAAACTATAGAATTTTCCAAATCTATTAAAAACTGTCGTAAAAATTGAGGTAATTAACTACAAAATTTGTGTTTTTTCTGAACATGAAGTTTAAAATACAACAGACCATTTGTTTTTTTCATAAATTAAATAAATTCTAGAATTTCATACACCTGTAAGTATGGTACGTATGCTGTGCAAAATTCATCGTAGAATGTCTCTAACTTATGAAGAAAAGCGTACCTGTAGCAACAAATGCAGCCGTTAGTAAGTGAAAAAATGATCAAATTTCACAGCCGGCCGGAGTGGCCGAGCGGTTCTAGGCGCTTCAGTCTGGAACCGCGCGACCGCTACGGTCGCAGGTTCGAATCCTGCCTCGAGCATGGATGTGTGTGATGTCCTTGGGTTAGTTAAGTTTAATTAGTTCTAAGTTCTAGGGGACTGATGACCTCAGAAGTTAACTCCCATAGTGCTCAGAGCCATTTGAACCAAATTTCACACGTAAAAAAAATTATTTTGTTATGTTCTCGAACTTCCACTGCAATGAGTGTGAATCCTGAATCCTTCCTGGTCATGCTGACAAAGTTTTATGAATTTATTTGTAAAAGTATAGACAGTAGAAAATAAAATGTCCTGTGGTGCCTTAAGAGTGTAAATGTTGCTACAGAACGCGTTGGAAGTGCATTCCAAAAGGGACTACATACGACTAAATCTACTGCAGCGCCTCTTCCGTGGCATGAATTTCATCTGCTAGGGAAGATAAATCTAGAAACGTTTTCATATGTGTCTGTGTCCAGAGCTATCAAGCAGGGATTAAAATAGCTAGCTGTATGGAGATGGTATCTGTTCTTTCGGACATGTCAGAAAGAACAGCATGCAGCTCTCTAGACTGAAATAATAATTAAATCAATACCTTAAGCTGCCGACAGGCGTTGATAGACATGAACCGGGACGGCTGAAAATGTGTGCCCCGACCGGGACTCGAACCCGGGATCTCCTGCGTACATGACAGACGCTCTGTCCTTCTTTTTTTCCTAACGAAAGAAATAAAAGAAAATCATAGCCATCCCTACGGGGCACCGACACTTGTGTCCCTGGCAAACAAAAATGAACTCTTAACTCTTCAGGCGTTGCCTTCCTAACTATACCTAACCACCCCCTCATCTAAAATGTGAAGAAACTACACTATACGGGACTAACGTGTGTGCGTCAACCCACAAAAACACGATGAAAGGAAGGCGGGGGGGGGGGGAGGATATTTCTAGTAGGACGCGGAAGGTAGTTTTTTTAATTTTTTTATTGTTTTTTAATTTTTTTTATTTATATAGATATCAATGTGCGAACAGTCATAGTTAATCAAGCCTGAGAAACTAAAACAGAATGAAGGCAGCATCGAAGATAGTAAACATAAATAACATGAAAATAAAGCTACCACTTTGTAGTTAGGCTTCCCAGCGACTGCGCCCACTGATAAAGATTGTTCAATATATGATCGTTTGCAGTTCTTTCTGACCTCATCTACCACTGCCTGGAACATTCCAGCTACACGGCGGGCTGTGAAAGGCACACCATAGGTAGTTTCCGAAGCATTGTCGATATCTGGTATGCCCTGAAACAGCATGATGTCTTTCTTGCAAATAGAGCCGGAAGTCAAGTAAATTCTTGTGTCCGTCACGATACAGGGAATGGACCACATGTCCACGTATCCAAGTGACAGAGTTGGTCCGAGTCTTGGGGTAAAATGTCTCATCCGGAAACAATAACGTGCGTGCAGATATACGCTCCGGCCTAACTCGCAAGAGGAAACTCTATCCACAGCACCAACTGTACAGCACGAAAACATTTTGTTCTATATTATTCGCTGAATTCGTTCAGGGCGGACGTCCGAAGACACCCGCTCAGTTTTTTCGTTCATCCGTTCGCTCAGTTTGGGACTCGAACCCGGGATCTCCTGCTTACATGGCGCACACTCTATCCATCTGAGCCACAGGGCACAGAGGATAGTGCGACTGCAGGGGTTTATCCCTGGCACGCTCTCCGTGAGACCCACATTCCCAACTTAATGTCCACACACTACATTCGCAGTGCCCCCGCCCACTACACTCATTACTGGCGGCAGACAATCTTACCGAGTCCCGTAAGAGTTCGGGCAAATCGTGTGCATCCGCACAGAAGGAGAAAGTCAATGGCCGGTAAGCCTTAACTATATGGAGATGGTACGTGTTCTTTCGGGATGTCCTGTGGCTGGACGAAAGCATTATTAAACCACCATGGTGGCGTTGCAGTCAGGGTTCCTCAGAGCCATAATCCGTAGGTAGCGGTCACCCACTGCAGTAGTAGCCCATGGGCAGCCTGAACGAGGCATGTCATCGACAGTTCCTGTCTCTCTGTACCTCCTCCGTGTCCGAACAACATCGCTTTGGTTCACTCCGCGACGCCTGGACACTTTCCTTGTTGAGAGCCCTTCCTGGCACAAAGCAACAATGCGGATGCGATCGAACCGCGGTATTGACCGTCTAGGCGTGGTTCAACCACAGACAACACGAGCCGTGTACCTCCTTCCTGGTGGAATGACTGGAACTGATCGGCTGTCGGACCCCCTCCGTCTAATAGACGCTGCTCATACATGGTTGTTTACGTCTTTTGGCGGGTTTAGTCACATCTCTGAACAGTGAAAGGGACTGTGTCTGTGATACAATATCAGCAGTCAACGTCTATCTTCAGGAGTTCTGGGAACCGGGGTGATGCAAAACTTTTTGTTTGATGTGTTTACTTTCCGATTTTCTAGGCGAGTGTTGCGTTTGAGTGAACGTGGGCGTTCCCGGTAGCAGAGACCCTACATCAGATTGTGGAAACTGTAGTTATCGGACGTCGGCGTTCCAGTGAACGAGCTGGACTTGGCGTAAGCATATAAATTACAGTTCTTTCCGCGGAAATTTGAGAGTGCTGACTGGTTTGTTCCTTTCCCTACTGATCTGGAACTTTATTTCCTTGTTGTGATTAGCAGTGGGAGTTGTTACCGGCCTGCTAGCGCTGAGCATATCCAGTTAGACACCTACAGTGCTTTTAATTTATGACTCTAAAGTTGTGGTCCGCAGCTCGTGGTCTTGCGGTAGCGTTCTCGCTTCCCGAGCACGAGGTCCTGGGTTCGATTCCCCGCGGGGTCAGGGATTTTTTCCTGCCTAGAGATGACTGGGTGTTTGTGTTGTCCTCATCATTCATGAAAATGACGACATTGGGCTGAACAACGGTTGGGAATTTGTACGGGCGCACACACACACACACACACACACACATGCGAGCACGCACGTTCTGAACAAAGGCTGGGAATCTGTACGGGCGCTGGTAACCGCGCAGTTGAGCGCCCCACAATCCAAACATCATCATCACCATCTAAAGTTGTGATGAGTTTGGACCTGTCTCGCGACTCAAAGCGCGGCTTGCGACCCTTACTTAGACTGATGTTCCATGGGTAGTGGTGCAGCGAATTTATCTTGATTCGCCAATAAACTCTGCAATACGTCATATAATTTTACTCGCTCACCCACAAGTGTGTGTGGATTTAGACGTCAGCCGTAAGTGTCTTTCCTCCTGACGCACGGACGTTCAGAGGTACAGGTGACTTTTTTAAAGTTTGACATAAAAAAAGTAATGATTTGTTCCAATCACCAACTCTCTCCTCGGAATGCGAAAATATTTTGTTGGCACCGACCTATATAGAGAGAAACGATCACCACGATAAAATAAGGGAAATCAGAGCTCGTACGGAAAGATATAGGTGTTCGTTCCTTCCGCCCGCTATACGAGATTGGAATAATAGAGAATTGTGAAGGTGGTTCGATGAACCCTCTGCCAGGCACTAAAATGTGATTTGCAGAGTATCCATGTAGATGTAGATGTCCATGTCTACACCACCAGAGGGGAAAAAATGGCCTTTATTATCCATTATTAAAGCTGTAGGCGTTCAGGAAGGAGCTTAACACCCACCAATAAACATTTGTGATCACTTGCCCAATACTGAAAAACGTGCGATAGGTGGGAGAGCAAGCTTTAAATCTAAACTAAAGTCATTTCTCCTGGAGCGCCCTGTGACCACCTGACCCCACCGCAGGGGAAGAGGCCCGTGGTAGCCATTGGCAAGCTGCCCGCTGCCCGCCCTGCATCCGCACGCGCGCGCCCACAGACACACACACACACACACACACACACACACACACACACACACACACACACATGCACGCACGCACGTTCTGCCCCGCTTGCCGTGATTGCTTGATTAGAAGTGGGCGCGCCGCTGCAGGCGATGCGGCTGCACGTGATACAAAACAGCCCAACCCTGCGGCCCCTGGCCTCTTCACTCCCCTTTCTTTCCTCTCGTTTTGTTTTGTTTTGTTCCGTTTCGTGCTTCCGTGCGGTTCGTTTCGCCCGCCAAACTCGGTGTTCCGCGGTAGCGATTGCCCACTTGAGCGATGATCCGTCCCGCAGCGAAACGGTTTTTTCGTTTAATCAGACGCGGAATGCGACCGGCAGCAACAGGATGTTCGCCGCAGCACTCGCTTGCCGTTCTGACTTTGGTTCCGCCGCTAAAGTTGTGCATTGCTCAAGTGGGGAGTCGTTCTAAGGGTATTTCCAGTTCCTGCATTCTCCTGATAACTGAGGCAAACGTCTCGAGCACCCTGGTTGGAACCGAGGATTTGGAATGATCTGAATATATTTATGTACAGGGTGATCAAAAAGTCCTGTCACCCTTTATAAAAATGTTAACCATTACATTATTTTTATTTACTATTTGACTTCTAGAAACAATACACAGTACCAGCGCCAATGAGGACACTCCAGTGGCGTCTTTATCGGTTTTTCGTTCTCCAAACATAAAATAGTTCGCTGCCAGTTTCTATGCGACGTTTTTCACACCATCGCTGGACTAGTCCGTTGGAAAGCCGACCTCACAACCTTACAGAAACGTCTATTTTACAATTTGTAATTCCACTACTAACCCGGTAGAGTAACAATAGTCCAGTCAATGTAGACCAAAACAGATCGAATATAGGAAGTAATTCTTGTAGTACCAAATTTTTGTACAGTTGTTGGAGGGAGTGCTATCAACAACTAAAAATCCTGACCTACAGGGGATGACTTTGAGGGCGTTGGTGTGTTTGAAAATCACTATTGTACGTTTTCTAAGTCGAAAACCGCGGCCTCTAGTAAAAACGTGCCCCAGTACAAAGTTAAATTACAATAAATTTCCTGCAAGAGAGGTCGTATTCTTCTTTTCTCTAGGGCAGAACAAGTGTCCAAGTTCCAATTCGTAATGTCCGAAGTGGTGTAGTTGCATCCTCCATACGGTCCCGATCTCTCCCCATGCATTTTTGGAGCCCTGAAGAAAGACTTCGCGGCCGTCGATTTGCTTCAGAAGACGAGGTACACGCCTGAGTACAATCATGATTCCATAGGCAACAGCAAACATTTTACCAAGAAGGCACTGACCGTCTTGTCTCACAGTGGGATAAATGTATTAAGAGTTATGGCGATCACTTTTGAAATAATAAACAGTGTACTTGCTTTTTTCCATCTGTCTCTTTTTCATCTGACAGCCCCTTATAGAAACTTGGGCTGGAGTTTAGAGCCTACACAATTCCAGAACAATTCTAAATCTGTAGCTTCCGTTTCGAAAAAAATTATGAAATAGCTCATATTCCAATTCAGCTTTAAGGGCAGACATTAATTTTGTCTCACCGCACTGCTCTCTACCTTTTAAAATAGAGATCGTCTACCAGCGTCGTTTCTTCTTCTTTTTCTGACGACCGGTTTCTTACAAAAAATATACAGTGCACATGCGACGACTGCTAAATCCTCTTCTTCCTTCATAATAACTGCCGCTGAAATTGTAATTAAAATGCTACTTTACATCAGTAACAAAAAGGGAGCCGCCTGGACAAGCTATCGAAGCCAGCTGCGATTCTACGTGGCCGAATCCCTTGGCCCCAACGGTATTGGTGAGGATGCCAAGCCGAACGCCAGTGTGTTGGGGACCAATGTGTTGACCTATTCAGTGACTGTCGTTCGTTGCCCTGTCGGGTACGCACCTTAAGCAAAACAGAACCTATCGGGTATGAGACACTGTGCACGCACGTGAAGAGACCTTCGTGGTATGCACACAGGCAAGTCACGTGCGCGCGTCGGGTTGCCTACCCCGGGGAGCTTCAGGCGCTACCGGCCAGCGGAGCAATAACGCGCTTATATTAGTCGAGAAGTGTCGATCGCTGAGTAGGCTGCCACCTGTTCTCAGTATTACTGTAAAATTATAGAACTTTTGTTATGTAATAAAACTGTAGCTCCCTTAGACGTCGAAAAGTCACGAAGTGGTATTCCAAGAAAGTTTAGCTTGTCTCAGTACAATGACGGATAGCGACTATCGAGCATTGCGGAGATTTGTATGGTACCGCATAGCGTTAAAAAGAGGCGTTATATAGTCTCGTTGTATAGTGTAGTGGATAGGATACCAGCATGGCATGCAGGAGGTTGTGGGTTCGAATCTCGTGAGGTGCAGATAAGTCTTTTTTTATGTTTAAATCTTTATCGAAACGTTTTTGATCATCATATTTATTCAATTAACTGATTTAAATGTAATTTTTTTGTTTCCTATACTCTGTCACATAATTTTAATCATAATATCAACTTCTTCAATTGCTCTCATTTTTCTTCCTACCGTTATTTCTCCACTTAAAATCTTTTTTCGTGTGTTTTTAATTAATTACGTATTAAATTCGATTTAATTTCTTTTGTTTTATCACTCTGTTTTTTCGTCCACATTATTGCGTTCATTGTATCTACTTCACATTTTGCTTGAATTTCGTTTTACTTATAAACCCGTGTTACGTTTCAGTTTTCGTCTGCGTTATTTTGTTGATAGTGCAATAGGTATTTAGGTTATGTTTTAAATGCTTGTACGACGATTATTGTCCAAAAAAATGCACATCTGGCAACAAAAAACTATTTTCACACCATTGCACAAATATAAATAGACTATTTAGTCTTTTCTTTTTTGACTGATAGATCGGAATTTTCAAATACTTGAATATTATAATACATAAATATAATTAAATTTATATTCACAAAAATACCGATTGGAAAGAGAATGATGTAAAGAAAAATAGAAAAAATTAAACAAATGAAAAACTTCATACAGTGATTAAAATGTGACAAAGGAATAGAAATAAAAAATTACATTTCAGCCAATTAATTGAATAAAAAAATGATCGAAGTAATTTCGACAAAAATTTTAAAGAATTTAGTTCACCTGACGACAAAACCTCCTGCATGCTATGATGTTAACCTGTGCATTACACCACGTAACCAGACTATATAATGCAACGTATTTAACGCTATTGAGTGTCACACAAAATTCCGAACTTTTATGGTCAAGTACTCGCAAGCGAGGGCCCGCCAGGGTGAATGGCTGCAGTGTGTGATACCTGGGATCTTACTCTACATCACCGTATAGATAGTTCCGAAAAGTCCAATCGCACCACTATGGGTCTCTCCTTGTGAATACAGAAGAGGACCAGTTCAGCGACAGAGATTGATTGCATCAGCACGACAGTACACCCTGTGATAAAACTCGATCTCTCAGGCAACGGTTTGTGGGCAACAGAACATTTGAATTAGGCTGGCTCGCCGAGGGGTCGACTGGAACCCAACGGAGCACCTTTGGGACGAGTTAGAAGGTGGGTTTCGCTCCACGCTCCTGCATCCAAGTTCACTAGCTGCTCTTGAGGAAGAATGGGCTGCCATTCCTCCACAGGCAGCCTCATTGAAAATGTCGCCATCAGAATGAAAGTAGCCTTAAGGGTAAGTATGGACACACTCCATATCCTTTCGATCACATCTTGAATAAAGAGACCAATATCGATCAGTTTTTACATCACACACTTCATCCGTTTCTTATATCAGTATCTACAATATAGAAGCATATTTCTAAATGTTTCATCTCAGCGATGTACACTACTGGCCATTAAAATTACTACACCACGAAGATGACGTGCTACAGACGCGAAATTTAACCGACAGGAAGAAGATGCTGTGATATGCAAATGATTAGCTTCTCAGAGCATTCACACAAGGTTGGCGCCGGTGGCGACACCTACAACGTCCTGACATGACGAAAGTTTCCAACCGATTTCTCATACACAAACAATAGTTGACCGGCGTTGCCTGGTGAAACGTTGTTGTGATGCCTCGTGTAAGGAGGAGAAATGCGTACCAGCACGTTTCCGACTCTGATAAAGGTCGGATTGTAGCCTATCGCGATTGCGGTTTATCGTATCGCGACATTGCTGCTCGCGTTGGTCGAGATCCAATGACTGTTAGCAGGATATGGAATCGGTCGGGCAGGAGGGTAATACGGAACGCCGTGCTGGATCCCAACGGCCTCGTATCACTAGCAGTCGAGATGACAGGCATCTTATCCGCATGGCTGTAACGGATCGTGCAGCCACGTCTCGATCATTGAGTCAACAGATGGGGACGTTAGCAAGACAACAACCATCTGCACGAACAGTTCGACGACGTTTGCAGCAGCACGGGCTATCAGCTCGGAGACCGTGGCTGTGGCAACTCTTGACGCTGCATCACAGGCAGGAGCGTCTGCGTTGGTGTACTTAACGACGAACCTGGGTGGACGAATCGCAAAACGTCATTTTTTCGGATGAATCGAGGTTCCGTTTACAGCATCATGATGGTCGCATCCGTGTTTGGCGACGTCGCGGTGAACGCACATTGGAAGCGTGTATTCGTCATCGCCATACTGGCGTATCACCCGGCGTGATGGTATGGGGTGCCGTTGGTTACACGTCTCGGTCACCTCATGTTCGCATTGACGGCACTTTGAACAGTGGACGTTACATTTCAGATGTGTTACGACCCGTGGCTCTACCCTTCATTCGATCGCTGCGAAACCCTACATTTCAGCACGATAATGCACGACCGCATGTTGCAGGTCCTGCACGGGCCTTTCTGGATACAGAAAATGGTCGACTGGTGCCCTGGCCAGCACATTCTCCAGATCTCTCACCAATTGAAAACGTCTGCTCAATGGTGGCCGAACAATTGGCTCGTCACAATACGCCAGTCACTACTCTTGATGAACTGTGGTGTCGTGTTGAAGCTGCATGGGCAGCTGTACCTGTACACGCCATCCAAGCTCTGTTTGACTCAATGCCCAGGCGTATCAAGGCTGTTATTACGGCCAGAAGTGGTTGTTCTGGGTACTGATTTCTCAGGATCTATGATCCAAATTGCGTCCAAATGTAATCACATGTCAGTTCTAGTATAATATATTTGTCCAATGAATACCAGTTTATCATCTGCATTTCTTCTTGGTGTAGCAATTTTAATGGCCAGTAGTGTAAATTTTTCTCTTATCAAGTTGAACTGATTATGGTATAGCATCGTGTGAAGACCTGTATGTGCTAAAAAAAAAAAAAAGGATGACGCTTGCAAAGTGTTTACACGGCAACGCGGAAATAGGCATAAGCGAAATGGACTCCACGGATCCTGTTTGGAAATCAAACGCACGTCGTCATCAGCTCTAATGTATAATACATCGTTTGGAATTTGAAATTAAGGGCCCTGCGGATCGGTTGCGTCAGTTGTTGCAGGCTCCAGCGGCCTGCGTTCACGGTAGTAAGATGTGATGCTAAACCGCTGAATCTGTTGACACAGTAATTAACCTGACGCACGTAATCTAATTACATGCCACGCATGAATGAAATGCAATTAAGTAAATGCGATTGCGTGAAATTGAGTTTGCGCCACAGTTTTGCATTCAAACATGGGCGCCCCTAATAGGATACACTCGCGCGGGTCATACCGTACAGGTGGAGCGGGGTGTGGTGCAGTGCGCGCTTCGGAGGGCATCATCGAACGGGCGTAACGCGGGCGCAACGCAACGCAGCGCAGCGCACCAAGCCGACGTCCGCCGTACACAGCCAGGTAATGGAAGGTGGCGAGGGATGGCTCTTGTTCACCCGCCACTATCGTTACATTTACTTCAACGAATAAACAACGCGAATAATAACAGGGTTTAAGAACGTACGCTTCCGCAGCCGGTGTCATAGTGATTAAAATTCTTCTGGGTATTACGCCGCGTCATTGCTAAAAACTAACAGCAACAATAAACTAAAACCGACGTTTCGGTCGAAGAATTAATGGAGCTACAACACACGTTTCGTGCCAACGGCTATCTACATCTACATCTACATCCATACTCCGCAAGCCACCTGACGGTGTGTGGCGGAGGGTACCTTGAGTACCTCTATCGGTTCTCCCTTCTATCCCAGTCTCGTATTGTTCGTGGAAAGAAAGATTGTCGGTATGCCTCTGTGTGGGCTCTAATCTCTCTGCTTTTATCCTCGTTGTCTCTTCGCGAGATATACGTAGCAGGGAGCAATATACTGCTTGACTCCTCGCTGAAGGTATGTTCTCGAAACTTCAACAAAAGCCCATACCCAGCTACTGAGCGTCTCTCCTGCAGAGTCTTCCACTGGAGTTTATCTATCATCTCCGTAACGCTTTCGCGATTACTAAATGATCCTGTAACGAAGCGCGCTGCTCTCCGTTGGATCTTCTCAATCTCTTCTATGAACCCTATCTGGTACGGATCCCACACTCCTGAGCAGTATTCAAGCAGTGGACGAATAAGCGTACTGTAACCTACTTCCTTTGTTTTCGGATTGCATTTCCTTAGGATTCTTCCAATGAATCTCAGTCTGGCATCTGCTTTACCGACGATCAACTTTATATGACCATTCCATTTTAAATCACTCCTAATGCCTACTCCCAGATAATTTATGGTATTAACTGCTTCCAGTTGCTGATCTGCTATATTGTACCTAAATGATAAGGGATCTATCTTTCTATGTATTCGCACCACATTACACTTGTCTACATTGAGATTCAATTGCCATTCCCTGCACCATGCGTCAATTCGCTGCAGATCCTTCTGCATTTCAGTACAATTTTCCATTGTTAAAACCTCTCGATATACCACAGCTTCAACCGCAAAAAGCCTCAGTGAACTTCCGATGTCATCCACAAGTCATTTATGTATATTGTGAATAGCAACGGTCCCACGACACTCCCCTGCGGCACACCTGAAATCACTCTTATTTCGGAAGACTTCTCTCCACTGAGAATGACATGCTGCGTTTTGTTATCTAGGAACTCTTCAATCCAATCACACAATTGGTTCAAATGGTTCAAATGGCTCTGAGCACTATGGGACTCAACTGCTGAGGTCATTAGTCCCCTAGGACTTAGAACTACTTAAACCTAACTAACCTAAGGACATCACAAACATCCATGCCCAAGGCAGGATTCGAACCTGCGACCGTAGCGGTCTTGCGGTTCCAGACTGCAGCGCCTTTAACCGCATGGCCACTTCGGCCGGCCTCAGACAATTGGTCTGATAGTTCATATGCTCTTACTTTGTTCATTAACCGACTGTAGGGAACTGTATCGAACGCCTTGCGGAAGTCAAGAAACACGGCATCTACCTGGGAACCCGTGTCTATGGCCCTCTGAGTCTCGTGGACGAATAGCGCGAGCTGGGTTTCACACGACCGTCTTTTTCGAAACCTACGCTGATTCCTACAGAGTAGATGTCTAGTCTCCAGAAAAGTCATTATACTCGAACATAATACGTGTTCCAAAATTCTACAACTGATCGACGTTAGAGATATAGGTCTATAGTTCTGCACACCTATTCGACGTCCCTTCATGAAAACGACGTAAGAAAGGTAGCTGAAATCAAAGTGAGCAGAACACGAGAAGAAGGCAAAGAAGAGAAGCTTCCACTGGTACACTTACCATATGTAAAAGGCGTCAGTGAACGGCTAGGCAACGTCCTCCGCCGACGAGGTTTCAAACCGATTTTTCGAGGCAGTCACAGGATCCACGAAATGACAGCTTCCACCAAGGATGTAGTCAACAATCTAAATACTGCAGGTGTTTACGAACTACGGTGTGAGTGCGGAGCTGCCTACATAGGAGAGACCTGTCAGCTTACGAGTAGCAGAACACGAACGCTACGTACGATTACAACAACATAATAAATTGGCGATAGTGGAACACCACCGTGACTGTGGACAAGCTATCAGGTTCCAGGAGGCCCGAGTACTGGCGAAAGAATCGTGGATGCGAGAACGCAAAATACGGGAGGCGATCGACATTATTAAGCAGCCTGACAACATTAACAAGGAAGATGGCTACAAACTCCCGGCGTCCTGGCTGCCGGCCATTCCAGTCCAACGGGCCGCGAGCGGTCGCCGGGCAGAAGCTACACGGGACACGGACGTATCTGCGCAAACAGCTGTAGAGCAAATGTCAGTCCACTTCCGCGCACACCAGGAGGAAAACTTGCCGACCGGGAGCCGAACGCTGATTGGCGGACAGCTACCAATCGCTGACGACACGGATATCCACGAATAGCCTCTTTCTCTCAGTCTTCCCTTACGTCATGACTAGCCAATCATATTAGAGGGCCAATTAAAAGTCTTACAACAGTGACGTCAGATATCGATCGTCTGTAACAAATAGAAACACCCGTCCCCATGCAAAACCAGTCGTGCCCTGAGGAAGGCCGTTGCAATTCGGCCGAAACGTCGGTTTTAGTTTATTATTGTTGTTAGTTTTTAGCAGTGACGAGGCATAGTACCCAGAAGAATTTTAATCACGATAGCAGGGTTGTTCCAGGAACTTGATGTTTCAGGAAGACAATAACTAATTCTGCTGATGCCACTGTTAGGATTTTCTTCTGTTTAGTTGTTCACGTGATCGGTTTAAAGCTACGCATACTCACTATCAAATGTCACGTGCATCGTTACGACGAATGTTAACACTGTTACGCAATGAAATTATGCATCCTGAAACAGGCTATGTGTAAAAAAAAAAAAAAAAAAAAAAAAAAAAAAAAAAAAAAAAAAAAAAAAAAAAAAGCGAGAGAGCAAAGTCAGGCGACCAGACTCGTAAATATACTTCCTGACAAAAGAAGTGAAACTACCAGAAGACAAGGTCGTTGTAACATCGCACACCTACATACCGTCAGTGAGTGTGTAAATACGCTACTGGCCATTAAAATTACTACTACAAATGCAGATGATAAACGGGTACTCATTGGACAAATATATTATACTAGAACTGACACGTGATTACATTTTCACGCAATTTGGGTGCATAGATCCTGAGAAATCAGTACCCAGAACAGCCACCTCTGGCCGTAATAACAGCCTTGATACGCCTGGGCATTGAGTCAAACAGAGCTTGGATGGCGCGTACAGGTACAGCTGCCCATGCAGCTTCAACACGATACCACAGTTCATCAAGAGTAGTGACTGGCGTATTATGACGAGCCAGTTGCTCGGGTTACCATTGACCAGACGTTTTCAGTTGGTGAGACATCTGGAGAATGTGCTGGCCAGGGCAGCAGTCGAACATTTTCCGCATCCAGAAAGGCATTATCCTGCTGAAACGTAGGGTTTCGCAGGGATCGAATGAAGGGTAGAGCCACGGGTCGTAACACATCTGAAATGTAACGTCCACTGTTCAAAGTGCCGTCAATGCGAACAAGACGTGACCGAGACGTGTAACCAATGGCACCCCAGTATCATCACGTCGGGTGATACGCCAGTATGGCGATGACGAATACACGTTTCCAACGTGCGTTCACCGCGATGTCGCCAAACACGGATGCGACCGTCATGATGATGTAAACAGAACCTGGATTCATCTGAGAAAATGACGTTTTGCCATTCGTGCACACAGGTTCGTCGTTGAGTACACCATCGCAGGCGCTCCTGTCTGTGATGCAGCGTCAAGGGTAACCGCAGCCACGGTCTCCGAGCTGATAGGCCAAGCTGCTGCAAACGTCGTCGAACTGTTCGTGCAGATGGTTGTTGCCTTGCAAACGTCCCAATCTGTTGACTCAAGGATCGAGACGTGGCTGCCCGATCCGTTACAGCCGTGCGGATAACATGCCTGTCATCTCGACTGCTAGTGAAACGAGGCCGTTGGGATCCAGCACGGCGTTCCGTATTACCCTCCTGAACCCACCGATTCCATATTCTGCTAACAGTCATTGGATCTCGACCAACGCGAGCAGCAATGTCTCGATACGATAAACCGCTATCGCGATAGGCCACAATCCGACCTTTATCAAAGTCGGAAACTTGATGGTACGCATTTCTCCTCCTTACACGAGGCAGCACAACAACGTTTCACCAGGCAACGCCGGTCAACTGCTGTTTGTGTATAAGAAATCGGCTGGAAACTTTCGTCATGTCAGGACGTTGTAGGTGTCGCCACCGGCGCCAACCTTGTGTGAATGCTCTGAAAAGCTAATCATTTGCATATCACAGCATCTTCTTCCTGTCGGTTAAATTTCGCGCCTGTAGCACTTCATCTTCGCGGTGTAGCAATATTAATGGCCAGTAGTGTATTTACTGTTGCATTTCTTTGTAACAGGTATAGCGACCACGAGAATGCGTCAGTATTGGCACCAGCTTAGCGTGGTATATAAGGGACGTGGACAGCGCCAGGTGTTGAAGGACCGGAGATGCCACGTACTCGTTTGAGATAGCTTTATCAGCACCTGACAAGAGTTCCAAAGGGACGACACTGTGGGTCTGCATGTGGCGGGGTCGTCAAATCGTGCAGTACTCGGATTTTCAGGGCTCGATGTGGGAACGCGAGGACAAGTCCGGTCGACCAAGTCTGAGACCACACGGGAAGAGGGCTGTACAGTGCACTCAGAAAATCGTAACCTCTACACGTCTGCGTCTGGCATTCGACGACAAAAAGTACCATCGCTTGTGGTGGAACACTGGACATCAACGAAAGAACGCCTGTCGGTTCTGATTTTAATCGAGTCCTTCATCTCTGCCTTTTCCCGCTTTGCATCTACATCTGCATCAACATAGATATTCCACAAACCAACGTACGGTGCGTGGCGAACGGTACCCTGTACCAAAACTACTCATTTCCTTTCATGTTCCATACAGCAAGCGGAAAACAACTGTCTGTATGCCTCCGTAAGAGCCCTAATTTCTAGTATCTTACCTGCATGACCCCTAAGCCGTCGTCACACGGACCGTGCTGTCGAACGTTAACGTTGGGCGTGCCAAGTCCAACGTGCTGCTGAACGCTCAGGAACGATGCGACTTGTGCATACGGTACGTGGGTCCAACGTGGTATACGCGATCGCAACGCACTCCAGCGGCAGTTGAGGGATGTTTCTAGTTCGTAAATCACACTGTTTACTCAACGGGTGCGCGTAATTCCCACGTTAGCTCTATTAAAACGCACATTTCTTCCATCGTCCACGAAAAGGAAAGTACCATGTCCAATCAGTAAGAACACAGGCTTATAAAAGTTCCGTTACAGACAGTGCGTTACAAATTTGGAATACTTCTCCGCGTAAGATAAACGTTACTTCATGATTCCCACATCTTAGTAAAACTCCAAGGTCAGTCTTACTTGATCACTGTTCCTACCCAGTAGCAGAATCTTTGCAGCATGTGAATTACGAAGCGTAAAAGAAAAAGGACCAAAATATGTTTATACAAGTAGCGCAAGCTGTCCTGTAGACAAAGCCAACCGCACAAAGTCACCCCCTTAAAAAAGGTGGACTTATATTTACATAACATCATATATTATAGTATATACTTATATTAAACTAATAATAAAGTATCACAACCTAACAAAAACGCGAATGTTAAGAAAAAAAATTTGGTAGCGTCAAGACGCAAACCACTGCCCCAACAAAACAACTCAGTACAAAACATTGACACTACTCATTACGCTTGTTTTCTTTTCATTTTGTTCGTTGTGTTTGGTCGTTTTTTTTTTTTAACAGAGGCCAACCAGCTCTCTGACCGAACACGCTGAGCTACCGTGCCGGCTAGCTAAATCAACAACACTCTATTGGCATCTAATCATATTATCTTACCCTTTCTGAAAATAACTAACTGAAATTTAATTATAACAAATTGTAGCAAGAGCAATGCGTTTTTGGTGGATCTTCAGTGTGTCGCTGCCTTCAAATAGCCCACTCTCACAATACGCAAGTTACAATAATTCTTTTGCCACGAATATGATGTTTCTCATTATTTTATTGGAACGAACCACACAGCTGACAACGGGTTTTCCAGTGATTCTCAATTTGCTGATGCTCAGAAACGGCATATATACATGTAGACTAGAAATGAATGCCAATATGGCGCATTTGTGCTGAAGGGAGACGGCGTGCGTGTGACGTAGGTGGGGTTGTGCCATCTCATTGGTCAACGCTGAGACGCACGCTCAGAATATCCGACATACCAGATATTGCCCTGCACGTTCGGAAAGACTCCCGAGCGTGCTGTTCCACGCTATGACGCCAGAAACTCGGCACGCTCAACGTTCGGATGCACGGTCCGTGTGCCGACGGCTTTACGCGCAACGTATGTTGACGGCAGTAGAATCGTTATGCAGTCAGCGTGACATCCCAGTTCTCTAACTTTTCTCAACAGTGTTTCTCGAAAAGAACTTCGCCTTCCACCCAGGGATTCCCATATGAATTCCCGAAGCATCTCCGTATCGCTTATGTATTGTTCGAGCCTAGGGGTGACAAATCTAGCAGCCCGCCTCTGCAATTGCTTCAATGTCTTCCTTTAATCCGAGCTCGTACGGATGCCAAGCGCTAGAGCAGAGCTCAAGAATAGGTCGCACCAGCGTCCTACATGCGGTCTCCTTTACAGGTGAACCACTCTTTCCTAAAATTCTCGCAATAAATCGTTCGTCAATGATTCGCCTCCCCTACCAGAGTTCCCGCACGCTCGTTCCACTTCATATCTCTTTACAACGTTACGCCTAAATATTTAAACGACTTGACTGTGTCAAGCAGGACACGATTAACACTGTATCCGAACATCACATGTTTGATCTTCCTACTCATCAGTATTAACTTACATTTTTGCACATTTAGAGCTAGCTGCCATTCATCACACCAACTGGATATTTCGTCGCCACTCAACTTCGGCGCCTTATGGTGCACCACGGAATCATCAGCAAACAACCGCAGATTGATGCCCACACTGTCCGCCAAACCATTTATGAACACAGATAACAACAGCGGTCCTGTCACACTTGCCTGGGGCACTCTCTGACGAACACTCGCCGTCGAGGACAACGTACTGGGTTCTGCTATTTAAGAAGTCTTCGAGCCACACAGATATCTGTGAACTTATTCCACGTGTTCAGCCTTCATAAACAGCCTGCAGTGGGGCATCGTGTCTTCTCGTAATTCGCCCCATTTTGTTTTACTGTTGTACGTCCTTAACACCACATTCTCCTCCTCATTTGTAGACTGGCTGGTACTCTTTGAGCAGTCTTTATATGAAATCGTCGGTGGACACTTGTGGAAGTTGAAGACAGTCGTGTAGTAACCCGTGCGATTCGTGAGTGACATATTCTTGTGACCTTCCAGGTTTGACAAGCGCCTGTTTCCTGAAGACGTCACAGGATTTTATTATCATATAAATCGTACGCAGTCTCCATTATCCTTCGTTATCTAGCTTTAATGCCTTCCTCTCTCCAAATGTATTTTCGTAATTCGCTGCCTACGCAGACGAAGACTCCAGTTTCTGTTCCTTGTGCGTTAAGCCACTTGACGTACGAGAGAGCTAGGAGGTACCACGGGAAGGAGCAAAGCTCTCAACGTAACTGTTTTCTGCTCACTATCTGCAAACTCTGCGCCTTCTTTCAGCTTTCAATTCTAGAAGCATGGTAAGAGTCAGGACAATTACTGCAATCAGGGCATGTGTCGAGGAGAATACGCATAGGTGCTACAATGACCGTAGCATCTACATCTATTCAGACAGCCAGGCTGCCCTCAAATCATTGGCAGCTCCTGCAACAAGATCTAAGATTGTTGCAGATTGACACAGGGCTCTGGTGGAGGTAGGGGGAAGCAATAGGGTGTGCCTAGTGTGGGTCCCTGGCCACTCGGGGATCTGTGGCAATGAACAAGCCGACAGATTGGCCACGATGGGGGCAACGACTCCATTTATTGGACCGGAACCTGTTCTGACAATCACCAAGGCTATGATCAAATTAGAACTACGAAACTGGCTTAGTAAACAGCACGTAGGATATTGGACCACGGCCCATAAACAAAAACATGGTAAGGCAATGATAGCCTGTAACACCATAGCTCTAATACTCTACGGATTTATTTTGCTTTTGTTTCATTTAAAGTTACATCATTGAGCTTCTGTAAGTGTGTTTGATAGAAGAGAAAACACAAAATTGTATACTCCTTTCTTTGTTAAAACTTTGATGGCATGATTTGATTGTATGCTGTGTAGCACATCTTTCATTTAAATGCTTTGTCCCATTTGGAGGGAACAAAACTTACTGTATATGATTGTAATTTTGTGTGAATAATTTTTGGTAGAAACGTCAATATGTGCAAATGTTTTGTTTTATTTAATGCATTTGGTTGCTGTTATGTAAATTGCTGATCCTCACTTAGGATTCTTAGTTATTCTGTATGTAAAAGTTGTTGTGGTTCCCCTCGGGAACGGAACTGTGTAGAGCGCGCAAATTGTGGTTGGCCTAGGTAGAAAAGGTGGAACTGATAGTCAGTCGGGGACGAGCTACGAGTCGGGGACGAGCTACCAAACTGTGCACTGCCGTGTAATAGTTGCATATTGCGCTGGTTCCGAGAGAGGCTTTTCCTGCCCCTTTCCAATGCCTCGGATGGATGGATAAATAGCTGGAACTATTCTGGAATTTGTATCTGTCGTCGCCACCAAGAAATGACAAGAGTCCAGCAATTCTGCCTGCGGATCCACCTACCAACATGCAGTTGCCACCACGTTGCGCAATCACTGTAACGTAATACTATAATGATGTACAGTGAAGGATCACCTTAATGGATGTGTTAGTGTGCTCAAATATAAGGTAATTTATATCTGAATTTATGTACCAACCTTGATTTTTCTCCTCATCATAACTCCTCTCAGGTTCCTTTCCGTTTGAACTAAAGTGATTACCGAGTGCCCTTACTGAAAGAACCAATGTTATGCTAATTAATGCCTCTTGAACTTAGTAAAAAGAAAGTTAAAGTTAATGTGGCAAGAGAGTGAGTTAAAGTAAATGTTGTTTGCTGAAAATAATTTTCCTATTAAAACTGCTTATTAAAGTGCTGTTGCCAACTGCAAAATTAAAAGTTCTTAGGACTGAGGCTTATAAAGTTTTGCTTAGCAAATGATCACCTTGATATCTGTAGTAAATTCTAAAAGGTGAGTCAGTTTCTTGCAAGTTTGCCAACATTGTGTTTCGCTGTAGTAAAAGTGAGAAAGCTGCAGTTGTGAAACGTTATATACTCATGTTTGTTAAGTGTTTGTCTCTCTTGTGTATAGGAAGTGCATATTAATAATATAACAAGATCCACAGTTTGTCTATTGTATTAGTGCACTAATTATAAAAAACCATAATTTCTTTGAAGCCTGAAAGTAATAGGGTGTTTTGGTATCTCTTATAATTTTGCAAATAGTTCTGCTGCTCTAACTGCTAGCTTCATTCTTAACGTAAACAAATGTATGTGTCAGAGTTCACTGCACTCCCGTGTGACAAAGTATAGGTTGTCTTTATCCATTAAAGTTACTAATAACTATTTTCTTGAACGAGAATGTTAATCATTCTCTTGCCTAGTTAGGCTGGCGGCCGTTTTCTTTATCCATTAAACAGTGCAGATAGGTAAAATTTCGTTTGTTACTGTTTGAATATTTACGTAATTCTGAGTTTCACTTCCAATAAGCCACCTCCGTTAGGTACAACACGGTCAACATAGCAAAATTCCTCTCAGAGGGTAACACTGCTCTATTGCTATATACCATTATTACTCCAACAAAATAATTCTGTTTTGCAAATTGCCTCCAGTTTTGAGGTTATGGTATAGCAGTGGCGGACAGGAATGTTATAAGCCCAAGCCATGTTTTAAAAGAAGCTCTGTAATCCTGGGATTGAACAGGAAAGAGATGAAACTCATGACTGGACTGATGACCGGCCGTGGGAACTTCAAAAAACACCCACACACAATGGGTATAATGGAAGAGGACCCCAAATGTAGGATCTGTGATGAGGATGAAGAAACTGCATCACACCTTATCTTCGAATGCATGGCATTAGAGAGTAAAAGATACAGAATCTTCGGGACAGCTAGACCCGAAGAAATTGTGTCTAACAAAAAACTGGTAGAGGGACTCCTTGCGCTATTTAAGGGTACTGGTTGGCTTTACTAGATATACAGGGAGCGATACCGCACAATAAACCTAGTTTCGGTGCGGACAGTGGCGGGTCAGACCTAAGCTGTTTTAACTTTCCTGTTAAAATCAATCAATCAAGAGTCAGGACACATACTTTCTGCCCTCCTAAATTAACGTTTATGTGTGTTCTTAATTTTCCCCGCGGATAATTTTCCGTACTTATCCCTCAGACAAACCAGTAACTGTGTTGGTTAACATCGCTAACACGACACATTTGTTTAGTCTCCTGTATCACAAATCTGTTCAGATGTTCAAACTCTTTTCGGAAGGTCTGTACAGGTCAACTACGAAGGACTTGAACACACGCTTCTAAAATGCGCCAGAGTGACTAATTTGTTGCAAGCGCAGCGCATGTGCAGATACACACAATGTCTTATATGCAAAGTAGAAATGAAACAACTTTCTAATTGAAACTTCCTGGCAGATTAAAACTGTGTGCCGGACCGAGACTCGAACTCGGGACCTTTGCATTTCGCGGGCAAGTGCTCCACCAAAGTTAGGAAAGTAGGAGACTAGGTACTGGCAGAAGTAAAGACGGGGCGTGAGTCGTGCTTGGGTAGTTCAGATGGTAGAGCACTTGCCCGTGAAAGGCAAAGGTCCCGAGTTCGAGTCTCGGTCCGGCACACAGTTTTAATCTGCCAGGAAGTTTCATATCAGCAGCGCACACTCCGCTGCAGAGTGAAAATCTCATTCTGGAAACTTTCTAATTGTTTTCTGCTCTTTCTTGGAATCTACCTTGCCGATCCAATACAAGCGGTCATACGAAAAAATGAGTTCACATTGGAATCCACGTCATCTTGCGTCCCATCCGACGTTCGTATGTCTACATGTTCCTGCCACATGAAACCCATTGAACAGGTCGTGGAAAGTAAATGTATGTCATTCAAATTTTACAAGAAATCTGTATAGAAATGGCTCTATCTCTTAATGTTCTGCTGCAAGCTACATAAATATTCCTTCGGATCTTTATAAGATTTCAAAGCGGTGTAAAGGCTAGTAATTTGTTTTAAATGTTCAGAAATGTAAAATTGTGCACTATCCAAGTATAGTATCCTATGACTACAACATCGAGTCACAGTTGGAATCAGTCAACTCATACAAATACGTACGTCTAACACTTCCAAGGGATATGAAATGGAACGATCACATAGGTTCAGTCATGGATGAAGCAAGTAGCAGACTTCGATTTTTTGGTAGCATACTAGGAAAATGCTATCAGTTGCTTAAAAATCACTCGTGCGACGCATTCTAGAATATCGATCAAGCGTCTGGGACACGTACCAAATAGAACATTCACGGAACAGAAAATGTATACAGCGACAGCCAGCACGAATTGTCACGGGTTTCTTTGACCCGTGAGAGAGTGTCAAAGAGATGGTTAAGAAAGTGAACTGGCAGAAAGACGTAGAGTCTACCGAAAAAGCGTACTTACAAAGTTTCGAGAACTAGCTTTAAGTGATAGATCTAAGAATACATCATAACGCCCTACGTATCGTTCCCGAAGGGATCGCGAAGATAAAGAGTAGATCAATTTTTAGCGCACACAGAGGCGTTTATACAATAATTGTTCCAGCGCCCCGTACTTGATTTTTACAGGAAGAACCCACAATAAGTGGCAAAAAGGGATTTACCCTTCTCCATGCACGTCGCCGTGGTTTGCGGAGTCTGGATGTAGATGTAGTTGTATAAATACGTTTTCTTCGCCTTACCATTACTAAAAGCCTCAGACTGGCTGGCGAAGAGTCTAGTAGAACAGAGAAAAAGACAAGGCGAAAATCAAGCCGATTAAACATTCCGCGAAGAAACCACGGATGCAACGAAATGAGAGGAGTTACCACCAGGGGAAAAGCAGTTTCGTCGGCGAAAAAACTTTCCTGCCCTACGTCGCGTTGTACGCCAGAATTCTCCAATTAAAGTTCTTTTCTAGCTCTTTACGTGGTCAGTTATTATTTCCAGCTATTTCAGACTATCGCCCAACAAGCAGGGAAGTTTCGTATTCCTCTGTGTGTACCTCAGCATAACATTTTCCGCACACCCCTGGGAATCGTGGTCCCTGGTGCGCAACTGCGTCCGCGCGCATAAACGAATTCAGCGCCGAATAAGTAATCGCATTAGTTTTAATTTACCGATTTACTGCGCGCTAATTGAGTTATGATAATGTTTTGTCGCTCCGAATTAATTAACTCTAACAATAACGGTAGCTTTTTTGTTTATGTTCGTTTCAGCAATCAGCGACTACCAATTCCATCAGGGATACAGCAATGAAAAATATAAAGATAGCACAAAATCGTCCGGACGCATTCTCATTCAGTACCTTTAATTGGATGCTCGTTTCGTACTGAGATCTAAATATCCGGAACGAAGGCTGCTGCCCAGAGGTTTTAGGTTTATTATAAGCGTATCACGGTCCTTCATGTGTCGTGTAAATTTCTTTGTAACTCTACAGCGAGTTTGGAAATTCCCGTTAAAAGCTTCTAGGACTTCTAAGAGGGCAGAGTGTACATAATATTTTGAATAGGAGCCCCAGTACAGAAACGTACCGTTTCCGTTCTATAACTACAGGGTTATTACAAATGATTGAAGCGATTTCACAGCTCTACAATAACTTTATTATTTGAGATATTTTCACAATGCTTTGCACACACATACAAAAACTCAAAAAGTTTTTTTAGGCATTCACAAATGTTCGATATGTGCCCCTTTAGTGATTCGGCAGACATCAAGCCGATAACCAAGTTCCTCCCACACTCGGCGCAGCATGTCCCCATCAATGAGTTCGAAAGCATCGTTGATGCGAGCTCGCAGTTCTGGCACGTTTCTTGGTAGAGGAGGTTTAAACACTGAATCTTTCACATAACCCCACAGAAGGAAATCGCATGGGGGTAAGTCGGTAGAGCGTGGAGGCCATATGAATTGCTGATCATGATCTCCACCACGACCGATCCATCGGTTTTCCAATCTCCTGTTTAAGAAATGCCGAACATCATGATGGAAGTGCGGTGGAGCACCATCCTGTTGAAAGATGAAGTCGGCGCTGTCGGTCTCCAGTTGTGGCATGAGCCAATTTTCCAGCATGTCCAGATACACGTGTCCTGTAACGTTTTTTTCGAAGAAGGAAAAGGGGCCGTAAACTTTAAACCGTGAGATTGCACAAAACACGTTAACTTTTGGTGAATTGCGAATTTGCTGCACGAATGCGTGAGGTTTCTCTACCGCCCAGATTCGCACATTGTGTCTGTTCACTTCACCATTAAGAAAAAATGTTGCTTCATCACTGAAAACAAGTTTCGCACTGAACGCATCCTCTTCCATGAGCTGTTGCAACCGCGCCGAAAATTCAAAGCGTTTGACTTTGTCATCGGGTGTCAGGGCTTGTAGCAATTGTAAACGGTAAGGCTTCTGCTTTAGCCTTTTCCGTAAGATTTTCCAAACCGTCGGCTGTGGTACGTTTAGCTCCCTGCTTCCTTTATTCGTCGACTTCCGCGGGCTACGCGTGAAACTTGCCCGCACGCGTTCAACCGTTTCTTCGCTCACTGCAGGCCGACCCGTTGATTTCCCCTTACAGAGGCACCCAGAAGCTTTAAACTGCGCATACCATCGCCGAATGGAGTTGGCAGTTGGTGGATCTTTGTTGAACTTCGTCCTGAAGTGTCGTTGCACTGTTATGACTGACTGATGTGAGTGCATTTCAAGCACGACATACGCTTTCTCGGCTCCTGTCGCCATTTTGTCTCACTGCGCTCTCGAGCGCTCTGGCGGCAGAAACCTGAAGTGCGGCTTCAGCCGAACAAAACTTTATGAGTTTTTCTACGTATCTGTAGTGTGTCGTGACCATATGCCAGTGAATGGAGCTACAGTGAATTTATGAAATCGCTTCAATCATTTGTAATAGCCCTGTATTTCAGTTCAGACGCTTAACTCATCCACTTTTGCTTGATTCAAAATGGTTCAAATGGCTCTGAGCACTATGGGACTTAACTACTGTGATCATAAGTCCCCTAGAACTGAGAACTACTTCAACCTAGCTAATCTAAGGACATCACGCACATCCATGCCCGAGGCAGGATTCGAACCTGCGACCGTAGCGGTCGTTTTGCTTGACGCAGTACAATTATTAGCAAACAATTCGAAAGGAAACTTAACGAAACAACAGTTTATCTCTTTAGCACATTTTTTTTGTATTAACACTTAAACATTACGTGTTTGCATTATTCCAGAACAAAAAGAACCCAGCGTATTGAACGTACAGAACAGCACTGGTGCCTTACAACAGCGGTTCGATGTGGCGGCGGCCAGCGTTGTTACAGACGTTCTACCTACGAAGCATGTCCCGATGCACTCTCTCCGTCCCCCGTGACGTCTCTTCAGTTTCTGGTGCAGCGGCCAAAACTCGTGTCAGCAGGGCTTGCCCTGTCTCTACAGGACTCTCATACATGGAACTTTGCATACGACGTTAAGTGACGTCAGGTGACGGTCCGACGTGCAGATGTGGACGAGTTTAACATCTGAACTGAAACCATCTTAGAACGTAAACAGTGCGTTTCCGGACATGGGTTCCTATTCAGAGTAAACACTTCAAAAAAAGTTTTGCATCTCCTCGGTTCCGAGAGTTGCGGACCTTGTACAGAAAATTGGAATAGAGATCAACATAAACATCATTTCCGCCCTTTTTATTGCTCATGAAAACCACACTTTGCATGTTGTACCACCATACAGCGAGACCTTCAGAGGTGCTGGTTCAGATTTCTGTACACACCAGTACCTCTAATACCCAGTAGCACGTCCTCTAGCACTGATGAATGCCTGTATTCGTCGTGGCATACTATCCACAAGTTCATCAAGGCACTGTTGGTCCAGATTGTCCCACTCCTCAATGGCGATTCGGCGTAGATCCCTCAGAGTGGTTGGTGGGGCACGTCGTCCGTAAACAGCCCTTATCAATCTGTACCAGGCATGATTGATAGGGTTCAGGTCTGGAGAACATGAAGGCCAGTCTAGTCGAGCAATGTAGCTATCCAGAAGGAAGTCATCCACAAGACGTGCACGATGGGGGCGCGAACTGTCGTCCATGAAGACGAATTCCTCGCCAATATGCTGCTGATATGGTTGCACTATCAGTCGGAGGATGGCATTCACGTATCGTAGAGCCGTTACGGCGCCTTCCATGACCACCAGCGGCGTACGTCGGCCCCACACGATGCCACCCCAAAACAACAGCGAACCTCCACCCTTCTCCACTCGCTGGACAGTGTGTCTAAGGAGTTGAGGCTGACCGGGTTGCCTCCAAACAAGTCTCTGACAACTGTCTGCTTCAAGGCATATGTGACACTCACCGGTGAAGACAATGTGATACCAGTTGTAACGGTACTTGAATTACGTAACCATTACGGCACCTCAAGTCAACCTCTCGATACCAGCAATATTCTACTGTGTTTCTGTAAAATAGTTGACATATTTCTGAGACAACATTCAGATTTGATTTCATTAATGTAGAGGCACTTTGATACATCGATATGTTTGTATTGCAATGATATTATTCTTATGTGTATTCTTTCTTTTGTCACTATGATCTTTGACGTACTTGTAGCTCTTGATTTTTGGGCGCGTAAGCGATTATTAGTTACTTGTTAGAGAGTCGGACCTTGAGAAAGTCGAGTCTTGAACGTCATGTTGGAACGACGCATATTGTCGTCAGCTTATAAAATGTGCACTTTAACAGTGAGGAAGATGTTTTCAAGTATGTTTTGTATTGTGAAGTGATGTTTTGTGTGTTATGTGACATTGCAACAAAAGCAATAAAAAAGAAGTGTAACTTAAATTCGGAGTGCTGATTACTTTCTTTACATCACCATTGTCCTGCAAAAGTGTAATCTTCAAGAATGGTTTGTGAAGCGCACCTACAAAACTTTTGAATATAGCAGAATAAAACCTAGGCCTATTTGCATCCGAGCTTGGAATCGTCACCACCTAGATTTTCAACGATTGAGCCATGATTTTACAACAAGACCAGCGTGGGAAACAGGAAAAGATGAGTGCCTAATTTATTCATTATTACATGAAGTGACTTTATTAACTGTGCTCTAATGACTCCTGCCACATAATAACTTTGTTGTTGCCCGAAAATGCAGTATTTAGCACCGTGAGCAACACCACAATCGTTATTAAATTTTGACCTTTGTTGTGGTAGGGTTGTTAAACAGTCCAGGGCGGTCCGCTCGGCATGTTGTTGCGCCCATCTGTACCGCGCTGTATGGTGTCATGGTTGCGAAGATGGACCTCGCTGTGGACGTCGGGAGTGAAGTTGCGCATCGAGCAGCCTATTGCGCACAGTGGCGGCCTGAGCGAGGCATGTCATCGACAGTTCCTGTCTCTCTGTGTCTCCTCAGTGTCCGAACAACACGGCTTTGGTTCACTCCGAGACGTCTGGACACTTCCCTTGTTGAGAGCCCTTCCTGGCTCAAAGTAACAATGCGGATGCGATCGAAACGCGGTATTGATCGGCTAGGCATGGTTGAACTACAGCAAACACGAGCCGTGTACCTCCTTCCTTGTGGAATGACCTCAACTGTTCGGCTGTCGGACCCGTTCCGTCAAATACGCGCTGCTCATATATGGTTGCTCACATCTTTGGGCGGGTTTAGTGACATCTCTGAACAGTCAAAGGTACTTTGCCAGAGATACAATATCCACAGTCAACGTCTATCTTTAGAAGTTCTGGGAACCGAGGTGACGCAAAGTTGTTTTTTGATGTGTGTACTATGCACTCACCCCATAAATCCTAGAAGTTTGTAACGGATATTTCCTAACGACATGCAAATGCGATTTCTCATATAGAGAATGTTTGTGAATCGTCATTATCAGCGATGGAGATGAACTCGTACGGTTCTCACCCTGGAGCAAGCCTCCTGTTGAGGAAACTGCGCTCGTAGCGACATCTAGCGGATTTTTTCTGTAACTCTAGACCATGCGGATTACATCTAGCGCTGTTTCAGTTACCTAGTGACATTTGCCTCAATATTATTACAAGTTAAAATCGGGTCATTCTTTTTGGGATACCTTGTATTTTGTCTGGCGGGTTTATAATGCTAGAGTCATTGCGTTCAACTAATTATGTGCGTGGCGCGGTTTAAAGTCGATCACTTACACGGCAACATTATAAAAATGTGTGCCTGCATGAGACGTCTATGCTTATTGAATATGGGTTCTGTGATGGAAACGGTAGATTGTAGCCAGAATTTAGAATAGTTGAGTATGCGGGATTCCGTCATTACGACACGAATACAAAAAGTGTACTGAAACGCACTTTTAATGGAGCTCTCCCGCGTCCCAACAATGGAGTACACGGCGCGCTGTGTTGTGCGCGCGGCGCAGCTTCCCGCGGCCGCCGCGAGAGGCGCTGAATACCTCCGTCCCATCAGCAGGCGAGCTAATTAGCACCGGCAAAAAAAAAAAAACGTGGGCGCGCTTCGCGCACCGCGCTCTGCCGTGCAGCTAATTACGACACGCGGGGCCGTACTGCGCATGCGCGGCCCCTGCGCCACGTGTCCGGAACGGGCGGCCGTCACGCGCACGTTGGCGGGCAGTCGTGTTTACGGGCCCTTCCGCGCTGCGCTAAGCGCTCGCAAGCCAGTCGCCCTGCGCGAAATGGCGCGGCCCAGCCGACTGCAGTGCGCTCTGGCGCGTGATCGCCCGCTCACTACTGCCTCTGCGCTCTCGCAGGTCAGCAGGAGGGGTCACAGGCATCTACCACACTCCCACGCAGTCGGGGAATGGCTTATTGTGTCGCCCTTTTGAATAGCCTTGTAACCTCCCCCTCTCTTATCGACCTTAATGACAGTGAAAAATTGAACCGCGTGTACGTAATGGAAATTTGGGAAAAGCAATCGTCACCGAAGTTAATCCGTCGGTAAAGAGGGAGGAAGGGTTACATCTAAATGAGAGGAAAAATGCAAATGAAATCTGTGGAAATTAAGTTTGAGAAAAGGGTAAAATTAATGAAGAAAGTAAATGTGCGGTCGTTACGTTAACAATTAATTGGTGTTAATTGGATATTTGAGATTTGGGGAAAATTACGGTCGCCAGTCCTATGGACAACTGCTATAATAACTGAAAATGAAAGATTAATCTACATATAATTAGCACTAAAAGTGAAAACTGAATGTCTGTCAGAAGTAATAAATTTCGCTACACTGTGACTTGATTTAGCAAAAGAATTAATAAAACCGGAAAATTGAAAGTTAATTTAGTGACTGAAATTAATAGTAAACTTTGTTTCTGAAGCACTACGAAATTCAATAAATTAAGATTTGTCTTGGGCTACCTCAACAATCATTTCAAAAGCTACTTGAATCTACGCAATTTAGAAATAAGAGATTTAACTTTGATCTTGAATTAAATGATTCTGAACAATTAACAATAGTAAAATTTAGTACGTACCAAGCTGAGCTGCAGTCACAGGTAAGCTAAAATACGGTAACAAAACTCGCACTCATAATTTGCGCTTGTGTAATCTAAATATTGTAGCCAGCTATGAATACTTTAACTGAACTTTGAAATTGAAGCAGTGAAATAGAATGATATTACTTTAACGCTGGCGTCTGAATTTCAACGACACTCGGGTTCATTCCGGAAAAGGAAGGGACCCTGCTTGGTAATGCAATTGGGACAATGAGCAACAAAGGTTCATGCTACGTTGCTGTAATTTAGTGAGAAAAATTTAACAGTTTGAAATGCTGAGGTCTGCCTTGCAGTTCTAAAACTTTACGTGCTTCCAGTCTTCCTTGTTGGTTGAATGAAGGTTTGAAGCCGTCGATCGAGGAGGTGGCGACAGTCACTCATTGTCGGCCGTCGCTGTTGCAGAAGCTGGATGTTGGCGCGCCTTCTTCTCGACACGGTCTCCAGCCGAAACGGGCTCTTGATGTGCGCCAGCTAATGCTTCCCGTCCGCGACACCGTGTCAGAAACTATCATAGCAAGTCGAGCGCAATTACATGCTGCCAAACCCCGAAAGCGCGGCAACTCGCGGCAGCGTCACACAACACACCTGCTCCACCGCCCTACTCCAGCCAGACTCCACGCGGGAGAGTTAACACTACCAAAGATCGTAAACACTTTGGTTCTCCACACGAACTATCGATGTATTCGTTCGATAGCATAGTTTTCCCTAGGCAAGACCCAGCGTAAAAATACAAATAGTATTTACAAAACAAACCAATTATACATCGATATATATATATATATATATATATATATATATATATATATATATATATATATATATATATAATGTCATATCTTCAGGTAACAAAATAAGGAAAAATCTGTAGCACAATAGATGGAATAGAAGGATACGCATTTCCGGCGTTACAGCCTGTCTGAAATATCTCTAGCGAGTCTTTGCTCATCGCCATGACGCAGCAGTTATAGACGCTGACGGGCAATGTGCGGGTCATCGAATTCCGCCTCCTACAGTTACGAGGGGCGTTTGAAAAGTCCGTGCAAAAATAAAAACTACTTACGTGTTTGGGGTAAACCTTTTTTTACTTTTCGACATAGTCTCCTTTCAGACTTGTACACTTCGTCCAACGCTGTTCTAACTTGTTGATCCCTTCCGAATAATAGGAATTGTCCAAGTCTGCAAAAATAGCTACTAGTTGCTGCAATCACCTCCCTGTTTGAATAAAATCTTTATCCCGCCAGCCATTTGTTCAAATTGGGGAACGAATAGTAGTCTGAGGGAGCCAAGTCTGGAGAATAGGGGGGATGCGAAACGAGTTGGAATCCTATTTCCATTAATTTTGCAACCACAACTGCTGAGGTGTGTGCTGGGCATTGTCATGATGGAAAAAGGACTTTTCTACAGTCCAATCGCCGGCGTTTTTCTTGCAGCTCGGTTTTCAAACGGTCCAATAACGATGAATAATATGCACCTGTAATAGTTTTACCCTTTTCCTGATAGTCGATGAGGATTATCCCTTGCGAATGCCGAAAGACCATAACGTTTCCGGCCGAAGGAATGGTCTTCGCTTTTCTTTGGTGCTGATTCTCCCTTGGTAACCCATTGTTTACATTGTTGTTTGGTCTCAGCAGTACAGTAATGTATCCATGTTTCATCGACAGTGACGAAACGACGCCTAAAGTCCTGCGAATTCCTCCTGAACAGCTGCAAACCATCCTTGCAACACTTCACACGATTCCGTTTTTGGTCAAGCGTGAGCAATCATATCCAAAGGTTTATGCAAAATATTATGTACCCGTTCATTCGAGATGCCCACAGCACTAGCGATCTCACGCACCTGAACTCTTCTTTCATCCATCACCATATCATGGGTTTTATCAAAGATTTCTGGAGTCGTAACCTCCACAGGGCGTCCAGAACGTTCGGCATCACTTGTGCCCATATGGCCACTCCGAAAATTTTGAAACCACTTATAAACTGTTCTAATCGAAGGTGCAGAGTCACCGTAATGTTTGTCGAGCTTCTCTTCAGTCTCCTGAGGCGTTTTGCCTTTCATAAAGTAATGTTTAATCACCACACGAAACTCTTCTTCGTCCATTTTTTGACAATCACTCGACTTCCTTGATTCACACGAAAGCCAAACACAAAGAAATAGACCAATATGGCTGAAACTTGGTGTGCGTTCTTTCCAAAAGTGCTACCAACTAAACATGACCTCGATACGCGCCGGTGCTGCCATCTCTCGGATTTCGCACGGACTATTCAAACGCCCGTCGTATTTAAAATTTGTGTTATCTGTTAAGTCCTGACACTTGCTCATTTATAGAATATTGTAAGTGGACAAAAAATTCTTTTTTTTGAGTTCATGAGTCTTCTGATTAATTGCTTGAGGTTCCCCACGAATTCCTCTCCTGTGCCAACCTTTTCATCTCAGTCCTGCAGCTAAGTACTCAATTGTTTGTTGGTTATATCCTAACTTTCCCTGAAGTTTTTACCCTCTACAGCTCCCTCTGGTACCATGGGAGTTATTCCTTCATGTTTTAACATCTATGTTACCATCCGGTCCCTTCTTCTTCTTAGTGATTTCCACATATTCCTTTCCTCGCCGATTCTCCGGAGAACCTCCTCATTCCCTACCTTACCAGTCCAACTAATTTTCAGCACCCTTCTCTTGTGCTACAGCTCGAAAGTTTCGATGCTTTTCTTTTCCAGTTTTACCAGTGGCCATGATTGGCTATCATATAATGCTGTACTCCAAACCTACATTCTCATATATTTCTTCCTCAATTGAAGATCAATATTTGATACTAATAACTTCTTTTGGCCAGGAATGCACTCTTAACCTTTGCTTGTATGCGTTTTATGTTCTACTTCCTCAGTCTGGAACCGCGCGACCGCTACGGTCGCAGGTTCGAATCCTGCCACGGGCACGAATGTGTGTGATGTCCTTAGGATGGTTAGGTTTAAGTAGTTCAAAGTTCTAGGGGACTGATGACCTCAGATGTTAAGTCCCATAGTGCTCAGAGCCATTTTTTTGTTCTACTTCCTCCATTCGCTATGTGTTATTAGTTCTCAGTGCAGAAGAGTTCCTTCACTTCGTCTACTTCGTGGCCCCTAATTTGCATGTTAAGTAAGTCGCTAAATCATATCCGGTACTTCTCTTACTTTCGTCTTCAATTTCTTATCAGCCCATATTGTGGTAATTCCAGCGTTCAGTCATTCAGTATATCCTGTAATTCTTTTTCACTTTCACTGAGCATAGCAATGACACCAGCGAAGCTTACCATTGATATCCTTTCATCTTGAGTCTGAATCCCATCCCTGAATCTGCCTACATTTCCTTCACTGCTTCTTAAATGTATTGTAGGTGCAAAACACTACATCTTTGTCTTACACCATTATTAATCAAAGGACTGAGTCCTTAGTCTTCGAGCTTCATTGTTCCGTCTAGGTTCTTGTACATATTGTATATTACCTCCACTTTCTCTACAGTTTACACATGTTTTCCACAGAATTAGGAACACGTCGCTCCTTTTCAGATTGTCGAACGCTTGATCCAGGTCTACAAATCCTATGAACGCGTATTGATTGTTGTGAAGTCTTGTTTCCATTATCAAGTGCAGCGTCAGAACTGTCTCCTGGTGCCTTTACCTTTCGTAAAGCCAAACTGAACGCCATCTGTCAGCCCCTAATCATTTTTTTCCCATTCCACGTAAGCATGAATAGTATCACACTTTGCTGAGGCTGGCTCAATAAACGTGCAGCCAGTGCGGCCAACCCACCACTGTAACTAGTAACTGATTCTGGGTTGCACATGACGATACTAATACGAACTGTACTGCCATTAACGTGTGTAACGACTAGAGCAAGGGGCAAATAGCAATTTTTCTTCCTTCAGAGTACCCCAATCTGCCACGTCACACAAGAAGGTTCGGAGAAATGACAATGCGTTCCATGCTGCTTTTATCGCGAAATTACTTGAGCAACGAGCGCGGTTAAAAGTAGTGGGAGAACAGGTGCGTGGTAAATGTTATGGGTGCACGAGGGAGGAATATGAGGAGGAAAGGTCGACAGCAAAACATAACTTGTATCCGAACAATGCAGTGTGTTAGAGCCGCGAAGACTGTGTTCGCAGAGGCGGATAACCGATTTCAAGCAGTGTGATGGCTAGGGTAGAGAGCAGAGCGCAGACCGAACACCGGGTGTGCCCGCAGCAGACGTCACACACCCTACCAACCCCAAACCAATAAATTACACAGGGGAGGGAGAGAGAGAGAGAGAGAGAGAGAGAGAGAGAGAGAGGGGAGGGGGAAGCAGTAGGCGCCCCGAATGGCCAGGCGACGGCAGCGCCGCAGCGGCAGGCGCAGTTATTACAAGCGCTGCCCGGTCCGCCGGCTGCTCACAGATGTATAACGCTTTAATTTCCTTCGAGCGTTTCCACTATACATCATCGGGTGCAGTTTGGCGCACTTGCCGGCTACTCTGCTGTTCCGTAATGGCGTCCGGGCCGGAGACTTAAAGACAGAAGGAGGCAGTGGGGACGGGGTGCGAACGCCTGTTCGCTTCCTTTTGTGACCACGGTCCGAGAAATGGTTCTCCTTTTGTGCAGAGCTAACGTTGCGTTCATAGGGCCAGTGTTGGCAGAAGCTCGGTTCGTACGCTGGAGAGTAGCAACGGAATATGTGACTGATTACAAGAACAAATAGTACAGCAGAAACTTATGATGGTTGTTTGCGTTGTTCCTACATAGTACCAAACGTTTATACGAGGGTCCATCTACATCTACATCCATGCTCCGCAAACCACCTGACGGTGTGTGGCGGAGGGTACCTTGAGTACCTCTATCGGTTCTCACTTCTGTTCCAGTCTCGTGTTGTTCGTGAAAAGAAAGATTGTCGGTGTGCTTCTGTGTGGGCTCTAATCTCTCTGATTTTATCCTCATGGTCTCTTCGCGAGATATACGTAGGAGGGTGCAATATACTGCTTGACTCCTCGGTGAAGGTATGTTCTCGAAACTTCAACAAAAGCCCGTACCGAGCTACTGAGCGTCTCTCCTGCAAAGTCTTCCACTGGAGTTTATCTACCATCTCCGTAATGCTTTCGCGATTTCTAAATGATCCTGTAACGAAGCGCGCTGCTTTCCGTTGGATCTTCTCTATCTGTTCTATCAACCCTATCTGGTACGGATCCCACACCGGTGAGCAGTATTCAAGCAGTGGGCGAACAAGCGTACTGTAACCTACTTCCTTTGTTTTCGGACTGCATTTCCTTAGGATTGTTCCAATGAATCTCAGTCTGGCATCTGCTTTACCGACGATTAATTTTATATGGTCATTCCATTTTAAATCACTTCTAATGCGTACTCGCAGATAATTTATGGAATTAACTGCTTCCAGTTGCTGACCTGCTATATTGTAGCTAAATGATAAGGGATCTATCTTTCTTTGTATTCGCAGCACATTACACTTGTCTACATTGAGATTCAATTGCCATTCCCTGCACCATGCGTCAATTCGCTGCAGATCCTTCTGCATTTCAGTACAATTTTCCATTGTTACAACCTCTCGATACACCACAGCATCATCTGCAAAAAGCCTCAGTGAACTTCCGATGTCATCCACAAGGTCATTTATGTATATTGTGAATAGCAACGGTCCTATGACACTCCCCCGCGGCACACCTGAAATCACTCTTACTTCCGCAGACTTCTCTCCATTGAGAATGACATGCTGCGTCCTGTTATCTAGGAACTCCTCAATCCAATCACACAATTGGTCTGATAGCCCATACGCTCTTACTTTGTTCATTAAACGACTGTGGGGAACTGTTTCGAACGCCTTGCGGAAGTCAAGAAACACGGCATCTACCTGTGAACCCGTGTCTATGGCCCTCTGAGTCTCGTGGACGATTAGCGCGAGCTGGGTTTCACATGACCGTCTTTTTCGAAACCCATGCTGATTCCTACAGAGTAGATTTCTAGTCTCCAGAAAAGTCATTATACTTGTACATAATATGTGTTCTAAAATTCTACAGCTGATCGACGTTAGAGATATAGGTTTATAGTTCTGCACATCTGTTCGACGTCCCTTCTTGAAAACGGGGATGACCTGTGCCCTTTTCCAATCCTTTGGAACGCTACGCTCTTCTAGAGACCTACGGTACACCGCTGCAAGAAGGGGGGCAAGTTCCTTCGCGTACTCTGTGTATAATCGAACTGGTATCCCGTCAGGTCCAGTGGCCTTTCCTCTTTTGAGCGATTTTAATTGTTTTTGTATCCGTCTATCGTTGTACAAGCTTCCTGGTGCCCTCATAAAAGAAGGTTTTCGGTTGAGCTGCGGGCCAGGAATGCACCGCTTCTTTCACTGCTTCGTCCGAGGCAAATCGACGGCCCCTTTTAGTGCCTGTTTGAGTGGACCAAACAAGTGATAGAAGGGGGAAGGTCAGGACTATATGGAGGATGATCCAGTACTTCAAATTTGAGATTCTGGGGCGTTTTACCAGTGTGGGCAGCAGTATGCGGACGGGCATTGTCATGCAACAAGACAACACCTTTCGACAGCAATCCTCGGCGTTTGCTTCGAATTGCAGTCTTTAGCCTGGCAGTAAGCATCTCACTGTAACACACACTGTTTATTGTTGTGCCCCTTTCGCCATGATGTTCCAGTACTGCACCTTGTGCGTCCCAAAAAACCGTAAGCATCAGTTTTCCTGCGGGACGGTAGGGTCCTGAACCTTTTCTTGCACGGCGAATTTGGATGTTTCCATCCCATAATCTACCGTTTACTCTACGGCTCGTAATTATGGATCCGTGTTTCGTCACCAGTGATGATCCTGTCTAAGAAGTTGTCCCCTACGTTACCACAGCGATCCAAATGTTTTTTCAGATGTCCAAGCGCGTTTGCTTATGCAACTGTGTGAGTTGTTTTGGGACCCATCTTGCGAAAACTTTATGAAACCCATGTCTGTTGTGGATGATTTCGTAGACAGAACCGTGACTAATTTGCAGACGATGTGCCACTTCGTCAGCAGTTAATTGTCTAAGAGAATCATTTCACGTGAACGCTCAATGGTTTCTTCATTTGTGGCGGTAAACGGTCGTCCGGCTCCTTCGTCGTGCGTAACACTCGTGCGACCATTTCGGAGTTTTTCAATCCATTCGTAGACACTCCGTTGTGGCAAAACACTGTTCCCGTACTGTACCGAAAGTCTTCGATGAATTTCGGCCCCTGATACGCCTTCCGACCACAAAAAACGGATCACCGAACGTTGCTCTTCTTTGGTGAAAATAGACAGCGGAGCAGCCATGACTAACAGTACGGCAGTGATAACGAAACTAACCTAGCAGCTTGAAAATTGCACACATATAACAACAAATAAACAAAACATGCGTCATCAACGAAAGTACTACCAAAATAAACAAAAATATAAGTAAATTGCTGATAATAATTGACTTACTCTCGTATGTACTGCGATGCACTAGTCTTAAGTTTTACCCACGTTGGCTTGAAAGCTCCGGAGACAAGGAATGGATGATTTATCTGAGTGAGATATGTAGCCTGGAGCGGTGCATGGACCAAAGAAATATTTCGTTCGCACATTAATCCCTGGCGATGCAGTCGTTCGCCTTCATAAGATTAATACGAGTAAAAAAAATGATTTAAACAAGATAGGTGCATGGTGCGACAAATGTTGGCCGACCATAAACAACAAAAAGTGTGAGGACCTCCACATCCAGAAGAGTACTAAAAAAAAAATCCGATGAATTTCGGTTACACTATAAAATCGCACTGATTTAAAGGTTGTCAATCCAACTAAATACCAGGGTATTACAATAACGAATAACTAAAATTAGAACCATCACATCGGAAATGTTGGAGGGAAGACGAATCAAAGATTGTGTTTAATTGCCAGAACACTTAGAAAGCGCAACAAATGTACTAAAGACACTGCCACAACACTACGCTTCTCCTTCGTCTGCTGCAGTATTGCCGTGCGATTTGGGATCCTTACCGGATGGCATTGACGGAGGGCATCCGAAAAGTTCACAGAAGGGCAGCTACTTTTGTCCTGACACGTAATAGGATTGATAGTGTGACGCATGCGATACACGAGTTGGGGTAGCAGTCATTAAATCAAAAGTGTTTTCGTTGCGGCGAGATCTTTCATGAAATTTCAGTCGCCGATTTGCTCTTCCGAATGCCAAAATAGCTTGCTGACTTTCGCCTACTTAGGAGAAACCGGCCGCTGTGGCCGAGCGGTTGTAGGCGCTTGAGTCCGGAACCGCGCGGCTGCTCCTGCCACCGGCATGGATGTGTGTGATGTCCTTAGGTTAGTTAGGTTTAAGTAGTTCGAAGTTCTAGGGGACTGATGACCTCAGATGTTAAGTCCCATAGTGCTGAGAGCCATTTGAACCATTTTCAATCTCTTCCAATGTTGTTCACACAGATTGTAACTTCTTTGGTGACAATACTCAGTAAATGCCTGAAGATGGCCTTGTAAGCCGAAAACCGGTTAACAAAATAAAAGTAACATTGTAGAACAAAAAGCAAACTCGTGCTTTTCGTTTATTGTTAATTTCAAGCGCAACTGCTTGCGCATCAAACCAACGATTCACCGATGTTGTTGAGTGCGCATTTGAATAGCGTCCGTTATTGTTTAGACGATGGGACAATTTGTATAACTAACAATAAAGAAGAATTTCGCTTTGTCTGCCATATTCTTTCTCAATAGAGGCGAATCTGCAGATGTTCACGAAATTACCGCCAAACAGTTAAACTGTATCAGGTATGAGACGGAGTTGTGTTGATAGGACAGCACAAAATCGAAATATTGTAAATTTCTTTCTCATCGTTTCTTAAGCAAAAAGGGATATTACCTACTGTCTGATTTAAAGCGTCGTTCGATATTAACACTTCTAAAAAAGTTGTTTTTTTAAATCCGTGGCTCTATCTTTTTTTGGTTTTTGGTTATTTCATTCCCCCACGCCCCGTATGGGCGAGAGGCGAGGGGGGGGGGGAGGAGGGTTGTTACACAACCCGCTCTTCAAACATCTGACAATAAAATATGAAATGAGATGAAAAAACAAGAAACAGATACGTGAGATATTACAATGAATTTAAAACATTTTAAAGATGAAAATGAAATGAAAGTTTTATACAGGGTCTTACAAAAAGGTACGGCCAAACTTTCAGGAAACATTCCTCAAACACAAATAAAGAAAAGATGTTATGTGCACATGTGTCCGGAAACGCTTAATTTCCATGTTAGAGCTCATTTTAGTTTCGTCCACCTACGCTCAATGGAGCACGTTATCATGATTTCATACGGGATACTCTACCTGTGCTGCTAGAACATGTGCCTTTACAAGTACGACACAACACGTGGTTCATGCACGATGGAGCTCCTGCCCATTTCAGTCGAAGTGTTCGTACGCTTCTCAACAACAGATTCGGTGACCGATGGATTGGTGGAGGTGGACCAATTCCATGGCCTCCACGCTCTCCTGTCCTCAACCCTCTTGACTTTCATTTATGGGGGCATTTGAAAGCTCTTGTCTGCGCAACCCCGGAACCAAATGTAGAGACTCTTCGTGCTCGTATTGTGGTCGGCTGTGATACAATACGCCATTCTCCAGGGCTGTATCAGCGCATCAGGGATTCCATGCGACGGAGGGTGGATGCATGTATCCTCGCTAACGGAGGACATTTTGAACATTTCCTGTAACAAAGTGTTTGAAGTCACGCTGGTGCGTTCTGTTGCTGTGTGTTTCCATTAAAGGTGCTACAGTCTGGAACCGCGCGGCCGCTTCGGTCGCAGGTTCGAATCCTGCCTCGGGCATGGATGTGTGTGATGTCCTTAGGTTAGTTAGGTTTAAGTAGTTCTAAGTTCTAGGGGACTGATGACCTTAGAAGTTAAGTCCCATAGTGCTCAGAGCCATTTGAACCATTTTTGTGTTTCCATTCCATGATTAATGTGATTTGAAGAGAAGTAATAAAATGAGCTCTAACATGGAAAGTAAGCGTTTCCGGACATATGTCCACATAACATATTTTCTTTCTTTGTGTGTGAGGAATGTTTCCTGAAAGTTTGGCCATACCTTTTTGTAACACCCTGTATACGAGGGTGGGTCAAATGAAAACCTTAAACATTTTTTTAAAATATTATTGTGCAGAAGTGGTACAAACCCATATCACTTTTCAACATAATCTCCCCCACGCTCAATGCAAGTCCTCCAGCGCTTACAAAGTGCATAAATTCCTTTAGAAAAAAAATCTTTTGGTAGTCCGCGCAACCACGCGTGGCGTACCTCTTCATCGGAACGGAACTTCTATCCTCCCATTACGTCTTTGAGTGGTCCAAACATGTCGAAATCACTTGGGGCAGGGTCTGGTGAGTATGGTGGATGAGGAAGACACTCAAAATGCAGGTACTGTTGTACGGGCAGTGTGAGGCCTTGCATTGTCATGTTGCAAAAGGACACCTGTTGACAGCAATCCACGTCGCTTTGATTTGATTGCAGGCAGCAGATGATTTTTTAGGAGATCTGTGTACGATGCACTGGTGACAGTGGTCCCTCTAGGCACGTAATGCTCCAAAATGACGCCTTTTTCGTCCCAAAAGAGAGTCGGCATAGCCTTCCCTACTGATGGTTCTGTTCGAAACTTCTTTGGTTTTGGTGATGAGGAATGGCGCCATTCCTTGCTCGCTCTCTTCGTTTCCGGTTGGTGGAAGTGAACCCAGGTTTCTTCCCCAGTAACGATTCTTGCAATAAAGCCATCACCTTCTCGTTCAACGCACCGAATAATTTCTTCACAAACATCAACACGTCGCTCTCTCATTTCAGGAGTCAGCTGCCGTGGCACCCATCTTGCAGACACTTTGTGAAACTGGAGCACATCATGCACAATGTGGTGTGCTGACCCATGACTAATCTGTAAACACGCTGCAGCGTCATTCAGTGTCACTCGGCGGTTTTCCTTCACTATGGCTTCAACTGCTGCAATGTTCTGTAGAGACACAACTCCTTGTTCCTGACCTGGACGAGCATCAAGTCACACCATTTACGAACTTCCTACTACATTCGTAGACTTGCTGCTGTGACAAACATGAATCACCGTACTGAACCTTCATGCGTCCATGAATTTCAATAGGTTTCACACCTTCACTACGCAAAAACCGAACAACAGAACGCTGTTCTTCCCTGGTGCAAGTCGCAAGTGGGGCGGCCCTCTTTATACTGATACTGCGACGGTATGTGTGCATCTGCACTATGCTGCCACCTACAGGCCATTCTGCACGCTGTTCGTAGCACGCTTACCAACTTACAGGATAACGGTGCGAAATTTCGATTTGTTATTACAAATTTAAGGTTTTCATTTGACTCACCCTCGTATATAGGACTTCTTGCGTCTGTAGTTAAAAACAGTTATCACAAAAGGTAAAACGAAACACAATACGAGCACATTAAAAAACATTTAAAACATGATGCCGAACCATTTGTGGGGCGGCGGGTGGAATTAATTGTTATATAAATGTTCCTATTATTTATGCTGTTGTTTGCCGTTCTCAACACTGGCTCTCTAACTACAATATTGGCAACCAGAAAGTGATTAGCAAAACGTGAAGCCTGTAATTAGAATTCCTAGTGCCCACTTCATCTGAGAATACACTTATAGTTACAGCTTATAGCTCTGATGAATTAGGAGATTGTCTGGGATTTATAATCAAAAACGGTCGTGAAAAAACGTTCTGTATTCTGAAAGTCACAGACGAAAACAAAAGAACCCACACAATCTAACCAACAGAGCAGTTCAGAGTCTAATGCGCTGATGCAACTATAAATGTCCAAATTAAATGTTTAAATGAATGCTCGCCATAATTTGATGATTAGGTTCATCAAACGCCACGCTAAATAATGGTAGAATGTTTGTCCCGCGGCGGCACGTGAAAATACGACAATACGCAAACTGAAGAACGATAATTATAGTCATCCCGGAATTAACACTTCACTCGAAAAGGATTTCATGGTTACGCGTATCCCGAGTAACTTAATATGGCATCCGAGGCTGTTTGTATCAACGATACCGACGCGACGCGACTCCCGACACAGATGGCGTGCTATTCAGCGTCTGGAGAGAACTGGGGCCTTCCTCTCTCGCGCAGCGTTCTTACATATAAGGCCGCGGTGCGGACGGCTAAGGGAACGCCTGATCAAATCGGCTCTCCCGACTAGCCGCTGGGCTAGTAATGCACCACATTAAGTTATTGAATAAATCATAGCTTCTTTTGCTGATGGCCGACGAAGCTCTCAATTTAAATGTGCAATCAGCACACAGGTAAGTAATCATAATAAAAGTCTGATGTGGCTAAATTAAATATTTTGGGCGAGAGAATTAATTTAATTACACTGCAAGCAGTAGACGAGCTCTGAACTTGCACTTTGGAAACACGCTATTGCTATAGTTTTATAGTTATTCAAATGAAACTTCTCACATCTTTATGGTTATAGCGGATCTCCATTCTACTTAAATATAAACATCCTACCCTTATTTATTAGCCTACTGAATCTATCTTGCTTCCTTAATTTTTAAGACAAAAAACAGAAAATTATGAATTTCAACTAAAATCTTAAATTGTGAGATCCAGAAGACTGTTTCTATTAAATAATTATGGAAAAGGAACCTAAATATAAATTTTTAAGTCTATAGCTCTTTTCTGTTGCGCCAATGATTTTTACAGAAAAACGTCCAAATTTCGAAAATGGTTCAAGTTATTGAACTGACATTCGACACATGTTGATTTAGTATTACTCCTGACATGCTAGAAACATTTTAAGTTATTTGCTTGATTTTTAAAGTATTGCGCAACCTGTATGACGTTAGAGCTAGTTACCGCGGACTGGCTGGCACACAATAGAAAGACTGATGTGAATTTACTACGGCGTGAGTAGGCTGCTGCCGTACACATTGATATTTAAAAGAAGCACTTTCTGGCACTAAAAACTGGAATGACATGCCCTTGGATGAGGAGTCTGTTGTTGAAGCGGAAAAGGTTGGCCAGCGAGGACCACAGGAACGTGGTGGTGTAGGGATGGAGGACTGGTGTGTAGTATTGAGGGGTTAAGAGTGGCTGTTGAGACAGAAGAAGGGTGAAGCAGAGGGGCTATTCGTGAAGCTAATAGTTGTTGGGAAAAGGGAGGTGGGAAAAGAAAGGCAGACGAGAGAAAAAGGGGGTAAAGAAATGTGGAGACAGGCGGGAGATGTAGCCCTTTTGAGGGGAAATGGGTGGGGTGGACTTATGACTGGTAGGATGGGCAAATGTCAGGGCGGAGTTCATGATCTGGGACGGGTAGATGCTTAAGTTCCTTTGAGAGGCTGTGTGGAAGATCTGTAGGTGGAAGGTTGGTTGCATGTGTTGGTTAAGTCGCCGCAGCATACGGGGATTGGAAAGTAGAGGGGAAACTATAGCATTATTGGTGCCGAGTTTGCGGATGCTGTAGATTATTCGGAGGCGTTCAATATGAGAGAGGAGACGGGGGAATTTGATTAGTTGGTACTGGCTTAATCAATTTTTTTTCTTTATTGTTATTTCATGTCCTCCGCCCCACATGGCGGGGGGTACAATCTACCGCTTTCAGCCACACGAGGGTAAAATTTTAAAACCATAATATAAAAGCTGAACATGGCGGTAGACAAAAATAAACGTTATATACAATAAAAGGACATATCGCCAGTTGCATAAGTTAAAATATAGAAGTTTAATTTACCGTCTAGTAAGGTCATCCGAAGACCAGTACCAGTTGCAAAGCGATTTAGAAAAGATTGCTGTATGGTGTGGCAGATGGCAGTTGACGCTAAATAACGAAAAGTGTGAGGTGATCCACACGAGTTCCAAAAGAAATCCGTTGGAATTCGATTACTCGATAAATAGTACAATTCTCAAGGCTGTCAATTCAACTAAGTACCTGGGTATAAAAATTACGAACAACTTCAGTTGAAAAGACAACATAGATAATATTGTGGGGAAGGAGAGCCAAATGTTGCGTTTCATTGGCAGGACACTTACAAGATGCAACAAGTCTACTAAAGAGACAACTTACAAAACACTCGTTCGTCCTCTGTTAGAATATTGCTGCGCGGTGTGGGGTCCTTACCAGGTGGGATTGACGAAGGACATCGAAAGGCCGGCCGAAGTGGCCGTGCGGTTCTAGGCGCTGCAGTCTGGAACCGCGAGACCGCTACGGTCGCAGGTTCGAATCCTGCTTCGGGCATGGATGTGTGTGATGTCCTTGGGTTAGTTAGGTTTAACTAGTTCTAAGTTCTAGGGAACTAATGACCTCAGAAGTTGAGTCCCATAGTGCTCAGAGCCATTTTTGACATCGAAAGGGTGCAAAAAAGGCAGCTCGTTATGTATTATCACGTAATAGGGGAGAGAGTGTGGCAGATATGATACGCGAGTTGGGATGGAAGTCATTAAAGCAAAGACGTGTTTCGTCGAGGCGAGATCTTTTTACGAAATTTCAGTCACCAACTTTCTCTTCCGAATGCGAAAATATTTTGTTTAGCCCAGCCTACATAGGTAGGAATGATCATCAAAATAAAATAAGAGAAATCAGAGCTCGAACAGAAAGGTTTAGGTGTTCGTTTTTCCCGCGCGCTGTTCGGGAGTGGAATGGTAGGGAGATAGTATGATTGTGGTTGGATGAACACTCTGCCAAGAACTTAAATGTGAATTGCAGAGTAATCATGTAGATGTAGATGGTGATTAACTAAAATGTAAAAACAAATTAATGGAAAATGAGTGTCGCACATGAATATATAAAAACAGATAGGCCGCTGCATGAGCTAAAGCGAAGAGGCCGCTGTCTTGACTGATTAAAATAGAGACACCTGTGTGAGAAGAGATGACGGATGTAGCTCGCCAGGAATCACGGTATCATGGGAATGTAGCATTTATAGGTAGTGCATAGGAAGGGGTTTTGTGGGTTAACGTTTGGAGGAGGGATGGAGGTAAAAGTGGAGAGGAATGAGGTTTCGAACCGAGAGTTGGGGAATGGGGTGGAGAGGACTGGAGGGGCAGGAAGCCCTGACAAGGGGTGGAAAGAGAGAACTTTTCTGGCTCCGTCAACTATGTCATTAATTCTACATGACCAGTCTCTCATTGGGAGAAACGTGTTCGTCGCCACGGTGACGGTGTTGAAAAATAAATTTATAGACATGAAGAATAAAGTGGTAAAAACTACGTTAAGTTTTTTTATTTAAAACCCTTTAAGAGTTTTCACGTAAATAAGTTCAGAGGCTTTACTTTCCAGCACGTTCTAGTACGCGCGACACAGTCCCGGGAGAGGGGCGGTAGTACGCGGACTCACCGCCAGGGACCGTGCTCGTCGCCCCTGTCATGGCGGTGTCGTGGCGGCACTGATTGTGGCCGCTCGGCATAAATCTGTGACGCAAAGCCACTTTATTAAATAAGGGCCGGGCCAGGCCCAGCCCACTCCTGCGAGCGTTAATTCCGAGGGCGGCGAGGGCGCCGGCTTTCGAGATAAAAGCGGCCGCCGAGTGAATAATGGAGCCAGATTTACGCGATAAAGTGAGGGTCATTACTGCCCGGGGCGGCGCACAGCGGGTAGTAATCTGCAGAAATGAAGCGCCCTTTAGTCATACGCGACATCATTTCTTTCCCGGCGCTGACACGTGGCCAGGGGTCAGTTAATCTGCACGGGAGTTGGCGAAAATGTGCGGATGTTTGCTTTACACACCTTCGCTGGTGTCGCTACGTTCCAGGTTTCAAAAGAGGCGCAAGAATTTGATGTAGATACAGAGACCCAACGCGGAAACACAATAGGTCTGCGAGAGGAAGAGTCTAATCTTCTATAGAAACGAGTCTGCATTCATACTTTTACGGACAGAATAATCTGACAAGTGTTTTGAGCATCTGGCAATCAGTGAATCTTTTCGCTTCTCACGTATTGAAGTATGTGTTGTGCGCAACAAAATGCTTTCACATTTTCGACAGAAGAGCAGAGATGAATTTCGTAAACAGAGATCTTGCGAAACTCAGCTCACCCTGTTTGTTTACGAGTGCCGTAGAGAACAGCGTTTACGTTCTGTGTTCCTTGACAACTGGAACGGTTGCTAAAGTAACCTTCACTTGTGAAAAGGGTAAGTAACTTACAGAAATGTTTAATACAGCAGTGAATGGAGTATGGTTCAAATGGCTCTGAGCACTATGCGACTTAACTTCTGAGGTCATCAGTCGCCTAGAACTTAAAACTAATCAAACCTAACTAACCTAAGGACATCACACACATCCATGCCCGAGGCAGGTTTCGAACCTGCGACCGTAGCGGTCACGCGGTTCCAGACTGAAGCGCCTTTAACCGCACGGCCACACCGGCCGGCGAATGGAGTATGTCTTCAAGTTTTATTCCCGTCTAATACTACCAGCTCTCGACGTTCCCTTTAGGTGGTATGCACGAAAGAGTTATTCCAACAATCGTATAAAAGTGGAGAGCTTTGGCATTGTTGTCTATGGCCTCGTGAATCCACATCCGCTACCGCACTTCAGAGACGATTCAGGAATAAATATTGCAAACCGCCACCTCAAAGACAAACTGTTATTAACTGGTACAGTCGATTCATCGTAACTGGCTGTGTATCGAATAGGACGCCGAGTAACAGCCGGCCAGCAATTGAGCGAATTCGGCAGTCTCACATTCGTAGTCCGGGTAAATCAACGAGAGGTGCCAGCTTAGAACTGAATGAGCCTAGAGTTACGGTGTGGAAGACATCACGGAAACGCATGTCATTCAAGGGCTACACACTGGAACTTTTGCAAGCTTTAAGATAAAGTAACAAAGAAAAACGAACAGAGTTATGTGTAGAAATGTTTGACAAAATGCAGATTGAAGAAGACTTTCTTAATAAAATGATGTTCAGTGACGAAACCACCTTCCATAGCTGCGGTAAAGCGAATCGACATAATGTTCGCCTATAGAGTGAGCAGAAACCAGATCACGTAATCGAACATGAGTCGCCTAAAGCAAACTTTTTTGTGTTGTTTTGTTTCGAGACACTGTCCACTCCGTTCAACTGCTCTTCCAAGTCTTTTGCTGTCTCTGGTATAATCACAATCTCATCGGCAGAGTTCGAAGTCTTTATATCTCCTTCGTGAACTATCATTGCTTCTCCTAATTTTCCTGCCGAGCGGACTAGGGCGATTCGCCGGCCGAGGTGGCAGAGCGGTTCTAAGCGCTACAGTCTGGAGCCACGCGACCGCTACGGTCGCGGGTTCGAATCCTGCCTCGGGCATGGATGTGTGTGATGTCCTTAGGTTAGTTAGGTTTAAGTAGTTCTAAGTTCTAGGGGACTGATGACCACAGCTGTTAAGTCCCATAGTGCTCAGAGCCATTTTTGATACCGAAAATGTTGACGGATGTGCACAAAACCAAACGTTTAGACAGTGCGTTGACTTTCTTTGAGCGGTACCACAACGACAGTGATGGTTTCTTAAGCCAAATTGTTACGGGCGATGAAACATGGGTGGCCTACGACACGCCAGAATCAAAGCAACAGTCCATGGAAGTTGAGCAAGGGCATCGTTTTGCTGCAAGACAGTTCCCGTCCGAACGTGGCGAATCAGACCAAAGATCTCATCACATGTTTTTGATAGGAAACTCTAGATCATCCTCCGTACAGCCCCGATCTTGCGCCCAGTAACTACCATCTGTTCCTGCACTTGAAGAAACACCTGGGCGGTCAGCGTATTCAAGACGATCATGAAGTCAAAACAGTGGTGATGCAGTGGTTAACAAGTCAGGCGGAAGACTTCTATGAGGAGGGTATTCAAAAACTGGTACAACGTTGTGACAAGTGCCTTAATATTGACGGAAATTGTTAGAAAAGTAGATTAACGTACAGGCTTTCACGTAAAAATAAAATTATTGAGGTATCTTAGCACGTCTTTTTTTAAAATTCATAACGGTACTTACTTAAAAAACACGCCTCGTATGTTATGCAGTGGCTTGCTATGAGTCAGTGTTAATCTACAGGGTGGCGCATGAAACGTGTTACCAAATGTTTCTTTCACAATTTACGACGCACATTAGATATCCCGCTGGGATCGCTACAGCAGTACCAGCAGAGCTTGGAAAAACAAATGAGTTACGAGATGACGTGTAATTCACGATACTGCCGCTAGGAGACTAGTAAGCAGCAATGGCTGACAATGGAAGACTGACGACACAGCAACGATCGGCAATTGTGTTACTTTTTCATGAAACGAAAAGCCTTGTTGTGACTCATAGGCGTTTTCGACAACAGTTTAACACACGATGGGACCCTTTCAAGAAGACCATCCACAGGTTGTACGATAAATTTTTACAGGAAGGAACAGTATTGGAAGCGAAGCGACCTCTGCCTAAGCCTGTTTGTTCGCCGGAGAATACTGAAGCGGTACGAGTTGCCGTACAGAGAAGTACCGGGAAATCGTGTAGAAAGGCAGCAGTGCAACTGGGAATATCCAGACGCTCCGTTGAACGCATTCTTAAAAGTGACCTCCATATGTACCCATATAAGATGACCTGTACACAGAAGCTCACTGAAGGACACAAGCAGCAGAGAAGGATAGGGAAGAAACTCAACAACGTTTGGTTTTCAGACGAGACGCATTTTCATTTAGACTGTGTGGTTAACAAACAAATTGTACGCTTTTGGGCCACTGAAAACCCACAAGTGTTTCATGAACAACAACATTATGCTCCGAGGAATACAAAAAAAAAAAAAATGGCTCTGAGCACTATGGGACTCGACTGCTGTGGTCATCAGTCCGCTAGAACTTAGAACTACTTAAACGTAACTAACCTAAGGACATCACACACATCCATGCCCGAGGCGGGATTCGAACCTGCGACCGTAGCAGTCGCACGGTTCCGGACTGCGCGCCTAGAACCGCGAGACCACCGCGGCCGGCCGAGGATTACAGCGTGGGTAGCAATTTCCAGTCAACAGACTTATTGGACCCTTTTTCTTTGAAGAAACTGTGAACAGCGAGCGTTATTTGAGCATGGTTCGCAACAGCTTCTCGCTATTTCCTTGCCCTTCAACACGCAGTGGTTCATGCCAGATGGAGCAAGGTCACATACTGCAAACACTGTGTTGGAATTTTTACACGAGCATTTCGACATGCGGATCATTTCACTCAGGTTTCCAGGTCGCTTCAATGACGGACGAAATTGGCCCCCCAATAGTCCAGACCTCAATCCGTGTGACTTTTTTCTTTGGGGGGGTACCTAAGGAAATAATTTTCCCGAAACGTCCACGTGATTTAATGGAGCTCAGAAGACTTATTCTTCAAGCTTGCAGTGAAATTACGGAAGACATGTGCCGTAGCGTAATCACTAACTTCAGTGTTCGTTTGAAGGATGTTAGGAAACGAGATGGTGGACATATTGAGCATGTGCTGAGTTAGAACGAATCTCCATGGACGGCTCTTCATTGTAGTATATGTTCCTTTCAGATTGTATTGATAATAAAGTTTGTATTCAAACACATTTCGTGCGCCACCCTGTAAATGAGGGTGGTGGACCTAGGCTGTGCACCCTCTCCCCCAGGCAGGAGCACGGCGACCGAAGCACTGCAGCAGGACGAGAAGTGTGACCTCCGCAACACATGTGCGAGCGCGCGGCCTCAACTTCCCCCCTAGCAGGCGGTAGGCGCCCGCAGTTTGCTGAGTGAGTTGCAGGTCGTTGCTCCGGCTGGCGACTCGGCTCCAAGGACTCGGCCGTGCGTTGCTCTCCGCCTGCAGGCAGCGGTAATGACGCACCACCTGCCGGTCACTGCTCGGACGTCCTCGGCAGTCAAAGCAGCGGACGCCCTCGCCCCTTCCACCAAACTACTAATCTGCCGCCCTGCGCCTAGGGGGGTGTTTCCAGAGCAACTACTTTCGCAGGGATCGAATGAAGGGTAGAGCCACGGGTCGTAACACATCTGAAATGTAACGTCCACTGGTCAAAGTGCCGTCAGTGCGAACAAGAGGTGACCGAGACGTGTAACCAATAGTACCCCATACCATCACGCCGGGTGATACGCCAGTATGGCGATGACGAATACACGCTTCCAATGTGCGTTCACCGCGATATCGCCAAACAGGGATGCGACCATCGTGATGCTGTAAACAGAACCTGCATTCATCCGAAAACATGACATTTTGCCATTCGTGCACCCAGGTTCGTCGTTGAGTACACCCTCGCAGGCGCTCCTGTCTGTGATGCAGCGTCAAGGGTAACCGCAACCGTGGTCTCCGAGCTGATAGTCTATACTGCTCCAAACCTCGTCAAACTGTTCGTGCAGATGGTTGTTGTCTTGCAAACGTCCCCATCTGTTGACTCAGGGATCGAGACGTGGCTGCACGATCCGTTACAGCCGTGCGGATAAGATGCCTGTCATCGCGACTGCTAGTGATACGAGGCCGTTGGGATCCAGCACGGCGTTCCGTATTACCCTGCTGAACCTACCGATTCCATATTCTGCTGACAGTCATTGGATCTGGACCAACGCGAGCAACAATGTCGCGATACGATAAACCGCAATCGCGATAGGCTACAATCCGACATTAATCAAAGTCGGAAACGTGATGGTACGCATTTCTCCTCCTTACACGAGGCATCACAACAACGTTTCACCAGGCAACGCCGGTCAACTGCTGTTTGTGTATGAGAAATCGGTTGGAAACTTTCCTCGTGTCAGCACGTTGTAGGTGTCGCCACCGGCGCCAACCTTGTGTGAATGCTCTGAAAAGCTAATGATTTGCATATCACAGCATCTTCTTTCTGTCTTCGCGTCTGTAGCACGTCACCTTCGTGGTGTAGCAATTTTAATGGCCAGTAGTGTATTAGTGATTAACAATTGTAAAGGCTTAACACAGTGACCAGAAGCAGAGCAGCTGCTGATCTGAGTAGAGGAGGCATTAGACTATGAGAATAACATAAGACACGGATACACATTCGCTTTTCCCTCGGTGCATGCGACAATGGAACAGAAAATGGAGCTGGTATTACTAGCATGAAGTACCCTCCGCCAGACACCACACAGGGACAGAAGTAGTGTTGTTGTAGATGTAGAAGCACAGGGAGGCTGTGGAGGGAATAATCTCATTACTGGAGGCGCCAGGCGCAATTGTGTCTGCAGAACAGCGGTGACTCACGAGAGTTGTAAAGTGGCGGCAGGGGGCGCAAATCCGTTCAGATGCGGAGTGCAGTCGCTGTTACCGCAGGGACGCCCGCATCCACTCGCCGTGTCTGAAATATGGCGGGCGCTGCAGAACTGTGGATGTTAACACGCAGTAGAACTAGAAATTTGAATGACCAAACCAGAGACGACTTGTTACAATGTAATCCAAAGCAGTAGCACCTCATATCGCAGCTCATAAACACGGAGTCGCCGTCCGTTTTAACTACATTAGTTTGCAGCATGTAATTAATTTTAGAGGGATAAGTTTCTGTTGACAGCTTCCTCCGGCAGTTACCATTTACAGGTATTCCATTGTCGCGGACAGTCACGAGAATTACTGCCACCTATTCCCCGACAACAATGCTGCGCCTCACGACAGATGATTGTTGATGTCTCGTGTTGAACCAGTAATCCCCTCCATCTCGATTCTTTATAGAATCGAACTTCCATTTATAAAACAGTGTGATTAGTTTACAAATATGTTAACGTGTTAAATTTAAATGCAGCTTAAGACCACCAAAAAATAAATAAAAATAAAAACGACGCACGACGAAGGAATTATTCGAATGGCACGGAAATCGGTAGATGTGATGTAGACGCACAGGCAAACAAATGATTACAATTTCAGAAAAACTGGATGATTTATTCAAGAGAAAGAGCGTTAGTAATTGAGCAAGTCCGGTTCTAGCCGCTTCAGTCTGGAACCGCGCTGCTGCTACGGTTGCAGGTTCGAATCCTGCCTCGGGCATGAATGTGTGTGGTGTCCTTAGGTTAGTTAGCTTTAAGTAGTTCTAAGTTCTAGGGGACTGATGACCTCAGAAGTTAAGTCCCACAGTGCTCAGAGCCATTTGAACCATTTATTTATGAAGAAAGTTTGTGCCAGTTGCATCGGAGTGTTCATCTTTTCTTTTTTTCAGTCGCAGATTTCCAGGCCCAGCAAAGGTACGCAATTTCATTAACAATGCACAGCACTGAGAGTTTCTGACATCGCTAAATCACCTGGCTTCACTGACAGCAGCAATTCGTGTCGGGTTTCAAACAGATTGTTACTGAAACTCGTATCTGTTCCCTACCGCTTAGTTTCTGTTTACAACTAAGGTGTACGCTGGCTCATGTTCGTGGTAAACCGAATGAGTCGGCCCAATTCATTGTACGAAAAATACTCCCTAAACGTCACAGAATCATATCAGGTTTGTACTGCACCCCCTACACACTACTCACATGGCTATGGGTGTACACCATTCCTTGTAGACACGTTTGACTGTCCGCGGTGATGCACCATCAAAATCGGGCAGTTCCACTTATGCTATGGTCACGACCAAACACAATAGATTCTTCCTGACACTGTGTCACGTTTCCACGTCTATCAGTCTATCTGCGGTATGACGTACATCAGCAACTGAAGGCTACAATACCGCTTGATACTAGTTTTACACAATCTGCAGCGCTGCAAAGTTATCAGTGTGTTCTTTCGCATGGGTGCCTACTTTGTCTGGATAGGTTACCAGCTTGTTTGTTGCTTTCAGAACCGCAGCTTCATTACAGAGATAATGATCAGATCAGCACCAGTAGAGCTCCACTAGCACCTTTTTACTACACCTTATTCGATCACTGACCGACTGCAGTGACGTCACCACGGGCAGTTCCGGATGATCCACAGAGACTAGGGCGCGTCTTATACTGGGTGGACCATTCATCGTGACCGGGCCAAATATCTCACGAAATAAGCATCATCATCATCATAATCATCATCATTTAAGACTGATCATGCCTTTCAGCGTTCAGTCTGGAGCATAGCCCCCCTTATACAGTTCCTCCATGATCTCCTATTCAGTGCTAACATTGGTGCCTCTTCTGATGTTAAACCTATTACTTCAAAATCATTCTTAACCGAATCCAGGTACCTTCTCCTCGGTCTGCCCCGACTCCTCCTACCCTCTACTGCTGAATCCATGACTCTCTTGGGTAACCTTGCTTCTCCCATGCGTGTAACATGACCCCACCATCTAAGCCTGTTCGCCCTGACTGCTACATCTGTAGAGTTCACTCCCAGATTTTCTTTGATTTCCTCATTGTGGACACCCTCCTGCCATTGTTCCCATCTACTAGTACCTGCAATCATCCTAGCTACTTTCATATCCGTAACCTCAACCTTGTTGATAAGGTAACCTGAATCCACCCAGCTTTCACTCCCATACAACAACGTTGGTCGAAAGATTGAACGGTGCACGGATAACTTAGTCTTGGTACTGACTCCCTTCTTGCAGAAGAGAGTAGATCGTAGCTGAGCGCTCACTGCATTAGCTTTGCTACACCTCGCTTCCAGTTCTTTCACTATGTTGCCATCCTGTGAGAATATGCATCCTAAGTACTTGAAACCGTCCACCTGTTCTAACTTTGTTCCTCCTATTTGGCACTCAATCCGTTTATATTTCTTTCCCACTGACATTACTTTCGTTTTGGAGATGCTAATCTTCATACCATAGTCCTTACATTTCTGATCTAGCTCTGAAATATTACTTTGCAAACTTTCAATCGAATCTGCCATCACAACTAAGTCATCCGCAAATGCGAGACTGCTTGTTTTGTGTTCACCTGTCTTAATCTCACCCAGCCAGTCTATTGTTTTCAACATATGATCCATAAATAATATGAACAACAGTGGAGACAGGTTGCAGCCTTGTCTTACCCCTGAAACTACTCTGAACCATGAACTCAATTTACTGTCAACTCTAACTGCTGCCTGACTATCCATGTAAAGACCTTTAATTGCTTGCAAAAGTTTGCCTCCTATTCCATAATCTTGTAGAACAGACAATAACTTCCTCCTAGGAACCCGGTCATATGCCTTTTCTAGATCTATAAAGCATAGATACACTCCTGGAAATTGAAATAAGAACACCGTGAATTCATTGTCCCAGGAAGGGGAAACTTTATTGACACATTCCTGGGGTCAGATACATCACATGATCACACTGACAGAACCACAGGCACATAGACACAGGCAACAGAGCATGCACAATGTCGGCACTAGTACAGTGTATATCCACCTTTCGCAGCAATGCAGGCTGCTATTCTCCCATGGAGACGATCGTAGAGATGCTGGATGTAGTCCTGTGGAACGGCTTGCCATGCCATTTCCACCTGGCGCCTCAGTTGGACCAGCGATCGTGCTGGACGTGCAGACCGCGTGAGACGACGCTTCATCCAGTCCCAAACATGCTCAATGGGGGACAGATCCGGAGATCTTGCTGGCCAGGGTAGTTGACTTACACCTTCTAGAGCACGTTGGGTGGCACGGGATACATGCGGACGTGCATTGTCCTGTTGGAACAGCAAGTTCCCTTGCCGGTCTAGGAATGGTAGAACGATGGGTTCGATGACGGTTTGGATGTACCGTGCACTATTCAGTGTCCCCTCGACGATCACCAGTGGTGTACGGCCAGTGTAGGAGATCGCTCCCCACACCATGATGCCTGGTGTTGGCCCTGTGTGCCTCGGTCGTATGCAGTCCTGATTGTGGCGCTCACCTGCACGGCGCAAAACACGCATACGACCATCATTGGCACCAAGGCAGAAGCGGCTCTCATCGCTGAAGACGACACGTCTCCATTCGTCCCTCCATTCACGCCTGTCGCGACACCACTGGAGGCGGGCTGCACGATGTTGGGGCGTGAGCGGAAGACGGCCTAACGGTGTGCGGGACCGTAGCCCAGCTTCATGGAGACGGTTGCGAATGGTCCTCGCCGATACCCCAGGAGCAACAGTGTCCCTAATTTGCTGGGAAGTGGCGGTGCGGTCCCCTACGGCGCTGCGTAGGATCCTACGGTCTTGGCGTGCATCCGTGCGTCGCTGCGGTCCGGTCCCAGGTCGACGGGCACGTGCACCTTCCGCCGACCACTGGCGACAACATCGATGTACTGTGGAGACCTCACGCCCCACGTGTTGAGCAATTCGGCGGTACGTCCACCCGGCCTCCCGCATGCCCACTATACGCCCTCGCTCAAAGTCCGTCAACTGCACATACGGTTCACGTCCACGCTGTCGCGGCATGCTACCAGTGTTAAAGACTGCGATGGAGCTCCGTATGCCACGGCAAACTGGCTGACACTGACGGCGGCGGTGCACAAATGCTGCGCAGCTAGCGCCATTCGACGGCCAACACCGCGGTTCCTGGAGTGTCCGCTGTGCCGTGCGTGTGATCATTGCTTGTACAGCCCTCTCGCAGTGTCCGGAGCAAGTATGGTGGGTCTGACACACCGGTGTCAATGTGTTCTTTTTTCCATTTCCAGGAGTGTACAATTCCCTGTTCCACTCATAACACTCCTCCATTATTTGCCGTAAGCTAAAGATATAAGCGTCAAACGAAAAAACTACAAAGAACGAAACTTGTCTAGCTTGAAGGGGGAAAACAGATGGCACTATGGTTGGCCCGCTAGATGGCGCTGCCATAGGTCAAACGGATATCAACTGCGTATCTTTTTTTTTTTACTAGGAACCCCCATTTTTTATTTCATATTCTGTAGTACGTAAACACATATGAAAGTTATAGTTCGAACACTTTTTCGCTTTGTGATAGATGGCGCTGTAATAGCCACAAACAAATGGCTCACAATTTTAGACGAACAGTGGGTAACAGGTAGGTTTTTTAAATTAAAATACAGAACGTAGGTACGTTTGAACATTTTATTTCGGTTGTTCCAATGTGATACATGTACCTTTGTGAAATTATCATTTTTGAGAACGCATGCTGTTACAGCGTGATTACCTGTAAATACCACATTAATGCAGTAAACGCTCAAAATGATGTCCGTCAGCCTAAATGCATTTGGCAATATGTGTAACGACATTCCTCTCAACAGCGAGTAGTTCGCCTTCCGTAATGGTCGCACATGCATTGACAATGCGCTGACGCATGTTGTCAGGCGTTGTCGGTGGATCACGACAGCAAATATGCTTCAACTTCCCCCACAGAAAGAAATCCGGCTACGTCAGATCCGGTGAACGTGCGGGCCATAGTATGGTGCTTCGACGACCAATCCACCTGTCATGAAATATGCTATTCAATACCGCTTCAACCGCACGCGATCTATCTACCGGACATCCATCATGTTGGAAGTACATCGTCATTCTGTCATGCAGTGAAACATCTCGTAGTAACATCGGTAGAACATTACGTAGGAAATCAGCATACATTGCACCATTTAGATTGCCATCCATAAAATGGGGGCCAATTATCCTTCCTCTCATAATGCCGCACCATAGATTAACGCGCCAAGGTCGCTGATATTCCACTTGTCGCAGCCATCGTGGATTTTCCATTGCCCAATAGTGCACATTATGCCGGTTTGCGTTACCGCTGTTGGTGAATGACGCTTCGTCGCTAAATAGAACGCGTGCAAAAAACCTGTCATCGTCCCGTAATTTCTTTTGAGCCCAGTGGCAGAACTGAACACGACGTTCAAAGTCGTCGCCATGCAGTTCCTGGTACACAGAAATATGGTACGGGTGCAATCGATGTTGATGTAGCATTCACAGCGCCGACGTTTTTGAGATTCCCGATTCTCGCGCAGTTTGTCTGCTACTGATGCGCGGATCAGCCCTACTTGGGCATTATCCTTTTTTGCAGGTCGTGGTTGACGTTTCACATGTGGCTGAAGACTTCGTGTTTCCTTAAATAACGTAACTATCCGGCGAACGGTCCGGACACTTGGATGATGTCGTCCAGGATACCGAGCAGCATACATAGCACACGCCCGTTGGGTATTTTGATCACAATAGGCATAAATCAACACGATATCGGCCATTTCCGCGATTGGCAAGCGATCCATTTTAAGATGGGTGAAGTATCACGAAGCAAATACCGTCCGCACTGGCGGAATATTACGTGATACCACGTACTTATACGTGTGTGACTATTACAGCGACATCTATCACACAGCGAAAAAAGTGGTCCAACTAAAACATTCATATTTCTTTACGTACTACGCGAGTATGTAATAAAAAATGGGGGTTCCTATGGGAAAAAAACGCAGTTGATAACCGTTTGACCTATGGCAGCGCCATCTAGTGGGCCAACCATAGCGCCATCTGGTTTCCCCCTTCAAGCTAGACGAGTTTCGTTCTTCGTAGTTTTTTCGTTTGACGCTGATTTGGTGAGATATTTGGGCGGATCACGATCAATGGACCACCCTGTATACCGTTGTAGGGACAGCACGAAGTCTGAGGAGCATCCAGTAGGTGTTTGCGACGGCGTAAACATGCATCCAGGTCAGAGGAGGAGTTCACTGGGTCGTAAACGTGGCGACATAGTACAGGCGAAAGCGGCGCCAGGTGTCACTGAAGGCCGCCGCGGCAGCGGCGGGTGAAGGCGCGCCGACCCGGTGACGGCTTGCGTCACGGAGCCAGCTGCCGTACGAACAGAGTCACCGACACCTGCTGGCCTCATCGCGAATGCGAAGAGGGAATAGCCGTCCAGAAGTTGTGTCCACTCTACCAACGCGAATACTCCCAACGTCGCGCCCTGGAAAAGTCACAGACATAAACCACGGTTCCTTCGTCGACAGAACTAGACTACTGGCAATTAAAATTGCTACACCAAGAAGAAATGCAGATGATAAACGGGTATTCATTGGACAAATATATTATACTAGAACTGACATGTGATTACATTTTCAAGTAAATTCGGTGCATAGATCCTGAGAAATCAGTACCCAGAACAACCACCTCTGGCCGTAATTAACGGCGTTGATACGCCTGGGCATTCAGTCAAACAGAGCTTCAATGACGTGTACAGGTACAGCTGCCCATGCAGCTTCAACACGATACCACAGTTCATCGAGAGTAGGGACTGGCGTATTATGACGAGCCAGTTGCTCGGCCACCATCGACCAGACGTTTTCAATTGGTGAGAGGTCTGGCGAATGTGCTGGCCAGGGCAGCAGTCGAACATTTTCTGTATCCAGAAAGGCCCGTACAGGACCTGCAACGTGCGGTCGTGCATTATCCTGCTGAAATGTAGGGTTTCGGAGGGATCGAATGAAGGGTAGAGCCACGGGTCGTAACACGTCTGAAATGTAACGTCCACTGTTCAAAGTGCCGTCAATGCGAACAAGAGGGGACCGAGACACGTAACCAATGGCACCCCATACCATCACGCCGGGTGATACGCCACTATGGCGATGACGAATACACGCTTCCAATGTGCGTTCACCGCGATGTCGCCAAACACGGATGTGACCATCATGATGCTGTAAACAGAACCTAGATTCATCCGAAAAAATGACGTTTTGCCATTCGTGCACCCAGGTTCGTGGTCGAGTAAACCATCGAAAGCACTCCTGTCTGTGATGCAGCGTCAAGGGTAACCGCAGACATGGTCTCCGAGCTGCTGCAAACGTCGTCGAACTGTTTGAGCAGATGGTTGTTGTCATGCAAACGTCCCCATCTGTTGAGTCAGGGATCGAGACGTGGCTGCACGATCCATTACAGCCATGCCTGTCATTTCGACTGCTAGTGATACGAGGCCGTAGGGATCCAGCACGGCGTTCCATATTACCTTCCTGAACCCACCGATTCCACATTCTGCTAAGTCATTGGATCTCGACCAACGCGAGCAGGAATGTCGCGATACGATAAACCGGAATCGTGATAGGCTACAATCCGACCTTTATCAAAGTCGGAAACGTGACGGTACGCATTTCTCCTCCTTACACGAGGCATCACAACAACGTTTCACCAGGCAACGCCGGTCAACTGCTGTGTGTGTGAGAAATCGGTTGGAAACTTTCCTCATGTCAGCACGTTGTAGGTGTCGCCACCGGCGCCAACCTTGTGTGAATGTTCTGCAAAGCTAATCGTGTGCATATCACAGCATCTTCTTCCTGTCGGTAAAATTTGGTGTCTGTAGCACGTCATCTTCGTGGTGTAGCAATTTCAATGGCCAGTAGTGTAGTTTAACATCGTATTTTTTTTGTGTTTGTACTCATTTTGTTTTCATTGCCAAACGGGTCCACCCCCGGTAGCTGAGAGGTCAGCGCAATGGAATGTCATACCTAAGGGCCCGGGTTCGATTCCCGGCTCGGTCAAATTTTCTCCGCTCACGGACTGGGTGTTGTGGCGTCCTTATCATAATCATTTCATCCCCATCGACACGCAGGTCCCCGAAGTGGCGTCATCTCGAAAGACTTGCACCAGGCAAACGGTCTACTCAACGGGAGACCGTAGCCACACGGCATTTCCATTTATATTACCAAACGCAAGCTATTTTTTCGAATTTTTGTTTCTGTCTCCTGGCAATGATGGTGTGGTAAATATAGCTACGGAATTAATTTTGTTGATATGCTTTTTAATGAGCGACTTGTGGGTTGCATGAAACGTCTCACCTTATGATGCCAGGGTTACTTGTTCCCACTGTCGTATTCTTACCTGAAAGAAAAAAGAAAGAAAATGTTACTTTTTGTTTGTAATTACCGTGAGACGATTATTAAATGAGGAAGTCAGTAAGATTTAATTTACCAATTCAATTAAATGTAAAGTCATGTTTTGTCTCTCTGTTAAAGGTGAATGTGTAACTTTCTGATTCACTGCACTGCTGCTTTTCTTACAAACACGCTACAACTATGTATAAAGAACAGTAGGTAAGAAGATTAAAGTGAAAAATATTTCAGAGTGAAAACGAGGAGTCCGCAGCTCGTGGTCGTGCGGTAGCGTTCTCGCTTCCCACGCCCGGGTTCCCGGGTTCGATTCCCGGCGGGGTCAGGGATTTTCTCTGCCTCGTGATGACTGGGTGTTGTGTGATGTCCTTAGGTTAGTTAGGTTTAAGTAGTTCTAAGTTCTAGGGGACTGATGACCATAGATGTTAAGTCCCATAGTGCTCAGAGCCATTTGAACCATTTGAAAAAGAGGAGTCAAGGTCCGCAAGAGATACATAGCAAGGATCACTAACATCAGCTGAAATTATTTTTTAAATATATTCTGAATGTGAGTATTAACATGCAGAAAATGTGTATGTTTATTAAAAGCAAATATATTATTCCTCTTCTGGCTGCAGATAATGACGATTCCGAACAAACATGTTATAACTTTACTCGTTTTCCCATATTAAACACCGTCTTCCCTCTGTTTCATTTTGTTATCCGACATAATTACTAACGAACAGGGAAATCCACATGAATATCAAACATCAGACACAGTAATAGCTCTAAAAAGTTCGCAGACAGAAGTATTACAAAGATATCAACTTACAATTATTTTAAAATAAAATACTTTATTACTGTAGACTGAACAAATACCTGTCTCAGTGATTAAAGCTTTGAAGGAATAACCCCCACCACACATTATTCTAACACTCAAAAATTATTACACATGCTTCGTACAATTTGCGAAATCTGAACTGAGACTTGGTTAGACTCGTTACCGGTGTGCGATGCGAATGTAGGCTAGCGAACACCTGCCGCCATGGCACAGTTACCACACAACCAGATGGAAGCCGACCACAACCCATTTCGAAGGCTTACGAGAGCATTGGCTATCATCTCCATGCTGAGCAAATCTTGCTCCCCCCCCCCCCCCCCCTGCCGCCATCTCCTGCTATTGGAAACTTAGGTGTGGCGTCCACAATGGACAAAGGTTGAGCCCAACGATGCGACGAGGGGTGAGATGTTGCAGTAGTATCCAACATGCAACATGTCATCACTATGTAATGTATGTTGTCTGCCACCCCACAGTTACAGTGAGAACATTCAGATGTATGGTGAGTCCGACACAGCGAATCTGTCCACCAACTTACAGACCATAGAAAATAGCTTACCAAGCAGTAAATGTTCTGTTTTCAAATATCATTATCATCACGAGCACCACCATCGTACTAAAGTGTTCTGCTTACTGGCAGGTTCCCGAAACCATTGCTGTCTGCATCTGACTCTCCTTTTCGAAGCCAGCTGCTTCTTCCTCCTTTCAGTTCATCCAGCATTTTTATTCTTGTCCCTCATGTTTTTCTTCCGTCCTGCCACACCATCTTCAATAGCTGTTGTTACAATTCCTTTTCCTAGCTGTTTCCTTCCTTTTTCGTAGCCACGTTTACAAGAGCTCTTTGTTCCTTTACCTTTACCAGCACTTCACTGTTCTTCTGTCTATCCACCTGTGTCATTTTCTCCATTCTCTTCCAAACCACATCTCCAACGTCTCTATCTTGTCTCTTTCTTTCTTTGTACAGTCTTCACAGCTGTACAGAAAAACACTCCACACGAACCATTTAATCAAACCTTTTTTTTAACTCCAACCCCAATTTTCTACATAATAAGTGTGGTATCGCCCAGAGATCGCGACGCCACACCAAAGTCGAAAACGCGAATCGATACTACATACATTAGCGAGGGCTCGCTGCAAACCGCAGCGACCAATGGGAGACACTCCAGAAGACCACGCCCCCTCTCGGCATAGCAGCGCCCTCACACTGAGGTCAATATAGTGGCGAGGGTCAATATAGTGTCGAGCACGCAAGAGCTGAGCTGCAGTTCGTGAGCTCAGCTACAGCAGTCGGCATCATCGTGTAGGGCAAATACAATTGTTTAAACCTAAGAACAACTTGTGCTTTAGCAAAGGTTGCATTTTGTACTGCAGGAGAACCGTTTGTTAATCGGTGCACCAAGTGAGTGCTTCATAGTCAATGGCAATTGTAAATTATCAAGCAGTCCTGTGGCAAAGAACTGTGTCAAAGTTAACTAAATCTTTTATTCATTTCTGTACAAAGTAAAATAATATTTCATGTGTTCTAGTTTGATTGGCCTTCTTGCAGAGCAAACAAAGAACGCACAGTAATGGCGTGACGAATGCAGTTTCGTCTCGTCAGAACAATAAGAGTTTCTTTTTCTGGAAAGCTTGTTTCGCCATAGCAGTCTGTAACAACAACAACGCTGTACTATTGTACATATAATAATTTTTTCTTCTGATTTTCGATAAATTAGTGTAAGCGATGTTCTGATTTCATTTCTTTTTTCTTTTCACGTCATTATGTTAAAGAAACTGTAAACAATTTTCGGTGTGAATATTAATGTTTATGTCAAATTGCAAGCAATGTTATAACGGAATTGAAATGTAAGAAACGTTGAAACTGTTGTAAGATGTTAAAGTTGTACTTGTGCGTCTGGTCCATATGTAGGCAATGTATTAGGATATGTAGAACGCAAAACCTCGGGTGAATACCCTGTCTGTAGAGAGCGGTAAAAGGTGGATGGCAGGCGAGCGCGGGAAAATGCGCGCGGGAACTGTACGGCATAACGGGCTCAGCAGTAGTAGTCGGAGTTGGGCATCGGTCTCAGAAACACGTTCTGGATCGAGGAGGCTCTCCTGGAAGACGTGATTTCATTGAGCCTCGGATATGCCGTTCCAACGCCTATACAGCATGGCAAAATTCCATAGGCACTAAATGGAAAAGTATTGTGACGCTAAGAAGAAGCAAAGTGCCGATACATCGAGAGCCAAAGCTGTGATTGTATGTGTGCTTTGCGCCTCGCCATGTCGACGCCCGCCAACCGCCGCATCGATACGAACAGGTTGAAACTTTTAGTACTGTATTCGTGTGGACCAGTGTTACTTTTGTTTCTGACTGTTCAATAACAACTCAACTTTTACCAGAACTGTCCTATCATTTAATTATCCTCATCACTAACCTAGACAGGGTCCTTTCCACATGTAATGCAATCCGAGTGCCCCCAAATGAAGATTTAAAGTTTATGTTAATAATAATTACCTGCAGACCTATCTATGTTAGAATGATGTGTAAAGAACTTTGTTGTTAATGAATATATAGGCATATAATATAGGTCTGATAAAGTTGGAAGATAATGTTGAAATTGGTTTAGTAATGAAGTTTAATTAATTTGAGACTAAATTAATGGTAGTTAAATGAGCAAGAAATACGACAAAAAGAGTTGTAACTCATATATTGGAAATCTTGAGTGCTTAATGATTTAAATAATCAAAATTTCAGTACAGTGATCATAACAGTTTTAGGGTACCCCCCCCCCCCCCTTCTTCTTTCTTATTCATTTAAATTCTGAAGTGTACTGAACTGATTTGACCAGCAAAGTTAAAGTCAATATAAAACCTAAATTTATCAGTGTTTTACCCTTTTCAAAATTGACATTGTATGTGTGTTTCGAAAGTGCTATTCCTAGGGTAACCTATGCCCGATTTTAATCAGATCAATAGACAGTACGAAGTTTGTAGTAAACATTATAGTGTATTGTTGTGTATTTATGGCTCGTCCATATTAGTACAGAAAGTGAAATTATTAGTTCAGTAGATTTCCTGGTTCTAAAATTTGCCATAGTATGCAGTGTTGTTACGTGTTGTTTTGTATGAACGTGCATCAACTTGTACAGGGAAGAAACTCAGTTAATGCCTAATTAGGCTGGCGACCGTATTATTAACAATTGGTAGCGTCTGCTGTGCTGTTTCTTGTCCATCCTAACGTGTAGTTGCACTTCAGACTTGCTTGATGTATCATTGTTGTTACTGAGTGGGTGAAAGTCTGATTTTGCCTCCATTCAGGTACACACGGTCAACATATATACCAAAATCCTTTCTTATAAGGTGAAGCCCGCCAACTTACCATAGTACAGGCTTTAATAAGTATCGTGCGCAGTAGTGTAGTGTTACAAGTCCTTGATCTCATTTATTTTTCACTCCTCCAGTTATCACTTAGCATGTCCGCAAATATCTGTGCCGTGCAAAACGTTCAGTTTCACGTTCTGCTGTTTTCAGTTTCTTGTCGTCTCTGTCATGTACTGTCATCATTTTAATTCTCAAATACATACCCCAAAGGACATAAGATTGATTCCATATTTCTAGATTTACAGAAGACTTATATTATTACCACCAACTTTGAAATCTCGCAATGATCACCATTCAAAGATAAGGGAAATTAGAGCTCGTACCGAGGCGTTCAGACAGTCGTTTTTCCCACGCGAGTTCTGCAAGTGGAACAGAGGAGGGGGAGGGGGGGGGGGGAGAATATGACTTTGGCACAAATTGTGCCCTCCGCCACACACCGCTTGGAGGCTAGCGAAGTATATATGTAGATGTAGATACTGTTCCTCACAAGCGACTTCTAATTAAATTGCGTGCCTATGGAATATTGTGTCAGTTGTGTGACTGGATTCGTGATTTCCTGTCGGAAAGGTCACAGCTCGACATCACTGACGAAACGTCATCGAGGAAAACAGAAGTAATTTATGGCGTTCCTCGATCAAGTGTTCCTGATCTACATACAAGATTTAAGCAACAATCTGAGCAGTACTCTTCGATTATTTGCAGATGACGCTATCATTTACCGTCAGGTAATGTCATCATATGATAAAAACGAATTGCAAACTGACTTAGGTAAAATATCTGTTGGGTGCAAACAGTGACGATTGACTCTAAATCGCGAAAAGTGTGATGTCATCCACATGAGCAGTAAAAAGAATACGCTCAATTTCAGTTACACGATAAACCACGCAAATCTAAAGGCTGTAAATACAATTATAAATGCCTAAGAATTACAGTTACGAATGCCTTAAACTGGAACGATCATATAGATAATGTTGTCGGGAAAGCAAACCGAAGACTGTGATTTACTGGCAGAACACTTAGAAAATATAACAGGTTTACCAAGGAGGTTGTTTACAGTACGATTATCCACCCTCTTCTGGAGTATTGCTGTGCGGTGTGGCACCCGTATCAGATAGGATTGACGGAGGACATCGAAAAAGTTGAAAGATGGGCAGCTCTTTTCGTATTATTGCGAAACAGGGAAGAGAGTGCCCCTGATGTGATACATGAACTGGGGTGGCAGTAATTAAAACTGAGGCGGTTTTGGCTGCGGCAGGACCTACTTATGACATTTCAATCACAAACTTTCTCCTCGGAATGTGACAGTATTTGTATTGTATTGTATGTATTGTATGTTAACCGGGGGCCTAGAAACGACGGAGAGGCTCCGTCCCCGGCGCAGCCGCAGTGGTCCACAACCCCACGACGACTACCGCAGTCCACTTCACCCCTCCGCCGCCCCACACCGAACCACTCTTTCAGGGTTATTGTGCAGTTCGGCCCCCGGTGGACCTCCCAGGGAACGTCTCACACCAGACGAGTGTAACCCCTATGTTTGCGTGGTAGAGTAATGGTGGTGTACGCGTACGTGGAGAACTGGTTGGCGCAGCAATCGCCGACATAGTGTAGCTGAGGCGGAATAGGGGGAACCAGCCCGCATTCGCCGAGGCAGATGGAAAACCGCCTAAAAACCATCCACAGACTGACTGGTTCACCGGACCTCCACACAGATACGCCGGGTGGATTCGTGCCGGGGACCAGGCGCTCCTTCCCGCCTGGAAAGCCGTGCGTTTTAATGGATCGACAGTTCAGGGTACGTGTGGGTTCTGTCCTGTCAGACACCTTTCACCAGGAGAATGGGGTGCCACAGGGCTCAGTTTTGAGCGTCGCTCTCTTCGCCATAGCGATCAATCCAATAATGGATTGCCTCCCAGCTCATGTATCAGGCTCCCTTTTCGTAGACGATTTTACCATCTATTGCAGCGCGCAGCGTACGTGTTTCCTGGAGCGCTGTCTTCAGCGTTCTCTTGACCGTCTTTACTCCTGGAGTGTCGCCAATGGCTTCCGTTTTTCTGCCGAGAAGACGGTCTGTATTAACTTCTGGCGCTACAAAGAGTTTCTCCCACCGTCCTTACGACTCGGTCCCGTTGCTCTCCCATTCGTGGAGACAACAAAATTTTTAGGTCTTGCATTTGACAGGAAACTTAGCTGGTCTCCACATGTGTCTTATTTGGCTGCCCGTTGTACCCATTCTTTAAATGTCCTCCGTGTTCTCAGTGGTATGTCGTGGGGAGCGGATCGAACCGTCCTGCTTCGTCTATATCGGTCGATCGTCCGCTCCAAGCTGGATTATGGGAGCTTCGTATACTCCTCTGCACGGCCATCAATCTTACGCTGCCTCAACTCCATACAACATCGGGGTTTACGACTTGCGATCGGAGCATTTTATACCAGTCCCGTAGAGAGTCTTCATGCTGACGCTGGCGAATTGCCACTCACCTACCGGCGCGATATACTGCTTTGTCGGTATGCCTGTCGGCTACTGTCAATGCCCGACCATCCGTCTTATCGTTCCTTTTTTGACGACTCTCTTGACCTTCAATACGGGTTGTATGTCTCTGCCTTGCTACCCCCTGGAGTTCGCTTTCGTCGCCTCCTTCAACACCTTCATTTTTCACTTCCTGCAACCTTTCGAGTGGGCGAGAGCCACACGCCACCTTGGCTCCAGGCTCAGGTTCGCGTCCACCTTGACCTCTGCTCGCTCCCGAAGGAGGTTACCCCCGGTTCAGTCTACCACTCCCGTTTTATCGAACTTCGTTCGAAGTTCATTAATATGACCTTCATTTATACAGATGGCTCTAAGACCAATGACGGGGTTGGGTGTTCCTTTATTGTCGGGGCACAAAGTTTCAAATACCGGCTCCATGGCCTTTGTTCGGTCTTCACAGCTGAGCTCTTTGCCCTCTACCAGGCTGTCCTTTACATCTGCCGCCACCGACATTCTGCTTATGTCATCTGCTCCGAATCCCTGAGCGCTATCCAGAGCCTCAGTGATCCGTACCCGGTTCACCCTTTCGTGCACCGGATCCAACGCTCTCTTCAGCAGCTGCTGGACGTCGGTTATCCGGTTAGCTTTATGTGGGTTCCTGGCCATGTCGGTATCCCTGGGAACGAGGCTGCAGATGCTGCGGCCAAGGCTGCGGTCCTCCAGCCTCGGACAGCATCTTGTTGTGTTCCTTCGTCCGATTGTAGCAGGGTAATTTGTCGGCGCATTTTATCGCAGTGGCATGCCGATTGGGCTGCACTCACAGACAACAAACTTCGGGCCCTGAAACCTCTTCCCGTGGCTTGGACGTCCTCCTCACGCCCTTCTCGGCGAGAGGAGGTCGTTTTGGCCCGGTTACGAATTGGACACTGCCGGTTCAGCCATCGCCATCTGCTGACGGCTGCGCCGGCGCCGTTCTGCCCCTGTGGGCAATTGCTGACAGTCTGCCATATTTTAACGGTCTGTCCGGATTTTAACACCCTGCGTCTTGATCTTGGCCTGCCATGTACTGTAGAAGCCATTTTAGCGGATGGCCCACGAGCAGCTGCTCGCGTTCTTCATTTTATCAATTTGACAACCCTCTCCAAGGACATTTCATTCTGCTGTTTTCCTTTTTTAATCCTATGCCTGTCAGTCTGTCTTTTATCGTGTTTTCCATTTCGTTGCTGTTTTAAACTTGTGACTCGCGGTGCATTCCTCACGTAGTCTGGGCGCTAATGACCGTTGAAGTTGTGCGCCCTAAAACCACAAAAAAAAAAAAAACCGGGCGGGGTATGACAGTATTAACTTAGCGCTCACCTACAGAGGGAGAAATGATCATCATAATAAAATAAGAGAAATCGGAGCTCGCACAGAAGGAATTAAGTGCTCGTTTCTCACGGTCACTGTTCGAGAATGGAAAGGCAGAGAAGTAGCTTAACGGGGGTAGGACGTCAAACGGACCGACTTGGAGCAGGAGACGCACCACAGGACATTTTAATTTCCACTGTCTATACTTTTACAAGTAAATTCATAAAACTTTGTCAGCATCACCAGGAAGGATTCAGGATTCATACTCATAGCAGTGGAAGCTCAAAAACGTAACAAAACACACTATTTTTACATGTGAAATTTCATCATTTTTTCACTTACTACTGGCTGCATTTGTTGCTATAGGTACACTTTTCTTGCTAGGTAAGAGAGATTCTTCGATGACTTTTGCACAGCATACAAACCATAGTCACAGGTGTGCGAAACTCTAGACGTTATTTAATTTATGAAAAAATGAATGAACTGTTAAATTTTACACTTCATGTTTAGAAAAAAACTCAAGTTTTATAGTTAATTATCTCAATTTTTTCCACAGTTTTTAATAGATTTGGAAAATTCTAGAGTTTCATACACCTGTAACTACTGTTTGTATGCTATGAAAAATTCATCGAAGAATCTCTCTTACTTAGCGAGAAAAGTGTACCCACAGCAACAAATGCAGCTAGTAATAAGTGAAAAAATGATGAAATTTCACATGTAAAAAAAGGTATTTTGCTACGTTTTTGAACTTCCACTGCGATGAGTGTGAGTCCTCAATCTTCCCTGGTCATGGTGAGAAAGTTTTATGAATTTGCTTGTAAAAGTATAGACAGTGGAAATTAAAATGTCCTGTGGTGACTCTCCTGCTCCAAGTCGACCCGTTTGAGATCCTATCCCCCTCAAAACGGGATTCGATGAACGCATTGCTAGGCACTTAATTATGAATTGCAGAGTAATCATGTACATGTAGATATAGGTGCAAGAGGATAGATGTACAAAGCGAGGAGTAAAATGTATTCTAACAGCAGAGTTAGGGATAAATGGGGCCTTTCCGGGGAAGACGGGAATGCCGATCCCTCGCAGCGAGTTTGCTGTATTTCGCTCGCTCTCTGGCTTCCACCGGACGCCGGCGTCGATGCCCCACCTTCCGCAGCTCTGGCTCTCCAGCGGGGAAATGTTCCATTACCAGCAACACTGGCCACTGGCGAGAGCTGCACCGCGGTCCCCTCCAGAAGCGCAGCGGGGGCGGATGGAACGGGCCGCGTGGCGTTTCCAGAGCGCTAATGGGCGGCTGAATTTGTAAAGGGCCGCGCGGGAGGCGGCGAGTGTGGGGGCGGCGGGGCGGCGCCGATTCCAGAGGTCGCGGGCCTCCCGTCTGTGGAGGCCTGGCAGTGTTACAACCGAGCAGCCACTTTCTAACCAGACCTTTCTCATTTCACAGTCCCTACCTGGGGCACTCTCTCTGAACTGCTATCACTTATAGCTCGCTATGTTGTAATAACTCACTTTCACAGTCATAAATACGTTTTGCATCTTCTACCATCACTTTTTGTTATATTATTATTTCTTTCCTTTCTCAGACGTTATGTCTGGTTAGAAATGGAAAGTGACGCGGACCTTGATCAAGCGTGACTTCTTTTTAACTGTACGGTGTATGTTACATTGCATTTAGGAACTTTCGGCTAATTGAACATGTATCAATAATTACAGATTTCTGTAGTTGTATATATATATACGTTTCGATGTAGCTGTATTGTGTTGATGTACTGGTGGATATTGTGTGGTATGACTCCTGTAGTTGATAGTATAATTGGTATAATGTCAACTTTATCCTGATGCCACATGTCTTTGACTTCCTCAGCCAGTTGGATGTATTTTTCAATTTCTTCTCCTGTTTCCTTTTGTATATTTGTTGCATTGGATATGGATATTTCGATTAGTTGTGTTAATTTCTTCTTTTTATTGGTGAGTATGATGTCAGGTTTGTTATGTGGTGTTGTTTTATCTGTTATAATGCTTTTGTTCCAGTATAATTTGTATTCATCATTCTCCAGTACATTTTGTGGTGCATACTTGTATGTGTGAACGTGTTGTTTTATTAGTTTATGTTGTATGGCAAGTTGCTGATGTATTATTTTTGCTACATTGTCGTGTCTTCTGGGGTATTCTGTATTTGCTAGTATTGTACACCCGCTTGTGATGTGATCTACTGTTTCTATTTGTTGTTTGCAAAATCTGCATTTATCTGTTGTGGTATTGGGATCTTTAATAATATGCTTGCTGTAATACCTGGTGTTTATTGTTTGATCCTGTATTGCAATCATAATCCTTCCGTCTCACTGTATATATTGCCTTTTCTTAGCCATGTGTTGGATGCGTCTTGATCGATGTGTGGCTGTGTTAGATGATACGGGTGCTTGCCATGTACTGTTTTCTTTTTCCAATTTACTTTCTTCGTATCTGTTGATGTTATGTGATCTAAAGGGTTGTAGAAGTGGTTATGAAACTGCAATGGTGTAGCCGACGTATTTACATGAGTGATTGCTTTGTGTATTTTGCTGGTTTCTGCTCGTTCTATAAAGAATTTTGTTAAATTGTCTACCTGTCCATAATGTAGGTTTTTTATGTCGATAAGTCCCCTTCCTCCTTCCTTTCTGCTTAATGTGAATCTTTCTGTTGCTGAATGTATGTGATGTATTCTATATTTGTGGCATTGTGATCGTGTAAGTGTATTGAGTGCTTCTAGGTCTGTGTTACTCCATTTCACTACTGCAAATGAGTAGGTCAATATTGGTATGGCATAGGTATTTATAGCTTTTGTCTTGTTTCTTGCTGTCAATTCTGTTTTCAGTGTTTTTGTTAGTCTTTGTCTATATTTTTCTTTTAGTTCTTCTTCAATATTTGTATTATCTATTCCTATTTTTTATACTTATTATTATTATTATTATTATTATTATCATTATTATTTTCGATTATTCCCATTTAAAGAGAGCGTTTGAACTTGAATTCCGTTATGATGATTGTTTATGTTTTTTCTGAGCCCAAATTTTCTTCATGCGTTCACTGCGTCGTTTCTTTCGCAACGCTGTCCATTTGCATCCTGGTCTCTTCTGTGTTGTGGTGTCAAATTTATGTGTTTTTTGATGATGTTCCTGAATTCAGTTCTATTTTCTGCATCGTTTACTGTTATGTGTGCTTGTCTGAGGTCCTCTCCAACTTCTTTTATCCATTTTGTTTTTCCCCTGCCTGAGTTGATGACTTTAAGAATTCGCTTTGAAATTCTGTTTTCATTCATGCTGTGGGTATGTCCGTAGAACTGCATTCTTCTTTTCCTTATTGTATCCGTAATCTTGTCTGTGTATTTATATGATTCTGATGTTAGTATCTTTTTCCAGATTCCTTGCTCTTGTATCGGGCCAAAAATTTTCCTCAGAATTTTCCTTTCTTGTTTCTCTATTTCTTTGATTTTAGTTTGCCCACCTATTTGTGTTGTTTCAGATGCATACAGTGCCTCCGGAAGTACGACAGTGTTGTACTGCCTCAATTTTGCGTTAATGGATATGGACCTTTTGTTATAATAGTTCCACGTGAGTTTATATGCTTTCTGTAGTTTTTATATTATTTCCTCATTGCCCTTTAGGTTGATCCCTGATGGCTGGATGATTTCTCCTAGGTACTTAAAATGTGGTACTTGTACGATTTTCCCACGGGTTGTCACAATATGCAATTTGTCTTGTGGCACTTTTTGTTATAATAATAATAATTATTGATATTGTTATTCACAAACAGATTACATTGTTGGACAGGAAAAGCATACTGCAGATCCCTCCCAGGTTCCTCAGGAGCGGGCGTGGCGACTTAAGTGATTTTACGATACAAGATATGGGCATTTCAATATTAACAGTACTAAATATTGTGTTTCGCTGTGTTTACTTCATTCTGGGATTCTAGACAGGTAACTCTTCATGTTACATGCCACTTATCGATGTGCATCAATACTGACTGGGATGTCATACGTAGTTACGTCCCACATTAGACTGGCCCTCGACGCTCAAGATCCCTAAAAATTTAATTTTTTTCCGAGCCGCATTATCAGTATTGTTCGTAGTACAAGCGACTGGTACACCGATTAACATCCACGGTGTTTTGTTTGGTTAGCTGCGACCGTTTGCTCGGCATGTATTTATTACTGATCGTAAAAGATAGCGTTACATCCAGCTGTCGTGAACGCGTTAGGTGTTCGGTCGTAGCTCTTGTACGAGAGCTCTCGTATTCCCAGAGCTCTGCATATTTGCCAGCGAGTGTATAAACAGACGTTGTCGTGCCACTTGGGGTATTAAATTTTCCGCAAGCTAGACTTCCTGTGGTCTGCCGTTTCGTTATCATTTTATAACATTACCATCACTCCTGGAAACTGCGATAGTGAAAGTGTGGGGCGTATGAAACACCGATTCGTTGTAGCCGAGGTCCTGAGGGCCTGACCTTATCATATTAAACAAATATATTTATCAGTTCGTCACGCCGCTTACAATGTAAGCAGACTGAACATCGTTGGTTATCTGTCACTTATAATGAATGACCCTCCTCTAGCATTATTTAGGTAACCGATACGATGTATGGTATCGATTTTTGCACAGGTTAAAATTATCTCAACTGTTTCATTAAAAGAATTCATATGATTTTGTTTACGATGTATTTTATTTCTGGCTAACATGTATCAAAAAGAAATTAATGTGTTACAATCGATATGTACTAATAGTTAAAACTACTCTTCTTTTAAAAGTAATTTAAATTAGAAAATTTGTGGCATACTTAAACTTCATATAGTGAATTGCACAATCTAACGGCAATTATTAAATTTAGATTGATTTAAAAAATAATGATATAATTTGGTACAGAAAGTTTGTAAATTCTTTTGTTTTGTAATCTCTTTGGAATAATATGAGTAACGCAGAATGTAGGAAGTGGTGGGAACACCTCTGATGGAGGTACACGTTTTCTAAGTTTGTCACAAACAATGTAATTGTTCTTGTTTCTTTTTTTTTAATGGAAAATATAAAAAAAACGGTGTGATGTTGAAAGATCCGACTAATACAAGCAAATCTTCATCAATTATTTAGTCATCAAGAACCTACAATATCGAAATTTCAGCTGCAAGAATGTACCGCTAGACAAGACTTTCGAGCCATCGACAACAACAACGATGTAATGAAGGTAAGTAAGAAGTTTTTCTTTTGTATATCTTACGCCTCCCGAAGCTTTAAAAATTTTTGCAAAGAAGGAGAATTTTAGTAGTGATGTGTGGGAGGATGAGATTACGCACTCCATCTAGCTTACGGCAGATTGAAAGTAAACACTTCTGAAGAGCATATTTTCGCAAATATCGAAACCTAGGTCAAGGGTTAGTAAGCCTTCACTTGCAACTGGTTGGCTGATTTTTCAACCTCTTCAATATACACTGTCCACATTTTGGATCTGTAGCTCTTGTCCTTTCTTTCCGTTTTCGCATTTAAATTATCGGTTATGGGTTCCGCCTTCCTGCAAAGACACTGTTCTTTCCAGAAGGAGATTTTCACTCTGCAGCGGAGCGTGCGCTGACATGAAACTTCGTGGCAGATTAAAACTGTGTGCCGGACCGTGACTCGAAATCGGAACCTTTGCCTTTCACGGGCAAGTGCTAGAAACATCTCCCAGGCTGTGGCTAAGCCATGTCTCCACAATATCTTTTCTTTCAGGACTGCTAGTTCTGCAAGGTTTGCAGGAGAGCTTCTGTAAAGTTTGGAAGGCAGGTGACGAGGTACTGGCGGAAGTAAAGCTGTGAGGAAGGGGCGTGAGTCGTGCTTCGGTAGAGCACGTGCCCGCGAAATGCAAAGGTCCCGTGTTCGAGTCTCGGTCCGGCACACAGTTTTAATCTGCGAGGAAGTTTCACACTGTTCTTTTTTCTTTTTGCCCAAACATGTGTCAACACCTCTGTGCCATCATCAGTGGGTTTTTGTTTATTGAAAAACTGTGAAAGGCGAACATATTTCAGGTTGTAACTAATTTGAGAAGGTGAGGCCTAAAGAAAGCTTTTGTTCGTTTATCTTCTTACCGCGAGTTTACAGTACAAACCACGCTAAGAAGCAAAACGAACAAAAACTTTCTTTAGGCCTCGCTTTGTTAAACCAGTTACAATCTGTGCGGCTGCAGCCTTTCTCGGCGTATTCCACAGATGAATTCTTCTCGCCCGAAGATGATGGGTACGAAACCCATCGAAACGTTGCGACAAGACGCCGCCGCCACTCGGCTGACAACCCGAGAATAATTCATCCCGACAGTTACAATCTAAAATATGTGCGCTTCTTACAGTTTTTCAGTAAACAAAAATGCGCTGATGACAGCCCAGAGGTACTAAACATCTTTGGCTAAAAAGAAAAAAATAACAGTGTGTTTGCAAAAAGGTGGAATCCATAACCTACAATATACACAATAATTAACAGTTGAAAGAGTCTAGAATATGACATCCGATTTCGTAACAAGTTGGCGGCGAAGTTTCATCATCTCTAGAGTGCAGCAGATTCCCACTCGCCTTACGCAGTGAAGATTGCAGCAGCAGCAGCAGCAGCAAGTGGCCGCTTTAGGAGGACGGGAAACCGCGACACGGAGTCAGCGATGTCGGCGGTTACGGCGAGGCAGGGGGCTCGCAATACGGCTGCGGGCGCATAGCGCTGAATATTCATGAGAGATCATTAGCCGCCGCTGACAGCGCCCGCTATTCACGTTATTAGGAATGTCGCCGAGCAGGCGGAAGAAGCGGCGACAGCGGCCTCTTATCTGCGTCGCGGCGCCGGCTAATGCAATACGGCGCGCTCCTCCAGGGACTGCGTCGCGGTTTGTCGCGAATCCTCGCACTGCCGTGAGGCTACGGTATCTTCCCTAACATCCAGCGCCGAGTTTGTGCGCCGCAGGCGGAATAAGGGACAGACGGGACTTTCGTCGCTGTATTCTAATATTGAATTTTTTTTTGCGTAATTCTGACACTGGCGTCGAAAATCTGATCCGCACGACTTGTGTTGGACTTCAGTCAGGTCGCGTTGATCCATCGAACATGCGTAACTACTGCAACATACAAAGGTGTGAACCGCCTTGCTGTAGTCAAGGCCCTACTTCCCTCCACTACCGAACCCACGATTTCTCGACGCATCTGGATGTGTCCTATCAACCCTTCTTTTAGCCAACTTGTACCGTAAAATTTATTTCGATCCAGTACCTGTTCATTAGTTACTCAATCTAACGATCTAATCCATATCATTTTCCTGTAACAGCTTACGGGGGTAGCAGAAAATAATAATAATAATAATAATAATAATGATAATATACACTACTGGCCATTAAAATTGCTACACCAAGAAGAATTGCAGATCACAAACGGGTATTCATTGGACAAATATATTATACTAGAGCTGACATGTGATTACATTTTCACGCAATTTTGGGTGCATAGATCCTGAGAAATCAGTACCCAGAACAACCACCTCTGGCGGTAATAACGGCCTTGATACACCTGGGCATTGAGTCAAACAGAGCCTGGATGGCGTGTACAGCTACAGCCGCCCATGTAGCTTCAACAAGATACCACAGTTCATCAAGAGTACTGACTGGCGTATCGTGACGAGCCAGTTGCACGGCCACCATTGGCCAGACGTTTTCAATTGGTGAGAGATCTGGAGAATGTGCTGGCCAGGGCAGCAGTCGAACATTTTCTGTATCCAGAAAGTCCCGTACAGGACCTGTAACATGCGGTCGTGCGTTATCCTGCTGAAACGTAGCGTTTCGCAGGTATCGAATGAAGGGTAGAGCCACGGGTCGTAACACATCTGAAATGCAACGTCCACTGTTCAAAGTGCCGTCAATGTGAACAAGAGCTGACCGAGACGTGTAACCAATGGCACCCCATACCATCACGCCGTGTGATGCGCCAGTATGGCGATGACGAATACACGGTTCCAATGTTTGTTCACCGCGATGTCGCCCAACACGGATGCGACCATCATGGTGCTGTAAACAGAACCTGGATTCATCCGAAAAACTGACGTTTTGCCATTCGTGCACCCAGGTTCGTCGTTGAGTACACCATCGCAGGCGCTCCTGTCTGTGATGCAGCGTCGAGGGTAACCGCAGCCACGTTTTCCGAGCTGATAGTCCATGCTGCTGCAAACGTCGTCGAACTGTTCGTGCAGATGCTTGTTGTCTTGCAAACGTCCCCATCTGTTGACTCAGGGATCGACACGTGGCTGCACGATCCGTTGCAGCCATGCGGATAACATGCCTGTCATCTCGACTGCTAGTGATACGAGGCCGTTGGCATCCAGCACGGCGTTCCGTATTACCCTCCTGAACCCACCGATTCCGTATTCTGCTAACAGTCATTGGATCTCAACCAACGCGAGCAGCTATGTCGCGATGCGATAAACCGCAATCTTCGATAGGCTACAATCCGACCTTTATCAAAGTCGGAAACGTGATGGTACGCATTTCCCCTCCTTACACGAGACATCACAACAACGTTTCACCAGGCAACGCCGGTCAACTGCTGTTTGTGTATGAGAAATCGGTTGGAAACTTTCCTCATGTCAGGACGTTGTAGGTGTCGCCACCGGCGCTAACCTTGTGTGAATGCTCTGAAAAGCTAATCATTTGCATATCACAGCATCTTCTTCCTGTCGGTTAAATTTCGCGTCTGTAGCACTCAGCTTCGTGGTGTAGCAATTTTAATGGCCAGTAGTGTATTTCTCCCACCGGTGCTTCCTTTGTTCGAAATATTTTTTGTATTCATCTTTAGAAATGGCTGACAGTTCCCTTTCTCATTCTTTTTTCTTGACTTCTTCGATAGTGTCAAGTCGCTGTCTTTTCATGCCTCCTTTTCATGCATGGAAACAAGAAAAAGATGCACGTAGTTAGGTCAGGGGACGAAGGTGCATGGGACAGCGGAAACATGCCATTTATAGCCAATAACTAACGGAGATGTCTGTGTGTCCATGCGCGCTGTCATGGTGGAAGAACCTGCCACAAATCTGGTCTTTTCTGACGACCATCGTTGCGTAACCTTCTTACAACTTAAAAAAAAAAAATAAATAAATAAATAAATAGTTTACTTGACGGTCTCACTTGGGCGAACAAACTCTGAATGGACTACGGCCTTGGCATCGAAGAAGCAAATCATCATTGATTTGATGTTTGGTTTGACTTGACGACATTTTTTTGCACGGGGTGATGACGACGTCTTCCATTGGCCTGACTGCTGTTTCTGGGTCGTAAACACAGCACCATGACTCATCATCCGTAATGAACTTTGACAGAAAATCTGTATCAGTTTGAAGCTGTTGTTTCAAAACACGAAATGTTTCAACTCGACGTTCCTTGTAATTGTGAGTCAGAACACGAGGAACAAACTTGGCAGCAACCCTTTTCATTCCCAAAACTTGCGTCAAAATTCGCTGACCCGAGATGCAAAACAACCCACTAGTCTCCGACAGTTGACCAATTGTCTGTCGACGGTGTGTGGACACGCATTCTCGATTTTTTTAAATATTTTCGTCGATTCGGGCAGTTGGAGGATGTCGAGAACTAGGTTTGTCATCAATCGACATCTCGTCATTTTTAATCGAACACACCACACGAACACTTGAGTTTTCCTCACAGCGTCATCTTGGTAAGCTGTTTTCAACCTTAAAACATTTTCAGGAGCAGTTTTACCGAGCGGAAAACGAAATTTCAAGCTCCACGTCGTTCAATTAAACTTGCCGTCATAAAAAACGAAACAAGAACAGAACAGCGCCAGCACAAACAATCAGTGCAGATGAACAGAGCAAGCCAAGTCGACAAAGCGGGCGGCTCTGAACTGGCAATGAGTTGCGATACACACGCCTAGCGGCAGAAATGCGTACTAAACAAGCTCCTCCCACGGCAGTATTATTCCGGTTCTTTTTGGACACCCCCTCGAATTCCATACTACACTTCAAATAACTTTAAAAATGGCTTCCTACGAGATTTATACTCACGGATAAAATCGCAACACCAAAACATAATTTTTTTGAAAGACTTCTTGAAGCCTTCAGCTGCCATTCTCTTTATTTCCTGTACGATTGTACAACTACGGCCTTAGTCCATTTTCAAGTATTTTATAGATAATTTTTTAGTAGTAGATTATGACATATACGTCGTTGCTCATAAAATAAATCCGAGATGTTCAAGGTATTTTAGGACCACGTGTACGTACAATCGTACAGGAAATAAATGGCCCTTTTCAGTCTATTACAGGCCTTTTCGATAGGATTCATGTCTGGAGAACATGCTGGCCACTCTAGTCGAGCGATGTCGTTATCCTGAAGGAAGTCATTCACAAGATGTGCACGATGGAGGCGCGAACTGTCGCTCATAAAGACGAATGCCTCGCCATTCTGCTGCTGATATGGTTGCACTATCAGTCGGAGGATGGCATTCACGTATCGTACAGCCGTTACGGCGCCTTCCATGACCACCAGCGGCGTACGTCGGCCCCACATAATGCCACCCCAAAACAGCAGGGAACCTCCACCTTGCTGCACTCGCTGGACAGTGTGTCTAAGGCGTTCAGCATTACCAGGTTGCATCCAAACACGTCTCAGACGATTGTCTGGTTGAAGGCATATGCGACACTCATCGGTGAAGAGAACGTGATGCCAGTCCTGAGTCGTCCATTCAGCATGTTGTTGGGCCCATCTGTACCGCGCTGCATAGTGTCGTGGTAGCAAAGATTTACTCGCCATGGACGTCGGAAATGAAGTTGCGCATCGAGCAGCCTACTGCGCACAGTTTGAGTCGTAACACGGCGTCCTGTGGCTGCACGAAAAGCATTATTCAACACGGTGGTGTTGCTGTCAGGGTTCCTCCGAGCCATAATCCGTAGGTAGCGGTCATCCACTGCAGTAGTAGCCCTCGGGCAGCCTGAGCGAGGTACGTCATCGACAGTTCCTGTCTCTTTGTATCTCCTCCATGTCCGAATAATATCGCTTTGGTTCACTCCGAGACGCGTGGACACTTCCCTTGTTGAGTGCCCTTCCTGGCACAAAGTAACACTGAGGATGCGATCGAACGGCGGTATTGACCGCCTATGCATGTTTGAATTAGAGACAACACGAGCCGTGTACTTCCTTCCTGGTGGAGTGACTGGAACTGATTGGCTGTCGGACCCCCTCCGTCCAATAGTCGCTGCTCATACTTAGTTGTTTACATCTTTGAGCGGGTTTAGTGACATCTCTGAACGGTCAAAATACAATATCCACAGTGAACGTCTATCTTCAGGAGTTCTGGGAACTGGTGTGATGCAAAACCTTTTTTTGATGTGTGTATATGTAAAGTGACTGTACTGATTTGATGAAAAGTTCTCGTGTATCCTTTTTTCCCAATTTCCTTACGAAAAAAATTGTTTTTCTCCTTTTTTCAACATGAAGATTATGGAAACAATAAATGATCCACTGGATACTGATAATTTGCACAGTCATAATGAATCTGTTATTAGAATTGCGTGGTAATAAAAAAAAGTACCAGCACAGTGATTCGATGCATAGAGCTCACGTTTATGAAACTAAGTGCTTACTCGCCCTGCTGCGGGCGTAAAATTTTCATACTCGATTGTCTCGGTTGGGAGTTGCGTCTTAAAACCCTAGTCGTGCCCTACACACCTTGTCAATATGAATCAAATTGGTGGTGGTGGTGGTGGGGGGGGGGGGGGGGGGGGGGGGAAGTTCGTACGGTTCTCTTGCTAGTCACCCAGTTTCAGTAAAGCTTTCGGCTGCTCAACTACACGGCACGATGTTTCTTTAAAAAATGGTTCAAATGGCTCTGAGCACTGTGGGACTTAACATCTGAGGTCATCAGTCCCCTAGAACTTAGAACTACTTAAACCTAAGAACATCACACACATGCATGCCCGAGGCAGGATTCGAACCCGCGACCGTAGCAGTCGCGCGGTTCCGGACTGAAGCGCCTAGAACCGGTTGGCCACAACGGCCGGCATATTTCTTTCCAGACTACAAGTCACTGTGGTGATGATTTTCTTCTGCTCCCCACCTTTATGTTCCGAATTCCCTTAACTCCTACTCACACAGGTACTGCATTTCGCTATAGCATCAGTAGGCGACTGATTTTCTGAACAAATATTTTTTTGGCGATTTATTTGGATACTGTATGTAACAAATACGATTTATTTTCTGTACCATTAGCTAATTTTCGAACCGCAGGCGGCTCGTCATCAGATGGAGGTGTTACAGGAGCATCATACGGATAATGTTGCTGTAATAACGGGCCGTATCAAAAAGAATCATACGATTTAAAAAATATCATAACTATTACGTTATTTTAGATACGTGCGTGAACAACGTACTGGTGGAAAGAGCAAACTCTCGAGTTTTACATTGGTTCCCACTAGGTACAAAGCACTGCCATCTGGAAGTGCGGGAATTTTTGAACCAAAGGATTACTGAACGGATGGATCGGTCGCACTGGACCAAACGGTTCATTCTTACATTAATGGCCTCCAAGATCACTGATCCTGACTGTGTGTGATTATTTCTTGTGGGGGCTTGTAAAAGACTCTGTTTATGTGCCTCCGTTACCAACAAAAATGAATGAACTGAGACACCGCATAACAGCAGCTGTGGAATCTGTAACAATATAAAACTAATTGTTGGTAAGGCGGGTACCAGGTTGAGATTCATTGGGAGAGTCCTTAGAAAATGTAGTCCATCAACAAAGGAGGTGGCTTACAAAACACTCGTTCGACCTATACTTGAGTATTCCTCATCAGTGTGGGATCCGTACCAGATCGGGTTGACGGAAGAGATAGAGAAGATCCAAAGAAGAGCGGCGCGTTTCGTCACAGGGTTATTTGGTAACCGTGATAGCGTTACGGAGATGTTTAGCAAACTCAAGTGGCAGACTCTGCAAGAGAGGCGCTCTGCATCGTGGTGTAGCTTGCTCGCCAGGTTTCGAGAGGGTGCGTTTCTGGATGAGGTATCGAATATATTGCTTCCCCCTACTTATACCTCCCGAGGAGATCACGAATGTAAAATTAGAGAGATTCGAGCGCGCACGGAGGCTTTCAGACAGTCGTTCTTCCCGCGAACCATACGCGACTGGAACAGAAAAGGGAGGTAATGACAGTGGCACGTAAAGTGCCCTCCGCCACATACCGTTGGGTGGCTTGCGGAGTATAAATGTAGATGTAGAAGACACCCTCGCTGCAGTGTGGGAACAACTTGAATACCGCATTGACGTATGCCCTGCCTCTAAAGGGGGGCATATTGAACACCTATAAAAAGGTATGAAAAAAACAACTTTTTGAGTTTCCCGTATACCAAAAGCCAAATTCACTGTATATGTTCATTAGTTTCAGAAATACAGACGTACCAAATCGGATGATTGTTTTTTGATACACCCTGTACTTCCAAATGATGCAGTGCCCGACAAACAGTTAAGGGTACAATAAATCGCATCAAAAAAATAAAAAGAAGTGACTGGTTGCGTATTATACCCAAATAAATCGCCAATTAAATTTCCAGTTGGAGTTCTGCATACACGATGAATATAGGGTAAATACTTTTATTACATCTACATCCATACTCCGCAAGCCACCTCACGGTGTGTGGCGGAAGGTACTTTGAGTACCTCTATCGGTCCTCCCTTCTATTCCAGTCTCGTATTGTTCGTGGAAAGAAAGATTGTCGGTATGCCTCTGTGTGGGCTCTAATCTCTCTGATTTTATCCTCATGGTCTCTTCGCGAGATATATGTAGGAGGGAACAATATACTGCTTGAATCCTCGGTGAAGGTATGTTGTCGAAACTTCAACAAAAGCCCATACCCAGCTACTGAGCGTCTCTCCTGCAGAGTCTTCCACTGGAGTTTATCTATCATCTCCGTAACGCTTTCGCGATTACTAAATGATCCTGTAACGAAGCACGGTGCTCTCTGTTGGATCTTCTCTATCTCTTCTGTCAACCCTATCTGGTTACGGATCCCACACTGCTGAGCAGTATTCAAGCAGTGGACGAACAAGCGTACTGTAACCTACTTCCTTTGTTTTCGGACTGCATTTCCTTAGGATTGTTCCAATGAATCTCTGTCTGGCATCCGCTTTACCGACGATTAATTTTATATGGTCATTCCATTTTAAATCACTCCTAATGCCTACTTCCAGATAATTTATGGAATTAACTGCTTGCAGTTGCTGACCTGCTATATTGTAGCTAAATGATAAAGGATCTTTCTTTCTGTGTATTCGCAGCACATAACACTTGTCTACATTGAGATTCAATTGCCATTCCCTGCACCATGCTCAAGTCGTTGCAGATCCTCCTGAATTTCAGTGCAATTTTCCATTGTTACAACCTCTCGATATACCACAGCATCATACGCAAAAAGCCTCAGTGAGCTTCCGATGTTATTCACAAGGTCATTTATGTATATTGTGAACAGCAACGGTCCTAAGACACTACCCTGCGGCACACCTGAAATCACTCTTACTTCGGAAGACTTCTCTCCATTGAGAATGACATGCTTCGTTCTGTTATCTAGGAACTCTTCAATGCAATCACACCATTGGTCTGACAGTCCATATGGTCTTACTTTGTTCATTAAACGACTGTGGGGAACTGTATCAAACGCCTTGCGGAAGTCCAGAAACACGGCATCTACCCGGGAACCCGTGTCTATGACCCTCTGAGTCTCGTGGACTTATTCCTGTTGAAATTCACCCATTAATATAGCTTGGTCTCATTATTCCTAATAGTGTGAAGAATATATTAAACAGTAATTATGACTGATGGCTACTGTAGAGTCGCCACGTAATAGCTGTTGAAATGATGCCACGTCATTGTAGTCATCCTCGAAGTTAACTAACAGATGGCGGAAGAGGCCAGATTCCTGCGTAAAATGCTCGTGGTACAAGACTGCTTTTTCTCTTATTTTCGTCCTGAAGAATGGAGGTTGTCGCCGGCACAGGCTTTCCGCTTGTGGTCAGGGACAGACCGAGCAAGGCCGCCGCCCAGGTGACGCCGTGGCCACGGCTGCTGTGTGGGAAGAATGAAGGAAGCGTGCTGTCTGTCTAAAAGACGGTGGTCTCCTCTGAAGAGACAGCGATACACTGCAGCAGTAAAACACGCGATTCGTATTCGGAAGGTGTCGCAATCAACGCCTAATCCGACAATCTGCGTGCACAGTCACGACCAGGGCTGTTTGGTATGTGGCTGTGTTAACCAACACCAGTACTGAAACTTCCTGGCAGGTTAAAACTGTGTGCCGGACGGAGACTCGAAGTCGGGACCCTTGCCTGTCGCGGGCAAGTGCTCTACCAACTGAGCCACCCAAGCACGACTCGCGACCCGTCCTCACAATTTTACATCCACCAGTACCTCGTCTCCTACGTTCCAGAGTTCGAGTCTCGGTCCGGCACACACTTTTAATCTGCCACGAAGTTTCAAATCAGCGCGCACTCCGCTGCAGAGTGAAAATTTCATTCTGACTTGTAAATAAAAGATTTCAGGTATCAGTTGTATGCAATTTTGTCATATGATGACACGATGGAGACCGTGACTGTTGTTTCAAGACAAATATTGATGGTGTTAGGACAGCAACCAGCCACAAATTTACTTTTGAGTTCCTTTATTCAAAGGAAACCGTTACCGGTTTCGAATCGTTGTCATTCATTATCAGACGGTTAACACGCTTTCTTTATGACATTTGGTGTGTTTTGATAGATTAATTGTCCTAAAATATAAATATAAACACGCCACACACAGACGGTTGCGTTACAGATTTTCGTTGCATGTGACTTACGTGAAACGTCAGTTGTACTTTTTAAATTTTGTTGGCAGATCTAGATTTCAGCTAGAAACTAGCCATTCTCAATGCACTATCATTTTTGATCAATGCATCCAATGCCTGTTGGTCGGGATTCATCCACAGTCCATTGATTAAAAGTTACATTGATTGACATTCACCCGATCGGGTTTATTCGGCTCAGCTCGTGTAGCCCCGACAACTTTTGTCTGCCGGAAAGTTCTTTATTTCTAGACGCGACGGGGATTCCCTGGCAGAGACATCACGTACACTATACACGCATTCAAAAATCAGCTTATGAATCGTTCAGAAATTAACTTAGAATGTTTTAAAAATGTTCAAAAGCCAACTGAGAGATCATATGAATAATCGCTAGACCTACGTGCGCTGGATACTAGGCGCTTCCTGAAACAACGTTTTTTTCTTCAAGAAGATGAATTTGACCCCCCCCCCCCCCCTGAAATTGCCGCCTGGCGGAGGCATCCCGGTTTGCTCCACCCCCCCACCCCCACCCCCCCACCCACCAATACGGGTCTGAAGAGTGCTAGCTAAGAAGAAAAGCAACATTTATAGAAGGAAAGTTAGAGAAGCTGTTTACACTTGTAAGAGCGAATGTAATTTGAATACAGAACAAGGCTATAGGCTTCCATCATCGTTGTTTCTAGCCATCACGGACGTAAACACGAGGACACGTACGCGAGGAATACAAACAATTACAAGGACTCCCAGTCTGCGGCACGACAATAATATTTTGATGAACCACTTCTTTTGCTCTGCCTGTTTCGTTATCTGTCCAACGGCTATGGCCTACCAATAGTAACCGGAAGAACTACATACATTAACCCCGCTCCTTCAAAACAAGGGCTAGGAATTGTTTTTGTAAGTCAAACTGACACAGGCGTGACTGTGTTCAGCTGTACGGGGAACATTACAAGGTCCTGAAGAAGATCCCAGGAGAGGGGTAGAAACGTCGTTCGACTAGAAAAAATTTGAAAGACGAACATGGTGCGGTGTAACAACTTAAAGGATTTTACCTTCAAATTCTGTTACTTGTTCGCATCGATACAGTAGTTTACGGTGGGCGCGAACAGTGCGACGCAGGATAATCTTCTTCGGCGGTCGGTGGAACTGGCAGTGAGCTCATAATGGCTGGGCCATTTGTCGCCATGTTTATTCGGCAAACAGTGACGCCGGCGGAAATTTCCAGCTCCGCGTCTAATTAGTCTGCGACCAGCGAGCGTTTGGCGATAAAGTGAAATGGCACAATCTACTGGGCGGGCGGCTCACACAGAATGTCTGTACCGCAATATGCCGACAGCCGTCCTTGTGGGTAAATTTGCACGCTACGTCCGCGTGTATCGCCACTTCCTGGAATTGCTCCGTGGCGTTTGACAGGCGCTGGTGAGAGTACGCCGACAGAGTCTGGCTGATAGTCGTAAACGGCGGAAGGCACGCCTCTACAATTATCATGATTGTGGTCTTTACGTGGACTAATGAACGCAGGATATAAAAATGCAGAGGGCGGATAATGGATTGCTTGGTGGATGATGTGCTGAATTATTACATGAACAAAAAAATGGGGGGAAGATTTGAGTTTAATGTCTGGTCGACAGCGCTATCATTAGGGACGACATTAGCGAATGAAAACAGACTGACATTATCTCATTCCTACTGTCGGCCCCAAAATTCGGAAATTGAAGATGCGTACAAAAATTTAGTTTTTAGAAACAAATGAGCTATCGCTGCTGCTTCCGTCAGTGTTGTTATTATCTTGTACCTGACAGCCACGACAACTTTTCTTCGCACTTGCTAAAGCGTTTTTCCTTCTGGTTGTCGCCTTTAGTCGCAAGACTGCTTTGATGCAGCTCTCTATCCTAGTGTATCCTGTGCAAGTCCCTTCATATCTTCGTAACTACTGTATCGAACATAGTTTTGAATCTGTAAACTGCATTCACGCCTTGGTGTCCTTCGACAATTTTAACTCACCACAATTCCCTTAAATACAAATATAACTATTTCTTGACCCCTCAGAAAGCGTGGTAGCAACGTATTCCTTATTTTAGCCAAGTTTTGCCACAAATCTCTTATTCTCTCCAATTCTACTCAGTTTCTCTTCAATACTTACATGCCGGCCGCTGTGGCCGAACGGTTCCAGACGCTTCAGTCCGGAACCGCGCTGCAGCTACGGTCGCAGGTTCGAATCCTGCCTCGGGCATGGATGTGTGTGATGACCTTAGGTTAGTTACATTTACGTAGTTCTAAATTTAGGGGACTGATGACCTCAGATGTTAAGTCCCATAGTGACACATTTGTATGCCGTTGTCAGTATTGTTAAATAAATACATTCGTGTCGTCGTTACACACTGCGAGCACACGTATTCAAACATCGTAAGATAACATAATCTGTAAATGCACATGTTCGTTAACCCACCACTAGTCACAGATGCTTTAGACCACTCTACAATTAGATGCAAGGTTATACTACAGACAAATACAGACTTCCTGAGGTTTAAATTTATATTCGATGTTAACGAATTTCTCTTTCCCTGAAATTTACTGTTGTCTCTATTGCCAGTCTATATTATATATCCTCTGTACTTTGGCCGTCGACATTTACTTTGTTGCCTTTTTTATCATAACGCATCGACTACTTGTAAAGCCTCACTTATTTATCTGATTCTATCAGTATCGACTGATTTAATTTGACTATATTCCACAACATTTCTCTTTTGTTGATATACATCTTAAAACCTCTCTTCAAGACACTGTCCATTCCGTTCAACTGCTCTTCCAAGCACACTGCCGTCTCTAGCAGAATTGCACTTTTATTGCCAAATAGCAAAGTTTTTACTTCTTCTCTCTGAACTGTAATTCTCGTTTCGAATTTCTCCTGTGGTTTCCCCTACTGCTTGCTCTGCTTACGGACTCAATAACGTGAGGCATAGGCTCGAATCCAGTCCCACTGCCTGCTGAATACTGACCCCCTCCCTTCCTCAGATGTTCTTCGACTCCTAGAACTGCAGTCTGGTTCCCGTGCAAGTTGTAATTTGCGTTACTTAAAAAAATTGGTTATTCTGCTTTCGCACTTTCCATAAACCATGGAGGGATGAAGCAAACGTCAATAAATCGGCAATTTTATCAATAATTTAATGTTGGAACTCTTCCATTTGATCCGTGTTTGCATAGAAAACAGTAATATCAGTAATTGAGTCGGCCTTGATGCAAAAAACCTTGTTATTCGTTTATTTCTTTATTCTCCCAAACTAGTTTCGGCGACAAATTCCACCATCATCAGTGTTTTTTTTTTTAATCTGAAGCACGCAGAAAATAGCATGGTTATACAAACACAGCAGCTCATTACTACATTTTTTACTATTCGTTTTTTGAAATATATCCATATCCAAATATCCATATCCATATATCAATATCCATAGAAAACTATATTTCAAAAAACGAATAGTAAAAATTGTATTAATGTGCTAGTGTGTTTGTATAACCATGCCTTTTTCTGCATGTTTTAGATTTAAAAAAAAAAAACACTGATGATGGTGATATTTGTCGCCGAAACTAGTTTGGGAGACTAAAGAAATAAACGAATAACAAGGTGTTTTGCATCAGGGCGGACCCAATTTCTGATATTACCGGTAATTTTATTATTGGTGTCTTCCACTTTCTACTCGGTCGGCACCACATCTACATCTATTTACATCTACATGACTACTCTGCAACTCTCACCTAAATGCGTGGCAGAGGGTTCATCGAACGACGTTCGCACTCTCCGGGGTTTTGCCTTTCCATCATCGAATAGCGCGCGCGAAAAACAAACCCTTAAACATTTCCGTACGAGGTCTGATTTCTCCCTATGTAGGTGGGTGGCAAACAAATATTTTCGTATAAATATCTAGGCGCGACGGAAAACCCCTTTGTTTTAATGACTGCCGCACAACTCGCGCTACGTACCCATAAGACTCTCTCCCCTATTTCGTGATAGTAAAAAACGAGCTGCTCTACCTTGAACTTGGCCTCCACGTCAGAAGTCTTTTAACTACGGCTGTCAGCTGGCGAGGTCGCTCTATCACTGAGACGGGAATTCGCTGTCCGAGCGTCATCTGCAACTGGTTTGGAAGTGGAGTTCGCTATAAGCGATTTCTGGCGTGGACAAAAAGCTGCCAGACAGAAAGTGCTGTGACGCACATTGTGGAATAAGGGGAAGGCTGGCTACGTTTTCGTCAGCGGCGTGTCGACAACCAGTCCTGTGACCCCAGGGACCCCACCACGGTCAAGGTCAGGTGACGTAGAAGGTCGTCGGTAAAAGTCCGCCGCTACACGGACTTCCCCCGGGGTCAATCGGAACACTGCTGCGGGCACACACGTGTTGTTTGGATTGACGCGCGCGCCTGAACGTAGGTGGTTTAGCGTAACGGCGCTAGTGCGAATTGCTGGAGAGCAGAATTCTCCGAAGACTGTCGGATCCGCTCCCTACGTCAGCATCGCTGTCATTCATGCGTTCCAGTTTCCACAGCGATTATGACTACAGGTCGATTCACACATGACTGAACAGGTCGGGACGAGGAAGGAGATTCGAAAGATTCCACAATGCATTTCAAACGGCGCCATTTATACAGGCAGTACAGAGAACGCAACGGAACGTCATGGTCAAGTTTTCTCGGGGAGAAAACTTGGACGTTGACGTTGGTGGTAGTGGGGTGGGGGGGAGGGGGAGGGGGACGACGACGACGACGACGACTGCATCGAGTCTGTGCGAAATGCTTACTTATGCCGAGACTGAATATCCTGCCATTTCTCGGCGGCCCACAACACTTCAGGAAGTTTTCGGCTTTCGCACTGGTTGGCTTTGCCAACTCACGACCAAACTGTCACATTCCAACCTCACCCACACTCCGTCTGAAGATGTGCAAACAGGCCTGAAACTAGTCATGGCAAAATAAATTATCATAAAGAAATGACTGACCCCAATTTTTCAGTCTTTCAACACATCAAAACTAATTCCTAGTAAAACATGTCCTAAGACTCCATCAAGCTGTGATAGGAAATAAATTCTTAGGGTGCCTTTGTGCCACCTGCGAAAAGCCGCTTACCCCAGTATGAGACCCAGCTTCGCAGAAATGTATCTCCGCAGGAGTGTCAGTCCCCACAAGAATTGCAACCTCACGATGTGGTCGTCTGCTAGCATGCGAAGTTAACCTATTTTCACCGCGCCCACACGTGGTATAGCAGTGGCTTACACCCTTTCCCTGTACTTAGTCTTTATTTTTATTAATTTGCTTTGTTTCCGTGTCATATTGCCAATGTGCCACGATGATTTGGATGTTTTCTCCACTGACTGTACTTCGTCAAGAGAGCCTGTCATCGCAAAGCGAAAAATGATTTAGGTTTTACAATACCTGCACACAGAAAAACCCTACACGGTGTATAAATAGATACATATCATAAAGATAGGTGCGTGAGTGTATGTATGTGTGTATGTGTGTGTGTGTGTGTGTGTGTGTGTGTGTGTGCGCGTTCCACATCTGCTTCTAAACAACTGGACCGATTTCAACTAAACTTGATAGACACATATCTTCCTGTGAGCGACTATTGTAGTGGGGGTAAGAACCACCTACCCATCAAAGGGGTGGGGGCGAAAAAGCAGCGTATGAAGCGACACGTGAATCCTCAGACTTCATTCATCCAGTATTTGCGAATCAGAGCACTTAGCGACTTGCAACAAACCTTACACACAATTTCAAACCATTACGAAACTTTTTCCCACCGACAACCTCTACAAAGTTGTTGTTGTTGTGGTCTTCAGTCCAAAGACTGGTTTGATGCAGCTCTCCATGCTACTCTATCCTGTGCAAGCTTCTTCATCTACCAGTACCTACTGCAGCCTACATCCTTCTGTATCTGTTTAGTGTATTCATCTCTTGGTCTCCCTCTACGATTTTTTACCCTCCACGCTGCCCTCCAATACGAAATTGGTGATCCCTTGATGCCTGAGAAAAAAATATGCCAATGGATCCCTTCTTCTAGTCAAGTTGTGCCACAAACTCCTCTTCTCCCCAATTCTATTCAATACCTCCTCATTAGTTATGTGATCTACCCATCTAATCTTCAGCATTCTTCTGTAGCACCACATTACGAAAGCTTCTATTCTCTTCTTGTCTAAACTATTTATCGTCCACGTTTCACTTCCTTACATGGCTACACTCCATACAAATACTTTCAGAAAAGACTTCCTGACACTTAAAAAGTGATGAAAGGAAAAATGTTTATAGCTTTCTACGTTTCAGCTGTTCATGCACTGAAAATGCGACATGTGTGAGCGACACGTTTTTACAGATAGTATGCAAATACACCACTGAATGTAAGTGCGAAATTATACCATTGTACGACATATATTTCACGAAATATGACGGCATAAACAATGAGATCCATGAAAAACTGCCGCATCATGGTTGACATTTAGCCAGGCGTTGTTGCCGAGTGGTTCTAGGCGCTTCAGTCCTGAACCGCGCTGCTGCTACGGTCGCAGGTTCGAATCCTGCCTCAGGCATGGATGTGTGTGATGTCCGTACGTTAGTTAGGTTTAAGTAGTTCTAAGTTCTAGGGGACTGATGACCTCAGATGTTAAGTCCCATAGTGCTTAGAGCCATTGTGTGGTTGACATTTAAATTTATTAATTCTTTGCTACTAATTCTGTTCACAGCAAATTTCGCACGTAGTATCCACATATGTCGTTGAATGTACCTACAAAACTATATCATGGTACCACATGTAGATCAGGAGATACGACGTCATAAACAGTGAGATGCGTCAAAAACTGCCGCATCGTGCGTGACGTTTAAATTTATTATTCCGTTCCTACTGACTCTATTCACATTACATTTCTTGGACAGCATCCACACATGCCTCTGACATTCCCAGGTAGATGCCATGTTTCTTGACTTCCGCAAGGCGGTTGATACAGTTCCCCACAGTCGTTTAATGAACAAAGTAAGAGCATACGGACTATCAGACTAATTGTGTGATTTGATTGAGGAGTTCCTAGATAACAGAACGCAGCATGTCATTCTCAATGGAGAGAAGTCTTCCGAAGTAAGAGTGATTTCAGGTGTGCAACAGGGGAGCGTCGTAGGACCGTTGCTATTCACAATATACATAAATGACCTTGTGGGTGACATCGGAAGTTCACCGAGCCTTTTTGCTGATGATGCTGTGGTGTATCGAGAGGTTGTAACAATGGAATATTGTACTGAAAAGCACGACCATCTGCAACGAATTGACGCATGGTGCAGGGAATGGCAATTGAATCTCAATGTAGACAAGTGTAATGTGCTGCGAATACATAGAAAGATAGATCCCTTATCATTTAGCTACAATATAGCAGGTCAGCAACTGGAAGCAGTTAATTCCATAAATTATCTGGGAGTATGCATTAGGAGTGATTTAAAATGGAATGATCATATAAAGTTGATCGTCGGTAAAGCAGATACCAGACTGAGATTCATTGGAAGAATCCTAAGGAAATGCAATCCGAAAACAAAGGAAGTAGGTTACAGTACGCTTGTTCGCCCACTGCTTGAATACTGCTCAACAGTGTGGGATCCGGTCAAGATAGGGTTGATAGAACAGATAGAGAAGATCCAACGGAGAGCAGCGCGCTTCGTTACAGGATCATTTAGTAAGCGCTAAAGCGTTACGGAGATGATAGATAAACTCCAGTGGAAGACTCTGCAGGAGAGACGCTCAGTAGCTGGGTATGGGCTTTTGTTGAAGTTTCGAGAACATACCTTCAGCGAGGAGTCAAGCAGTATATTGCTCCCTGCTACGTATATCTCGCGAAGAGACAACGAGGATAAAAGCAGAGAGATTAGAGCCCATACAGAGGCATACCGACAATCTTTCTTTCCACGAGCAATGCTAGACTGGAATAGAAGGCAGAACCGATAGAGGTACTCAAAGTACCCTCCGCCACACACTGTCGGGTGGCTTGCGGAGTATAGATGTAGATGTAGAAGCACACGGTCAAACACTGCTTGGTACCGGTGTGGATGTACAGCTATAAATAAATACCTGGACAATGCCGGGTGTCTCCACTAGTAAGAACATAAATTGATAAAGCAAATTTCATTAAGTGACCCTGTTCAATAATGAGACACTATTTTCTAGGCGTCTGTACGTGCTTGCTGTGCGGTCAGAAATGAAAAGAGCGACGCGACGCGATCGACGGCCATGCTAAGAGACACTACTAAACCCATCTCTTCACAGATTCTTCGCATTTTCAGTGTGGTTTCCATTTCGTGACCGACCCGACCTTACTTTTCGAATCATCCTCGTACGATTTCCTTGTGACAGAGCAACGGAAAACGGTACTTGCTATAGCTCAGCCCAAGGTTCGTCTTCTTCGGCCTATTGCTTCTTGGTTGGGTATTGTCCCCCTGCCCTCTGCACGTACAAAAGCGGTGTTTCCTGAATTCCAGGCAACGCTGTGATTCGAGTAACGGGCTAGGCTTGACGGGGACGGGGCCAAACACCGGGTGGAAAACTGGAGGTATGCAATCAGGTGCGGTAATAGCGGTGATTAAAAGACGGCGGGAAGCTGGCAGCGGCATTGTCTCGAGACAATAAGTGTAACGGGTTGTCCCGTGACAGCCCCCCTGGGGCACAATAACTTGTGGAACAATGGCGGCCAGAGGCTCATGACTGGGGCGGCCGAGCTGGGCTACTTTTGTGGACCCCAGCGATCCTCACGACACAGCAATTAACAAGGGCTCCACTCTCCACGCAGGATTCGTTATAAAAGCTAAAGATCTCTCAACAGCGCCGACTTCGGCCGATCATATTGTACTGAGCGTCAAGAGCACCACGTATATTGTGAAGTGGTTCAACGGACTGAAAGGTAGTGGAAGCTTTTATTGTCGTAGTCCTCTCCACTCCGTTTTATTTCGTGCATCATATTAGACGTTTCAGGGAAGTCTGCACCTGTCCCATTCATGATTTAAATAATGAAAACTGCGCCAGTTACTTATGCAGTTTTCATTATTTCAATCTCTATCTACTTCGGCTTTCGTCTGTTGTTTTGCTGGCCATGTGGCAAAACTCATCTGCTGGTGTTGTTACTCATTTCCTAATCTAATTCCCTCAGCTTCTGTAAAGTTTGGATGGTAGGAGACGAGGTACTGGCAGAAGTGAAGCTGTGAGGACGGGGCGTGAGTCGTGCTTGGGTAGCTCAGCTGGTAGAGCAATTGCCCGCGAAAGGCAAAGGTCCCGAGTTCGAGTCTTGGTCCGGCACACAGTTTTAATCCGCTAGGAGGTTTCAATGAAGAGGTACTGAATAGAATTGGGGAGAAGAGGAATTTGTGGCACAACTTGACTATAACAAGGGATCGGTTGCTAGGACACATTTTGAGGCACCAAGGGATCACCAATTTAGTACTGGAGGGCAGCGTGGAGGGTAAAAATCGCAGAGGGAGACCAAGAGATGAGTACACCAAGCAGATTCAGAAGGATGTAGGGTGCAGTAGGTACTGGGAGATGAAGAGGCTTGCACAGGATAGAGTAGCCTGGAGAGCTGCATCAAACCAGTCTTTGGACTGAAGACCACAACAACAACAGCAACAACAACAGTTGGAAGAATGTACAGTTAGAGCACAACTTTGCATGGTAGTCAATCAAGGGCTGTAGGAAAACCGAAGAAAAAAGCTACTGTAACCGTTTGAGATGTAGTGTTATTGAAGGATGTTGAAAGTTAGATGGACTGATAAAGAGAGATGAGGTTTCTGCACATAATAGGAGAGGAATTTAATATATCGTAACACTGATTAGAGGAAGGGACTGAGTGATACGACATGTGTTGAGACATCGGAGATTAGCTTCCATGGTATTAGAGGCAGCTGTAGAGGGTAGAAATTGTAGAGAGACACAGAGACTGGAATACACGCAACAAATAATTATATATGTAGAATGCTTATGTGAGATCAAGAGGTGGCAGAAGAGAGAAATTTGTAGATAATCCTATCGAACCTGTCGGAAGCCTGATGACTAAAAAAAATTCAAAAAGTCACCATAACCTCGAATTACGAGGGCCACTCCAAAAGAAACGCACAGTATTTTTTTATCCATCTTTTATTCTACATGTTTGAAAGTTTTACAGTGTGTAGATACATCTTTTAGGAACGATATTTTCAATTCTCCACATAATTTCCATCCCTGTCAACTGCGCTACGCCATCCTGTATACCCGCACGGTAAAATTCTGGACCAACCTGTTGGAGCCACTGTTTGGCAGCCTGCACAAGGGAGTCATCATCTTCAAACCTTGTTCCACGAGGAGAGTCTTTCAGTTTCCCAAAGAGATGATAGTCACACGGAGCCAGGTCAGGACTGTAAGGCGAGTGTTTCAGTGTTTTCCATCCGAGTTTTGTGATCGCTTCCATGGCTTTTTGACTGACATGTGGCCGTGCATTGTCGTGCAACAGCAAAACATCCTGCTTTTGCCGATGCGGTCGAACCGCGACTGAGTTCAGCTTGAAGTTTCTTCAGTGTCGTCACATATGCATCAGAAATTTACGGTGGTTCCACTTGGCATGATCTCCACAAGCAAGAGTTCTTCGGATTCGAAAAACACCGTAGCCATAACTTTTCCAGCAGAAGGTGTGGTTTTGAATTTTTTTCTTGGGTGAATTTGCATGATGCCACTCCATTGGTTGCTTCTTCGTCTCTGGTGAAAAATGGTGGAGCCATGTTTCATCACCTGTCACAGTTCTTCCAAGAAAGTCATCTCCACCATTCTCGTACTGTTCCAAAAATTCGCTGCATACCGTTTTTCTTGTTTCTTTGTGAGCCACGGTCAACATCCTGGGAAACCACCTGGCACAAACCTTTTTTAACGCGATAACTTTCAGTATTCTGCAGACACTTCCTTCCCCTATCCCAACGTAGCGTGACAATTCGTTCACGCCGGTCGAAGTGGCCGTGCGGTTCTAGGCGCTACAGTGTGGAATCGCGTGACCGCTACGGTCGCAGGTTCGAATCCTGTCTCGGGCATGGATGTGTGTGATGTCCTTAGGTTAGTTAGGTTCAACTAGTTCTAACTTCTAGGGGACTAATGACCTCAGAAGTTGTGTCCCATAGTGCTCAGAGCCAATTCGTTCACTGTGATGTGTCTGTTAGCAGTCACCAATTCGTTAACTCTCTGCACATTGTCTGGAGTGTGTGCAGTACGAGGCCTGCCGCTGCGAGGACAATCCTCAATATTGCCGTGCCCGCTTTCGTCACGTAACCTGCTTGCCCACCGACTAACTGTATTGCGATCGACAGCAGCATCTCCGTACACCTTTTTGAACCTCTTGTGGATGTTTCCCACCGTCTCGTTTTCACAGCAGAGGAATTCTATGACAGCACGTTCCTTCTGACGAACGTCAAGTGTAGCAGCCATGTTGAAGACATGCTCTGACGGCGCCACTCACGGGAATAGGTGGAACTAAGTTTGAAAACAAGCGGGAAGGATGTATCAACACACTGTAAAACTTTCACACCTGCAGAATGAAAACTGTATTTTTACAAAAATAGTGTGCATTTCTTTTGGAGTGACCCTCGTATATCGATCGTAGTTCCTCCCACGCACCATCTGCCAATGATGCAGAGAAGGGATAAATGAAGTGGTCTCCGCCCCCCGCCCACTTGCTGGCTCGCGCGGCGGCTACCTTGCGGGCTCCGTCGTCTGCTAGCGGGCTACCTTGCTGGGAACCTTGTAAGATTTCCAGGATAGGTCCGGTGCTATTTTTCTTGTAAGGTTGCCTGCATGCTACCTGCGTTGGCCAATCATGAGGCGTTTCGTTTGTGACGTCAGACGCGGAAAGCTTGGGCGGGGAAGCCTTTGTTGATAGTCGCTTTTCTACTGTTGTGAAGTGCGGTAGGAAGTTCTTATAATTATTAAATAATGGCGCCACAGTGGTCCAAGGAAGCGATTGAAGCACTGATATGTACTTACAGGGAAGAACAGTGTCTGTACGTCGTGAAAAGCGCAAACTATTGTAATAAACACTTGCGTGCAGAAGCACTCGAAAGAGTTCGAAAGAGTTGCAAATACCAGTACATCCATTCGTATGAAATTTGCAAAGGATGTACGATCTTCTATCTTATAAAATAAAGTCGTATATAACAGTCATAATTGGTATATTTATAAAATCAAACAGTAATTAAATGGTGATACTTTTCAAACAAAAGTAGGTGTTATGCGAACTAACCTCAACTCTTCATCAAGCATGGAGAGCACACCTTTTCCAGCGTTTCTCCTCTTCATCCAGTTTTTCGTCCATTCTTTCTTTGTTCTTCTCTCATTAGCATGCATTTCTGCATCGTTTAGCACCAAAACAGCTAATAACGCCAGTTTGCTCTGAACGTCTGTACCCGAAGCAGCCATCTTCGTTCGATACAACATGCAGCCGATCACAACACAACTAGCTGCCGATCTTGCACCGTGGGAGAGCTTCGGCTCCCTTCCCTGCAAGCCGGCAGGCATGCGCGCCATCTCGCAAACTTGCGGCGAACCTTGCTCCGTGTGAGACGGGCTTTAAGGTGAGTTACGGAGTGCGGATGCAGAGCAGATGGGGATGTGATGTAGAACGACCAGAACTGGCCCCCCTCCCTAGTGCAGCGCTGATACAATACGGCGTTTCCGAGGATAAAAGACACAGGCAGGGGGGTACGCGTGCCCTGGGCTCGGCGAGTATTGGGCGCGCAGGCAGACAGAGAGGAGCCGTGAGTGAGTGAGTACCTGCGATATACCTGCGTCGAGGGCCGCGACCCAGATTGGGCGCCGCCAGCTGCCTGCGGAATGCGGCGCCGATTCGTCGCTACCGACGGCGGGGGCTGGGTGGGGGTGGGGCTTTCAATCGGCCGATACAGCGGGCGGGCACGTTCGCATCTGGAGGCGAAGCTGCGAGACACCGGCTTATATCTGTAGCAGCGGTTCTCTTGCAGAATGCGGAGGGAACAGGCAGCTCCGCAAAAAAAAAAAAGACCGCCCTGTTGTCAAAGAGAAGAAACGCGAGAAGGTCAGAGTTTAACAGCCCGCAGACATCGAGGAACCCGCTAGAGACCAAGCTCCAACTCAGTTAAACAAAAACGGGGAAGATTGTCTACTATTATTGATTTGTAGAAACCACAGACCGACTCACTCAGTATGTCCAGACAGTATTTCAACTTCGCTCACGCAGCTCCTCCGTGCCTGCAACGTTAAAGAGAAGTTGAATTTCCGATTTTCTGTCACTTGGGGATACTAGTAGCGAACCTGCTGCGTTCTGTGGTCGCGTCCACATTTTTGAACCTTGATGCTTCGTCCACAGCTGCGTTGGACATCTTCAGAACTGTTCCGCTGAGTCTGTTTGTTGGACGCACCAGTCACCTCGACAGAAACAGCCTTCCATCCGCTGTAACAGTAAAGTAACAGCGACGACGTGCATAGCGTGTGCTAGGCACTGAGAGACCTGCTACACTGTTCGTTACCCAACAGGCCTCTAAAATGCTGAGGACACGTTATGCATATCAGCACTGTCGCTTGACTGTTGTATGTAGCAGCTAGGTGGCTGTTTCGGTTGAGATTGCTGGTACCCGTAGCAAACAGCAGACTATTGGAGGACCTGATGTCTTCAGAGAATATCTTTTGATTTTCCCGTTCTTGTAAATGCTATATTTGGACGAAGTACTTTGTAATGTTTCTTGCAGCGGTCTCTCCGCGATATTTTCAGAAATTTTTGTAAATTATATAACTCAGTACATATCTCGAAATATCTCTTCTTATCTTACCGATTCCTAAACTTTAATATACGATGATTATCAATGCAAAGTAGTTTCAAGCCCTATTATTCCTTGGAGCGTGCATTTACTCCATGAAACAGCTTCTCTGCTATCTATGTTTTCTCGAAGTTGTATATGTATGTATTGTTGAGCTAGTCGCCATCTTGATGAGATTCTGTATGAGAAGGAATTTAATACATGAACTAAACTAAAGTAATGTGTTCGCGTATTATTTAACTGATTATTGTTGGCAGTGTCTGCTTAGTACGCTGTGTTGCACGGGATCAGTGGGGAACGTCTGATTTACACTGGACGAACCTGCCGTTTTGTATGCTCAAGATATCCAGTTACTTCAAATAAATAGGCTAACACGGTCTTACCAGCAGATCTCCGGTCTTCCCCGTGTGACCACCGAAAGTTAATAATTATTACAAATGTTTTCAGGAGATCGACTGACAATTTTCGTCGCACCGAGACTTCGAAATTGCTTCACTGCCTTATAGAATTTAAGTTAAGCTCAATTTAATCAGGACAGAACAGTATTGAACTGTGTGAATGTGATAAGCCTGCTTAGTGAATGAAAATTCCCTAATATACGCATGTTTTTTTACTATCCTGATCAATGAAGCTAAATCAGGCCGGTGTGAGAGAGGTTTTTAAATTTCAGATCCCACAAAAATATTAAAACTTGGATGACTGTAGTGATTGTAGCAGGATGTCCTGCAAACTACGGAGGCCTTGAAGCTTCCTAAGATAGCAATATAATAGCATGAAAGGCACTTGGTATATCTGAGACTACAGATTTACTGAAGAAGATACTATATGGAGTAGCTTCTTCAGATAAGCCGCTTACTGTTAGTAATAGGAAAACGAAGAAGATTAATACACACGAAAATATTTTTATCTGTTCTAAAGTGGGCAATGGTAATTGCAAAAACACTTTGCTGGTGGTGTAATGTTGTGTTACAGACAATCAAGATAAACAATGAGTATACATTGATCTTGCCAGATGCCAAGAAGCGAATCTTCCTAGCGTTGTAGCACCTCTTCCTGGCAAAACTTAGAAGAGACAGGAGCATCTCTAAAGTTACCCAAAGCAGCTATGGACAAAACGTCCGGAACAATATATTTTCGTCTACCACGCCCTTACAGTCCGGAAGAGTCACCAGAAACTAAGAAAACTGGTCACGAAAGCTTCGTTGTGTGATACGAACTAATGATTCCCAAACTGAGAAAGTACGCTCCGATTGGTCGCGAAATGCAAATCACAGCCTGCCGGTTTGGCCGAGCGGTTGTAGGCGCTACAGTCTGGAACCGCTACGGTCGCAGGTTCGAATCCTGCCTCGGGCATGGACGTGTGTAATGTCCTTAGGTTAGTTAGGTTTAGGTAGTTCTAAGATCTAGGGGACTGATGACCTCAGGTGTTAAGTCCCATAGTACTCAGAGCCATTTGAACCATTTGATTTTGCAAACCACAGTGAAAATAAAAAAAAAAAATTATTTGCAAAAGTTAGCTACACACTTCAGCTACTTCTCTACATAGTCGCCGCTTCAACTTAGACATTTGTCGTAGCGTTTTACCAACTTTCCAATGGCCTCGTCATAGAAGGCAGCCTCTAGTGCTTGCCGCTGCGCTAGTCTTCAGTTTTTTGTCTGTGCCAAAACGTTGCCTTCGTAGCCAGCGTTTCATGTGATGACAGATGAACAGCAGAGGGGGCTGAAGTCCGGGCTGTATGGTGGGTGACAAACATTCCCCATCGAAAACGCTGCAGAGGCGTCCTCGTTGGCCCTGCACCATGCGGCTGAGAATTGTCGTGAAGGCGGAAACGCACGACAGGTACGGCATGTGGGGTTGCATGAAATCAGGCGAAATCTCGCAGCAGGCGGCCATATTTCACGGGAGACACTAATCCTTCTGTGCCCACTGTGTCGTCAGAACTGAAAAGAGCGAAAGAGTGACGTGGTGCGATCGACGGGCATACCAGAGACAATGCCCAACACACCTGTGCACAGCTTCATTGCATCTTCACTGAAGTTTCCATGTCTCGACCTATCGGACCTTATTTTCCGAAGAGCGTTAACGAAATTTATCATAAATATCGCTTTCTCAAACCAACAGCTCAGTTCATGAAATTAATACAGCAAATAAGAACGATCTTAATAACGATTTAAAGTCGCTTACTTTGATCAAATACTTTGTCAAACACTTCTCAGCAGCCACAAAAAATTCAGCTGAAGATGCGTCTACAGGATTTATTGGCAGCCAAACACTTCTATTCCAATGACGAGTTTCTTAAAAATCTCATTGGTTTATATAGATTATATAATATCAAATAAGGTGAGTGTTACGTAAAATCTGGCTTCTGCACATACTCAGTGCAGTAAGGTCAGCAATGTAAATAAACGTCGTAATCTGATTTTCTGTTAGGCGATGGATGGCTACAATAGCTTAAGATTTATCGTATGCACCTCAGTATATTGTACATTTAAAAGTTTTTGTGAGAAGTTGGTTGCTACCTCTTACATGAAAATATGTTTAAAATTTTTTTGACTTACCCCACATCTATGAGGACTAATTCACTTGGAATATGTGGGATGGACATTAGCATATACCTTTCTTGGAAATATGCATTACGTATTTTTGTTTCACAGTAATATGTAAATCCTTGAGGGTCTCCTAAGTATGGATCTATGAGACAAACGTACATCCAATCTATCTAATCTAAAAATTGGTGTGGATAATGATGTTCAACCCACATAATTTATGCTTGGAATTTTTTAGAGTTAGCCTGCACTTTAATTTTCGAAGACTACTACAAACATTTTGCTTGGTTGTAGGTTCTGAGCAACAATTTTTTTATGGACTATTTTTTTTCTTCAACTACCCGAATATATAAAGTCTCTTTGATCCTCGTAACTGTACAGTTTCGACCTCGAACTCGTTTGCAAACATCATGCTGTGTGTTAACAACATACATCGTAATACACTGTTGTCAAAAATTCACTGCAGCACACGCAAGAATCACTTCGAAACACAGGAAGGGTTCATGCAATTTATGTTGAAATATAACCGCAACCCAAAACCGAGACACAGCCTCGCAACTGAACAACTATTCTTACAATGGCCACTGCAGCTGAATACATAGCTCGTAATAGTCGAAACTGTGCACTAGCTTTATTGCACCTGTTCACTACAACTAATTTGACGCTAGCTTTCTTGAGCAGAGAGATCGAAATTTGGATGTCATTGGACGTCGAAGTGACTGAGAGAACTTCAGAACACACGTCGTCATTACATGAGTACGTACTAAGCAACTGTACCTCTCTCCAAACCCTACATCCGCTTATCCTAGATGAACTGTTTAATCCAGCAATATCAGCATTAATTGCTACTTGCGATACTTATGCAGGCGCTGTTTGCAGTTGCTCTGGTACGTGAATTGAAACTTGTGGGTTAGGGAATTGGTGTCTAGACGTGAGGGAAGCACGACCATGCATTAAAGCCACTCCTGCAGCCAGATCGATTTCGCAATGTGCTTCTCTGATCTGCATACAGCTCATCAACGCACACAAATGTTTCAACAGGAGTTGCTGAGTTTGCATAAAGGTGTTCGCGGAGCGAAAGCTCTACCTTGCGGTAAACTGATCGCTTTCTCTCTCTCTCTCTCTCTCTCTCTCTCTCTCTCTCACACACACACACACACACACACGCGCGCGCGCGCAGCGGCTCACATATTGTTGCGTGACCTCTTCGCTGCTCCGTCCAGTATGCACACGGTAGCTACAAAACAGCATCTGCGAGCAGCACGTTTAAGTTTATACCTGCGGCCCAAAATTGCCCTCCTCCCTCTAGAGGTACGTGGAACCGGAAGCTACTTCGAGCCTGTTCTGCATACGCTAACGCCCTCAGCTCGCCACAGCGCACAACGTTTCACCGAACGAGATCGAGGCACCAATGAGTACTAAAGCGAACTCATGGCCACATTTGTTCTCTCCTGTTCATACCGTAAATCCTGTTACAGGCCAGTCCGAGGCAATTGCATGCAGTTTACGTAAAAATGTGCAAAAATTGAATGTTGAGCAAACGACTCTCGTCTTTAAGCTGTGGTCTGTATTTAACTCGGCGTACTTTAGTTTGACAGAGTGGTGAAAAGCAACGTGACTGAGGTATATCAGGCACGATTCACATTAGTCCCGTTGTCACAGCTTCATTTCCGCCAGTACTTCTCTCGTACTCTCCAAACAATGTAGGCAATTACTTTATTTTTAATTCTGTGGCCGTACGTCCGCCCCCTACCACCACAAATCTTGAGTTAGCCCAACGGAGGAATGCCTTGCGCAATATGTTTATGTGTACAGTGTAAGCTTCGTTCTGTGTGAGTTCGTATTTTGACTGTTATTACATCCTATTTCTCAGGTGTAAATGAGGATCCACAGTAGCACTGACTTAGACGACTGTAAAAAAACTGCCTAAAATGCACTGCTCGCATGTGTAAACAGGAATTCTGTGTGACAAGTCTTTCAGTTTGACGTCATTTCGGACACACCTCAGTGGGGAAAGGTGACCTGTAGTTTAACGTGGAATCCGAGCCAAGCGCCCTTCGTAGCGAATATTGCCACCATAGAGGGGTGAAGACAAAGAGACGGAAAAAATCAGCAGTCCGACAGGAATATTTTTTAAAGTAAAAACGTTCGTGCTACTCAAATAGAAAAAATTACGAAGTTTTAGAAATGTTGATCCTTCAAATTATTTACGTCAAGAAAGGAATTAATAATAATAATAATAAATAATAATAATAATAATAACAACAATAAGGCAGACTGTGTCCGCCGCTCGTGGTCTCGCGGTAGCGTTCTCGCTTCCCGAGCACGGGGTCCCGGGTTCGACTCCCGGCGGGGTCAGGGATTTTCACCTGCCTCGACATTATTGGGGGTTGTTGTGTCGTCTTCATTATCATCATTCATACCCATTATGGTCGGAGGAAGGCAACGGCAAACCACCTGCACTACGACCTTGCCTAGTAAGGCGGTGCGGGTCTCCCGCATCGTTCCCCAACGCTCCGTAAAGAAGCATGGGACTTTATTTAATTTTTTTTCATTCAAGGCAGACTGTAGCAGTGTACATTTTGTATAATACACTTCTTTAGGAAATCATACATTCTTTCTAAGTTCTTCTTGCAGGGCGTTTTCTTTAGGTTATGCTAATGCACCGTCCGTCCAAACAGATCGGAGACTAATTTTATTTCTGACGTATCTGCGACGTTAGCGCACTAACTAAGATGGCAGCTTGAACTAACATCTGTAAACAACAGATGTGCGTTCGCCCAGTCACTTGTGACCAGCCAGTGTGCAGTAGTGAACGTGTGACCGTACTATATCAGGGATTTTGTGTCACGAATCACAATGTCGCAATATCGCTAAATCACGTATTTTTCCACAGTGTCAAGTGTTCTTCCAGAATGTTTTGGAGAAGATAAAAGTGTACGCAGAGTTTGCTACGCAGACCATGACTCCGAACAAAAACAACGATGTGTGGGCGCCTACCGTGACTTCATTAAATGCAAAAGGCAGCTTCTCTTTTCTGAAAAAAAAAAAAAAAAAATAATGAGTGACGAGACATGGCGTTACCAACACGAAGCTACCACAAAACGACAAAGAGCAGTATTGGTCTCTGCTGTTTCATCTAAAGTGAAGAAGGTTCGAACATGACGCTTGAGTTGAACAACATCCCAAAGGAGGACTTTTCTAACAGTTTGACATGTTTGTGTGAACTTTCTGGGCGTCGTTGTCAAGTGAAGCGAGACTGTGTAGAACACATGGATCATTAAAACCACCATCTTAGCTTTTCTTTACTTTTTTATTAATGCAGTCTTGAAAGTTTTGGAGTAGCGAGGGTATACTGTTCGAACCCAACACATCTCGGTTTTCAGACACGTTTGTTAACATGATACGTGGATTCGGTTCGGGTGTGTATCTCCTCCCTGTATGGTAACTCATAGCGTTCTGCGATAAACTTCATATACAGGGTGGTCCATTGATAGCGACCGGGCCAAATATCTCACGAAATAAGCGTCAAACGAAAAAACTACAAAGAACGAAACTCGTCTAACTTGAAGGGGGAAACCAGATGGCGCTATGGTTGGCCCGCTAGATGGAGTTGCCATAGGTCAAACGGATATCAACTCCGTTTTTTTTTTAAATAGAAACCCCCATTTTTTACTACATATTCGTGTAGTACGTAAAGAAATATGAATGTTTTAGATGGATCACTTTTCTCCGTTTGTGACAGATGGCGCTTAATAGTCGCAAACGTATAAGTACGTGGTATCGCGTAACATTCCGCAACGCCTCGTGTTTCTGTGTGTGCCGTCGTTTGTGCTCAAGTGGTTTAGTGTTATTCGTTTTGTGCTACTACGTCCGCGTGTGACAATTTTCGGCTCTGTGTGTGTCCAAGTGTCTGAACAACTTTTATCTTGGACTCTACGCCCGTGAACGGCTCCGTGTATTTTAAAAGTGTATGTCTCCGTTTCTATGTACACCGTATTTTTTCTCTAGTTGTCTTCATATGTCTCTTTTGTGTTCTCTGTGGCCAAAGAGCAGCGTATTATGCCGCTGATGGCCTGCCTGTAACAGGTTTAAAAATAGCAATAAAGAAAAAAAAGTAACATTCCGCCAGTGCGGACGGTATTTGCTTTGTGATACATTACCCGTCTTAAAATGAACCGTTTACCAATTGCGGAAAAGGTCGACATCGTGTTGATGTATGGCTACTGTGATCAAAATGCTCAACGGGCATGTTCTACGAGGGCCGTTCAGAAAGTAACCTCCGGTTGATTTAAAAAAATACACCAAGTTAAATAAAAATATTTTAATATATACATCTTACAACTACATCTTTGCACTATTTTTCTACATAGTCTCCATAGCGATTGAGGCACTTATCGTATCTCTTCACAAGCTTTGAAATTCCTTCTGCATAAAAATCACCCGCTTGTGCCTGGAGCCAGCCTGTGACCGCATCTTTGAGCTCTTCGTCGTCATCAAACCGCTGTGACCCGAGCCATTTCTTCAAATGCATGAAGAGGTGATAATCACTTGGCGCCAGGTCTGGGCTGTAAGGTAAATGGTTGATAACGTCCCACTTGAAGGACTCAAGAAGGGCCGTTGTTCTGCGAGCAGAGTGAGGACGGGCGTTATCGTGCAAAAAAACGATACCGGAAGTCAGCATACCACGGCGTTTGTTCTGTATAGCCCGTCGTAACTTTTTTATTGTTTCACAGTACACGTCTTGATTAATGGTCGTACCACGTTCCATGAATTCAACCAACAACACCCCTTTGGCATCCTAAAACACCGTTGCCATCAGTTTTCTGGCAGAAAAATCTTGCGAGGCTTTTCTTGGTTTGGTAGGCGAATTTGAATGTGCCCACATCTTTGATTGTTCTTTTGTCTCAGGGTTCACGTACTTAATCCAGGTTTCGTCACCGGTCACGATTCTGTTTAACAATGGTTCTCCTTCGTCCTCATAACGTGACAGAAAGTCTAATGCAGAGGCCATTCTTTGAGTTTTGTGGTGGTCGGTAAGAATTTTGGGCACCCATCGTGCACAGA